>NW_022900915.1:42552388-42589527 GCF_012274545.1 Fukomys damarensis
AGGCCCAGGGTCCTGCGGTCCTAGCGTGCCCGTGCGGGGGACCCGGGATGCGCATCCCGAAGGGACCCCGGCCGCCCAGAGCGGGAGAAGTGCACGAGTTTGACTAACCCGTTGGATGCGTAGGTCATCGCGGGGCCTCGACCCTGTGAGACTCTGAAGCTGCTCTACCGCCACCCTCCTTCCTCGCCCTACCTGCTTGGCCCAGGTGCTGCTGAAGCATCAGCTTCAGGGTCACCGGTGGGATCAGTGGCCTTTCCTGGGCCCCTCTCACATCATTCTCTCAACCCTAGAGATGCTGTTTTTCGCTTTTATGGGTGGAGCGCTCCGCAAAGGCGGTTTCTGTCTTAGCGTACTTCTAACCATGCCTGCCTCCGGCCTTCCACATCTCCCTTTGCGCCTCACGCGTGGACGTGTCCATTCTGTGTACTGTAGGTTCCTGTGGTACTTTAGGCCTTCTCAGAATAGCTTGAACTCCTGAGTCACAAAATCGCAGAGGAGATTTCCAGGCCATGAGTACAGGAAAACCGGGCGTGGCTGGGGATGGTTGTAATAGTTGGTAGTGATAAAATCTCAGGCGCTATCTAAACTCATTTTACCCTTGTTATGGTGAGTGCCAGCAGACTGCACGGGCCCTCAAGGTGAATTTATGAAGCCAGTGTACCCAGTTCTGTTTTTACGAGCAAATAGGGAAAGACTGCTTCTTATTTATAATCTCAAAAACAACCCTGCCCCCGCCCCCATCAAAGACAAGCGTTTCTGTGGTGAAAAATTTGTATTCCCAGAAATTGCTGTTGAACCCAGGATCACTCTTTATCAGTCTTGCCTACTTTCTGCCAGCTACTTTGATTGTTTTTAGGCATAAGTCACATTTGCCTTACCTGGGCGAGTTTTCCACCTGATAAAGGAGGGGATATTTATTGGCATATTACTCCTTCTCTTGGTAAGGATTTTGTTTTGCATTTCAGCTTCTTTTTCCACTTACCACGGGATGGTATGCATGTGTTCTTCAGAGTTATTTTTTTTAAGCTGTTATTTAACTTAGAAAATTTCCACATTTTTCATCTTTTAAAAAGTTGGAAGACTCACTCTTAATTCTTAAATACCTTTCCCAGAAGCCAAAATCATATTATACTATTTTTCTCAAAGTACCAGTCTTGGATACGTTCCTTTTTTCATCATCCTGTCACCTGGCACCGTGTAAAAGCAAGACAAGGTTTTAAGGTCAACAGTGTTTAAACTGCCTTGCCGTGCTCATTTTTCCCATAATAACTTCCATATATCACTTGCTATGTAGCAGCCTCTGTTCAAAAGATCAAGTTACGTTTATTGTCTCATTTTAAGCTCACAACAACTGAGCAGATAATTACAGGTAAAGGAAGAGAAGTCCAAGGAAAGTAACTTACCTGGGATCGTGCACTTACCAGGTAGTGAAACCAGGACTCATTCTTACCTCAAATGCCACATACCAAATAATCTTCCTGTGGATAATAGAAATATAACAGAACTGTGAGTAAAATAGTGATTTTTTTTCCCCCTCAAACATACAGTGTTCCTTTATCTTACATGGGGGAATTGTTCGAGGACTTTCCCAAGGACCAAAATATATGGCTGTTCAATCCCCTCATATAAAACAGCATAGCTTTTGTGTATAACCTGTACACATCCTCCTGTGTACTTTAAGTCATCTCTACATTATTTATACCTAATATAATGTACATGCTATATAAATACAGTATATTGTTTAAGGAATAACAAGGGAAAAAAAGGATTGTTCTGCAGATGTGCATTTATTCTCCCAATATTTTCAGTGCATGATTGGTTGTATCTAAAGATGTGGAACACACAGATAACTGGGGCTGACTGTGTGCATATTTCTCTATGTCTGCAATGGCTGTGGAAGGATATATAAGCAACTGGTAGTGCAGACAGGAATTTGGGCTGAATATTTGTTCCTAGATACTGCTTTAGATTCTTGGTTTTTTTAACCTCTACTGGGGCTTACTTTTCCAGCACTGTGTCTTGATCATAATGAGGTTAGGAGATCATATCTGTTCCTCTCTACTTTCAGAGAGAGGAATAAACTAGTCTTCCGTGATTTGTTTTTAAGTACTCTTAAGAAAAAAACCTTGGGCACCATTTCGTTAAAGAGATATTGACTACATTTTACCTATGAAAAAAGTTAAGTCCAACATCATGTGGCTCATGAAGTCAAGCTAAGATATGAACTTAACAGCTACTTTTGTCACCAAAACCTGTGCCTGGGTGGGGCATTTGGCTTAGTGATTCCACTGTCTGCCTTGCAAGCACAAGGACCTGAGTTCAATCCCCAATAAACAAGAAACTGCCCTTTCTACTAGGAATGATGCCATGCACTCCCCTGGAGTTTCAAGAGGAAAAACATGAAGGAAAGATTAGGTGATAATTCTATTGCTGAAATTTCTCTTGCTTTAACAGTGAATGTCATATTGCAGTAGAAAGGATTGTATCTTCTCAGTATTATAGAAATAGTTTTGACCTCATGAACTCATGGAAGAGCTCATTGAACTTCACTTTGAAAACTGCTGTGTTGGAGGATTCTGATCCATTAGTAAAGTGTGCGTAATTCTGTTTGAAACTAAAAACATTCAAGGAATTTTGAGAAACTATGCATAGCCTGAATTTGGCGGCATTGGTTGTTTTTTTAAAGTCCTAACAACTCCAGCAAAAAGCCAGGGTTTATATCATGTCCAGTACCCAGTATTCACAAGGTTTTCTGTTTTTATCAGTCTTTGTCATTTCTTTCTTTTTCTTTTTGTATGGGGACTCAAACTCGGGTCCTTGTGCTCACAGGCAAGCGACAGGACCACTGAGCTAAATCCCTGGCCCTTTTGGCATTTCTTATTTGCACAGAGTCCTTTTTTTCAATGGAGAATTTTCTCTTTGTCCTTCAACATAGCTTCTCTTGTCAAATCATTTTATCAAGGATTCATGTGAAGCAGTTTTTTTACTTTTTATCATAGCTTTACATGTGTTTTCTCTCAGCGACAAAACAATGAATGTAACTGTACTGTATCCCTAAAATGTACCAATAAACTCAATCAGCGACAAAAATAATACAAGTAATCACCAATACTGCAGTGGAGAATAGAGTTGAGGTATATCTACTCTCGGCTTTACTCATAACCATGAAAATTCGTAGCTGGGAAGTATAAATAGAGAAGGTCTCAGTACATTGTAAAAGCAGGACCAGCAAGATCGAATGATCATTTAATCCAGCGCCCTCCTGTTACAGATGAAGCTGATGGCTACAAATGTTTGTGTATGTGGGTAAATGTACATATTAACTAGTCCAGATGTTTAGTAGCCACTGGTGCTAAAGGTACAGGGGGCTGTTCAGCCAATCTTATTCATTTATCTTGGGCACGAGGGTGTCACAGCGTGCCTGTGTGTGTGTGTGTGTGTGTGTGTGTGTGTGTGTGCACGTCGGTTCATTTACAGGCTACAGTTATCCTTGCATTTCCATGTTTTCATCTTAAGATACAGTAATGGTTTGCACATAGAAACTAGGTAGAAAATGCTGACCTGCCCTAGATTTATAAATGATAAAGCGGGGCTCACTTTTCCAGCACTGTGTCTTTATCTTAATGAGGTCAGGAGATCATATCTGTTCCTCTCTACTTTCAGAGAGAGGAATAAACTAGTTTCCTGTGAAAGAAGTAAGTTAATACAAACAAAAATGCTAGTATTTGGAGTTTTAAAATTTTGTCTTTGTTATGCAGTTCTGGTTTTAAAGTGTACTCACATTAAGCTGGAGGAATTGATACTGTCAGCAAAAGCTTATTTCCGACATAGGAGGCAGTCAGTCAGCACTTGAAACTCCCAAGATAATATTATACACGAAGGCCTTTCTTCAACAAATTGCTTAAACTGTCTGTTTCAGTAGTCGCAAAATAAGCTGCATGTAGGCAAAGTGATCCAATGCTAATGAAAATACTGTAGTTTCATTGAGTCTGTAGATTAAGTATAGTCAGAAAGCAGTCATCAAGCATTGTCTAGGCCAGTGGGTGAACCTGTGGCTTACGTGCTTCGCAGGCTGTATCATTGAAACCTCTGAAATAGGTTCACCATCACTGGTCTAAGCAAAGCAAGTCTAGCATATTAATGTGTATGTTTCTCCTCCTTTTCTCATCGTTTCATTTTTTTGCCTTTATATTGCTTGGATTTTTCTCTTTGTCTCCTTTTTTTCTGATGATTTGGGCAGCTTATTTTTATAATTTCTAATTTAAAAGTTTTGACTTGGTATTTTTATTTATACACCCCCAAAATCTTTATATTTAATTTATCTTTTTACATCCAACTTGATGAATATAGTACAGATATAATGTTAGTGTTCAGGAATAATTCTGAAATTTTTAAAAATTACATCTCAATAACATGATATAAAAAACTGAATCTGAAAAAACATTCCTAACTTCAATTGAACAGGAGAATAGAGGACTTTTTACAGATCTATCAACATTGCAGATGATTTTCATTTTCAAAACATTAAGCTTTGCACTGATCTGCCTCCTTATCGCTAATAAATTATGCAGCTACTATAGTGGGGGCCCAAATGAAGGTTGGTGAACTGTTCCCATTATTACAGAGACCTAACTAATTGTGATTTACCTCAGAATACTGACTCATCAAGTTTCTTTCAAGTTTGAATAAACTTAAGTGAGCACAGATAAAGGAAAGAGGGCCAACATCCTAATAGGTAGGAAAGAGTAGACACAAAATTTAAAACTTCCTCTCTGGAGCCTGGTGTCTTTGGCTGTGACAATGTCCTAGACCACTAAAAAAAAAGTGATGGTACATTTACCAATGCAAAGTCGGTTATTCTAAAGTGTCATTTGCTTTTGAGGAAATTGTTGGGAAAATTATACATGCAACAGCTTCCCATTTTTAAAGAACTTCATGAATACATATTTGCACAGAAAGAGTCAGGGACTTTTTATGTATCGGGTTCTTAACAGTGATCATCTGGATATTAGGGAGAAGGTTTTATATTTTATTTTGAGTATATTATTTAAATGATTTGCAGTGTTTATGTAATTAAAATAAAATTTAAAGTCAAGAAAATTATTAGTAACTGACATTAGTTTAGATAAAATCTTAGTATTTTTGGCTTGCACTAATTAATGTGCCTATTTTGTAATTACTGTTTTGAGTGACTGTAAAGATAATTACAAACTATTAGCTTTGCTTTTATAATACTGTCGTTCACACCTTTGGTGTTTGATGTTCATAGCAGGTTAGAGCACGTGTTTTATAGTATTCTCCATATGAGGAAAATGTGGTCTTTTCAGAAACGTTTCAAAAAAGTATAAGGCTTGTAGAGCTTTCAGTGACGCAAACAGCCCACTGTGATACACATACCATACGTTTGCATCACTGATATGTTAACTTATTGTTGCATATTCTTTTAAAAATTATGATTCATATGTAAAACATCCATTGTTGACACTATTTCATTAGTCAGAAAACTGTACATCTATGTTAAGATGAATTTATGAAGCTTCAACTATTATCCTTGTTTGTAAAATTCTGCCCTTTATTATTGATAGTATGGGTAGTTTATAAAAGAAAGAGGGAGGAAAAAAGATGTTTTCCCTAGAGAGCTTCTTTTCTAAGTCAACTTATTTTGCTCACTAACTGCAAAAATAAGCAGCTGTGTCTTTAGAGAAACCCAAACCAAGGCTATAGAGTTTTCAGGAAGATTTGAAGACAGGCTTAGAGCACCTGCCTTAATTACTGGGAGTGCTAAGGACTGGCTTTGGGCATGCTGTTAAGCTCATGTTATCCATATTCCTATCATTAAAATAGAATGCCAGTACAAGAGGTAAAAACCTATTCAAAGAATAGAATCAAGTGCCACTTGAAAGTATGCCAGGCAATGCCACCTGGGTCTCCTTTGCACACATACTGCTCTATTTTCACTAGTTTCGAGTTAATGTCCTAGGAGCCTCAGAGTCAGCACCCTCTATGATGATGCCTGGGAGGTCTAGAAAAAAGCACCATCCTGCTTAAGAAGTTTACTTAACTATTCAGCAGTAATATGCATTGGAAATAAGACAATGATTTAAGACATAGTGCTCTTGTATATCTAATTATATCTTCTGTTTATGTCTGAGTATCTCGATAATTTATTGAGGCATTCTTGGCAAAACTTAGGCAGTATTTTAATTTTAAATTCCGTAGTCTGGTGTGAATAAACTATAATATAGTACATAAGATCCCAACGATACAATGGACAATGTGAAATAGGAAGAAAGGGGCTAAAGGTGTAGGGAAAGTGGGAAGAGTAGGGGAAAGCTAATAAGGGAAAAGAAAAAATATGAGAAAATGGAAATAAAGTGTAAAGGGGAAGGGAGGAGAGGTGAAGGGAGGGCAGGGACAAGGGGAAAAAATGAGAACCAAGACCTGTCATGTAAAGGTACAAGATCCCAATACCGAATGTAACTGAACTGTATACCTAAAATGTACCAATAAACTCAATGAGGAAAAAAATAAATAAATTCAGTAGTCTGAAAACACTCATGTCATAATCTATGGCACAAAAAGTAACATGATTAGCTATTACACTCCTGAAATTTCTGTAAAATTTAGACTTGAGGATAATTTGGAGATCTTAGAACGTCCTGCCAGGTAGCTCGCCTGCTCCATCTTGGAGATGTCTTAGGAGTGTGGGCACACACCGCTCGGTGGGACAGAACGTTAGTCCCAAGCAGTGAAGGCTGGTGTGGACACTTGGTGGAAATTACTTGAAGCCTTTATTTAACCCTACAGCCCAGGCCTTTCCTGTGAGCCTAAGGAAACATGTTTCTTCTATTTGGTTCTCAAAAACATCTGTGACAAGTAAATATAAATGCAAAGCACTTTCTCTTGAGTAATTTTAAAGAATTGTATTGTGCAGTCTCACCTACATTGGTCTTTTAATTAGCACTCATTGTTAATATGGAATCGTAAGCTTTCCCTTGCATTTGCTAAAGTATTCATTCTTAATTCATTCACCATTTCTTGGCGACTGTACTGTTTTGTTCCTAGGGGGTGAGATTGTCCAGTCTCATTAAAATTGGGGAGGTAGTTATAGTACAGTTTGAGGGGTGCAGCCCCAGGGTGGCCACGTGACCTTCAGACCCGAGGTTCTAACTCTGCTCCTTCTGGGGAAAGGGTTGTCGCAGAGCAGGTGATGTGTAAGTCAGGACTGGCAGAATCAGTTCACCACCAGTCAGGGAGAAGCAGTGTTTTGCAAAAGGTTTTCATAATTTATTCATAAAGGATCTGAAAAAATTTGAACTCACTGACTTTTACTTCTTTTAGATCTTTTACCCTCTTTCTCTCTATTTGGTGACCAAATAGACTTACCTTCTTGTGGCACTCTTGTATTGAGTCTCAGTCCATTTCTGCCCCTCAGGAACATCTGTTTCCTTGTACCCTGAGACTACAGTGTTCTATCAGTGGATGGCAGATGCTAACCATTAGAGGGATGCTGTGGGTGACAGGCTTATGCCTGCAGCTTGGAAAGAGTGTCTGACCGGAGTCTGAGTACGTCTAAAAGACTTTGCCATCTGAAATTTCTTGTTTAGAGTCCAAACCCCCAGGACAAACTTGTATATATCATACATTTCATACATGAAAATGGTTTTCACTTGTAAATGGTTTCAGACACAAATGTATACATGTACACTCCGCTTTAATAATAGATGTGTATTTAGGTGCCTTTTTATCTTTGATTTTGAAAAGTTTCAAATGTGAAGAGGTAGAAAGGGGTACGGTGAGCCTTCATGTGCTCAGATTCCTCCAGCCGTAACCCTCCCACCACACACACTCTGAGAAGCCAGTATTTAAATGGGCAAGGAAAGAGAATAGGTGCAAATCACAGATGCTCCATTAGGAAGGCAGTAAATACCCTTTGCAAGTTTTTTCCTAAGCATATTTACTATAGGAACCTCTTGCTTAATACAGCAAGTCTGTCCATTATTCCTTGAACATCCAGATCCTTTCTTCTGTGGACATTTTCCCCCCATGATTCTGTCTCATCGTGGAGCCTCCTCTGCAGTATCAGGATACCAACAATGTCTACCTCACATGTGCAGTTAAATAGTGCAAAACAAAGAGTCGGTGGCTATCAGTAATTCTTTTTACCTGTAAACTCATGTCGTGGAGGAATCGTGCCAAACACCTTTTTAGATTCCAGTATCTAGACTCATTCCCCCAGACAGTGCATGCTACACATTTAGTCATGGTGCCTTCAAGGAAATTTGCTTCGTATTTCATGAAGTTTATCTAACACTGTTTCCATGACCTTTGAAAGATAAGCATTGTGAGATACTGTTGTTTTCCATCTAGAACTGATCAGTAGTTAACCCTTGTTTTCATGGACCCACAATTAAAACCCAATTTAATTACAAACCAAGATATGTTGAACTTTACCATTGCAATATCCATGAAGAAATTATTTGCATAGAAAAGCAAGTATTAAAATTATAATTAAAGATCATTTTTATCATTTTTAGACCATAAAAATGAGACCTAGGAATATTAAGAACTCCAGACAAGTTGAGGATTAGAAACTATCCAGAGATAATCACCCATTTTTGCATAAAGGTTTACATAGCTAAAATTTGCTGTGTGTGAAATCGTTTTTTTCTGTCATTTAAGTTTGTACATAAACTTTTGTTAGAAATAATGTTAATAAGTAACATTTTACATTTTTCCATTTGCTTGTATATAATTATTATAATAATATGGAAAAGGTTAAAAAGGATATTTAACGACTTTTGACAGAGCTAGTTCTTAAGATTCTCCTTGCTGCTTTTGCTTATTTTTTCAGTTAAGCTAATGAGCAGGGATTCACTTTAAATGTCTAGTCACACAACCTTCCAGGAACAGAGCCTGGCGTGGCCGGTGTTCTTGTGTGTGGGCACTTCAGGCTTCTGTCAGTCTTTTCCCTGAGGCTCATGCTGCACGGATTTCATTCTGGTTCCTACCGTAAGTGTAGTCTGTCTCCTATGTCTCTCTACCAGTCTGAGCAATAGCATAATTAGGAACATTGATGTATGTTCCACTTATGTACCCAGCTACCTCATTCAATTCCCTAAAAGTCTCTGATCCTTTGGGAGCTTTTCAGGTGAGCACTCTTTTGCAAGAAATGATTTGGTCTTTTAAATTTTTAAAAAAGTTTCATTCTTCGCCTTATTTCTGATTTTTTAGGAAGTACTTCTAAGTTCATTAAATAGGCATACTGCTAGCTACTATGTAAGTTTGACCTATTTGATCTGCCTGCATATGCTGGAAATGTTACCCTTTATTGTAAACAGTAGTATTCCTGCACTTTCTTTAGATTGTTTCATCTATTCAAGTGTCTCTTCTTTGGACTGTGCTGATTATCAGGTGCTTACTGACTGAGAGTTGATACTGCACTGTGTACCCTTCAGAGATTATTGGTAGAGTGTCAGTTTGCTGTAGGAAGAGGAAAGGAAGAGTTTGTATGAATTAAGAAAGGAGAGCCAGATGGATTCAAGGAGCCTTTGGAAGAGGTGATGGCTGAGCTGATTTTGAAGAAGGTGCACCTGCCTGCCTCCACTGGCTTGTGACAGAAGCCATGCTTTTCTGTGTTTGACTGGAAACCTAGGCTTTCGTATGACTCCTGTGTTAACTTTTAGAATAGGAGGTGAACTATTAAAGGAGGAAGAACTCTGAAAAGTTAACAGTGAAAAACGAAAGCAGGTGCTTTTCTTCCAGCAGTGTCTAATAGTCTAGTATTGGTCAGGGCGTGGAACATGATCTCTTAAATTGAAAGCATACTTATCCCAGAAAAGTTCAAACTTAAAAGAAACTTTAGTCACCATTGCAACTTTCTCCAAGTCTCCACAGATGTAAAACAGAGGCCCATGGTTAGGCCTCCTGCTGGAGATTGCTCTGCTCCCAGACATCCGCCTCCAGGACACAACTGACTCAGCTTTGCTGAGCTATTTTGAATTTGTGACATTTTCAAGTTCTTGAATTTATATTTTCTGTTGCATCTCCTCTTTTCCTTGGCCCAAAGAGTGAAGAGAAAAGTTCCCCTTTAGAGCACTGCATTGTTTTGGTTTTAAGGGTAGATGGACATGTCATTCTGTTTGCTATTTTGGAGAAGTAAAAGCATGATTCTTAATATGGAATTGTGTGGCATTATTTTATCTAGGAAGTTTTCATGTGATATTAATTTTTTTTTTCTCTTTTTAGTCTGCCATTTTCAATTTTCAGAGTCTGTTGACTGTAATCTTGCTGCTTATATGTACCTGTGCTTATATCCGATCCCTGGCACCCAGCCTTCTGGACAAAAATAAAACTGGGTATGTTACTCGTAACGTCTGATCACCCAAATAAGTTTCTGTAGACATTAAATCACTGCGAAAGTCATTAGAGAATTTAATCCTATCTGTAATTCAGGTGGCAGTGGCTTTTTTACATGACTTGCTCCCTGTTTTTTAAAACCCAAAAACTTTATATTTACAATGTCTTACTAAATTAAAAAATAAGTTTCAGAAATTATCAGAAATTTAACATATTGAAAATATGCATATTGATGGATTTTGTTAACCCACTGCAAGTAAAAACATTGTCCGTCAGTTATACAACTAAACCCAACCTGTGTAGACATTGTCTTCTCTAGCCCTTTTTCTCTCAAGTCCCGTTATATTTATTCTTCAATTCTTTATTCTCATTGAACAGTTGTTTAGAATTTATCTATATAATAAATTCCTCAAGAATGTATGTCACTAAAGGATGTTCCATAGTAGTAGACTAGAATATTTGTACTTTTCCAATGCTATTAATCAACTTTTCCTCCAGAAGGAGTGCAAGTTGCATGTGGACGTGTCTGCCCCTCCTTGCTTTGGGGTAGAAATGCATCCATAACATGCTACATTAACACAGGAGTTCTCAGGGCTGCCAGCCTTACAGTAGAGGTTGCGTGGTAGTATATTTCTCCTACATAAAAAGGATGCCTATGTAGACATTTTAAGCTATACATTAATAGTCAACTGTTGAAAGCATTTTTAAACTGTTTCTACTTATAAATGTTAAGCACCATTTTATTTTGATTTGCACATTAGTGTTCTATATAAATTTTTACAGACTCTGTTCCTCTGTCCTTCTGTTCCCTATTTATATCACAAAAATTAACATGGTACTGGTCAGTCCCTGAGTTGCCAAGTTAGGATTTTTAATTCCTTTAAAACTTTTTAATACTCCGTTGTGCCAGTTTCCTGACGATATTTGGTCATTTCTAGAATATTAGACCAGGACAGACTCCACATATAATCACTCTTGTATTCTTCCTCCTTGAGGGTGGATGCTATTTTTAAAGAGATAAAAGACTGAACTTAAAGCATTATCTGGCCATTATGTTAGCTTATGTCAGTCTCTGAAATGTGTTTGCCTGTAGTCGTTTTGTTCGTATAGTAAAATTATTTTGCCTCCCAGAATAGAATGTGTATACTTTGAAATAAGCTTGGTTTTGTTCATTCCATTTAACCTGAACTGAAGAATATATAAAGATCTTAATTAAATAGGTATTTTCCTTTAGATCTAACTATTCTGGTATAATAATTCATTAGCCAAACATTTCTTGGAGGGTGGCGATGTTAATATAAATTTTCTTGAACAGTAAGTGTATGATTTTGTTGAGCCAATCCTAATATAAGCAACAGAGAATGTTGACTTATCTGAATTTATAATCACGTAAAACCTACAATTCTAGTCTCTTGTTAAGCCAATAAAATAATATCTACAGTATTTTTTATATTTTTAGATATCTCAGTTCATTGATGACCGAGGTGGTTTTTTCCATGCAATTGATTTATATACATTTCAAATAAATGAATACCTCTTTTTATATATTTAATTCTAACTATAATCATTCATAGAATTAAAAGGAATATCTTCATTCTTGTTTTCTCTGGAAAATGTTTTTAAATATCCTGTTTAGTAAACTTATACTTAGTTTCTCCTAAACTAGGAAACTTATATTAATAAAATAGCCCCATATTTTTGTTTTAGCTGAGTGACAAATAAATACAGTACTATCATTGCAATTCATAATTATAGATGATTTGAATATATAGATACACACAGAAAGGAATTTTTACTATGATCCCACAAGTCATCCAAATCTGTTCATTGTCTTTTTTCAAAATTAACATTTAAAAAAAGGTAGCTTGTAAACTTTCTGCTTTTGAAGGTAGAAAAGCAATTGAAATTGACTAAATTAACACAGTAAACCTTTGAGAAGAATTTTGCTGCTCACTTTAACCTGCTTCTGACCTATGGTGCCACATATATTCCAGTTATCAGTACTTGATGTACTCGTGTCTTACTTTCATGCATGGTTCAACATGAAACAAGGAGGTTTAAATTTTGAAGCAAAGTATTAAGAGTTAAAATGGCAGTGTACAATTAATTTTCTGTGTACTACTGACATAAAGATATACCTTTTTCAGTGATCAATAGCTACTTTTTTCCTTTTTCATTCTTTGCAGACTATTGGGAATATTTTGGAAGTGTGCCAGAATTGGTAAGTGTCCCTAGTCTCCCTCCATTTTTCCATCTGTAAAGTGTCCACCAGTTCCCTTCTGTCATATTAGCACAAACCCAATCTCAGCTGAAAGGAGACATTCTCTCCCAGAGATTTCAGTGTGCTTCAGAAATGTTACATTGCCTTTGGTCTGTTTTGTCTACCATTCTTTATTCCCTATTACAGAGACAGGCATGAGAATCTTTGTTTTCCAAGAAGTATTGTTGCCCTTAAATTAGCGAAAGCACAGGCATAGCCTACATAAGTCGTCATTAATCTGAGGACATTGGTGAGAGTCTAAAGAAAGTTCTGATTGTCAGAACTAGAGTTGGGAGCGCATGTAGGCTTGGGTCAGGGGTGTTGCTAAGCACCCCAGGGTGCTCAGAGCAGCCTCACAATAGTCCTCCAAGGCAAGGTGTCAGTCGTGTCTGTAGCCAAGGAGGCCTGGCCTGAATGTACAGAGATCTGTGGCAGGGACTTAGGTAGGGCTTGCTCATGCACAACAGCTGCAAACCTGGAAATCACAGAAGCCTTCATCACTTCATAAAGAATGGGAAAAGACAGACAGAGAGAGCGTCCTAGCTAGCTAATGCCGGCAGCTGATGGTAAGTATAAATATGGCATTTAAACTACTCTTGCAGAGGCAGGTCACCCCCTAAGAAAGAACAGAACACAAGGGTGAAGAATACCACAGGTAAACCATGAAGAAGGTAACAGCAGATCTGGAACCAAGAGGTTTAGTTTCCGTCTCAGTGATATCGTTGAGTTGCCTATTGTTAAGGGAAATAGTAATGTATTTTAAATCCATTTTATTTAATGAATTAGTGCATATACGGTTCCATTTAGTAGCCAACCCAAGTGAGCCTTTTTGTTCATAATTACTACTTGAAGAAAAGTTTGAGACGTCTAGTTTGTAGATATGTTAGTGATATCCTATAAAATGATCTGGTGTTTTGTTTTGTTAGGTATAAATATTATGTTTATCTGGATTTTTTGTTTTAATTTGATTTTGTGTTGTTGTTTGCTTTTTGTCTGTTGCTTACTTCCTGCTTATTCCCATTTTTCTCTTTGACTGAATATCCTAGGTTGAATGGTTCCATTAAAGGGTTCGCTCTGCCAATTATATAACTGCATTAGCTTTTTGGCAAAATAGCTTAGAAAACGTTGCTGCTGGTACACCGCTCTGTGAAGCACACATTCCCCTTTTTTCTTGACACACAGTATATCCACAGAGAAAGGATTCAGTGTTCATGGGAGTGACCCAGCCAGATCGTCTTACCATGTTACACATCAGATCACAGCAGTTGTTTTCACATCCACTCACACAGACCAAGGGCCTGATGAAAAACAACGTTCTTACCCAAGTTCAACTTCAGATGTTTGGCTTTGCCACATGGCAGTGGCTTTTCAGACAATTCAAAACAGGAAAATGAAACCCATATGTAAATTATGGCCTTCTAAGTCAGAGGATGAGGAAGTATGAATGTGACACTCAAAAAGTTTCAGATTTTGAAAGATTTCAGATTTTCTGATTAAGGAAGCTCAACCAGTAATTCTATGTAAATATTCCAAAATCTGAAAAACTTTGAAATCTGAAATACTTATGCCAAGTACTTTGGGTAAGAGTATTCAGTGTATAGATGACTTAATACTATAACTCAGAAGTAGTTTTTCCTAGTGTTCATTAAGCATCGTATTTTGTGTCCGTTTTTAAGCATAGTTTTATTGACCATCTTGCCTGTTTGTCCATGCTTCTAAGTGACCTAAATGGTACAAGGGTTGAAAAATTGTGGCTAAGTATTGCATGATGGATTATTTTGTCCAAGTAGAAGCTTCTTTTTTATGGGAAGAGGATAAACTCTCTTTTTGGCTTTGAGTTATTGGAGACGCTTTTCCTTGGATCACTGATCTGCATGCTGCTTTGCATATTTTTAATGCCTGGTTTAACCCAGTGGCCCTTGTGGAGGTGGTCTCGGGACAATCAGTATACTTGATGAATTTTTTTAAGAAAATTGAAAGAATAAGGGTAAGTCAGTATAGTTTAGTCCATTCTGTTGTGAGCATGTTTTTTGCTTGCATCTAGTTCTTTATTTCACTCCTCGCCCCAATTGTGTGGGCCTCATAGACAAGACCTTTGCCCTGATTGTGTGTTTCCCTATCCACAGTAACCTTATCATCCCTGGTAGCCACTCCTTAGTCGAGATAAATATCCTCTCGTCCACAGGTGAGCGAAAGAGTCCGTATGTTGCAGTGTGCTGTATCGTGATGGCCTTCAGCATCCTCTTCATGCAGTAGCTCAGGAAATGACAGAATTCGACTGCCAGCTGATTTCAGCATGAACAGGACCACTTGCAGGAAATAATGGACAGCATGGTTAACCCTTTTATCTCTGAACACAGAGTGAGATAAATTTCTAGTCGCTGTTCTCTATTTTTATGTTAGTGGACCAATGTTCTTTCTATATAAATAATTAAGATGTAAGCATTTAATATGAAAGGAGTTCAGTAGTCTTAACAGTTAACCTCAGTGCTGTCACTACAATATGACCTTCTGCAAATGTTATTGTCATGTCAGATCCTGGTTTTTAGTAAGGTATCTAAGTCACACAGTGAAAAAATCAGTAAATTCTTCAAGTCCCTTTCATTGTGATTTGGAATCTTTATAGACTGAACTTTTTTGGATTAGCTTTTCTATTAAGAAAAAAATGGCTTCGTTTTGCATTGATAAAGATTGTATTCATACTTAGCAGTGCTTTCCTTCTGGCCACACCGCTTTGATCATTAACCAGAGTAGCTGTACTCTTCGCAGATTCTGTAGTTTATTACAGGCGACGGAAATATCTGTAACAAGCTTGTGGAGGAAGACAGGGAGCTCTGACTGGAATTCGAGTGAGAGGCGTTCGATTCCCAGAGGAGCGTTGAGACAGCCGGCTGGCGTCACAGCCCCGAGGTCTCCGGCCAAGTCGGACACAGGTTATGAGTGCGAAGCTGAGTGGTCAGTTGTCACTCTCCGAGGACAGCATTCTCGGAATGGAGGAGAAGCGAACAACTGTAACACCAATCTTAGGCTTGGTTTTCATTCTTCATAATGTCAAGTCCTCAAATTACAACACTTACTAAATATCTGTTTTATTTTTTACTGGAGCACTTTAACACTAGTTCATGTGGTCGCCGTGACCTGGACCCGCACGTGACTTTGGGTGCCGAGCCTGTCTCGGTCCGTGTGCTGTGGCACGCACATCTCAGGCCCTGCAGCTTCTCGTGTAGACAGGGAATCCGGAGAACCTGACCTCGGACCTTTGCATAGAGTTGTTAGAAGTTTATAATTAACATTTCTTCAGATTGAACTGAAATTGAGTTACTGTTTCAAAGCTGAGAGGAAATTAAATCTTAGCTAAAAATTAAAACATTACACGTAGTATTTACCACATATTATTGTTCTCAGTTATTAAAGTTCTTATAAAGGTAAAAAGAAGAAATGTTCTCTTTAAAGAAAATTCTTTAAAAATTATTTTTAATCTATCAGCAGTTTTTGTAGAAAGTACAGAATTGGAAGCCACCAATTTTTCCAACTTCTTCAACAACTTAGGGTAGATTCTAGAAAACATCTAGTTAAGCATTTTTTTCCCCAAAAAAAGCTGTTGTTGTCTATCAGTGTGTTCATCGTACATTTTTGTCATGTGTATGGCAACTAAAAAGTGGTGTACTTTACTTTGGACAGGGAAACAGCATGACAGTCATTCCTGCACTGCGCTGCTCAGAAGTTATACATCAGGATGAGGGTTTTCAGAGTATCCCAAAAATAGGACTCCTGTCAGCTTTCCATGCAGGTGGTCACCGGTCTGAGCAGCCATCTGTCCTCCAGCCCTGCTTCTTACTAGACGTCCCCGAAGCTTTGGCAGCTCTTCTCCTATATGCTAATTCAAACCTGCCGGGAGGGGAATCTAAAGAACCCATGCTAGGACATCCCTTTAATTTGGCATCTCAGAGAAGGTAGATAGGAAGGAAAGGAAGAAATCATTTCTCTCAAAAATGTATGGTAACACATGTATACAGTGGATCCTCGGGTTACAACTGGCCTGACATACAAACAACTTGGGTTAATTAGGCTAATGGAAGATTCATCCGCCTCTTGTTATCTGTAGCGTGTACTCAGGTAAACAGACTGAAGACGAGCAGTTGCCACTTTCTTCAGTTTTTTGTGTTTGTTTTTTTCCTGGAGAGTTATGCCTAAATTCTGTGCTTTAACCCAAATAGCAGTGTAGGTGGTTTAAAGCCCACAGAATATTCAGATACTCCTCTCATGATGGGAGCGGGAGTGGGATCAATTTAAGCGTCTGAGCTTTGCCTGCCTGCCTCTGAGTTCGTGTAGATTCGCCCCAGGACTTGAGGGAGGATGAACACCAGCTTCCAGTGAGGAAGCCTCCTCTCTGCGGTTTGTTTGTGCTGCTGTTTAGCTCTGGTGGGCTTCATCTGTGCCAGCAATGGGGCCCTGTCTTCTTTCCATTCCTAACATGGTCAGTCAGAGGCCACAGTGGCTGCCAGCGTCCTGTTAATGCCACACACTGTCCGGCGCTCTTGATCAAATCGGAATAGTAGTAGTAATTCGTAATAAACATCGGCATCTTAAGGTGATTAGTTATACCTGAGGAAAAATACAGGATTGAATTCTCCAAGTATACAAAGTCAAAAATGAACTCTCCTTTTGTAAAAAAGCGTAACCTTGTAAATAAGATATTTATATTTCTTTCAAGAGGCATTTACAGAATGCATGTGGTATATTCCTGAACATACATACACAAACACACAGTTTCTTCCTTGTAGGCATAATGGTTGATGGAGACAAAGTTATGTGTACACACTACAGTGTTGTGTCAGTGATTACTGAGATAACCCCAGAATCCTACCAGAGAATAAAGAAGGGAAACAGTTCCACCTGGGTGGGAACTCACTGCTGAGAGAGCAGTGGGTATGCTGAACTTGAGCACTGTGCAAAAACAGTGCTAAGCATTACCACCACCAAGCTTGTGCCCCTGGCAGCAGGTTAAGGCAGAAGCCAAAAGGGTGGACCAAGGATAGATCCCAGAGGGTCTTACGTCTTATTCCTGCTACTGCCTACCTCAGAATAGAAGTAGAGTGTGTTTTTCATCCTGACTAACATGAAATTCCTCCCGGCAGAAAACAGTCCCTGGCTGTCGAGTGCAGACAAGGCTGAGCCTCTCCCTGCCCGCCCCACTTTGGAGTCGGCACACAGTGCCATGTGGCCCAAGCCTGGCCTGGGTGGCACATGAGCTGGGGCAGCGCCCAGCCTGTCTCTTGATTAGCTCCTGCTCTACACCCAGAGCAGCCTGGGGGTCGGCACACACTGCACGAGAGGCACGGGGATCCCCTCTGCGTTTCCTGTGTGCACAGGAAATGTCTTCAATTAGCAAAGACTTATGCTTTTTTCGCAGCCTTTGAGAAGCTACTGGATCCCAGCAAGCTGACAGCAAGAGTGAATGATTGTCAGGAACCACTCTCCAGTTTGGTGCCATCTGGTCACAAGTTAGAGTACACAGTTGACTGCTAATCAGCCTTGTGAATACTACACAGCCTCGCCATTCCTAATCAGAAGTCACTGCCAACTTCTGAAAAAGATTCATAATTGTTATTTATACACTGCCTTTCAGTGGTTTCATTTGGCCCCAAATTAACCCCAAAATGTTATGAAATCCCACTCCAATATCGGAGGAGGAGATGGAAACACATTTCCTTAAGAGTATAGAGATAATGATCCTACTCTTGATTAGTTCCTATGTCTGGTGTATAATAAAGCAAAGTGAACTCTCAAGAACCTCTTATTTTTGTCTTATTGCCAGATAAGTGAAAGCAGTTTTCACATGTTAAAAATTTGAAATTCTTTTTAGTAAGGTGAGAATAGAGAAATTTTCTGTTCCTTTGCATTTTAACTTCAGGTTGGTCAAGTTGCTTGGGGGTGCTGGCATTGCTTAAACTGTTGAATCTATCATATTTTTCTTCCAAAAACCTGATGACTCACTGGTTTGCTTTGGATTTGCAATCTTTAGTTCCCTGAGAGTTAATTAAAATTGAATTTAGAATGAAAGTGACAATTTTAATTATTGACAATTTATACCTTGTTCTCCACTGTGAGCTTTTAGCTATTTAAATATTCTGCATATAGCTATCATTTTCTGTGCAAAACCTGTGAGAAGCGTGTCCATCAGTCAAATAAGTTAGCTAGTTTATTTTTATTACAAAATCTGAAAAAGCTTGTGCCTTGGTTTGAGAAACATTGTCTTCCTACTGATAACCTTCCCAGAATTGAATCAACACAAACCTTTGTTAGATCTCTTACTGGAAAGATTTTCCCTAACATAATAAATTACAACTTTGTTATTTAGTTAATGTAAACTAAAAAAAAAAAAAAAAATTCAGATGTGAACAGTCTCTTAGTTCCCTTCAGTGTGTAGTTAGACCTTCCTCATCACTCCACTGTAGCTACCCACTGATAGAAGACTTCCTAGAAAAATCAGTAAACTGATCTCTAGTTTAAGTTAAAAGAACCCACATTGGCTTTACTTTGTAGACCACTGAACTTCACATTCAAGAAAGCAAACTCTGTTTTCACTTCAGAGGGTTTATGTTAATATCCTTGACCAAAACAATTTTCAAGGGGAGAAAAAGTAAAAAATGTACATACTGGAAATAAGGGTAAATCAACTTCATCCACCTTATTGAGGATGACAACACAGGAACTATAATATCCAGACACCACTGTTGGGACATTATTTTATAAGGGATATAGCCTAGGAATGAATGTGTAAGGACCTAGGACTTGTTTCCAAAGTGCCAAAATTTGGAACATATCAGCCACTTTGAGAGCATTTTTGATCAATTTGTCACTGTAGGCTAAATTCTAAAAAAATTAATGTGCAAAAATATTAAAACTGTTCCAAAAGAAAATAAGGAAATACTTAAGGCATACAGGATTCCAAGAATTCAATATCAAAAAAAGAATCTACCTTCCAATTGTTAAAGTGATCCTCAAGGTAACAGGAGATTTGACCTTGGAAATTATGAAAATTCTGAGAGTATCTCTACAGTATTTAGTAGGGCTTCAGAAAAGCAAGAGGTGGAGTTTTCCTTTACATTTTGATAGAAATAGCTCATCTTTGGTTGCTTTTTTAATTAAAGTTCTACCTAGCCATTATCTCTAGTAAATCTTAGGAAATGATGAGAAGACTGATTTGTAAAACAATATTTTTTACCTTTCCAATGTGAAGTTACAAGAGCTGTAGAACACAAATATGGGGTAATAAAGTTGGACATGTTTTCTGAAAACTTAGTTTTGTTAATATTCCAGTCTTCATTAACAGGTCACAGTTTTTACTTCTACGTGAGTCAAAGACCAAAGTGACAATTCTAAATGCACAGTGCTCGTTGACTATTTTTTCACTATTTTCATCACAGCTATCTTCAAAGAAGTCTGATTGAATCTGTTAACACATAACAGAGATTTGACATAGAACTTGAGATAGAATAGAGTCTGAATCTGTATGCAATTAGTTTGACCTGCCGTGAAGGACAGAAATTTCAGAACAATCATTTGGCCCTCCAAAGAATGGAAAATGAGTTGCATTTCTGACTCATCAGGAAGAGTCATCGATATCCTCCATTCCTTTCTTAGATGAGTCCTTTGGTTTGAGAACTGGCATGTGCCAGACAGTGCTAGGTCAGGGTACAATTTCTAGTATGAATTCAAGAAACAAAACTGAAGAATGATTATGTGGGATGATCAGAGAAGTTCAGCCCATGAGTTGAGGGTTAGGCTAAGACCTAGTAACAGATGATCAGGAGCAGAAGTCAGTGTATTCTAAGACCCAGAGTCAGGGAACAGCTGGGATTTAACTGATGGGGAAATTGATGGAAAACTAACAGGAAGAATAAGTACACTGGGTGAGGCAAAGAATAGCATGAGTTGGAAGGATTAGGTGAGCCAAGGCACACAGGGCTTTGTGCCACAGAAAATGCTGACTGACTCATGCGAAGGATTTGACCTTACACAACTGGAAACTGGTACAGTCTGGGCAGCTGCTGTCTGTCTCTTTGGAGCTGAAATTCACCGGATAACTTTTAAAGAAGGAAAAGATAGACCAAAACCTGTTCTGATCTTGATACTGTGGGCATCCTTCAGAATAAAGCCAATGCCCTACATCTGGCCCAGGACCCTTACTGTAGGATCCCAAGGAAAGCAGAGCTAGTGAAACTTCATCAGCCACCTCGAGCTAACCAAGATTCATCAGCAGAACCACAATTTTACATACAAGCTATAAAATGCTGCTCTTCACCGCTACTCAACAAACTTCACTCACTAGGATGCTTTCCTGTGGTCCATGCTGACCAGACCCTTACAGGGAAGGCAATTCTAGGAAATGCAGGCCAGCCTGTCAAGTTCACACATTACAAAGTTGTCATAGATTTCTCTTCAACCTGGATTTCCTGCCAGCAGCAGTTCAAACTTAAATTGTGCCGAGCAATTCATCTATGTTCTAAACCTCCTTCTTCTGGCTTCACTATTTTTATAAACAGTACCGCCTGCCTTCATCTCAAGAGTTTCTAATCTAAATTCTTATGTCCCCCTCTCTTTACAACCAAGCTACAGTCTAGCTTTATTCTACCTCTGAGATGCCCACCCCAGGTGTATGAGTTTAAACTCACCCATGGAGACACTATCTCACGCCTTGATTTCATATTTAGTCTGATAAGGCCCCTTTGGAGCCCCAAAAGTACAGAAAGGGCATTCTCCCAAGAGCACACACAAGGGATGAATTATATTGGAAGAGCTAGCATGTTGTGTATCATTATTTAAACACTGGACAAGATGAAAGATCTAATAAAAATGTGTTCTTATTCCCGATTCCAAAACTTTAGCAGCTGGGCTTTCCCATGTGGAATCATGTTACATAACTCAGCCAGGAAATAGAGGGACTGACGAAGTCCAACAAAATGTTAGATGATCTTGGACACTCTACATATCACACCCAGTGGAGTTACAAGGAAAGAACTCACAGGAGAGACCCGTGAGGTGGTGCAGGCCAATGGTGCCAAGTGACTAAGCAGAACCTTGCAATTGCCTGAGCCCTGTGTCTCCAGTTCTTCCTCAAAAGTGGAAGACTTAGAAGTCAGTACAGCTGGAGTATATGAACACTCCCTAACCTGTCCCATAGGGCCCTTTCCCACTCCATCTACATTTATCATCTTTTAATTAATCATGGAAATCCTCTCAGAAAATAAACTTAAAGCTTTATAGCTGAAATAACTCATTTCTTGTATTTAATTTTAAGGGAACAAAAGCCACTGAGAGCAGCGTGTTTAGTATCCTGGAGCACGTGATCTAGTCAGAGTTCAGAATGCATTTTCTACTCCCACTCTTTCTATGAAGCATATATAGTCACAGTCGGGATACGAATGCAAAGGGCATTATGAGAACACAGTGAGGAACAGAGCTTAAGCTGAGAGAAATGAATGTTACTCCCTTTTGCATTTATGTGAAGAGTGGTAGGAAGACCACAATCCATATGGCAGTAGGTACAGAACTTGTGGGAAGACTCCATCTCCCCCAGTTTGGGTAAAAGATCTCTGAAAGCCATACCAGCTCTGAAGCCCAGTGACTGTCCTCTATTTATAGTACCAGTTATTGTCTGGGGGTCTCAGCGCTTACTTAAACATGAGCAAAGCTCTTACTGAGCAAAAAGTCATTCTTTTTCCAGGTATGCTCTTGGGAATCTTATTATGGCTAGAAGTTCTATATTTGTGAGTCATTTCCAGAAATTACATGAAGGCTCACTTTGTTCTTTCTGAAAAGTTACAGCAGTACACCAGCAATTATCTCAATAGAAAACATTCATGGAGTAAGTATTTATTGTTCCTTCCTTGACCTGCTTCTTACATTAACCTCATTTATCTAGGAATATCAGCAAGGATCAACTCATCCCTTGGCCACACAAAGGGAAATGTCTGTAATTACTTAAAGAAGACAAAAAGAGAAAAGAGATTAGTTCTAGGCCTTTGATTTACTTATTTCCCCATTCTTACCCTCCAGGTGGTTTTATTTGCTATGACCTGAGGGAGCACACTCATGTAGCTGCCCTTTAACTGTCCCCATAGCACAGTACAAGTCCCTAAACTAGAAGTGCTTCCTAATTTCCTCTCTGTTATGAGCTTTGTGTGTAAGAGACTTTGTGCTCCAGAGACAAAGCAATTAAGAGCCGCTCAGAATTATGCAGGAAACAAACCTCCATGACATCTTTGTCTCATAACTAAAAATACTTTTTTTCATTACAAAACTAAAATCTATTGTAGAAAATGTACAAAGTTATGTATGCAAAAGGAAAAACCAAGATTTCCAATAACCCTCCCCATGTAAAATACCTACCATTAATGAATCATATAAAGATAACCATGTAAGGATAAAACAATTTATTTTTCACAAAATGAAATAAAATGATACATTCTAGTTATAATCCCTCATGTAACAATATATCATGGCCATCTTTGCACAATTTAAGGATTTTTGCTCTTATGCCATTTTAAAAATAATTAGTATTCCACTATATAATATATTGAATACAATTTCTTTAATCAGTGGTCTGTCACTGGATGCTTAAATTGTCTCCACTCTGCAAACGATTTTATATAAACAGTGACCTCTGAAGATTAATTTGTATCACACATGGACTCCAGTTAAAAGGGTATCTGAAATTTCCACTTACAGCTGCATGAACAGGTCTTTTGTTAAGGATAAGTGGCAGATGTAGGCAAAAGATCTGACTGCTTCTGAATATTTTAGGGCTGCTTAGAAATATCTCCCCACTTCGCCTTTCCTGTAACCTGAAAACACTTCTGAAAAGATTAACATTCCTTCCTCTCTTACAACCCTTTAGTAGAATACGGGCACAGAACATTTTAAACGATTCTCTCCCTTTATCCCGAGTCCTTGGTTGAGGTGCTTACAGACATCAGCTGTTTGAAATGTCATATCTGAATCCAGTTCTGTTCAGTAATTTGGGACAGTGGACAAAACAGAGAAGGACAACTATGCGTTTAAAGCTCTCCGTGTGGAAACTGATGGTCCCCAGGCTGGAAAAAGAAGTTAGGCATTGGGAAGTAATAGAGACAGAGTGAGGAGCTCCAGGAGTGAGCAAGACAGTGGGTGCATCATGGGCTGCGTAGACAACGAAGCGACCCGGACACAACTGCCCAAAAGCGAAGCAGACGTCTGTCTTACAGCCTTCGCTTCCACCTTACACTCATCCACAGTGCAGGCTGCAAGAGCACCCTTCTCATACTATGAGTTAGGAGGGAACTGATTTACAGGAGTTTTGACAGCATTCACTTTTTCTTCCTGCAAAATGGAATATTTACACAATCATTAAACGTACAAAAGGAAGTGATGTGTTTACATAAAATGACTCACCCAATTACATGATAACATGTTACAAAATACTTCCTAGACCGCAATTCTATGATGTTAAAACGTTTTCTGTATGTGTAGGGATATATATGCACACACGTTCACAAGACAAGAACTCTTAAGTATACATACCAACTACTACATAATGATTTTACCTCGTGAGTAGAAACAACCACGATGCTTTTCTTCTTTTACTTTTTAAATCTACATTTTGATGGTAGAGTGATCTAATATATGGCAAGGGTTGTATGATTGAATTTCACGTTTTACTTTTTTATATATATGTGCTTGATATTTTCAGACCATCAAATGTGTAACGACTTGCTTTACTGGCTTGTCCTGTTTCGTTCCCATGAGAATACAAAGTCTGTCATTTCTCTCTAAATTTGCTGCTCCATCTCCTTTCCTCCTTTCTCCCACACTCACTTTCTCAAACGAGATGTTTCCTGTGAATTATGTCTTTCAAGAGTGATCCAATCCTTACTCACTTTGGGATACCCAGAGTGTGAGCACTCTTTCATAAACTTCCATCTATTGTGGAAATTCTTAATTCTTTTGAAGAAGCACAAATGGACTGGATCTACCATCTAATGTGCTAGCTTCAAGCATTTTCAACCATCAAGAGAGGCAAATCATTTACATTTGAGCTGACGAAAAACAGACTCTGTTATCTTCAAAATATATACATTAAGAATAGTCGGCCAAGGGCTTTGTATAAAGGCAAAAGATAATAAACTTAAAATGTACATACTAGTCAATGAAAGTTTTACATATACAACAGAGTGATGCAATTTCCAGAAATAAATCCCTTTCATTAAGTAAATGCCAAATAAAAAAATTTTGAGGGATGAAACCCAGTTCTCTTCTACCTATCTTAAATTGAATGAAATGCCTCTATCAGGAATTACATATTACAAAATTTCAACTTTGTAACGTTCCCTGATGTTCTTGTGTGTGGTAGTGATGGCCAACACGTCAAATCCTGGAGAATCCAGCATTTATTATGCCATCCAGTTATGCGCAATTTGAGGCTTTTGAAAAGCTGAAGCCTTTCCAAGAAACAGATCCCACCCCCAAAGAAAGAGAGAAAAGTAACTAGTAAGAAAAGTAGCAAGTCTGTGCCTGAATGATCTTGTGGTCATTAAGTTTGGCTTTGGACATTTAAAAACGTTCTTTAAATGATGCTAACTACTGAAACTAGGCTTCTAAGTGGCACGTCAAAGAAGGGTATGAAAAGGATGTGTGCTGTCCCTTGAAATCTTGTTTTTCATGCAGTGATTTTGTTCCCTCTCCTCACTAGTTCTCAGCATGTCAGAAGGCGTCCAAATATGAACAGCTGTATAACGAACAGCCACACCACGGAGGCACCATTTATTAGTTTACAGGTTATGAGCAGCACAGTTCATTGGTTAAAAAACAAACAACAACCTTGATCATTCCTTTTGAATCTCCCATCCCACTATTCCGATGCTGCTATACGCAGTCACAGAAGCCCCGGACAGTCCTCAGAGTCATACCCAGAAGAGTTGCAGCTCTGCCCACTGCTGCCACCGAACCGTGGACCTAGAGACTGGTGTCCTTGCTGTCTCCACCACTGGCCAGTCTCCAGTCTCTTGCTGTCTCCACTTGACCCTACCCTCCACTTCCACTGGAACCTCAGGGTGATCCAGGCAGAGCTCTTTTGTGTCAATAACAGATACTGACCAGGCCAGATTGTGCAGGAAATGAACTTGGGGGCAGGAATCAGTTGCCTCATAGAGCATCCCAGAAGTCAGGAAAACAGGAGAAGCTGGGTAGCCACAACCCAAACCTCGTTAATGCCACTGTGGATGCTGGACTGACACTAGACCCTGTCACTGTTGCTCTACTGCTTGTCCCTGAATGTGAAATCCCTGCAGATGAAGTAAATTCTATCTGCTTTCTGTCGCTGTGCATCAAGGGCTACCGTCCCAAAATCCCAAGATTGAGGCTATCAGTCATTTGCTGCAAAACAAAATCACACCAAAATCCTCACTTCAAACCACAACAATTTACTCTTGCCAGTGGATAACAGTGAGTAAAGTGGTGATTAGTTTACCAAAGCTGTTAGTGGTCCCAAACTTCAGAGTGTGTGCAGTCTCTCGTTCTTTCTGAACCCGTGTGTCACCTGATGTTTTTTCTCATAGCGATGGCAAAAGTTCAGCATGGCAGGGCATCACAGCTCCGAACTTCCCACTGGCAAAAGAAAGTCATGATAAGCCCAAAGTCATGTGAAAAACATTCCACCTCTAGTGCTGTGAAATCATACAGCAAAAGTTCTGGACACAGGATAGGGTGAAAAATGGGAACTGACACTTTAATTTATTCCAGTGGTAATTCTTTATTGCTCAAGTTCAGATCTTGTGATGGACTCCTAGCTCCCAAAAGGCAAGGAGAACACTTCTTGGTATATTCCGTTTCTATAGTTGACAAAGGACCTTATTTTGCATGGAGATTCTCAGAACAACTAAGTCCCCATATACTAGAAAGGGGTTCAGTGCTGAACAGGTTTGTAGAAAAGGAACAGGGTGCATGCAGGGTGCCTAATCACTGTGTTTTGTCATCCTACTCAGTGAACTTGCATAGATAGGAAAGCAACTGCATACTTGAAAAGTGGAAATTAAATCAGAGTAGAGATTGGGAGACTTGGGCTGCAGAGTAGAGGGGAGGAAAGCATCTTGTCCTCCAAAATACTGATGAGATTATCACACTTGTAAGATTTTGTCTTGCCTGTACACAGAGTCCTAAATCAATGTAACATCTTCTTGTCCTCATGTCCCAGATTTACTGGAAGCAGGTACATGTAAGCATGAAGGAAAGTGACACTCCTATGGATTTATGAACATGTTCAATCCTTAGCATGCACACATCCCAGGAGCGAAAATGCAATCCCCTCACAAATATATCATGCCAAACACATTTTTTTCTCCTTAAGCTTTTTTTTTTTTTTTTTTATGTGTGTATGTACTGGAAATCAAACTCCGGTCCGTGCGCTTACAAGGCAGGCAGTGGAACCACTGAACTAAATCCCCGGTCCTCTCCTTAAGCATTTTAATAATCACCACCTTGACTCATCTGTAGTAATAAAAGTGAAATTTGAGGCAAATCTTGTCTTATTCTACCTCTAACCTCTTGACTTTTGTAAATGGCACTTCCCTTTGAGGTATGTCCTGGGCACAGTGTCTAGCGTTAGCCTGAATGGCATGACCCATGAAGATGGAAAAATAGAGGCAGGAGGGGAGTTGGGTCCTGGGGGACCAATTACAACCTGTCCTTCAGAAGATGTACACAGCCATGTGCCAAACAGGGATGTTGCCCTGTTAGTCTTCCTTTTTACAGGCTCATTATGGGAACAGCCATGGTTAGGGGAAATAAATGTCAAATTCTGCTGCCAAAGAAAAATGCTCATGCTTAAATTCTTTCATAGGGAACTCCTGGAAGATCTTTTCAAAGCATCCAGATGTTTCTAGATAAGTCATAGGTCCTCATTCTATAATGAGAAACAACATGTAACAAGGAATCAAAGGATGCTTATAATTTTTGCCAGCTTGCCTTTAAAATCCCTCCACTCCCCAAATGGCCTTTTGATATAATGGACTGGAAGAAATCATTTTATTCTGCCATACCAAGAATTTCATTAAATTAGTGGTAATCATGATTATAGAAATGGTTTAATCACTTGTCCTTTTATCCTTTACATCTTTGGTGCAATGCCTGTATCCCCAAGAGAAAAGAGGAGGGGAGAAAGGTTTATGAAGTTTTTGATGGTTGCTTAAATCAAAGAATTTTATAATAAACTCTAGTCACAGTTACCATTTGAGCACACATAGTGCCAGGAACTGTGAAGAGAATTCTTAGTCCTGGAAAATACCTACCAAGATTGGTGTGGCTGTTACTCTGTTTATAGCAGAAGGTGGAGCTTAGTAAGTTGAGTAACTTATGCATGGCATGACAAAGAGTGACAGCAGGTGAAAGAACTGGAACCTACATCTGGCCAGCACCAAACCTCAGTTCTTGGCCCTAAGTCCAGCTTCCACCAAATTCTGTAATTTTCAAATGGTGGGCCTCAAAGCTATAGACAATTCTCTGAGGTTGCAAAAGGGAGAAGACAGTAAGGGCTTTGGACTCCGGAGAAAGTAGCAATTCTCTGAATTTTGCATAACACTTGTATCTTAGTCCATTTTATGAGTTAAACACAGTACCTGGGACTACATAACTTATAATGAACATAAAATGTATTGGCTCATGAGGCTGGGAAATACAAGATTGAGAGAGAGGCATCAGGTGAGGAGCTTTTTACGCTATCATTCTGTGAGGAAGACCGAATGGGAACAGGAGAAGGAAAAGGAGAGGGGCAGGAAGAGGAGAGAAAGGAGCAGCAAGAACAGAAGAGAGATTGAGAGAAAGAGCTCCAACTCACAGCCTTAAGCCGCTTTATACTGAGCACCAATCAGTATGGAACCCCAATGACCTAAACATCTCTCCTTAGGCCCCACCTCTTAACACTAATGCAGTGGGGAATATGTTTTCAATATATGCTTTCTGGGAGACATTCAAACTGTAGAAGCTATGATCAAAAACTACAGAGAGGGCCAGGGATTTAGCTCAGCTGCCTGCCTTGCAAGCACAAGGTCCCAAGTTCAATCCCCACCCAGTACTAACAAAACAGAACTATAGTGAATGTTTAAAATGATCTTAAATATCATTACAGCAGAAGATAATTTACCCCCTCAAAATACTCACCCTTATTTTGAGCACACTTCTCCCGTCATTCTTGCCAGTTTCTGAAGCAGTTCCACAAATCTCCTTTCTTAGGTGCTTTGAGTTGCTCTGACTGCACTGATGTTCTGCATCTATTCAAAATGTTCAACTTTCAGGGTCATCCTGACTTTGTGGAAGAGCTAGAATTGCACCGTGTTGGACTGCATGGTGTCAGATAAGTGCATGAAGAGGTCACACCGCATTCTTCTGACGAGCCTGTCGCTCTATTGGTTGGCACTGGGCAGCAGCAATCATATTTCTTGTCACACTCATAAAAACATTCACAGAAGACAACTAACAGAGCTGCTTCCAAAAGTGGTAAAAGGATGGGATAAGTGTGTTCAAAGTGAAGGGGAGAGTTTGGAGGGGAGTTAATGAAAATATATCTTTTACTATAATAAAATTTGTGTGGCTTGGTCTAGCATTTCAATAGGTCTCTGGCCACTTTTACATAGTTTCCCCAGATCTGTCCTTTCTGTTTTTTCTTTTTGTCTCACTCCTATCTTTTCAACACAACATTAATAGCCAATTCCAGATTTTGTGCCTTTGCTATACAATCCAGAGTAAGAAAGCCTTTTCCTTAGCTTCTAATGAAGAACAGGTAAACTCCTTAGTGGACTATCCAATGAAAATCCTTTCACATCTCATGGGCCTGAACGAGGTCAAGTGCTATTCATTCCTAAACCAATAACCATGACCAGGGGAAATCAAATGCTTCGATGAGTGAAGCTTTTCCAAATTTCAAGGCCATGGCCAATGGTAGAAATAATTTCCCCCAAAGAAAAATCAGCCTAAAATCAGTTTATATTTCCCACCAAAAAAAAGTATCAATGCTAGAAAGGAAACTAGTTGCTTCCCTACAAAGAACAAAGTAGATGTTCTAAAAGATGTTGACAAACTAGAATACCAGGAGCAGCACCTTCTAGGAGGAACAGGAGGAATGAAGACGGCTCACCAGGAATTCAGTCAGCCAGCTGGTGGCACACTCATGGCAGTGGATTAACTACCAGGCTCATCCATTCCTGGGAGGACAGATGACCATACAAGGGAGCAGCGTGAGGATCCTCACAGCAAAGCAGGGACTGGCAAACTATGGTGATCAGGCCCAGTCCAGGCCAGCCCTGATTTCGATATCCACAAGCTCAGAATAGCTTTTTATGCTTTTAAATGTTTCTAACATCAAAAAGAAAATTTTCTGGCTTGAATAATTATATGAAATTCAAATTTCAGTGTGCATAAATAAAATCATCCAAATACAGCGCCAGCCACTTGTCTACACATTGTCTGTGACTGCTTTTGAAATATTTACTGTATGGTACTTTATAGAAGGAGTTTGCCAACCCTTGTATGAAACCCTTGGTCCTCAAAGTGTGAACCCTGCCGAACAGCATCGTCACCATCTGGAAACTGGTTAAAAGTGCTAAGTCTTGGGCTCAATCCAGACTTTTGAGTCAGAAACTCCGGAAAAAGAGTACGGGAAGCTATGTTTTTAGCAACACTTGTGGGTGATTGTGTTTGTTGAGAAGCACCACGGGTAAAGAGGATGTTACCCCCTAGTGTAGAAGGCTGCAGTTCCAGTGGGAGAGACACTGAAGTGTATTTTCTGATTCAAGAGCCCAAATCACAAAACATAAAACATCATACTAATAATTGTGATGTTTATAACATACTTAAATTGTGTCAGACATTTGGTCTCATAGTCATAATAAAAAAATCCCCCCTAAGTCTACGAAGTTGATACTCTTTTCATCCCCTTTGTGTTGCTAACTGAACCAAGGTTTTCCACACCTGAGTGGCTGGTCACACTGTCAGTACACGGTGGCTCTAGAAGGTGGAGACCTAGAAGGTTCAACAGCAGAGCCAGACTTTCCACGTACCTCTGAACTCTGTGTGCTGGATAAATCGAAATGTAGAGAAGGAAAGAAAGGCTGAATGTCGTCAGTGTCAAGTCGCTGCCGTGCAGTTGTGTAAAATAACTCCCTCCTGCTCTTGTCAGGGCAGTCACTCCAGACGTGACATGTGGGTCCTCGCCCAGTGGTCCTCGCTGAAACTCTCCCACCGCTTGCAGCCATCTGCTGTGCAGCCTATCTTATCTCCTGTATACTTTTCACATAGCATTTAGAAGTAGGGCCCCTCTTTTCCATTTTTATTTTCAAATTAAGGAAATCTTTCATCCTCTTTTTTCTATAGGTTGAACAACCTTAACGCAAAAGTCATAAATCTAAAATACTCCAAAATCTGAAATATTTTGAGCACAGCATGATGTCACAAGTTGAAAATGTGCACTGACCTCACTCGGGGCATCATGGCTAACAATATTGTATCAAATTATCTTCACGGTGTGTGTGAGCGAGGAGTAGCTGAAGCGTAAATGGATTTTGTGCTTAGACTGGGGTCACATCTCCAAGCTATCCCATGATGCATATGCAAATATCCCAAATCTGGAAATCTGAAATTCAAAAACACTTCTCATCCCAAACATTTTGCATAAAGGGATACTCAATTACTTGATTACTAAGAGTGTAATTACTTATGCTCTTTTTTTTTTGTTTTCCACGTATCACAGTAGCCCTGATAGTTCCTATTGGTTGGCTTTTCTGTGATATGACAAGTTTTGTTTTGCTTTGCTTTTGGGAAGAAATAGTAGCAGGAAAACAAAGCAATACAACTCTGGGTACTGTCAAATGTCAAATCTGGGCAAAAGAGTCTGAATACCAGGAATCTGACCTTATTGTGCTACAAAAAAACAGAACGAGGTGGAGATGGGAGACTTTTGAAAGGTACAAATTGAATTTTGAACATAGTTGTGTGTGTCACCCACAGTCCACATGTTTCCAGTTCGTCTTTCCATGAGACTCATTTCCGGCTTCAGTCCATGAATACTAGAAACTATAGCCTGGCATGACTTAACAATGTTCTGGAAGAAGTTTGAATAATGCACAAAAGTTAATTTTTAAGTATATTTATATGTGAGATACAGGTTTATTAAAAACTAACAGAGACTTCTAAAAAATAAAGATTAAGTTTGATCTCTATTGTTATAATTGACCTAGGAAACCATGAGCAACTTAGGAAAGATTTTTCTTTCTGTTGTGTGGTTGCTGATTCTGTTCCTTAAATCAACTGAGGGCCAACTGTACGCGGGTCATGTCACACAGCACAAGTTGACTGTATGCAGAAGGATCATTGTATTAGCCAGTTTCCTGTCACTGGCACAGAACACCTCACAACTTAATAGAGGAGAGTTTATTTGGCTTAAAGTTTCAGGAGGTTCAGTCCACAGCTGGCTGGCTCCCAGGCAGAAAAAACCTGATAGAACAGCATGTAGAGAAAGACTTTACTACATGGTGGCCAGGAAGCCGAGAGAGAAAGAAGGGAGGAATCAGGTAAAGAATGCACCCCTGCAAATCACACCCCTAGTGGCCCACCCTTTCTGGCTGGGGCCAACCTGCAAACATTAGACTTTGGGGGGACATTTTGGTCCTAAATTACACTAATCATCAGTTGATGAATTGGCCTGTTACCTTAGTTAAAAAGGCATATATAATTTATAAGTTACCAGATAATATATTTTATAATTATGTAGGAAGTTCTTAGAGATGGAGAATAAAGTGATTCTTATATTTTCTTGACACAAATATTTTGGAATATCTGATAAAAATCTAAGGATCTTCTTTCTAGAAGTATATGCATGAATATAAACAATTTTGTTTACAGATTCATGAGGTTAGGAACTCCAGGCTAAGAGTACTATGCTTCCATAAAGAAAGATAACCTTGAGGCATTTATAGGTAAACAAATACAACTTGAGAACAAGCTCAAATATTGCATGATTTCTCTTATGTGAGAAACACTATATGTGTGTGTGTGTAAAATATATACAGATAAACAGCAAATTAGAAGACAGATAAATAGAAAGTAGGGAGAAGTTCAAATACTTCCCCAAGTTGCATATTCTGCTATTGTAAAAATATTTCAAAATATATGCTAATTTGTTTCATTTATACCACTAGTTTATCTTTAATCTATGTAGCCCAAGCTAACCTCAAACCCGCAGTGATCCTCCTGCCTCAGCCTCCCAAGTGGTGAGGTTACAGGTATGTGCCGCCACACCTGGCTTGTTTCTTTTTGTAAGAATCTTTTTGGTTTATGTCTTCCACTGAGTAACTATTTTGAAGTTATGGTACGATAACTATTGTTACTGTTTATTTAGTTATGAGATTTTGTTTTTCCATAAGATAAAAAAAAATACTTCTGGAGTATTGATGGGTTCCCAGCGTTTTTTCTTTTTCAAAAATTCTAAGACGGTATAGTTCCACTTTTCTAACTCTGTGAATTAGTCATCAGTTCAGATCATTAGAGAGATGGCTTATCCCACTGACTTCTGGAGGATAAAGGTATAGGTGATGGTGGGTGACAGCCACTGAAATTCATTTCCTCATTGTCACCTGACACTGATACATTTTAGGATATTTTGGATATTCAGGATATTTAAAAGAACTACATTTAAAAACTTTTCTTGAGAGCTGGTCGATCAGAAGTAATTAACCGAGTGCAGTTGTCATGTACTAATGTAGTACTGATTTTAGTTTCAGAAAATGTATTTTATATGAAGTGCTGTCAAAATATATGGTGTGTATTTAAATAAAAAATCATTACAGTATAAGACGCAGTGCCAGTAACCCCTTTCCAAATCTGGCCCCCTTGTTCCTAGCATACTTCCCCATTGTACTGGCCACTTTCTGCAGCAATTCTGCAGGTCCTTGTTCATGAGTGTCTTTGCGAGACACCATCAAACATTGAGCGCCGTCCAGTGGAAAGACAGCTCAGAAACACCACACTGCATCCTCTCCCACCTATTCTGGCACTCTACGACTTCCCGCTCTCTCTAAAGTCAAAACGAAGGCAATGTCTGAATCGATTCAGAGCATCAAGGCAGCCACGAAGACAACTACAGGCAGTCACAAAAGAGGCCTTCAAGAGGTGCTTCAGAAAGTGGCAGCGGGATAAGTGTGTTGGAATTTTAGTGTGTGTGCTGCTCAAGTGAGCACAGTGTGTTAGAATAAAGGGGGAGCAAGTTAAGGGGATTGTATTACTATAATTTTTATTTATTTGTTCATTTATTTGGGTACCAGGGATTGAACTCAGGCCCTTGTGCTTGCAAAGCAGGCAGCGGAATCACTGAGCTAAATCCCTAGCCTTATAATACATTTTTAAAAAACTTCAATATCCCCTGTATTTCTGATCACACCTTGTAAGCTTATTTGGTCGTTTCTGCAGTCCACAGGGGCTCCTTGGCCTTTAAAAGTATCAAACCGCCTTTGTCCTTTGTCACAGGCCCATTTGGCCCAAGCAGTTTGCTTCAGATTAGTTGAGGGAGAAAATTAACAAAGTGACAAGGAGATCTAAGGGGATTTGGTTTTTTTAGAGGACAGGGACACCCTGACACTTGTGCTGATCACCTGGTAATAGAATCACTTTGGTCACTGAAGGAGTATTTTTTTATTGTGTTATTCTTCAGTCCTGACTTTCCATATGAGAGGTTTTCCTTCCAAAATATTCTGAAAGGGAAAAATAAAAGGTAGTGAGAAAGAGTAGAGCCCGCTGGGAAAACAACTGCTATAATGACATACAATAGCAAAATAAATTAAGCTTTCCTTCTCCCAGTACTGCTTCCCGGGGGTGATTCTGGTAACTCAAGTGCTGGGTTTTATTAAATAGTGAGCACTCTCGAGACTCAAGCTGCTCTGGGGATTTATGTGTGAGATAGGAGGAGTCTTCTCCCTTTTGTAGATGACAAATAGGCCATAATTAGCACAGTTTGTAGCTAGAGAGAAAGAAAATGAAGATGAAAGAAAAGCTTTTGAAGACCAGAACACAGGGAAAATCCCATTTGTGCAGTCAAACCCCTTAAATTGTTCTCCAAGAGACAAGGGGGAAAACAACAACACTGTTCACAGTTCACACTGTTTGTTTGAATTGGTTTGACTTTCAGAAGATAAACCTTGTGCATGGCAATATACAAATGTCTGCTGGAAACTACTTTCACACAAGGAACAAAGGAACCATCCCTGATATGTGATTAAGCAATGTTTCCTGTTCACCACAAATGCTGGCTTTCCAAGTCTTTCAAAGGGAAGGGGCACTTGGTTAATTGCTGAAAGCATCCCTTAAGAAGTCTGAGATTAGGACCTCAGGATGCTACAGGGTTTTACTTTCTTAGAAAAAAAAAGTATCCATACAAAATTTTAAAACATCTTGACTAACACAGTATTGCTGCCTGTTTTAAATATTACAGAATTAACCTATTGTTAGCACTGAAACTGTTTCCTGCAGCATGCCCTGTGAGGTTCATGCTTATTAGGTAGTCATTTTAGGTTTGTTTGTATTTGAAAAAAATAAAACATATCTAATTGTAATAAAACTTCCTCTTCAGCCCAAACAGATTCTGCAAATTGCCAAACTTCCTAAAATCAGTGAGAGGGAGGTGCCCATCCATCTTGCTCTTACTTAAATAAATTTTAACCCCTTAGGCTTAGGTTGACACCAAACACAAAACCCAATTGCCCAAGAAGGCTGTTGGACAAAGAGCTGCCACTTCCAAAAGAGTAGAGCGCAGCCCTCAGGCCACTGTGAGCCGCACTTGATGCTGAAATCCCAGGTCTGCTGGAGAAGAGACAGAGGGCGAAGAACTAGGGAGAATCCGGGTGTGGTTTCACATTGGGCAGGGAGACTGGAAGGGCTCAGCTTGTGGCCAGGTGGCCAAGGGTCTGCAACTCACCGCCACCCCCATGCTGGGATCTACTGATGACCCTGTGTTTTGAAGGAGTGATTCTTCTCCGGCTCCAGGAAGCCACCCTGAGATCAGATAAGAGGGAAAGGCTGGATTGTTTCTTTATTTATTTAATTAGAAAAAACAAACTGAGTTCCAGAAGTTCCAAAAGTTGGGTCTTCCTCAGAAGCCATCCAGAAGCCAGTGCTCTGAGCCATTTTCTGCTCACAGAATGTGTTTGTTTGTTGCTGGCTTGCAATCATTTGCACAAATCCTCCCTGTGTCCTGTTAGCTGGTAAACAGCCCCATCCTCTGTGTATGGTACTATGGTGGAACAGTAATGACAACAAGCGCAAACCATGGAATCCAGAAACATTTCCTGACCACAGAGCTGAGTTGGGGGTCTCAGGCCAGGACGTGGCCAGGCCCCACAGCTGAACACCCCTGCGGTGCAGCAGTCTTGGCGGTGTCTTGCACGGGGCCTGGGCATCCGCCTTGTCCCACCCTTCACCAGCCCTGCTCCCTCTCCCTGGCTGCTGCCTACGTGCGGATCCAGTCTCCTCCGCCTGGCTCTGGGCACAGGACATTGTCTGGCCAGTTGCTGAGGATAAATCCCCTCCAACGTGCTTCTCCAGTGTGCACAGCAGGGCTGGCCCAGGCAAGGAGAGGCCCTCTGGTATTTAGCTCTGCACTTGTCTTCGGAGCTGGGATAAAGGTACAAACCGAGACACAGAGAACTTGTCTGTCCTGCACAGCTGCTGAAAGGCAGTGGACACATGTAGAGGCCTCCACCTTTCGCCTCATGACTGCTCTGGAGGTTTGGCAGGCTTTGCACAGAGATCTCAGTGGATCGAGTGGAGATTCTGGGGCAAAACAGAACCACACAGACAAAGCCATAACAAAGCTGCAATAGAAATTCCACTTGACCCAGCTACTCCCCTTCTAGATCTTCTTGGAAGGGTCAAAGTCATCATAGTCCAGTGATCCACGCACACCCACGTTTATAGCAGCACAGTTCATAACAGATAAATCATAGAAGCTGCCTGTATGTCCACCAACAGATGAGTGGAAACAGAAACGATGGCTTCTACACAATGAAGTGCTGTGCAGCCACAAAGAAGGATCAATTTGAATCATTTGTAGGCAAATGGATACATCTTGAGACCATAATGTTAAGTAAAACAAATCTGATGCACAGGCTTAAATATTGCATGACTTCTCTTATACAAAAAGCCCAAGATATAAACAAACTGAACAAAACAAAAGATAATAGCAAAAGGGAGATACAAAGGGGAAGGGGGTGAAAAAACAAACTAAGATGCATTAAGTCTATGCACGCACTCCTCTCCTCGCAATGAATGTAATTACTATGCAATGCAAACATGGGCTCATAAAAACCAAGCCGGAGAGGCTGCAGTGGTGGAGAGGAGGAGGAAGAGGGGGAGAGGGAGGGGCGGGGGAGGGGGAGGAGACCCTCTAGGGGAGGCTGCGAGGACAGTCAGCGCAGCCCTCCAGGGCCCCCCCCTCCTTGCAGCC
>NW_022900915.1:42589597-42595624 GCF_012274545.1 Fukomys damarensis
GCAGCCACAAAGAAGGATCAATTTGAATCATTTGTAGGCAAATGGATACATCTTGAGACCATAATGTTAAGTAAAACAAATCTGATGCACAGGCTTAAATATTGCATGACTTCTCTTATACAAAAAGCCCAAGATATAAACAAACTGAACAAAACAAAAGATAATAGCAAAAGGGAGATACAAAGGGGAAGGGGGTGAAAAAACAAACTAAGATGCATTAAGTCTATGCACGCACTCCTCTCCTCGCAATGAATGTAATTACTATGCAATGCAAACATGGGCTCATAAAAACCAAGCCGGAGAGGCTGCAGTGGTGGAGAGGAGGAGGAAGAGGGGGAGAGGGAGGGGCGGGGGAGGGGGAGGAGACCCTCTAGGGGAGGCTGCGAGGACAGTCAGCTCAGCCCTCCAGGGCACCCCACTGCCCTTGCAGCCCGCCCCGCCCTGCAACCCTCAGCCGTGCAGTGAGCACTGTTGGTGGGAGAGACCGGTGGCTCTCAGGAGAGCCTGGACTGCAGGCCTCTCTACCGGCACTACTGTGTGACTGAAAACAACTTGGGCTTCCCCGTGGTTAAATGTGCAGATTGCAGCTCAACTTTATTTCCTACTATTTTAGGATGAATCTCTCCGCCATGTAAATACCAGCACCATAAATTGCAGTATTTTATTCTGCACCATCCCCGCAGCCCACAGTCAGCGCCGCCTGACAAAGTGGGTCCAGCGCCGCACCGAATCCTGCTTTCCATGGCTCTTTTCTTTGGTACTGGGGAGCAAACTCAGGCCCTTGAGTTTGCGAGGCAGGCAGCGGAACCACTGAGCCAAATCCCCGACCCTTCCACGGTTCTCACATGGAACGTGCAGGACTTATTTCTCCCTGGGTAATTTCTTCCTAACAACCACTGAGAGTAGACAATAAGTACTTCAGTGGAAGGACCTTGCATATATACAAACTTTAGTAAAATATGGGAATTTATGACCAGATCTACTTACATAAAACAAAACATTTCATGTGGCTTTGGTTCTTTTTCTTCTCAAAATACTGTACTCAGGGAAGTGTAACTAAATTTTGTTAAAAATAAGCCACACTCATATACAAATTCCCCCACCTAACAGCTGGAACCTGTTTTTCCTCCTGTTTTTTCTCATCTTCCAGAGCTTTATTGTTAGAGTAAGATGTGTCCTGTCCTTTGCTCATGTTTGTTGTCTTATAGTCTCTGTAGTCTAAACAACTAATTTATTAACATTTTATTCTTCTGCCAGTTGCTTTTTTGTCATATGGATACTGCCTTGAAACATTTCCATGCTCTGAAAAAAGTTGTTCCAAGTGGTTTGAAATTTTAGAAGAAACGGCATCACCCATAAAGGAACAACAAACCAAAACCAGTATCCGAAGGTGCTTCAGGTAGGGACAGGCATTTCATTATACATTTTAATTCTGTCACTCGGAAATCCTTCAAGAAGGGTCCCTCCAACACTCCCTTTTAGGTGTAATCTTCAAGGGAAAAAAAATTTAAAAATTGAGAAAGCATCTTGTCTCTGCAGGTGATTTTTCATGGTGGCAAAAGTCATCCCCAAGAAATTGCCTCAATACAGCACAGTTCCAGCTTTTTGTGGTAAGGGCCCAGAAATTCACAGTGGAGTTGGATAATTTCTGGGAGAGACCTTGTATGCTCTTCATAGATCCATTAACTCTTTCAAGCTCCTGGGATCTGTTTAATCCAGCCCTCTCTAAGAGGAATGTAACGTGAGGTGCCATAGAAGCAATATTACTGAAATACTTTTGTGCTGCTAAAATCCAGTGTGTATTTTGCGTTTACAGCACATCTCAAATAGGTCCAGCTACATCTCATGTGCTGTCACATGGCCACAATATTGCACAGGGTGGATTTGCTCTATTGCTTTTTACTAGAACATGTAACAGTGCTTGAAGGAGCAGAGGAATTAATATGTCTCCAAACTACTAGCATCTCATTACCTTTTCCTTTTTTGCCATTTTTTTAAAAAGCATTATTTGCCAAATACCTTTTAGATGTACTGAGACACACATTTATTCATTTCTTCATTATGCAGTGACTGTGAAATTGTCTGAAATAGTTTTGCTCTCATGACTCTTAAGAATAGATAACCAAGCTCTACTTACTGACAGGACCACAGATATATTTAGGTTTCTTTTAATAATATTTTATTTTGAAATAGTTTCATGTTTACAGAGAAATTACGGAGATTATACAGAGTACCCATTTACTTCATGCGTAGTTTCCCAAACTATAAATAATTTACATTCATATGTATTTTGGCTTATGTCTAGGTGGGTTGTGGAGTTGTGGCCTTGGGGTCTGGTCCCTCATCCCTTCCTCTCTGGCACTCTTCTATGCTCTGCTTCTCAGACACTGTGAACTGAGCAGCTTTCTCCTCTGGTGTTTCTGCCTTAGAGCCAGCCCATATCCTCTGAAGCAATGGGTCAATCTAAACCTCTCCTCTTTTTCTTTTTTTGTACTGAGGATCTAACTCGGCCCCTTAAACCTCTCCTCTTTTGAGTTGTAGTTGTTGGGTATTTTGTTTCAGTGATAAGAAAGTGACTAGTACAGAAAACTACTACCAAGGAAGTAGGGCTATGGCTGTGATTACACCTGACCCTGTGATTGAGAAGCATTTTAAACTGGCTTGCAGGAGGTGTTTGGAAAAACTTAGAGAAGCTGGCTGAAAAATCCATAGAATGCAGTAGGAAGAGCCTAATGGGTGATTCTGCTCAGAGCTTACTGGATCAGAATGCTAACAGAAATACAAAGCATAAAAGCCAGGCTTGAGGGGTTTCAGTTGTGATCAAAGGATTCACTGACAAATGGACTAAGGGCTGTAAATGTTACCAAAAAAAAAAAAATGGTCTACATTTTGTCCTTTGCAATAGACTGACATTACATTTTGACTTTGCAATAGACTGATATGAAAGATGGTGGACTAAATAAAATCTAGTCAAATTCAAAAGCAGCCCAATATTCAGGCTGTAGCATGAGTGTTGTCAGCTACTTTTAGCCAGAATTATAGTGAGAATCAGGAGCAAAGCATTTCTAAATTTGGGGCCAAAAGAGGTGTTGTTGCTGAAGACATCTGCTACACTGAAATGAAACCAATTATTTTTTATAGGGACAAGAAGAAAGATGTCTTGAAGACATCTCAAGAACCAACAAAACCTCATCAATCAAAAGCTCAAAGGTGCAAAAGTATAAATCTTTCATTTGTGAAAAAAATCCCTCAAACCCCTACTTGAGAAAAGCCTCTTAGAGAATTGGTTTCCTAGGATTCTTTTTACTGTATCAGCTTTACAGGCTCTCAGAGAGCGCTGCAGCCATGGTCCCAGGGGACCTGGCTACTGCTGCCACTGACCACTGCCTTGGCATTGTTTATATGATGCTGGTTTTATTTATATGCAGAAAGCAAGAATTGTACCATCAAGGAGGTTTCCATCCACATTTCAAAGAAAGGCCTGGGAGGCCAAGCAAACGCAGCTTCAGAGAGGGCAGGGTATAAAGCTACAGGAATGAAGAGAAGGTGCAGTGGAGACCCCAGGAAGTCAGATATGCCAGAAACATAGAATGTCTGCTGAGAAAAGCTTCAGGCAGTGAACAGAGCCAGCCCAACAAAGTGGTCATATGTCCTGGAGTTGTTCATCAACTCTGGAACTCAAATCTTACCACTATGTGACCTGGATACCAGGTATGAAGCTGCAGGCCTTCATGTTTGCCCTGCTGGGTTTAGATCTTACTTTGTTCTTAGTCTTTTGTGTTCACTGTTCTTCCTTTCTGAAATAGGAATGTTTATCCTGTGCTGTTGTACCTTGGGACTATATAACTTGTTTTTTTTAATAGAGATTCAGAGCTAAGAGTTTGCCTTGAGTCTCAAAAGAGACTTTGACTTTTGAAAAATGCTGAAATGTTGAGAATTTGGAGAAGGTATTATTATGTTTTTAGTTGTATTCAGGACAGTTATAGTATGTTAAGCAGAATTATGAACTTGCTATTGTATTTATTTGGAGTTTAAATGTGGTTTAAGAAGATGTTTTTGACAAATTAACCACTTCTCTTTGTCTTCTTCTTTTGCATGCTTCCTTTTTTTTTCCTTCCTTCCTTACCCAGACAAATCCCACACTAAATGTCTTGGATGAATTCAAGAGAAGTGGGCATCTACACTAGGAGAAGACAGTGGGGGAAGAGGATGCAGAATTGCAGTCTGGGGCAGGTAAGCAGGCAACAACGCAGGGAGAGGCTCAGCCAGGCAGGGCAAAGAGGGAAGGGAAGCTCTGCTGCCTGGAACTCAGGCTGGAGGTGCAGCGGGGCTTAGCCATAAGGGGGCTCTGACCCAGGGTTGGCTGTGTGGGCTGGATAAGAAATATAAAAAAGGAAATAGAGCATATCCCAGAGATCTTCATGCACTTTTAAGATCTAGTACCTTCTGAACCAAAACTTCTACAGACTTGTCACAAAGCAAAGATGATGATTTGCAAATTTAAGTACTTCCATTTTTCTTTCTATAGTTATACAGGTTTCTATTCTTAAGTGATAAGTATTTAATTTTAGATTTTTTGTTTCAGTCTGTCTAATTGAAGTTGGCAAGTGTTAACTCAAAAAAGACCAAATTAAAAATGTATTTCTCAAAAAATAAATGTAAAGGAAATTTGGGGGGTTTTTGTTTTGCTTTGTTTTGTTTTTGCAGGGGGTACAGGGATTGAACTCTGGCCCTTGCAAGGCAGGTGGCAGAACCACTGAGCCAAATCCCCAGCCCAATGTAAAGGAAATTTAAATAAACTTTCAGTGATGATGGAAAGAAAAAACAAAAGATGTTTTTGAGCCTGAAGTTGACCAGGGGTGGGATATTGTGGTTCAGGTGGACAGCCAATGGGGCTGGCTTGGGATCTACTGGAGATTGATGGGGCAGGCTCCTGTGTGTTTGGGTGGGTCACTGAGGTGCAGGCTGGGGGTCTCTTTCTGTTCCTCCTCTCCTCTCTGGCATTCTTCCCTAACTGTCCTTCCTATCTACAATGAGCTGAGCAGCATTCTCTGATGTTTCTGCCTTGGTGCCATCTGATTACGGATTGAATTTCCTAAAGCCACGCCTCGGTTAAACCTTTCCTCCTTTAAGTCCTAGGTCTCAGGTGTTATGTCCCCATAGTGGGCAAGTGACTAATATGATGTATTTTTCTGTTTCTCAGTCACTTCCAAGATGCCATATTACATTTTATCATCACATTCCGCTTTGACTTCTTAAGCTCTTTTTGGTTGTCTAAAACTTCCATTGCTCTTAATAATCTTAATAGTTTGAAGCAGTGGTGGCCAAGATTTTTATAGAATGTCCCCCATTTGCGATTGATTTAAATTCTTTTTTCGTGATTAGCTTAGGGATGTAGATTTTTGGAAGGAAGGTCATGGAGGTAAGGTGTGATTCATATTAATTATATCATGTCAACAGTAGGTACTCTCCCTAGGACTTAGGTCTTCTGACATTGTCCTTGCTCACCTGGTAGTGCTGGTGTTAGTCAGGTTGTTATACCCTAAAATTACACTTTCTTGTTTCCTCTTTGCTATACTTTTAGAGGAAGTTACTACATATTAGTCAATTATAAGGAGTAGGGAGTCCTTGAGGGAAGACTGGCTAAGCAAAGTCTTTCCTTTATTTCCCCTATTTAATTTTATCCAGTCATATTGTCTGTACCAGTTTGAACTCACAAATATTACTTTGTACTTTGAGTAATAATCTAAAGTACTTTATTTCATTGCTGAAATATCCCATCATTGGCCATCAGGCTTTCAGGTGGCTTCTGTTTCCTGTTTGAACATGGCCCCATCACTGTGGCCTTTGGGGGTACTCTTTGTTTTATTTATTATTTAGTTTTATTTTTGAGAACTTCCTTAATTCCTCATGTTGCAACATGCTCCAGGCTTATTTTATATAATTCCTGCTCCAGTCTTAGAAGCAGATATTTCTCCAAGGAACTCTATCTTCTTTCATTGAAGAATGGTTTATAAAGATACAAAA
>NW_022900915.1:42595714-42775868 GCF_012274545.1 Fukomys damarensis
AAAAAAAAAAAAAAAAAAAAAAAAAAAAAGCAAAGCTGACATTTGAGTGCTAGGAGTTTAACCTTTCTCTAAAGCATTGTTAGTAATGTATTGTAAAGTTTCCCTGTGAAAAATCAGCAGCCTATTCTATCCTGAGCATTTCCAAGTGACATATATACACATGATAAAATATGAAGGATATCTAAATTTCTAGCAATATTATGAAGACATTCCTATAAATGGCAGTCCAGGAGTAAGACTGTAAATGTACTGAAGTCAGGAAAACTAAGGCCTCTTACACCTTTTTTACTTTAAGTCAAATAAGAAATATAGCAAGTGATTAGAAGTGGTATGCTGGGCCAGGGATTTAGCTCAGTGGTTCCACCACCTGCCTTGCAAGTGCAAGGTCCTGAGTTCTATGCCCAGTACCAAAAATACCACCAGGAAAAATGACCTTATTAAAAAAGAAAATATACTGGCCCAAAGAGAATGATTACTATTGAACTGAAGAAAGGATTAAGTTATCCAGTAGTGTTTGTGTGTTCACTGGGTTGTGAAGTCTTTAGCAATTCTGTGTTTAATGATTTGTTATAAGCACAGTGTTGGTATGCAGCATTAAGTGTTGCTTAAACTACTAAACCAGATTATAGTTAATTTCTAAATGTTACTACCCAACATTTTTATAAGCAGTCAGTTTGGTAATATTGAAATAATCAAAAAAGAAATACAAGAAGGTTTTTTTTGTTTGTTTTGTTTGTTGTTTTTGTAAGGTTCTCACTGTGTAGTTTAGGCTGGCCTTGAACTCATAGCCATCCATCCTTCTTCCTCAGCCTCCCGAGTGCTGGTATTACTGGTATATGCCATCACACCTGACTATTTTCCTGTTCTTAAAAGAACAGATGCTTACATGGAATAACATTATACTTGGTCTACTCTGTTATCAAATCCTTTATTTGCTCCTCTTTCAAACTACCTGCCCCAGAACTGCAAAATATACAACTATTGTTCAAAGAAGTCATGGAGTAATGGTTCTTAAAAAAAAGCTAGACTGAGCCAAATGATTATTTCATGAAAACCTCCCATGGCAGCCACATACTTGTTATCCCAGGTCCCTGAGAGGCTGAGGCAGGAGGATACCAGTATGAACCCAAAGGGCAGCTTAGTAACTTAGCTCTTCTAAGTCAAAATATTAAAAAAAAATTAGAAAAATTAAAAAAAACATTAGATCTGTAGCAAAGAGTCAGTGCAGAGTCTGGGTTCAATCTGCTGCACAGGAACACTGGAATTGGTCTTGGAATATGGACAGGAGTATCCTTCCCGATGCAACCCAGTTCTACAGAATGTTTGATTCCCCTGCTTCTGATTCAGTAGTGATAGTGAACTCACCCTAGCCTGCCTCATGGTGGGTTTGTAATCCCTCTCCCTTCATCTGGTCACCCCAACATTTTACAGCTTGCTGCTCTCCCCTCTTTTTTCTCCTATTACCTGAACCTTAGCTTCCCTGCCCGGTGCCTCTTGCTTCCTTGCCCATCAGATAGCTCCGTCCATTCCTCTGTTTCCGGTCAGTTTGGTCAGAGAAGGAGTAAACCACACACCCTGGTGTGGTCCAAAGATCAAGATTTAAACGTACACAACTTTAAATTCTATTGAGTTTTTAGAACAAAATCTTAAAAATTATGAATTGCTCAACTATTTGTGCCTCAAACCCTGTATTTGAGAGTTCAGCTATAAGGGTTTACCAAACAAAAACTTAAAGAAACTGTACCACGTGTTCTCAGCATTTTCTCTTGATAATATATCTAAAATATAGTGAAACCCCCATTTTCACAATAGTGTCATTTACTACAAACTTTCACCCAAATCAAAGATTTTTCTACAATGTTTCTGAGTCAAATTCTTACCATTGAGTAAAACATCTTCCTTGCCAGGGCGATGCCGTGGGTATGGACACACCAGGACAATGCGGAGGATTACGGTATCCCACCTGCACCCACGGCCTAAGTCCCCGGAAGCCTTGTGTCACCGCAAAGGCTGTAGGTGGAGTCCCTTGAGTGGGTACACATGGAGAGCTGTGGCTGGGGGACACTTCAGACTCATACAACTTAGGAGGCAGCTTTCACAGAGAATGAAACAATTTGTTCATTATGTAATGGAAATGAGTAAATATCAGTAACTTCTGGATCCTTTCGAACTGAAATTGGTGCTGTATGTCCCTTGAAACATAGTTTCAGAGTTCACAGCATGTGAACTTTCTTACTCCCATAACCTTCTGTGCTTTTCACACAGGCAGAGTCTTCAGATGCCTTCTTAATGTGATCCTGCTACGTTTGTTATAAATGTTGGCTTTAACAGCAATCTTAACCTCATTGATAAAAGGTCTAAACTAATTTGAACATTTCCAGAGTGTTTATGGTACACAATGAATCTATAAAATGCTCTTGGCCCAAACAAAACATTATGTTTTTCAAGGAATATTAATAATAATCAGTGAAATCCCTTCCTTGACTATTAAGCAAGATTAAAAGTCATGCCTTAGGGTTTTTATGTAACTGCATCTCTTGGAGCTGATGAACTAAATTCTAAGTGGAAGTATAATGAGCATTTCTGAGTGCTTACTGAATGATATACTATTTATTGCAAACAAAAATGACTCAGGATACAATTTAAGAATTAAAATTTTAGAATAAAATGTTTTTCTTTTTCATGAGAAAATTTGGTTACATTGCTGGAGTGACTATATGCCAGATTTCGGGGGTCCTATAAGGATGTTTTCTTTCTCTCTTTCCTCCCTCTCTCTCTCCCTCTCTCTCTCTCTCTCTGGTTCTTTCCCTCCCCCCTCCTCTCTCCCTCTCTCTCTCCCCTTCCTCACCCTCCCTGCTCTCTCCAGCTGTAAATAAGGAGTGCCCAGAACTGAGGTAACCCAGTGCGGTAGGATCAGCTCGGTCTTTCCCTGTTTCTGCTGCCCGAGCACCCTCCAATGTACGAAGCTGGTTGAAAACCAACTTCCCGTTTCTTAATAATAAAGGCCATAACAGACACCTATAGTTTTACTCAGTACTTAAAAATATTTTTCTGTGGAAGATAATAAAAAGCAAAATTTTTCATCACATCTCCCCACTCCTGGCCTGACTTCCTTCTCCTTTCAGAGAAATCTCCCAGGAAGACCCGGGGCTCCCAGCTCTGCTTGCACATTCATGGGCCCCTGAGGAGGCTCAGGATTGGGACTGGAGGACAGAGAGGGTCACGCAGCTCAGCCCGACACTCTCACTTCCCGCTTCCTCCCTGTTCAGTCACCTCTCTGAGTTCCAGGGAATGAGGCATTTAAATCACCACAGCCCACTCAGAAACACTGCGCCTGCCACTTTGACCTCTGCTCAGATTTGTATTTAGGAAGGGACCCCAGTGTTCTGGCTCACTCCAGAAAATGGCTAGAGACAATGCCTTTGGATCACGTGACTCCTGGTTTTAAAAAACCACAAACAGCCCACTTGTTGACATGTGACCAGCAACTGAGCCAGAAGTCTTCGGAGCACGGAGCACGGGGTGAGGTACAGATTGCTAAAGAAATGTCACTTACTTTGCTTTTCTTAGCCTGGAAAGCCAATTTGCATTTTTCTGTATCAAGCTGAATCTGAACTCATGAGCCCTGTGGTATCAATAATGTGAATTGTTCAAAAGTTGCGTTTTGCTGAGCAAGAATAAACAACAAGGGCTTTGGAAAGGAGAGGTTTCAGGGCCATTGTGTGCTGTGCTGCTGGATTGCTGACCTGGGGCTTTTTACCTGGTGGTCTGATGAGCCATGTCATTTGTAAAAAGGGAAGATAGCAGCAATACCTGGAGGGTTAGACAACGAGGCATTTAAAAACCTGCTGGGTGGGCTCTTTTCCTGTAAGTCTGAGCTGCTGATCTGGAAGACAGCAATGCACTCTTTCTGTGGTGCCTACTAATATTCTAGAAATGGAGCGCAAGGGGTGGGAAGCCAAACAGTGCAGAGCACAGACTTAGTCTTAAAGTATGTTATACTTTGATGGGTCTCCAAATTTTAGATGTAGGGACTGGAGGTAGCTCAGTGGTAGAATCCTTTCCTGGTATGCACAAGGCCTTGGGCTCCAAGCTCAGCACTGTAACAAATAAATAAATACCTGGACAGAAATCCACTACAGTCTATGGCCATATCCCCCCTGAACGTGCCCGATCTCATCTGATCTTGGAAGCCAAGCAGGATCGGGCCTCATTAGTACTTGGATGGGAGACAAGAATTGACTACAAAATGGATTTGGAAGAAGAGTCAAGTGAGTGTTTGTCGAATGACTGTATACAAAACAAGCATCTTCCTGGGAAAAAGGTTTTTGACCTGGCTGAACTTTATTTCTGGTTTTCTGATTTCTGTCAGGTACAGGCTGCTTTGAAAGGAAGGGAAATTTGGAGATGCTTGACATTTTAAAAGTAACTGTGTAATAATAGCAGCTTGAATCCAAGGGAAACAGAAAATAGAAATCTGACTCTAATAAGTAGATATGTATGGAAGACCTACTATTGATACAGGGGGAAAAATCTACTTCCCAACCTGCTAGATGTCAGATAGGGTGATTTCCCATTCCCAAAATCAAAGAATAAATTCTAAGGAGCAATGGAGGTTAAAAGTAGGTAAAATGTATTGAGAGATAGCTCCAGACAGACAGGAGGGGTCCGAAAGTGGGGTTGCCTCAGAGCCCGCTTCTCTGAGAATGTTTTATAGAGCAACATCACATGAGTCAAACTATGATCAACCAGTAAGATTATAAGTATAGCCACTTAGGTAATAGTGACCCAATAGGGAAGCAGGTCACACAGCAGGGGTACACAGAAAGAACAAAGGCACTTTTCAGAAGGGATGGGTCCAGAGGTTCTGGTAACCCACCCAGGTGACTGATGGCTATCACTTTATTGGACCAGGTGATACCAATTACAGTACATCCTCAAGGTATTGCTTAGCCCTTGGGGAGGCATGCAGGCCTTGTCATCCCACCAGGATCTGAAGGCCTGGCCTCCAACAGACGTGCCTCCAGCCACAGTTGTGATGTGTTCTCATCCTCTCTGCATGGGCTTCCTCAAGGGCCCATCCCTGCCCGACTGCCTGGAATATTTCTCCTTGACTTTGCTGTCTACAATACTATCTCAAGCAGAGTTGGGACCAATGAGGATGACCCATAGGAAACCAAGTCAGGGATCTATGAAGAGGGTGGGAAGTGAAGCAAGTGTGCAAGGCGACATGAATGCACTAACGCCTCATTCACTTTTGCTGACACACACGCCCAACAGCTAGCTTCTTCCAGTCTACTCCTGGGGGCTTCTGCTTACCAACTGTGCAGCGCTGGGCAACGTGAGTCTCTGTGCCCCAGACTGCTGGGACTCCAAATGAGGGGAACAGGCTGTTCTGCTCACCTCATAAGCTCATGTTGATTCTCCAAAACAGAAAATGCTAGACAGCATACATTTGGCCTAATTATAGCATTTCTGTAAGCAAGTGAGGAGAGAGAAGATATGATGATTTTTGAGGCTGTCATGAGTTGCCTAATGTAACCCTTGAGAACCTAGAATTGAGCTCATCACTGAGGCAGTCACTCTGTGCTCTAAATACATAAAATATGAGAGAAGCCTTCCCTTATCAAAATCCGGAAACCACTGGACTGAACTGGCCCAACTGAGAAGTGCAATTATGTAGATAATTATAGTTTGCGTGTGAGGCTTAGAATGTCATCCAGGAGAGCCGGGCATGGTGGCGCACGCCTGTAATCCTAGCACTCAGGAGGATGAGGCAGGAGGATCGTGAGTTCGTCACCAGCCTGGGCTACATAGTGAGTTCCAGATCAATCTCAACTCAACTACATAGTGAGACCCTGTCTCAGAAAATTAAAAAAAAAGAAATGACATCCAGGAGTACTTTGTCATCAGAGCACTGGGTCACCTGACATTTTAGATAAAATAAATTCTAGATCTCAATTGTTGGTGCTTGATTTTATTAAGAAACTGGAGTTTAAGTGAGATATTGATGTGCTTTTTAAACATTTTATTGAAATTTGATTGCTGATATTATAATGCAAAGTAACAAGACAAATTAAAGGAGATCTTTTAGAACTAGCATTATATATGATCAGTAAGTACAAATAATTAGCAATTCACTAACAATAGCTTGCATATAACTTTATATAAAGTATTTTGGCTGCTTCCTTTTGTATTAGTCATTGAGAGACATGTCCTAGCTATATAGTCAGTATATGAATAATGCTCACTGCTTTGTTAAAGGCATTTGAAGGATTAAAAGATCTTAAATTCTTTTCCTTTCAATCTTATTTATTTCATCACATTTATTAATGAGATAGTTTCTTAACTAAAGCTAAACTTCCTCTTCCCTTTCAATGATATCATATTAATGAAGACTATTCAAAATCATTTTTGGAGGTGTGAATAGCTCTAAAAGTGAAGTTTCTATAAATGAAGTATCCTATTTTAAAATAGAATATGATGCCATTAAAAATCATGAAACTGTCTGGAAATGTGAAGAATTTCAAACCCAAGACTACTTGTTGTACTAAGTTTCTTAAAACATGCATCAAATTTTCTTCAATGGGTATGAATGAAAGGAGCCCACTGTATAATTCTCTAGCTCTGGCTAATACTGAATTGCACAGAACTAAATAAATTTGTCTCTGTTGTCAGCTCGGGGTTCCTCGTGTTATAAACCTGGAGTTCTAATTGGAAATGTAGTCATTTGATTGCATTACTTATTTTATGACGCATGAGATAATAATAAAAATTTTTAGTTCTTCAATCAAGAACCAGTTGAATACTCATAAATTAAAGACATTTAGATGTCGAGGCAATAAAAGCCATGAAATGCAGAGGGCCAGATAAAACAGTTAAAAGAATTCCCTAGTGTCAAGTTGCACAAATAACACAGCAGAGAAGTGAGGATTAATTTCTCTCAGATAACACGTTATCTTGTTTTAATGTGATTAAAAAATCCCCTCTGGGTCTGATGTTAATCTCTTCTCCAAAGGTCTGGACCTTATCTCACTTGGGAGCTACTCTGGAAATCAGAGACTGTGCTAGGAAGAGCTCTCCAGAGCAGTATCAGTGTTTACAATCTGCTGTGGGCTAATGAGAGAGAGAGAGGCTCAGCTGCAAGATTAGCACTGGGGCTGCAACACTGCCTTTCAGCTGCACAGCGACAAGGTCGGCCTGAGCTCCGGGAGGCCCAGCCCAGGACAGGGAGAAACTCAAAGGAAAACTTTAATGGTTTGCCTTGAGAATTTTTTGCTTTAGGCTTTCTTTTGGGGATATCCTAATATTCCTCTGACATTTAAGAAGTTTCCCTTTATAGTTCAAACCTTATACTGTATAAAGAGTCCCTGCATTTTAAATTTCACTGTGTCATCCATTCAGCAAACACTTCGTGAGTCTTTTATGAGCCCCCTCCTATGGTAGGGGCTGGAATACAGCAGTGGCCAAGGACAAAGAGCCACTTGCCCTCTGGGCGGGGGTGAGATTGGCAATAATTAGAACACAGAGCAATAAAGCCCAGAAAATGTGTTGCCTCCCTAAAATACGATCTTTCTTGTATTCTTCTCCTGTGAGGTTCAGAGGCTCTGTTGGTGTTTGTATACAAGGAACATCCGTTCATTCACTCAGTACTCTTTCAATGCATATCAAATATTAATGACTGTCATAATCTTCCTAATTACTGAGTGGGGAAGGCCCACTAGTCCTGACCTCCAGTTTCTTACGATTTCACACAGGAGACAGTACACGTACACACATCGTAGTAACAGGCCGCCCCAAAGAATTATGGGACTCCTTAGAAAGAGGGAGCACCTCCTGTTGACAGGGTCTGGAGGCCCTGAGGATGAAGAGGGTGTAAACTGGGCCTTGTGATTACTGTGGCGATGAGCCCACGGCAAAAAGAGAAAGGCTGGCAGAGGAAAAGGACAGAGAAAAAAGGTGCAGAGTTTAGAACTCAGAGATGAACGAAGGAAGAGCAGTGTTCGGTTTGGCTGACTGCACCTCACTTTTGGCAGGGTGGGCTGCAAAGGAGGTAGAAGAACGGAGATAGAAGAAGAATGCTCCAAACAACTAACCGATGCTGTGGCCAGGGGCCAGCACAGTCTTCTTCTGCTTGGAAATTCCTTCACGGCGCACACTTTGAAATCCGGGGTGTGCTACAAGCAGCCCATCTCAGGGTGCTGGACCTTAAGTCCCAAGTCTCTCACACGTGCTGGTGATTCAGGAACACACCACACAACATGTGACTGATATGGGGGCCAAATAATCGATGATAGCTGGGAGCATGTACTGCACTTTCAAATGGAATCCCGGACCAAACTTCAGGAATTTCGGGTTTGGTGATGAATGTTGAGCTTCCACCAAGTTCACCAAAGTTCACTTATAGGGAGCCTGGAGTGAGTTAAGGCATAAATGAGAACCAGCCGAAGCGAGGCCTGAAAACACACTCCTCGGGACAGACAGCTGTGCTGCTCCCTGCCCGGCTTCCGATGGGAACCACCTGGAGCGCGGGCAGCACAGCCTGGGCCGGACGCCTGCGCGGTTCCTGCGTCCAGCAGTTCTCTCCGCGGCGGCTTTACTCCAGCTCCATCCTGCCAGACAGCAGGATGCCCACCTGCCAGCAGGAAACAAGAAGGTGAGGAACCGGGTGTCTTGTAAAGTTAATAACGATGCAGTCAGCTCCCTTTCCACGTAGACTGCAGCGCGCAGGGGCGTGGCTCGCTGTGGAATTCTTCCTGTGGCCACAAAGGAGGGTTTCTAGATGGATTGAGAAAGGAAGAAAGGAGAAAATGTTTAGGTGGCCTCAGCGACTTCTCTTCCATTGCAAATTATCCGTTGTGTTAGCATTTTAATTCACCTGTCAGATGCACGCAGTGGTTAACCTTCTACTGACTTTCAGGGATGTTTAGCTTATGAGAGAATAAAAGCTGTAACAGCTAATTTTATGATGCACTTCCCCGGGCTAAAGAAATGTGAACAAAAGTTAAGTGTTGCTTACATTATATCCCATTGGTTTTATACAAACCAAAACATGCACGCTTTAAAACCAAATAGATGCAAAATAAATAAGTAAATCAGCACAAATAGGGAATGAACAAAAAGACAAAGAAAAACAAATGGATGCTAAAAAGTTTCCTACATATTATAGAGTTGTGCATAATATGGCTAGATGTGTACTTCTTAAGTGAACTTCAGACATCTTGGAGCTTTGTGTCTTTGTTTCTTTTCAGAGTTCCATAACAAGCGACTCAGCTCCTAACGTGGGGTTGAAAATGTTTAACAATTTCTGTAACACAGGAATGCAATATTGGAATGAGAGCAATGTTTTCATATTGTAAGATAAGTTTGAAAGGTAGACATTAAGTGGACATATTATCTAAGTTCTGCCCTTCACATTGGGTGACAGCGTCCATTTTCTTGCTCCTTTGCAAAGCTTTGCATGGAGGATGAGAGCTCCTTACCACCAAGCTACAGGAATCCAGTAAATGTCAGATTCTTTGGCTTTCAGGAGAAGGAAAATTGTTGCTCATATGGGCCCTAATAGCATCATTAAAAATCTAAGACACCTGCTACCATGAGGACAAAATTTTACTTTTCCCCCTCCCAATGATTTGCCTTAGTTTAAACCATTTGGTTAAAAATGAAAAGAGAAAGCCCACCTTTCAAGAACAGTGCAATCATTGATTTTTTTTTTCAGTGCTCCACAAAAATGGTGGCTTCACTATGATACGTGTGCCCCAGGCATGCAGCTAGCAGGCAAAAACCACCTTTTATCCGTGATTGACAAATAACACATAATGAGCAGAGACAGGCAACTCAAGTCTTAAATCTCACTCTCTCCTTGGCTTTCAGGGCTCTAGGCACTGCTGTTCTCGGTTGGCAACCTTTGAGGCGTTGCCAGGAAAGGGGACCGGAGTGACAGTCGTCTCTCTCCTCCTGAAGTTCCCCCAGAGCTCTGGTGAATGCACCCTGCTTGCTCTTTCGGAGTATCAGCTGAAAGCAGTTCCACCTTTTCTCCTTGCAGTGAGCCCTGGGGCTGAAAATGCACTGCATGGTGATAATGACCTGGAGAGGAGAAGAGAGGAGGCTGAGATCTGACCGCCCTAGGAGTGGCGCTGTTAGGTGCACAGCCACTTGTAGCCGAGGAGTAAATGGCTGGAGAAGAGGAGTGGAAGGGGAGGCTGGGAAAGAGGAAAACTTCAACTGGAGCTCTGTCACGAGGGGACTGTGAGAAGTGGTGTTTTCTGGGGGATTTGTGCAGAAGTTTTTACATTCCTTAAAATTAAGACAGACTTAATGGAATGAACTCAGAAAACATCAGAAAAGGGATAAAGATCAATGACCTAAAAACCTAGATAGCTCTTTCACACATTTTTTATCTCTTCTAGATTTCTTCCACATCCATGCATATCGGAATCTATGTTTATGTGCGCCAACATCCAACTCGCTCTCCGTCTTCTGCAGCAGTGTCTACACACAGCGCAGTCCTCAAACACCTACACCTACCTGCTAACCCAAGTGGTGCCCCTGTGGTCTGCCTTCGGATCCCTCCAGTCCCAGGCACATCCTTTCTTCACCTCTGTTTTCCATCATGACCCATGGAAATTCTGCTTTTCTAATTGCTCAGGCTAAGAATCTTGAATTCATTCTCTACTCCCCCCACACACACTTCTAATGCATCAGCAGAATTGATTGAGCCTGTTTTATATTTATGTAGACTCTATCTAGGTCTCCTCTACTGCCCACCACTGGCAAGAAAGGCCCTTGGGCCACCATCATCTCTGCGCGGGTTGTGAAGAAAGCCTCTTCACTGATCTCTGTGCTTTTGCCTTGATCTCTCTTTCCTCCCACTGTAACGAGCCTTCAAAATTATGGCTTAGGCCATTCATTCCTCACCAAGGCCTCTGAGGGCTTCCAATCTTATTCAAAGTCAAACCCAGAGTTTCTAAATTGGCTAAAGCGATTCAGGGGGTGTTGGCATTTTGAATAAACAGTGTTTTCTCTGTGCAGAATGTGTCTCAGATTAAAGAACTTTGATATCCCTGCCTGTCTCCAGGGTGAGTAGGGCCCCGTAGCCACTGGACAACCAGAAATACTCACACATTTTCAAATCCTCCTCAAAGTGACAACACAAGCTCCAGTGGAGAAGGATTTGGGCTTCACACCCACACTTTGTCCTTTGCGCACCACTGTCGCTCCCCTGTGGCTTCCTGTGCCTCTGGGACAGGCTTGCTGCTTGCTCTGGGAGCTAACACTTTGCCGTGGTGCTGCTGTGTTTTTGCCATCTTCTCTACCTGGGACCTTCTTCCCTCAAGTTGCCTTGGTTCTTTCTTTTAGATCATTTTACACAAAGATCATCTCAGTGACGTTGCCTGTTCATATTCCCTTGCTCTGCCTTGTTTGCAGCATTAAGCACTTGGCACTGTTAAATATACTACGCAATTTCCTACCAGCATGGTCATCATGACCTAGTGTTTTCCTAGTGTTTTTAAAATATAAGCTCCGTCCAGGTGACATCTATATCCTCAGTATCTAATGCAGTCCCGGCACATCTTAGGGGCCCAATAAATAGAGATCATCAGGTACTACAAAGTAGAATTATTCCATTTATTATATATCAGCAGAATTTACTATCTTAGTTATTTTCACCTTTTGTATGTTAGGAAGCTTTCTGAAAATCCAGAAAAAGCAATGCATTGTATCCCAAGGAAAGTATGTACTTATGTGCATTGTATACATATGCTCATGTGTGCACAGTTCTCTATGACCCAACCACGTCCTATGAAGCTCATTCACAAACATGTTAATTTATTTTAATCTTGGCAAGAGAGCCAACGTTTTCTTTTCATTGTATCCTTGAAGATAAGGAAAGAAAACTTGTAATAGCATTGGGTGGGTCAGTGACAGGTAACTGTCCATCCTCTAAAGATATTGGAAGACAAGCTTTAATCTGGAAAGCTAAAGGAGGGCTCTAGTATCCTGAAACTAGGTCTCTTTCTTTTCCGCTTGTTTACAGCTGGTCCAGAGGGAAGAACTACTGACACTGACGTCAAATTGCCAGGCTGAAATCAGGAAGGGAGAGTTCTAGAATTAAATCCAGAAGCTGACTATGACAGGTTGGAATAATGGACAGATATAAGTGCAATGAGTCATAACAGAGACAGAGACAAATATGAAATAATATGCGTTTTAAAAATCACTATTTGTGGAAGTGCATAATGGATAAGATGAAACTTTAGCAGGATTTTGGGGGTTCCAGCTGACTGTGCTCACAGAGATTTGTAGCTGCTGAAGCAAGGAGTTAAACTTTGAAGCTGCATAAATGAAATTTCAGTGACTAGGAGATACGTACAGCACAGTGTTCCTCTCCTTTTTTGAATCAGGCAATATTTATAATGCTATGCCTCATTTTAGGTAGCAAAAGTTTTGGTGGACTGCAACAAAACTGAGAAATCTTAACTAGAATGATGAAGGGAAAACAAACCACAAACCATAGGTGTTTTACACATGGATCTGAAGAGTGCCCATCTTCAATAAAAAGCTAATTGCTCGCAAATATACATAATTTTGAATACATGGTAATAAAATTGCAACCTTCGAAATTGAAAGAGAACAAGAAGTTGATAGGGAAAAGTACCCTGCCTTTCCCAAGAATGATGACAACAATCATTTTTGGTTTTCTTCCAGAGATTACCCACACATGTAAGCACGTATGCGTGAGTGTTCCTGGTTTTTTAATGGCTCCCCTCTTTCAGCAGAATTACAGGGCTGACTGGGAAATGTGTGGAATGTGGAGGAGCAGCAAAGAGGCCACCTGGGGGCTGTGGGATTTCCAGGTCACCAGGGTGTCTCTCGCCTTCTCCGTAGGGTAGTCTGACCCAGGATTTGAAAAGTATTAACCTGTAGCTATTAAGAAACTTCAACACTTCTGAGTTTAATCTAAGCATCTGAAAGGTGGTGGGTGGTCCCTGATGATTGTTTCAAGTGCTTTGGAGTTGGAAAATGCAGCTAAGGAAGAAAGCGAGGAGAAGAGATGTTTAACAATTACTGTATAGTGAGATTTTTTTCTATAAAGCACATTAACACCTTTTTGAAGCTCTGCAGACCAACCCTACTGGATCTGCCCAGTCTTTTCTCACTTCATTGTCCAAACTTTAGACTCACTGTGGACATTTTGAGAGCCTTGGCTCAGAGTGGTCCTCCTTCCTTCCTAAATCAGCCTTCCTTATTCTTGAGTAAGAAAAGCTGTTAATTCGGCAAAGAGTTAATCCAGTTTATTACGTTAAAGCAAAGTACATTAGTATGAGAGCAACTAGTCAAAAATCACAGTATTTGATAATATGTGCTTAATTCCCAATCCTGATTTTTACCAAATTTCTTACTTGGGGAAAGTTAATTTCTCTCAGCCTTAATTTCTTTGCCTTTAAAATATTTACGGCTGGAATTTATAGGGTTGTTTTGAGATTAAATGATATGTTATGGAACCTACCAGGCACACAGTGAACAGATGTTAGTGTGATTCTACAACGTATTGTGATACCCAATTAGTAGTCTATTCAATGCTATCTTTTAAGCTGTTTACTAATTGTTTTATGTTTTTGGATAGATCTTTTCAAGTAGATATTAAATTCTTCAGGGGCATTATAATTCTATCTGGATATACAGAGTCTGTTCTATAAATATTCAAATAATCAAATTATTAAAATAATCAATTTTCAGCCTTAAATTAGTTTTAGAGAATGCATAATTACTGCTTTGCAACAGATATCCAGAAGCACTTGTAGAATAACTATAAGATAGTGGTTAAAAAAACTCCCTAAAATTGAAAAAAAAACCCTATTTTGATAAAGTCATTAATGTCTAAAACATTATTTCTACAAAGTTTGTATTTTCCTCTTGGTTTCATTAGTGTTTTGGGAATCCCCCATTTTTCAATTTTTAATATTATAGTAAACATTACTAGCAGTATACAAATCTAAGTAAAATCTCATTTTCAGAGAAGTTCTTTTTTAATACTTATTATTTTGGTTCTGGACAGATCATTGGGTGAAATTAATCTATGGATTATAGTAGCCACTGGCATTATAGAAATCTCAATACTACAGCATTCCTGTAAACCTAATCCCAAGGTGGATTGCTTTTTGTAAGAAATGTCAATTTTAAAATGTTAGTTTGTGTGAAATCTTCAGGATTACATTTTTAAGAGACTATATGCATCATTAAATGTGCTTATTTGCAGGAGTCTGTTTTCCTATACTTATATCTCAGTCATTAAACTTAAGATTTATTATCATCCATGCCTTATGACATGGTTTCTTGCCAACAGTAGAAGGATTTTATATCTCAAGACCATTTATTTCATATTTAAACATTTGTACTTTTGGTCTAAGGACAACTGAGAAGGGACACTTATTTTTCATGGGCGGATTAACTTAGTTAACACGCCATAGAAAACAAATGGGTAGATTTGGGAGAAGGTAGAAGATACTCACAGTTGCTTGTATTGCATGTTGTTTTCCACCCTGTGAAGTCCTGGTTTTCTTTTCTTCATCACCCTTTCCTTATGCAGCCAAATATTTCCGGGGAAACCTGGAGTGGGCTGCAATTTCCCCAGCCCACTGCCTAAGTACTCATGCCCAAGTGGCGGCAACTGAACTTGATCAAAAGTATCTCGGGTTGCTGAGGAACTCATAAAGAAGTTTTCTTCCTTTTATAGGGAATTCTGAAAGCTACTTTCTCCTCTTGGCTGTGCTCATTTGTGATTGTGGGTTTAGTGTCACCGGAAGCCATCCCGGTCCATCCCAAGAATGGGGATGAACATCCCTGCATGGGGCAAAACTGAGAGCACCTCTGGGGGGCTCCAGCCAAGTCAGCCAGTGATGGCTCCCTTAAGTTCATCACACCTGGGATTTATGGCCATGCAGACCAATATCCTTGATATTCAAGCCATTTTGAATTTTCTGTGACTTGTGACTGAGAGCATGCTAAAAGATATAGAAATATTCAGAATTGATGCACACATATGTTAATGAGATCATCACTGTCTAACCTTTGTTTCAGGAGTTCTGGGAATTAGGATTTGTTACTGCTGTATTTCAAGACTACATTCTTGAAAAGACAAAATCAAGAGGAGACAAGGAAAAAAGAGTGTTCCTTGTAAACTATGATTACTTCACCAGATACAATCTTGATTTAGTTGCTGAGACACATTCAAGGAAAGGGATCCAAACTGTAAATGAAAAAGATCTTCTAATTTCTAGAAATCAGTATCAAATTGGACTGATTTTAAGATATTATATTTATAAATTCATGTTGATTGAAGATTGAAAGTAAAATTCCCTAAAGTATCAACTGCCATCCCTTTTGATAATGTGTAATATCTTCTCAAAGCAAAGCCTTCCTTCTCCACCTATACTTATAAAGATGCTTTACTTGCTGATCAAGAAACCCTGTAATGAAATTCAGGAAAACTTTTCAATAAATTTTAAATGTATTTAGGGTAAGACCCGAAGCCTAGAAATAATAGGGAGTTACATAGTCGTGAAAGACATATTATTTATTTAGTCTAAAGAAATGTTTTGTTTATGTACGAATTCAAGGCTTTGCAATAATTCCAAGAGGTAGAATGGAAGTGTTTGAGGGAGAAGTATCTGATTCTGTCCAGTATTTAGCATGTGACAAACGATATGGGTTTAAATTTTCCTCCCTCCAAGAAGTCTTACATACTTGCTGTCAGTTGCTGAGCTTTCCTGCAAAAAGGGAAACCAGCATAAAGTGACGAGGAATAGGAGAGGTGAGATCTTCATGTTGCTAGCTTCCCTTCTCTCTGACATCAACCAGCCTGAGGGGATTCAAGCAGGCTCTGGATTTCAGATAGGTTCACGCGTGTCTCCTCTGGTTCCTCAAATTGAGTGTAGTCTCACAATTAGAGAACTTTGTGGAGCAAAGCCAGGCCATCTGTAGCAGAGTAGACATGGCTGAATGAAATGGTTGTTCTCATCTTTGTTTCGGGACCCATATACCGTAGATTGCCGGGAAAGCAGTTTTGAAAGTAATCCATGGGCCATTGGTATTATCGGACTGTTGTTGCTGAGACCTTCTGAAAACCTTTGAATGTGAATTATAATAATGCTATCTGTTATGGCTCATGCCTCACTGTTCCCCCAGGGCCTCAGGCGGTCATAGGTGGGGCTTTTCAGAAGTGGCTGGATCTAGAGTGTGTGATGCTGGGATTGGTTCATAGTGCAATGCTAGGATCAAGGACCCTAGGATTAAGGGTACTGGAGATGTAGTTCAGCTTTCAAAACAAAAACAAAACTGGGCATATAATGCCCAGCTCTGGGAGGCTGAGGCAGAAGGACTGCAAGTTGGAGCCCAGCCTGGGCAATTTAGGGATTTGATGAGACTCCATTTCAAATAGAACAAAAGAAAATGTCCGGGGATGTAGCTCAGTGAGAAGTCCAGGGTTCCATCTCCAGTACAGCAAAAACAAACAAACAAACAAACAAACAAACACTAACGGCCCCAAACCCACATTTAGTGATTTTTATCTTTTTTTGAATATTAAAGAAAGAAAATTTGTGAATAAGGCTCTAGATAAATTTAAAAAGCAGCTACTAAATTAATACAACAATATTAAGGGCTTAATATATATCATACACCACGTAAGAGAGAGTTAACATGGAGACGGAAAACTCAGCATCTATAAATAAAGAAAATTAAGGTGTTCCAACTGTAACAGTGTACCCTACAACCGCTGCGATCCCGCAGGCTTGCCCAGCTCTCCACTGCCCAGCACCACAGTGCCTAGACTGGCCACCAGTCTCCCTGGACGGCACAGTGGGACACAGAGGGGACACGTGGACACAGACCACTCCTCTCGGCCTTGACGTCACTGCGACCCACTGCGCATGCTCGCTGGGTGTCCTGCTTGTACCACAGAAGGAGGTCAGACTAAACGGATTATTTCCACCCCAAAGCCAGGTTCTGCTCCTAGCACCCTCACTTCAGGCCTTCCATTCCTGTGGTCTTAGGCCTCACACGGTCTTTTCTTTCGCTTCTTCCTTACAGTGATTCTTTGCTTTCCAAACACCTTGGCATCCTCCCCACCACCCCGCTACAGCCCTCATTCCTTTTCACCTGGAATAGTTCAAAGTTTCCTATCTGGTTTTCTCTTCTACTTTGTTTCTCTCCATTTAAGTGGATTAAATGTTAGATGATTCCTCAAGAAGACAAATACTAATCTCATCACCACCTTGATGTCAGCAGCCCCCAAAAGCTCCCTGGGCCTGACCGATGAAGCCACATCCTCTCAGCCCATCTTTTCCCCTGATCACAACAACCGATGACTAAATTACCTATACGTCCAGGTTGCACTGGTGCTGAGCTCCTTCCCACCGTGACTACTTCTTAAAGCTTCTGGTTCTGATTATCCAATTTTGCTTTGAATTTTTTTTTTTTTTTTTTTGTAAGGAAAAGTGTTTTCAGCCTGTGTGTTGAAATTTCTGAAGACTGCTGCCTGCCTTTACGCCCAGCACAGGGGTCCAGGCCTGCTGCCACCTCTCCCATTACAGACTTTTTGGTGTATTCTTTGGTGTATTGTTTTTTTGTTGTTGTTGTTGTTTTGTTTTTTTAATTGTGAGAGCCAAAAGAATGGCAGTGCTCTTCTCAGGGCTGGAGAAGGAAAAGGAATGGTACAGACCAGTTAGACACCTCTTGAGAGAATAGATGGACGGGGAGACAGGCAGCAGTCAGATGTTAACCATTTTGGTCCCCATCGCACCCGTTTGCCAGCTGTGACCAGCACTTGGCACCCTGCTCTCCACTTGCCAACACCTGCTGTTACTGCTCCGTCGCGCCAACGTCGGGACTTGGCTCTGGCTCCCGAGACTGGCCCTGCCGCCCCCACCCCGCCCTGCATGGAATGGGGCCATCATCTCCTTCCCTAACACTAATTGCTCATCTTCACGCTTCTTTTCCTGAAATGACACTTTCCCATTCCTGCCCATCCCGTGCCTGTCATCCAAGTGCATAGCTCCTGCCAACCACTCTGATACTTTTCACAGCTTCTTTAATAACGGGAGGATGGTAGTCTACGCCAAAGAAGCCTTCCTGATGACCTTGAATAATATGCATAATTCAAGACTAATTTTCCCACATAAATCAACAGTGGGGGCAAGTACTGCCATTTGTCAGCTAAAATGGGACTGCCACATGGCGACCGCAGGAAGAGGGCTTATAATTTACTTCATCTTCATACATTGAAAAAAACACAACTCCTGACAAGTTTTTAACATTTTGAGAAATGTGTATTAATCCAAAGATACTCCAGGTACAGAAAAGGACACCTGGAATAGCTCTATTTGTATATATCCTCCTCAGGAGTGATCTAACTGGAAAATATTAAAGATTATACTCATAAATGGTTCATCTATAAGATATAAAAATACCCACTAGAAAAGGTAAGAGTGGAGCTTTTCGTGGAGGGCAGTAGAAATGTGTAGTATTCTTTACAGACTATTGATGAGACTATTGTGCCTAAGAATCTCGCTCTGCTGGGCTCAAAAGTTCTGGAAAAATATTATGGAATCCTCCCTCCACTTTTTCTCTTGAAGTATTAGTAAAATTTGACTCCAAGTGCCTAAAATTTAAAGCTTATTGATTTTCTTCTAAAACCTCTCTGCTAAAACCTGTAGTCCCAGTTTCTCTCCTTACTGCTCATTTTAGTAAGTAAATATATAAATGAATGAGTTCACTCATTCTCCCACATACACTGAAGTAGGTTGGGGTCTTGTAACTGTGCTGATGACACTAGGAGAAGGACGGCTTCCTGGGAATGGTGGCTTTTTTCATCTTTTTTTTCCATTCCTCTCCCTTTCTTCCTTTACTCTCACTCTTTTTCATACCTTTCTCATGTAACCAGGAACACCTTCCACCTCTGTCATACAGAACATAGTGTGAAGACAAACTTTACTCCAAATGTCCATGGATTTTTTCCCCCTTCTGAAGAATATCACTGTCCTCCTTGGAAAGAATTCTAGGAAATAGTTCTCCTCAAAAAACAAAGCAAACAAACAAACTGTTACTGCTAAGGCAGAAGAGCAATCAGGACAAATTACATGGATAGAATGAATATATATTATTATGGTGATATGAAATAAAATTTTTATTTTTGAAGCTGTTTAGGAAGAGATCATGTCTGTGGGACTGAAGACCTAATCCAGGTCTCTAGTGCAAGGCTTGGTGTTTATTTTGTAATACGGTATAACGCTACAGAGGGAGAATAAGGGTAATTCAGCCATCAGACACCAGCAGCAGTTATTGCTGTGAATACAGCCTCATGTCAGAGGTGGTCTGGGGCAGAGACGGGGCAAGTGTGTGGGTTAGAGTGTAGTCCAAACCCGAGGGTGCTGTGTGCTCAAAGCTGCACTGCTGACCACCTCAGGGTGGGAGTGGCTCTCCTATGACACTTGCTGCAGTCTGGGAGGGTTTCCTGGCTAAGTTTTGGAACTGGTAAAGAACAATCTTTCTGAGTCTTATCTTTTGTTCCTTGGTTTTAAGAAAACAAGAGAAAGGAAGACTTGGATAGAAAAGGGATGAAAAAGAGTTCATGTGTATCTTGAGATTTCAAATTTCCATCTGCTGAATGCCTGTCTTGGGTCAAGGATTTACAAAGTGAAGCTTACTAATGGTACCATTGGGACAGGACAGCATGTTAACCATGAAGATGTGAAATCAAAAACATAATGGCTTTTTGAAAAAACTTTGAGCAAAGGACTTACTGTTTTAGTGGCAGGAGTAAATGCAGGAATACAGAAAGGAGAGACTATCTGATGAGAACCAACGGAAGTCTTCCAGCTGCTTTCTGAGTGGTCACTTTTGCAGTCCTCACTGTTCACTTGCTGTCTGCTGACTGAGGCTTCCCGGCTGTGGTCTCCACTCCAGTTTTGGGGCTGAGGCTTTTCGAGTGCCTGTGGAAACAGTCAGGCTGGTGACTCTTACCAAGAAATATTTCTTAGTTTATAAATTTGTTTTGACTTGAAGAAAAAAAAACAAAACACAACTTGTAGAACATCTCTGAGCTCATAGCGACCAACATGTTTACCTCTGTCTCATTCCTGGTGTTTATGCCTAGCTTCTGTCTTTAAAAACAAGCGAGTAGACAGGTGTGGCGGTGCACACCTGTAATCCGAGCACTCTGGGGGGCTCACAAGTTTGGCTCAACCTGGACAATTTAACAAGATCCTGTTTCAAATTTTTAAAGAAAAGTCTGGGACACAGTTCAGAGTGAAGGCCCTGGGTTCGATCCCCAGTAGCCCCAAAACAAAATAAAACAATAAGCGAACGACTTTGACAGAAAATCAGACCCTAGGGTGTGAAGATGGCGCATGCAATGGCACTGCAGCCTGTAGACCAAGACGGCTGCCCTCTGTGCCCGCCCAATCGCCTTACACTCTGGCCCACTTTCTGTTCGCTAGCCTGGTCTGATGCTTACGTTCCCAGTGGTGTTGGTCATTTTTCTCTTGGGTGAAGCGAAATGAGCTCATTGCTGTGATCTCTGACACCTCTTGTTCCTTTACTCAAAACAAACTCACAGGTGTACTTTGTCCTTCTTTCTGTTATGTGGGAACTTTGATGGGAGCAAAGGAACGTTTAGACCTAGTAAATCTTGATGATTGAGTTTTTCATTAGGAAGTTAAATATAAAAACAATGACTTAAAATCTTACTAAATGAAAACAGACTATGTACATGCATCTACTGGCACAGAGGCATGGATGGCTAAATGTGGGTGTACCCTTTGTTGTAGTGGCAGCACCCCCTGAGGATTCAACCCAGGACCTTCCCACTAGCTGCATTCTCAGTCCCAATCCCCTTTCCAACTCCATTATTTCACAATAGCGTCCAGGCTCAATTGTCCAAGCAGCGTCCTGTTTACAGTCTTGCACTCCCCCTGCCTCAGCCTTGCAAGTACTGAGGTTACAGATATGTGGACACTGCAACTCGCAATGTACTTGATTTTCACACTGCCCCATGTTATTTGCTTATTTTGGGAAGAAATGGAATCCACCCGGAGAAATGTAGCATCAATATGTTTATATACCATATTTATAGTGCAGTTGGCAAGACTATTGGGCACTTAGAAAGCAGGGTTTCCAAGATTCACATATCATTAGTTAGGATTATTTTGGGTGCAAGTAAGAGAAAACACTACAAGTGATGGCTAAAACCAGTAAAGGATTTTTGTTTTAACCCAAAGAAGCATCCTGGAAAAGGTTAGGAAGAAAAGGCATCTGGGAAGGCTTTATTTACCTCTTTCTTTCATCAGTCTCAGACGTTCTCCTTATTGAGGCGGTGGGCTCTGAGATTTGAGTAGTAGCTCATTTGAAGTCCTGGCAAGAGTAAGCAGGAAGAAGAGGGAAGGTTTCTTTTTTTTTCTTTTTTTTTTTTGTGAGAGGCAAGTACTCACCAGGGAACTCTGCCCATAGCCCACTGGATGAAACCACCCACAAGCTACTCTTGAATTCATTGGAAAGTGCTTTTCAGGTCAGGAAACAAAGAAAGTAGAGCTATATAATGGGTGCAGAATGACTTCATACACAGAGTCAGCCAAGTGTACAGCATGGAAAGGTCAGGTGTGGAGTCATCCGTAGAAACAGATGCACTCATAATTCCACAGATCCTTCCAGCCGAAACCTTAGGCTTCACTCTACTCTGTGGCTTCTCATTTTCTTCTGGAGAAAGTTGGGTATTGTGGCCACTTTGCCAAAAGTGCTTGTACTCTTCTCCTTTGGCAAAAGAAATTGAGGGAAGCTTAAAACAGAAATGCTATTTACTTGAAAGTCGTTTAAATTTTCCATTTTAGTTAATGGTAAAAATGGAGATGGGAGATTGTTTGGAGAGGCCACTTATGGTAGACACTTGATATTTCTTTGTTCTGTTCTGATTTCCTCCTTAAATCTAGGAAACCAGAACCATGGCCTACTTTTACAGCTAGCCCATCTCATCACATTTGGGTGTCCACCCTCTAAGAGCAAGAGTTTCCATCTTCCGAGGTGGCATGTAACAATTGTAGAAGGATCCCATCCACCGAGGTTGCCTAGCTCAAAGATTTGCCTTTATTTCCTTATAAGAAGTCCAGTTCAACAGCAATTATACTTTCTGGCAAAGATTTCTTCACAACTGCTCTTCTTAAGATAGTTTCAGCCATTAACTTCAAAATGAAAAACTTCGTCCAGGCAAGGTGAGGGAAATATTTTGGAGCTGTTGTTTTATGGAATGCCTCAAGTGATGCTGTACAGGACTGGTGTAAAGATATTCTGAAATACTTAATGAATGCCGTGCCAATGATTTTGTTAGAAGACAACCACAGGCACTTGTTTATCCGTTCATATCTTTTAAAAGGTGTAGGGGAAGGTGCAGGGGATTTAGGGTCAGACACACCAGTCACGATCCTGGGATTGTGACCTCTGCACATCACTGAACCACTGTGCTTTGAAATGTCCTCTACTTTAAAGAATTACACTGAGGATGAAAGACAATACTATCAAAGGTCAAAGGTGCCTGGCACACTAGTAGATGATTATGAGTTCAAAGATTGTATTTCCAAAGCCACACTTAGGAGCAGATGATTAATGTCACGTTAGAGGGAAATGACACTAAGATCTTACTATGAAGAGTTTTGCTCTAGTTTTTCAGCCGGTATTCCTTTGAATTTAATTTTTTATTATTCCTTGGTATATTATTCCAAATGTATAATAAATACCTTTATCATGTGGTGTTGGCGCATGTACATAATGCATCTTAATTCTTTTTTTCAGCCTTCACCCTTCCCATCCCTCCCTGCTTCTTCCAACTCTTGGTCCATTTTTCATTTGCAAAAGATCAATTTCTATTCTTTTTCTTTCTATTCTTTTTCTTTCAGTCCCCTTTCCCTTCTCTTTCTCCCCTCTCCCTTCGTTTCTTGTTCCCCTTCCATTTCAAAAAGATCTCCCTGCTGCCAATTATCTCTCTTTTATTTTGCTTTTCATTTATATTCTGGGTTCAACCAAAATATAGGGCCATTTTGTAGCTGTTGATCTTATGGGCCTTAGAGTTCCTTTCTTAATAATGTCTCACTTAACCTGGCAAGAATGGAGCAATTTCTACAACTAATGCCTTTTTCTCCCTAGGACGTTAAAGAAGTTACATTATCAACATTTGCTAACTTTTTTTTTAACCAATAAAATGGCTTTTAATTAAATACAGAAAGAAAAAGAAAAACTGCTAACCTGGGTTTCAATGTTCAATAGATGTATACCTACTTCAAAAATATGAAAATCAAGATCTTTTCATACACACAGAACCTAAGAAGTTGCACAGCTAGCCAACCTACACTATAAGCAATGGAAAGTAAGTTCTTTAGAGCAAAGGAATGGAAATCCAATTGGATCTTGGACCTGTAGGAAGAAATGAGCGATAGAAATGATCAATATGTGGACTCATATAGAAAGTCTTTCTATGCAAATATGAAGTATATAAAATATATTTCAACCCTTATTTTTATTTTCTTTTACTTTCTTCTTTTTAAGTCTCTGTTTCATTTATTTCTTACTTGTAATCAACACATAATATTTGTACACATTTATGCAGTACAGTATGATAACTTGATAGGGGCGTATAGCGTGAAAAGACCAAACACAGGTAGTTAGCATTTCCTCAGACATTTAGCATCCTTTAAACCACACATTTTATTAGTACATCTGGGAAAACCCATTTGCTAACATTTTGAGAATCCTGAAGGGAAAGATGCTAAACGTTAATTATACATAGTCACAAAGCAAATTCTCCTTGATGGAAAACTTGTAAAAAATGACTTAGAAGGAGAAGGAAATGAACAGCAGAGAGGAAACTTTATATTTTGGCCAATGCTGAAACATTATTCCTTCACAGTTTGCCATGAATTTGAATCCTTGACAGCTTCTCAATTCTAGCTGGTAACTAAGCTACAAAGCAATTCGGCACATTGGTTCTACACAGCCAGCCAGTTGGCCAGGCAGTACTGTTTCCCGAATTCCCAGGGAGGAGAATTCTGAGTGAGGGCCCCATTTTTCATGTTCTCAGCAGGACGTGTCCTTCTTCCAGGCAGACCTGCTGATGGTTTCTGGCCGGTGCTTCCAGAGCTCAGAGCCGCTGATCTTTCAACTGATCCTTCCCAGCCCTGTCGAATTTGTTACTCTTCCTGCCTGTGCCACATGAAAACCCTTTAGTCTGGAAGCTTTCCTAGATTAACACCAGACCCTTAACCTCCTACCTAGTGCCGCTGGACTTTATTTTATAAATATGTTTCTTGTTTCACATTATTGAAACAAACTATCTTCTCCCCATTACATTCAATTATAGGCTCACAGGGTATCCAGGTTCAAAGGGCCAGAGATGTAGCCCAGCCACTTTATTTTTCAGGTTAAAATGAATCAAAACTACAACCCAGACAAAGAAAATCACTGCTCATAGTGTAGTGAAAGGCAGGAGGCACTGGAGTCAGGCAAACACAGGACCAGAAGCTAGTTCATGGCTAAGCATATTGATAGCTGCTTGGATGTGAGCAGATCCCTGAACCCCTGTACGCTTTATTTTACATTTATCTGCAAAGTGAAGCTCAGTAATTATTGTAGCGTTATCGACATTTTTCAAAATGAGTGTAAAGTTCTTAGCAAATGTAAGGTGTTCGATCAGCACTGACTGCGCGTGACTGTCCGAAGGGTCCAGCTGCCCAAAGGTAGACCAGCTCCAGAAGCAGAACCTCGAGAACCCAAGTTCATTGCTTATTCTTTCCATCTGGTGGACTTGATGTGTATTTAGACTGGACCACAAACTCCAGAGCACCCCAAAGAGTGCTGTCCCTTCGGAGAACGCTCAGTAAACATCTTCTGGAATGGCTGTTTCCCAGATGGATTAGAATTCTGACAGTCAGGTAGGAGAAATTTTGTTGTTGTTTTGTCTTGGGAAGAGATTCACCAGAAAGGAGCAACACAAATGTCGTCTCTATTAAGTGGAAATGATTACTGCTCCTTTAGTTAGGCAATGCCCCCCACCCCGCATTTCTGAATCTGCCTTACACCAACCAAGCCACATAGATCAGGAACCGGAAACCTAAGAAAACAGCAACAAATTGGCTTGGTGAGTGGATGTGGTTGAAATCTTTCATCTGATTTGTCTCAACTGGTTGTGGAAGTTATAGAGGTGTTGAATAAAGTTGGAAATCCAAGCAAAATATTATGAATATGAAGCCACAGGTATCAAAGCTTGGAGAATCTGATGAAAAATGAACTCATGTAAACCAAAATGTAAACACATTCCTTATGTACCTCTTTCCTGAAAGCCAAATTCTGGCAGGAAGATATACTTAACTTGTTGTTGGAAGGGAATAGGCAGACTTTCTAATTATTTAACACCTCACTGTTTGTTTCTCACTGAGTCAGTGGGCTGGAATAATTAACAGCTATGTGGCTGAGGCCGAAGGGACTGAAAGCTGACACTAAATGCCCGGTTTGGGTCATCACAGTGGACCCAGCCTTGCCATGAATAAAGCTCTCTAAAGCCTCCGTGCTGATGAGGCCTGCCAAGCTGGCCTCCCCGTGCTGGGGCTGGCAGTTCCAGATGGAGACTAGAGAGAGATGGGTAGCACAGAAAATGGTACACAGGGCCGACGTGTCTGGGTGAGGATCGTAGATGCAAAGAGCTTGATACCCCGTGGTGTCTGTGTGCATCTTGAGAAATAAGACAGTTTTCCATCAGAACAGACGCCGGAGTTTGGGCGGAGGACTTTTTTCAACAGACCAGGGGTGGAAGAAGCTCTCCTAGTGAGTAGGACTGAGAGAGTGAAGAAGCCTGTGTTGTCGAGTCCAGAGAGGAAGATGAACATTACGTCTCTTGCATTATAGCAGGTTTTTGACAATCTTCTCCTGACCTACTCTATGAAATCCTTGAGACCAAATAAATCAACAGGTTCTTTTGATTGCACGTTTTAACCATGAAGTGTTAGATTTCTTAAAACTCACCATTTCCATGCTGTTTTAAAAAATATCACTTTTTTTCCAGCTTTAATTGAGTTCATTGGTATATTTTAGGGATACAGTACAGTTACATTTATCATTGGGATCTTGTACCTTTACATGATAGGTCTTGGTTCTCATTTTTTCCCTTGTCCCTGCCCTCCCTTCACCCCCTCCTCCCCTCCCCATCTACAAACACTTTATTTCCTTCTTTTCATTATCACAAATTTTTTTCTTTTCCCTTATTACCCTTCCCCCTACCAACCCCACCTTCACTACACCTTTAGCCCCTTTCTTCCCATTTCACAGTCAGTAATCTTATTAGGATCGTATGTATTATTGCTGTTTATTCACACCAGAGAAACTATTTGGTATTTACACATATGTGACTTATTTATTTTGCTTAGGAGTATATCTTGAATATGTATCCATTTTCCTATGAATGAATCTATTTTCTCATTCCTTATGGCTGAGTAATATTCCATTTTATAGAAAAAACCACATCTTCTTTATCAAGTTTCCAACTGAGGGGCAAATGGGCTGTTTCCAAGTTTTCGCTGTTACAAACTGTGCCACGATAAACATGGGTGTGCATACATCACTGTGATATGATTCTTTTAGTTCTTTTGGAAAGTTACCCAGTAGAGGGATGGCTGTGTCAAATGGAACCTCCAATCCAAGCTCTTTGAGGTATCTCCATATTGATTTCCACAGTGTATTGTTTGATTTCTTGATAGCAGCCATTCTTTGTGGGGTGAGGTGGAATCTCAGTGTTGTTTTCATCTGCATCTCTCGAATGACCAGTGATGTGAAACATTTTTTCATACATTTACTTGCTGCTTTTACTTCTTTGTCTGATAAATGTCTGTTCATTTCGGATGCCCATTTTTGAATCAGGTCTTTATATTTGGGGGTGCTGACTGTTTTGAGTTCTTTATATATTCTAGATAATAGTCCTTTGTCTGAGGAGCGGCTGGTAAAAGTTTTTTCCCACATTGTAGGGTGTCTCTTAGTTCTGCTGATGGTTTCTTTTGCAGTACAGGAGCTTTTTAATAAGATGAGATCCCAGTTGCTGATTCTTTCTGCTAGTTCCTGTGCTACTGAGGATTTGTTAATAAAGTCTTTTCCTATGCCAATGTCTTCCAGAGTTCTAACTTACCTTCCAGCAAGTTTAGTGTTTCTGTTATAATATTTAGATCTTTTATCCACTTGGATTTTAATTTAGTGCATGGTGAAAGATAAGGGTCCAGTTTTAATCTTTGGCAGGTTGAAATCCAGTTTTTCCAACACCATTTATTGAAGAGGCTATGTTTCCTCCACTGAAGATGGTCAGCTCCTTTGTCAAAGGTGAGGTAGCTTTGTACATCTGGATTTGTTTTTGTGTCTTCCGTTCTGTTCCACTGATCCTCAGATATGTTTCTTTGGCAGTACCATGCTGTTTTTATCACAGTGGCTTTGTAGTATAGATTCAAATTGGGAATCATTATACGCTGTGCCATGTGTCTGTTCCCTAGGATGGCTTTTGCTATTCTAGGTCTCTTATGGTTCCAAATGAATTTTTGGATTCTTTTTTCTAGTTCTGTGAAATATAGTTTTGGAATTTCAATTGCATTGCATGAATCTGAATAGCAGTTTTGGTAGTATGGCCAATTTCACTATGTTGATTCTTCCTACCCAGGAGCAGGAGATATCTTTCCATTTTTTAATATCATCTTTCATCTCTTTTTTCAGAGTGCTATAGTTTTCAGTGTAGAGATCTTTTGCTTCTTTTGTTAGATTGATTCCTAGATACATCATTTTTTTGGATGCTATTGTGAAGGGAATTGTTTCCCTAATTTCTCTTTCAGTGAGTCTGTTATTTGTGTACAAGAAGGCTATTGATTTTGGGTATCCAGTTACCTTGTATCCAGTTACTCTACTGAATCTGTCAATTAAGTCTAGAAGTCTTTTGGTGGAGTTTTTTGGGTCGTTAATGTAGAGTATCATATCATCAGCAAATAGTGACAGTTTAACTTCTTCCTTTCCTATCTTTATTGCTTTAATTTCTTTCTCTTGTCTAATTGCTGTGGCTAATATTTCTAGAACTATATCGAAGAGGAGTGGTAATAGTGGGTATCCTTGTCTTGTTCCTGATTTTAACATGAAGGTTTTCAGTTTTTGGCAATTTAATATGATGTTGGCTGTTGGTTTTTCATAGATAGCCTTTATTAAGTTTAAATATAGAACATCTGTTCCAATTTTTTGCAGGGTTTTTATCATGAATGGGTGTTGAATTTTGTCAAATGTTTTTTCTGCATCTATTGAGAGGATCATATGGTTTTTGTCCTTGACTTTGTTAATATAATGTATTACATTTATTGACTTACATATGTTGAACCACCCTTGCATCCCTGGGATAAATCTGACTTGGTCAGGATGTATGATCTTGATAATCCTCTGTATTCTGTTTGCTAGTATCATATTAAGGATTTTTGCATCTATATTCATTAAGTAGATGGGCCTGCAGTTCTCTTTTTTAGTTGCGTCTTTCCCTGGTTTGGGAATCAAAGTGATACTTGCTTCCAGGAATGAATTTGGAAGTATAGCTTCCCTTTCAATTTCATTGAAAAGTTTGAAGAGTAATGTCAATAGTTCTTCTCTAAATGTCTTGTAAAATTCAGCTGTGAATCCTCAGGACCTGGGCTTTTCTTTGTTGGTAAATTTTTAATTATATTTTCAGTTTCACTGACTGTAATTGGGGTATTTAAAATACTTTTATCTTCTTTGTTCAACTTTGGTAATTCATAAGTATCTAAAAATCTGTCCATTTCTTCTGTGCTTTCCATTTTATTGGAGTACAGGTTCTCAAAGTAGGTATTAATGATCCTCTGGATTTCTATTGGATCTGTTGTGACTTCGCCTTTTTCATTCCTGATTGCATGGATCTGAGCCTTTTCTTTCCTTTTTTTGATAAGATTAGCTAAGGGTTTGTCAATTTTATTTATTCTTTCAAAAAACCAGCTCTTTGTTTCATTTATTTTTGTATCGTTTTCTTAGTTTCCATTGCGTTGACTTCGGCTCAAATCTTTATAATTTCCTCGCTTGCTCGAGCTTTGGGTTTTCTTGCTCTTGTTTTTCTAGGAGTCTAAGATTCATCATTAGGTTGTTTATTTGAGCCCGGTCTGTTTTCCTAGTGTGGGCATTCAATGTTATGAATTTTCCCTGTAGAACTGCTTTCATTGTGTCCCATAGATTCCTGTATGTTGTATTGGCGTTTTCATTAATTTGTAAAAACTGTCTAATTTCTTCTTTAATTTCCTCTGTAATCCATTGATTGTTCAGGAGAGTGTTGTTCAGTTTCCATGTGCTTGTGAAGTTCCTACAGTTTCTTGTGCTATTGATCTCCAGCTTGATTGCACTATGATCTGATAATATACAGGGGATGACTTCAGTTCTTTTGCATTTATTCAGACCTGTTCTGTGAGCCAATATGTTGTCTATCTTGGAGAATGATCCATGTGCAGCTGAAGAGAATGTATATTCTGATTTTGTGGGGTGGAAAACTTTGTAGACATCTATTAAGTCCATGTGTTCTAAAGCTTGGTTCAGTTCTATTATTTCATTGTTGATTTTCTACCTAGATGATCTGTCAATTTGTGATAGTGGGGTATTTAAATCCCCCATTAGAATTGTATTAGTGCTTATTTGGTTTTTCATGTTACTTAATATTTGTTTTATATAGTTGGGGGCATTTATATTTGGTGCATATATGTTTATAATTGTCATCTCTTCCTCTTGAATTGTTCCCTTTAAAAGGATGCAGTGGCCTTCTTTGTCTCTCTCAATGAGTTTTGGTTTGAAATTTACTTTGTCTGTGAATAAGATTGCTACCCCTGCTTTTTTCTGGGCTCCTGACTCGTGGAGAATTGTTTTCCATCCTTTCACTTTCAGTCTATGGGCTTCCTTTTGCACTCGGTGTGTTTCTTGTACACAACATATTGTTGGATTTTGCTTCTTAATCCATTCTGCCAGTCTATTTCTCTTGATTGGTGAATTGAGGCCATTAACATTGATGGTTATAACTGATATGTTCTGACTTATTATTGTCATGTTATTGTCCTTTTGTTGATTCTTTTACTTTTTCTCCCCTCTCCTTTTAGTTTCTTGCCTTGCCTATTTGATTTGGTCTGTTGGGCCTCATGGTACTGTGACCTTCATTGTCCTTTTCTAGGATGTTGTTTAGAATTACTTGTAGTGCTGGTTTGGTGTTCATGAAGTTTCTCAGGTGTCCTTTGTCGTGGAAGTATCTTATTTCCCCATCCATTTTGAAAGAGAGTTTTGCAGGCTACATCAGTCTAGGTTGGAGGTTGTTTTCTTTTAGGACTTGAAATACCTCACTCCAGGCTCTCCTTGACCTAAGGGTTTGTATTGAAAAGTCTGCTGTGATTCTAATGGGCTTTCCTTTGCATGTGATTTCTTTCTTTTCTCTTACTGCTTGTAGTATTTTGTTCTTCTGTTGGATTTCTGGGATCCTGATTATTATATGTCTAGGTGTAGATTTTTTTTGGGGGGGTGTTAATATTACTTTTTAAAAGCCATAAAGCTGCAGTTGCTCAGAGCCTAAAAAATATGAAGCTGTTTTTGAACTTTAGGTAAGGAATATCTGAACTGAAATATTTGTCATATTTAATGATCACAAATACTTAGAAATCATGGTATAAACAGGTCTGAATACAAAAGATCATTGTAAAACAGGTTTACTCTAATCGCAAATACCTATGAGGAAATCATTATCTGGACAGTGTGCTTATGCTTATGTTTAGTGTAAATATCCATAAAAAAGAAATTTGACCACTTAAAAGTCTCTAGTTAAAATTATCTTCCTAAATTAGTTGGTAACAACCGCAAGACTGTGCTTTCCAGAGCAGTTACAGTGCACAGATCCTGGAAGATCAGCAGTGGCCAAATCAATGTCTTTTATACCAAACCCAGCAACCCAGAAAGTGACTCAATAAACTGTCAGCCCTCGCTGGCATTGACATCAGAATTCTTTTGTACATAAAACAGAAGCACATTACATGTTGCAAATGGTTTTCATCTAGACCAAGTTGCAAAAGTCAAGATGGACATTGGCAGCATCAGGTAATAATTGCTGTCACTGGGGCACTAGCTACTGTAGGACAACAGGAAAATGAGCACCACTGCACCATGACCCCGAGTGTCACTTAGCTAGGTGGCTGTGAGCTTAAACAAAAGTATGGGTTCATAGTTTTCTATATGATTTAAGTAGTATGTAAACCATGCTCTTAAAATTTACTAACATTTCTAGGCAAGATGATAGTCTCAAAATATATTTTATTCTCCCACTTGTACCATCATCCAGGGACTCTCCAGAGAAAATAAAAACATTTGAGTTTTCTTTTGTGTTCTTAGTAGTACTGAGAATTGAATCCAGGGCCTTGTTAGATAAGCACTCTTCCATTGAGCTACACCCCCAGCCCTCAAGCCAGCTCTTTTAAATGAAAATAATTTAAAACAGATTAGCTGAGTGAAATGAAGAGAAAGAAAAAAGCAGACAATGAGATAAGTAAAAACTATAAAACAGTAGGAAGTTACTATTCCTTTGTTTAGTGAGCAGGGAAGAAGGCAGGGCTGTCTCACTGTGGGTCCAGTCTGTGTGAGTGTCCCAAAGCACAGCGAAAAAGAGCCATGGCCAGAGCCTCCAAAAAAAACAGAGAAAAGGAAGAGAAGTACCTGGCTTCCCGCCTCCTCCTGTCCTCATCTCTGCCAGTGTCTAGCAAACTGGCCCCAAAGCAGACAAGACAATCTAGAAATCAAAGTTCTCTGAAATATGAAAAAAGTAAAGAGAACAAACTGACATTCAATCCTTCTTCGTCAAACCTCCACAGACCTGCAAACTGCATGCATATGTGTATAACTGCTCTTGAAAATTGGACATAGAACCCAGAAGAACAAAGCTCATAATGGAGTCATGATCATGAAATCACTGATTGGCTCAAAGGCAAAAGAGAAATTGTGCTGCACAGGCATACAGGGCCTTGCTAATGGTGAGCCACAGAGCTGGCAGAAGCCAGGCATTGCTGGGGCCTAGGCACAGTGCAGGATCTTGGTGGTCCAAGTAAGGAGCAAACACGTGCATAGAGTTCTGCTTGTCTCTTCATCTCAGCCCACAAAACCCAAGCAGAAAGTCTGCCTCCAGTTGGAAGAATTAAAAATGAGCCCCTGGTTGACGTGAAAGGGCAGTTCTCCCAATGGCTTAGGCAAAAGGGTCATGATCATGAAAAAAGCTGCTGCCCACTGATGTTTCTCACGCCTCCGTTTTCCTCCTGAAAACATTGTGGTATGTACGCTGCAGCAGCAGTTCCCACTTTCTCCCAAAGAAACAACCAAAGCAGGTGCTTCAGACAGGACTCTCGATAGCAAACATGATAGCATAATCCAAAAATATGACCCCCGTAAGGAATGCCGACAGCAGAGCCTGGGCAGAGTACTCCACCAAAAGGAATAGAATTAGTAGTGGAGCAAGCAGCATAAAAATTTAAAACACATACATGTACATATATTAATATCATACACAGGGAAGGACACTGGCTATGAGATTAATGCGAGTGGATAGGAAATGCGGATACATTCAGATGTACTATTCTTCATAGTGAATGTCAAGCAGGGAGGACGAAAAAGAAGTTCAGTTTGGCCAGAGAACAACTTTCATATTTTTCTCAATGACTACTCTTCTGTGCAAAGTAAAAATTTTCCATTAATGACATAAACTAAATGTAGTTCTGCATTTAGTGAGGAGAATGAGTTGATAGGAACACAACTCCTTCAGTTTGGGTGCAGGCAATAATATGAAACCCCTTAAAATTAAATTCTCCCACATCAAGAGACAACAATTGACTGCCATCCTTGTGAAAAGTCACTTTTCCTGAGCATGCTGTGCCTTTGGTGCCTTGCTTTTCAATGACCTCTCAGAGCTATGTGTGTGTGCATGTGTGTGTACGTGTGTGTGTGTCCATGTAGCAAAGTTGGACCCATAGATGAAGGGCCCTCCAGCTGTCAGATTTATCCAAAGCTTCCCAAGACGTCACAGGAGATGAAGGAGCATTAGGTTGGATTTCCGGCTACTAGAAAAGCCCAGAAATATGTGCCTGGAAGATGTACAGGGCTATTTTGCTAGAGTCATTCGTATGGGTCTCTCCTTCTGAAACCCTAAGGTGCAGCTCCCTGATGTATTCACTTTCAATCTGGCAGGTGCATTACACCAATGACCAGGTAAAACTTACTGCACCACATCTGGTTTAAGATACATATTTTTAACGGTGTTTGAAAGCATCTTCCTTTTTCTGTAGTGACACATAAATAATGATGCATCTTACAACCTAAGGCATCTTGGAGTCAATAAAATTTAGATTTTGTGTTTTTATTATTACCAAGACAGAGAATGTGACCATTTGTCTGGAATATCAGTGCCAATGTAAAGAAATATCTTTCAAAATCATGTTCTTTGATGTCTAAAATTTCCGTTGTTGTCTACAGCCATACCACCCAGAATGCTCCTAATCTTGTCTAAAATTCCCACTGTATTAAAACGCAATTGACATTGTATCTTCAACAAGTTTTCCGGTCATAAAGTCAACCTTATGATCCAAAAAGTATTTAAAATTAATTTTTAGTAGCAATCACTGTTCGAGTGGTATTCTAGCTATGGAAAATTGCCTTAATTTCCACCGAGATTTGAAAGTCAATTTAGTTGAACTCAGTGTCCATTTGATGCAGACCCCATCTTTGTGGCCTATGAATTTTACCAGACATTATGGAATTGTGCTGTTTTCCTGAAGCACTGGGTTTTAATTTTGGTAGACTGCACTGTACAGAGAGAGGCATGATTGAATGGAAAGAGACAGGAGTCACAGGACACCTGCTATTCACTGTGTAACTTTAGGCAGCTCACTTAATTTCTCTTGGCTTCAATTTTCCTACCTATAAAATAATTAAACTGTGTAGGATTAGATGGACCTGAAGTTTCCTTCCACAACTATTATTATATGGGTTTTGTATGATCTAAAGTGGAGGCAAAGACATATTATATTTACAGCGTATTTGCAGGAATGAATTAATTTGCTATGTGAAGTTATGAGGCTACTGGTGACCTTGAGCTTTGATAATTCAGTGCAGTAATAAATGAATCTCAGGGAAATAATTTCAAGTAAATTGAACTTGGGAAAGAAAAGAACAGGTAATCATATCACAGAGAACTATGTGCACCTATGTTTATAGCGGCACAGTTTGTAATGGCTAAATCTTGGAAACAGCCCATTTGCCCATCCATTGGAAACTGGATAAAGATGTGGTTTTTCTATAAAATGAAATATTACTCAGCCATAAAGAATGAGAAAATAGATTCATTCATAGGAAAATGGATACATATTGAAGATCTACTCCTAAGTGAAATAAATAAGTCACATGTGTAAATATCGAATAGTTTCCCTGGTGTGAATAATCTGCAACAATGCATAAGATTCTAATAAGATTACTGACATTTAGAAATGGGAAGAAAGGAGCTAAAGGTGTAGGGAAGGTGGGATGGGTAGGGGAAGAGTAAAAAGGGAAAAGAAAAAAATGTGAAAGAATGAAAAGATGAAGATAAAGTGTTTGTAGATAGGGAGGGGAGGAAGGGGTGAAGGGAGGGCAGAGGTAAGGGGAAAAAATGAGAATCAAGACCTGTCATGTAGAGGTACAGAATCCCAACAATGAATGTAACTGTACTGTATCCCTAAAATGTACCAATAAACTCAATTAAAGCTGGAAAAAAAAAAAAAGAAAAGAACAGGAAATTGGAGAAATCCAGAAGCAAATTTGAGTGAGTTGTTTTTTTTTAATGAATTATCCCTGAGACAGAATTAAACCAGGAAGGTACTATTCAGAAGAATAGATTTAGAAGAAACTTCCCGGCCAGAAAAAAGAAAACAAAAATTAAATATATATATATATATATATATGAGAAATATATGTTAAATATATACATATGTATGAGAATGACTGTATCTATTTGAAGGATATCAGTTACAGAAAATTCTACACAAGGAAGTGAGTTCTGTTGCCAGAGATGACTACTGATGCAGGAGTTACTGTGCAGACTTCTGTCGCAGTTTGACCAGGGGTCACGTGGGCCACTAACAGTATCTTCAACATTGTGCATGTGTGTTTCCATCTACCACTGGGGGACTATCTCTACTGTTCCAGAGTTTTGTCCTGAAATGTAGGCCAACAAAAAGTGCAGGGGTTAAAAAATATTAACCCCAAAATAGTAAAGGAGAAATACAATAATTATACTCAATCTGACATGGGTGACAGCCGTAGCAGAGAAGTGGGAGTTAAAGGGTTCTGTCCAGAACACACAGACAGCACTGCTGGTGTAGTCCAGTGCTCAAGGGCTTATGTACCTTGCACCAGGTCCTGGGTTCGATCCCCAGCATCACAAACCCCCCATGCAGGATGAATTAGAGTTTCATTAGAGTTTCAAATTAAGGTTTGAAAAGGAGGACAATTTTAAAATATCACTTAGATCAGTGGAAAACAAACTCAACACCTCAAAAAATAAACAAACAAACATGTAAACAACTCATGGGCCTTAACCTAGAGAAGGGATAGCTCCATGGAAGATGATGTGAGAGGTCCCGACCCAACCAACATGGTGCATGGTTCGGTTCGCCAGGGAGTTCAGAAAAGAGGCGGGACAACTGTACCTGGGTCAGAGAAGAGCAACTCAAGGGGCAACTGGAAAACGGAGGGAAGATAGAAAAGTGCGACAGCAATTGTTAGGGAAACCTTCCATGCTGTAAGAGCTGTTACTTTTCCTAAGAAAATGATGGGGATTTCAAAATTTTAGTAACTTAAATTGTGTATCTAATACACCTAGAATCAGTTACATATTTAAGTACACAACCAGAGTGTGTTGGATAAATGAAGTTCTATAGAATTATTGTGTTAATTTGCTAAATGTGGATTTAGAACCTACCAGGCCCTTTCTAGGAACTTGGAATATACTAATAAAAAAGAGATCAAATTTCTACCTTTCTGGAGTTCATACTTATGATTATATTTCTTAGTAAATGATTTTGTAACTTCAGAGTTCTCTTGGGAATGCAGATGATTTCAGGAAATCTTAATGATCTGAAAGTAATAAAATAAAACACTTTGATTCAGTCATAGTATTCAGATTGACCATTATCAATACTTAAATATCCAAAATCACTTTATGGGTTGAAACATACGAATATTTCATTTAAAAATTACAAATTTATTACATTTCTGGTATTCTCCATTGGTACTTTAAGATATCATTTACATCATGTGTTGTGAATTGGGGTCATAGTTTAAATCTAAAATGCCTCCCCGCCAATGCCCTCATGTGTGGAAGGTGGTGAGATCAGTAATGGGCTGTGTTGCTAGAGGCGGGGCCTGGCCAGAGGTGTCCACTGGTGCTATGACCCAAAAGGGTCCACCTCCTTCCTAGCTCCTCCCTTTTTGCTTGGCTTCCTGGCTCCCTTGGGTTGAGCACCTTTTCCTCCTCTGGGCCCTTCCGCCATCTTGTTTTTGCATGGAGCCAGCAGCTGAGAATGGACGAACTAAAGTGAACCTCTTCTTCTTTCAGTGTGGCTGCTGGGAGTTTTGCCCAGCAATGGGAAAGTGACCGGTACAGTTAGGTAGCGGCGTGTTTGTCGATTGTCTCTTCTCCTGAGATGTTCCTTTGCAAAGTGACTGCACAGCTCACAGCCCCTAAATGGCCATCTGGATAAAGACCGCCATGGTGTAATGATGTTAAAAATATAATTTGTGTTGGAATTCCTCAGCAAGGAAACTGTATTTTGGGGAAAAATCTATCTGGATAATTTTGCTTGGAAGTTGTAAGTTCATCCCAAGGGACCTGAGTCCTGCTTCTTCTTCCAGAGAGGTCAGGGCAAAGAAGACGGTGTGTGACTAGTCCAGGCAGTTGGCAGAGAAAAATATGCTTTCTTCCCATGAACTTGCAGAATTTTAGGAAGTTTTGGCATGCATGAGATTGTGGTTTGAATCTAGTGTTTGTGGAAATTTAACCAACAAGCTCATTTTTTGGATCTAGATCAGCAGAGTCTGAGATGAGGTTGCATGCACAGAGCCAGGGAGAAGATCACATATAGCGTGAGATCTTGTCAGACATCTGTGGGATGTGGGGAACGTCCTGGTCACCCAAACAAGGAGTTCATACCGGAATGCTGAGAGCTCACAAGTGAGAGCAGGAAGACTTGATTTGTTGATGGCTGTGAGTGTGCGTAGGAAACATCCAGGTGAAAACCGGGTTTCAATAATTACTTGCAAAACCAGCAGGACACGTCTTCTCCACTGCGTGGCAAATGTGCCCCTCGGTTATACAACCTGGAGGGCCTTCGGCAGAGTATTTTGTGTTGGTGTTTGAAGTGTGGTGATGGATGTACCCCTTCCTCTTCTCATCTTTCCTACTTTTTAAGAAATTGATGACAGCAGCTGACATTGATGGGGAAATTCCTGTCAGTTCTTTCCATACCTTCTAAACAACTGTATTATTCATCCTCACATCAACCTTTGAGGCGAGTACTGCTTTACTTTCCAGTTTAAAGATGAGGAAGTGAAACTTACAAAAGCTAATTAGCTTTGCCAAGATGCATAGCTAGAAAGTGGTGACACCCAATTTCTTGTTTGTGTTTTTGAGGTGAGGATTTGAACCCTGGCAGACTAACTACAAAGCCTGTGTTCTTTGGTCTATATTTATCAGCTCAATGTCCTGTGACTGCTCCATGTTTCATATTTCATTACGGACTTATGTAGGGCTACATCCGGTTTGCAGATCAGAAAAATGTTAACCTGGATCCACAGCATTGCATACAATTTGCAGCACATAAGCTTCTAGGGCATTGTACAAGTTTCTCAAAGATGGCATGAAGCTGTATGTATTTTCAATACTTTCTGTGCATGAGTGGCCACATAAATCTAAGTCATCAAACACCAAGCCCCACATGCCATGCTCATAGGGGATTTTGTTGGAGTTGGTGCTCTGTTGCCTTCCTCACATTTATATCAAAACCCTCAGGCTTCATGCTTGCATCTCTGCAGTGTGAGGCAAACCCAGAACCTGCCAAGGTCACCACCGCAAGGCCCAGCCTGTGGTCCCTTTGCATCCAGCTGTTTTCTGGCTCCTATGTTCTCAGAACCTCTGGAACATGGTCCTTAAGCAAACATCTGTCTTCATCTCTAAAAATTCCCGAGACCGAGGGACTCAAATACTTCTGCTTTTTCTGTAACTGTTTTCTTAGTCTGGCAAACACCTCACTTTTCATTAGGAATACATCTTCCCTTTGCAATTAATTTATATGGCTGCCACCTTTCTGGAAGTAGACACACGATTTAACTCTGACCAATAACAGAATTGCATCCCTCAGACCACAGCGATTGGCTAAAAGATGGGCAGGAGACTCCTGATAGGTGGGGAAGACCCAGGCCAGGAATGATGGGGATGAGGGGATGGAGACATGCCTGTTAGGGCAGACAGTCCTAGAGATGCTGGGAGCCAGGAAGAGTAAAATCAGCCCCTAGAAAAGCAGGGCAGGGAGATGGGCAGAAACAGATAATGGTCTTTGAGCTTTGGTTCCATCCACACTCAGAAGTGCCAGGGGTGCCAATAAACAGGTTTTTGTGATGATTTCTCTCACCTGAGCTCCACGCTTGGATAAAGTCAAGAGAAAAATATAAAAAGTAATCAAGATATACATTAAAATCTCAAGAAGTGATCTTTCTATACATTTCCTATACACACAGTAGGAGATTGTTATTCAGACTATGTGTAAATAACATGTTCCAAAGGAACGCTACTTTAAAAAAAATGTAATAACAGTAACCAGCTTCATTCATCCTCCAACATTTTCTGGCTGTGTTCTTTTGGATTTTGTTTCTGTTATGTAAATTAAGAAATGATACTCATAGAAGCATGCTAACCCTTGCCACTTGGATCTTTAAAATACAGTGGTTTCTACTTGCCAAAATGCACCTTTGTATTTCAAACCTCCAGAAAGGAAAACATTTTGGATTCCTATAGAGGAAATTCAGCTACCCTCTTCTGAACCCATTCAGAGTTCAGCTACTGGGAGGAAACACAAAAGCTGACACATTTGCTTGCCTGAACACATGAAATTAATAATAATAATAATAATAATAATAATAATAATAATAATAAAACAAAGCAAAACAGGCTCAGCCTACAAATCACCTTCTGATTCAAAATTAGGTAATTTTAGGATGAAGTCTTGTCAGTTTTCTCTCACACCTTTGCTTAGAGAAAAACATGAATCCATAGCTGAAGTCCCCTTGTTTACAGTAAGGACTAATCCACGTTAATCCTCACACAACATAAGCTGCTTTCGTGTGCAGTTTCCCTGCCTTGATCTATGTGACCAGATACACAGGGAGTCACTTCTGTGCCAATTTTACCTCTGCGTGCAGGCAACTACCTTGATAGGAAAACCCACTCCAGTGCACGTACCTGGGCTGGATGTAGAAGAATCAGCGTATATAATGCTGCTGTTGAACACATGCTGAAATCCATTGAAATACTGAACACACTTAGGAAGGGAAATTTAAAATCCAACTGAGCCTTTTTCAAAGATTGCCGTAGCTTATATACTAAGAATAAGAGAAAAATGCATTTGCAAAGATCTCAGAAAACATTAAGGTACTTTTGAAAAGTAAACATTGAAATCATAATGTTAAGTGAAATAAATCAGACATACAAGGTCAATTATTGCATAGTTTTTCTTACACAAGTAACCCAAAGCATGAATAAATTAAAGGGAAAAATAAAAAAGAGTTAATAGAAATAGGGACATACTTTTTTTTTTTAACTTTTGGCCAAAGGGAAGGGGACAGAGAGATGAGGGAGTGGGAAAAGGGCATGGCGAAAAGAACAAAGATGTGTAATGGACAGGCACCAACTCTCAGAGAAACGCAAATGTAGACTAATAAAAACTGAACCAAAAGGCAAAAGTTTTCAGAAATTTCAACTCAATAATAGTCACATATTTGTTAATTTTTTTAACCCAGCTACAAGGATGGATTTAAATCCAGCCGGAGAAAGATCTTCAGGGCTTCCTACTTAGCCAGGCCTTTACCCTTCACTGCTCTGTCACTGGATGCCAGGGAGACCCGTCCGCGGGAACTCAGTGATGGGAACGCTGGGAGGAAGTCGCTATTGAACAGTGACTCTTCACCAGTGCGAGCTCTGGAGGAAGTCAGCTTATGTTTGGGGATGTTTGGGGATGAACTTTCTTTGAAAATATTACTATGGCTTGATCTATTAGGAATTAAACAGAAAAAAAGCATTGGATTGGAGTTTGCATAATAATTGCTAGACTTTGTCTCGTTATATTACACAAACATAGACAAGTAACTTGAGCTCTTTGAGCATCAGTGTCCCATTTGGAAAATAACGGTCAGCCCCGTCTGCCTTGCAGAGCTATTGTGAAGCCTGGGGATACAAGATATGTTTGAAAGTCAGTGTTTTGAAAAATCCAAAGAAAGCACTGAAGAAATTTAATATTATGGCACCCCATTTCTCAATGTGACTGTTTTTTTAACTTTAAGAACCTAAAACTTCTCTATTTTGAATTAAATTCTCAAGATAATACAGTTGGTTTTGTTATTTCTATCATGTATAGAAATATTTACTATCGAAACTAATTCATTCAAAATATTTCACATTCTTATGATAAATTGGTTTTGGCAGAATAATTTCTTCCTTAAAAGTCTGGTTTATGGTGTTTGGGTCCACTTAGAATAGTTCAATAAATTTAAAAAACACACACAAGATTCTTTGACCCGACTTCTACACTAAACTACTATAAAAGAATGAGGTGTTAATGAACGTTGGCGATGTCTATTTATGCACACTTAGGAAACAATGGACAGAAGATGTTTAAAATGTTAAAAAAACAGACTAGCACACGGTACTAGTTACAAACAAGAAGAATACTTAGGATCCCCTAAGTTCTAAAGAAAAGGAATGCAAATGTGGGGTTTTTTTTTTCTTTCATAGCCAGTAATTCTTAGACTAGGAGCTTTTTGTTTCTTTCATATAATTACGCAGACGAGTCTGAGGTCTTCTGTGCCTTGTTTCCTCCACAAAGAACATGGGAACTGAGTGTTACATGAAACATCACGGCTGTACACGAGCAAGTATTCGATGCGTGGAGTGAAATATATTGTTTAATGTTTGCACTTGGTAGTTGCTGGTAATAGCTAAGGGTTTAGAGATGAACAAGGGCTAAATATTTTCGAGAAGGGATAATGAACAGTGTTTAAATTCACACTGTACTGCACACTGCTCTTCCACATATTAGAAAGGAGCAGTTCTTACTATGATTTTTATAAAGATTTGTATTTTTTTAACAAATTCTTAACATTGTTAAAGAATTTTCTTTTCTCTCTAACAAAACAGTAATGAACAGAATATTTTAAATAAGGAACCTACAACTGCTTTGTAATGTCGAAAATAATTACCCACCTTAGCAAAGAAAGTATATTTTCAAATGTCTGCGGTCTAATTTTAGGTTATGCCTGTCAATAGAAGAAAGAAGCTTGGAGGTTTCTTCTCCGTCTTTGAAGACTCACCGTTTATCAGTCTGTCTTCGACACATACTCATTATGCTGTTTGTGAAGGTCGGCTCTCTCCACAGGAGGTGTGCAAGGGATTTCAGAGTCAGGTATAAAAGCTTCTTCCTAAGGAAATTACCTCAAAAGTGTGCAATTTACTAACCCCTAGAGACATTTCATTCTGTAAATAGCTTCAAGAGAGCTCTCTTTACATTAATTGTGGCTGAAACTGGACTTCAGCATATCTGGAAAATACTATAAAATGACTTCACAGCTGTCTTTTTACAGAAGGCTGATGGATTCGATCCATTTCCAGTGCTTTTACTGTATCCACCTTGAGATTGCATTCGAATTCTGAATCAAAAGCTATGAATTCCCATCATGTGACAGACACGATGCCAGTTAATAATGAAGAAACAGCTGTATGTGAAAAATGTAATTCTTTTCTCTAGTTTGAACAAGGTTTGTAAAACCTTTTCAGTAATTTCAGGTATAAGTTTGTTACTCTAAGCAGCATAAAAAGTTCAAGGTTGAAATATCCTTGTCCTCCCTGTCCAAACAACGAACTTGGACCTATTTTCAATCTTATGCAACTGATACTTTTACCAACCTTTTCTGCTAGGAAATAACAAGCACCATGCACAGAGCGGAGGGAAGTTAGTTACTGGAGCTTTAGCAGAAGAGTCATCTACTCGAGGTGACAGACAGGTCAGTCTCTGTCTCTGCCCTGCTACCTGTGGGTTCACAGCAGTTAAAAAGATGAAAAGGACACTGTGTTGTCCTCCATCATTTTCACTTGCAAGGAGACAAATGTAGGACCCTGCAGGGACAGCGCCTTCTGAGACCTGGCAGATTCTGGTGACAACCAGACCTGTGGCTCTCCTGCCAGAGCTGGGCAGTGTGCTGTGTCATTAATCTTTCATCCAAAGACAACCTTTCTTTGGATGATTTTCTTTTTCTTTTCGTCCTTGTAGATGTTGAAAGGGCTTTTAGGTCAGATGCAAATACAGATGCATTATGGCTGACAGGGCTGTCATTCTTCTGTTTAAAATGCTCTTTGGCACTTAGAGTTTTTGAGACTCGTAATCATCCCTTTTCACTTTAAATTATAAAGTCCTTTTATGACTGTTTCTGGCATTTCTGGGAAATGTGGTGAAGCCTGAAGTTCCTGCTTCAGGCTTTGTGTATAGAAATTCTAGAACAAAAGGTACTCAGATCTCCTGCAAAATAGATTATTTCCATTCAGGAAATGGTCTGAGGAAGAGCAAGTACTCATGAGGACCACACTGAAGCGAACTTGAGCGTTTCTCAAGCTAGGTTATTCTTATCTGTCTCCCCAGACAGCGTCTGTGGATCTAAAACAGTTGTCTCTCACGGTAAATCTCTGTAAACTGCGCTGCTAAAGCCGGCACTGTCTCTGTGGATGTAGATGATCATTATTTATATTTGCATTTTTTTTAATGGAAAAAAAGCTGGGGCCATTTCTATGGTGCCTAAAAACGGCAATAATGTTGCAAGCTGCTGCAAGGCAATTATTTACATAAATCTTTCCTTGTTATTTCCTTCCTTCTTATCTTGCTAATATTTATTTTGACTGCTTTGCAGAGTGACTTTGACTTCATCCAGGACGAGAACAAGGCTGAGTGAGCGATGCCACCCAGGTCGCTCCCAATAACAAAACTGCTGAGTGCTTGCTTCTTCCCGTGTTTCCCATTGGTGCGTTATGGAAATGGTACGTCTCTGCCTTGGCTTGAGCTATGACACTTCTGGTTTCCAAAACATGGTTAGGTGTTCCCAAGGTCAATTGCTCTTGTGAACATTTTGTTGTATCCTCTAAATACCCTTGCAGTTGGAATTAGATTAGGCTGGGAAGGAGTAAACAAGACTGTTTATTAATACTATTTCAGCGTCATCAGATCCCTTGTTTATTTATGGAGAAAAGAGTAATCAATGTAAGTCATGTATATGCTAAAAATTCAGATTCGAATTTTATTTTTCTTTCTGTACAATTACTGAATCTCTGTCATTGTCAACTGCCTGCTAAGTTATACAATTTAAAGGTGAAAGGAGAATTCACCTATATGGAGAAACATCTGCTAGAAATCAGCACTTCTATAAAAGTCCTTCACTTTCTAGAAAGTTTCTATAATTTTCCTAGGTGAAGAAAGCAAACATATCTATGAGGCCATGCACAATTCATGAAACAACACAAGTCAAGAGGGCTGGTTGGTGTTTTAGAGATGAAAGACAACTTTGGAGTTATTATTCAGAGAGGATAGTCTGGGTTGGGAGGAAAAGAAAAGAGAAAGAAACATGGAAAGAGGAACACTTGTAAGTGTGAATTTCAGTAAAGCTAGGGGAGTAACAGTAGAGGGTTTCCCTGGATGTTGAAAAAGGGTCAAACTAGAATTAGCCATTTCCTAAGGGAAGCAGCGATCTCTTTCCTCCCTCTGGGTCTGGAAGCCGGTGAGTTCCAGGTTCCTCACATTCAGGAGGAGGCCAGTGAGTCATTTCCTTCAGTCTCCAGACCACAGGACAGCCTTTCCCTAGCCTGAGAAAAAGACTCATAAACCTGGATGCATTGGAAACATTGAATCCTATTCACTGCTTTCTACCTTGGGCTTAGGGACTGGGGAAATCATCCAATACCTTCTATCTCTGTCCCCCCTTGTGAATTTTAATGTGTTGCTTTATTGGGGAACATATTAAAGATTGGGTCAGAGATTCACTTGGGACGTCCTACTTAACTGACCTCTGATTTCCTCTTTCTGATTGCCTGGCTATTGGGGTGAAAATTATAGATGACTTCATGGCTTTACTGTAACTGTCTATTGTTTTTGGAAGATGATGATTTTGGGTATCAGAAGCATGTTTTCTGAGGACTTCTTCCAGCACTGTGACCGTTTTACATTATATCACCCTCTCTTTCACTTATTCTTTTTTTTTAAAAAAGATATATTGACTGGCTAGGGTTAAATGTTGAGCTTTCAGTTATGAATTAGAGGAAAGCCTCCCTTAAGGTTCCCATTTATGACTCTGACCTCATTAATTTGAACTTTAACCTCTAACCAGTTGGGCTAACCACTCACAAGTACTTACTAGCCTAGGGAGAAAGAAAGTCTCTTGATTGCTCAAGCCAGTTGTACGTATCAGATGCACGTATGCCTGAGTTAGGAGCCTGTTAAACCCTGCATTTCCTGAAGTATAACATGGTCCCCGTGATTTCACTTTGCAACACTTTTACTGGTTGCTTTGTGACAATCTATTTATACCCTGTAGATGAGATTCCATCTTTAGCAAGTGTCCAGTATTTGACAGTTGAACATTGTAGAGACTGAATTGGAAAATAAGGATTATATTTTACTGTATAGGATATTTAACATAGCACAGGGCACTGATGATTTTCTAGGAGAAGCTTGCAGGGTACGGTTTTCCTGATGAGAACCAGGCTGTTCTCATTGGAGGAGGAGCTCTGGGCCACCCTGTCACTGGGAACGGCTGCTGTCTTCACCAGGGGAGCTCTGATCTTCACCGTGAGAGTCACTTCCTGGCTCCAGTGTGGATCCCTCAGCCTGGTGGCACAGAACCTTCATCCCAGGTTTTCTGGCTTCCACCACTGGCAGGTGCAGATCCTCCATACAGACAAGCATGAGGCATTGCCACGGGCTCCAGGCCTCTGGCTGGACTCATGGGGGGAATTGCCTTGGGCCCTAAGCCTTTAGGTGGAATCACACACAGGGAATCATGCATAGTGGTCACAAGTGGGAAATTTTTTTGTCCTTATTGAATTTATTGGTACATTTTTGGTATACAGTACAGTTACATTCGTTATTGGGATCTTGTACCTTTAAAGACATGACAGGTCTTGTTTCTCATTTTTTCCCCTTGTCCCTGCCCTTCCTTCACCGCCCCTCCCCACCCCTCCCCATTTACAAACATTTTACTTCCATTTTTTTCATTTTCTCCTATTTTTTTCTTTCCTATATTACAAGTGGGAAATTTTTAAGACCGAGAAAGATGGAAAGGACACTTCAGTCTAAGAGAACGTCTGCGGGTATGGTTGGAGATCATGACTAAAACTAAATATCACGGCAGAAGTGTGGCAGTTATGGGGTGTGGTGTACAGGGTCGGACCAGTATATTAGATACAGGATTAGGCAAGATAATTCCCAGCAGTCACAGTTTGCAACGTCTCCTGAGCCAGGTGAGAGAGTTTTTATATTACCACTATGGCTACGAGGTGCCGGTGAAGTATATAAAGCACTCAGTCGATGTGATCTGGTTCACGTTTTCCAAAGACTGCTGTGGATACCCTGTGGCAGGGCCAAGGCTGCAGGCGAAGGTAATTGAGGGCCCCTTCCATGTTAGAGGTGAGGGCCGGCAATGGCCAGTGGTGAATGGACAAGTGATCCACGTCTTTCATGAACAGAATCGGCATCTCGCGGATGGAGCAGGCGTGCCTGGAGCAGAGTGACTGAATCGGGGAGGAAGCCAAGACCTTAGCATTCAGCGAGGACCAAGATATGGAGAGAACTTCCTGAGCCAGGGTAAGGAGTTTGCATTTCAGGCCCAGTGCAGTAGAAAACCACTAGAGGGTCCCAAAGCGAGAAAGGCCATGAGCTGCTACCATGTTGGTTGTTCCAGTTCAGAGAGTAGATTGCAGAGGGGAAACTGAGGCCAGGGACGAGCTCTGTTTAAACATCAGTGTCGAATGTCCTGCACTCTTCTCAGGGCGTCTGTCACCACTGAAGAGGTCTCTAAATCCACGATGGAAATCCTTCCTATTAACAGTTAGCCAAAGTATGTTTGACTGAGGCATGTTCCTACACATGAAACCCTTTGTGAAAACAACAGAATTCACAGAAAATTTCTCCCAAAATAAGTGTTTGACTTAATTTATAAAGCATTTGTGTCTATCATGGCCTTTTACTTAAATAATCGAAAAGCCCTGACGCTTCTCTTGAAAGAAAATCCTCAAAACGCAAGCCCCCTGGTGAGTTCCAACTTCGGCTGTTTCCTGAGAAATTACAGAAAACTTCTTTTCACTTGGATTGTGATAAATGAGCAGTCATTGAAACAGCAGCAGGATTTCTAATAAACTGCTATTTCACACTCCTCTGAGATGTCCTCCGGGCCCTGTGGGGTGGGGACATCAACAGTAAGGAAGTCCTCTCCTTTCAAGCTGTGGCTCTTCAGGGTACTGAGCCAGCAGGCCCCTTGGCTTGGAAAGGAAACGAATCCTCCTGAGCGTCCCTTTCCCTGTGACACCAGGTGCCCCAGGGCCGACGCCTTCGGCTTCGTGCCTGAAGCAGCTGGAACTCATGCTGGAGCAGCTTCCCGGCCCCTGCATAAAAGTGGCCTTCGCTTCATCCACTTTTCTGACGATGAATTCAAAATGGTAGTGGGAAATCGAATTCTGTTGCTCAGAAAATATTTACTTGCGAAACTTTCACCCCAAGTTTCTTCCACCCTCATAAAACCTAAATGCCCTAAACAAACCCTCCACAGAGTGCCTGTTATCTGACTAATATCACAGGACTCCTCCCTCCCCAGATGCAGGATTGGAAGAGGCACAGTTCCGTATTCAAGGCTGCAGGAAAACACTGATAACTTTTCCTACTCAAGGCCTGAGCACTTAAAGAGTTTATTCAGTTCATAGTGCAGTGTCAGGCTTTGGAGGTAAAGCATATGTACACCCACAGGAAAAAAAGTCCGGTTTTCAACTGCTGTCACTTGACAAAGAACAATTTTGCTTTGAAATGATGGTGGTCTAGTTTTGTCTTCAGACATAATCTTCTGGGGCTGGGGGAGTTCAGTTTCTTTGATAAGACAATCTGCTGTGCATTTTAAACTTTTTGCATATGCACAAACCCAAAGACAGCTCTGTTTTTAATAAGATGCAAGACAGTAGACAAATACCATACACGTGTTAGGGAATCATTTAGCACTTAATGCCAACTAAGAAGTTATGGTTTCAGTTATCGTTTCCGTGAAAAAATGTTCAGCTCTTGTCAGGATGAAGGGTTATGATTATCCTTCTAATTCAGAGGATCAAATTATAATATGGAACTTTTTAACCCCTAATGATTTGACCCTATCATGTCTTGGCCTTTTGTCTAAAATCCAGTATAGTATGTAATTCATTTGACTTAATGTGCTAAAAGCTTTACATGTGTAATTCATTTAATCCTTAAAACAGCCTTATGAAATACATACTAGTATTATCCTAATTTTCTAAATGTGGAAAGTGAGGCTCATAGAAGTTAAAATAAACTGCACAGAGTCCACCTAGATATCCGAGCAGGAAAGTGACGCAGGCAGCCTGACCCTGACACTGCTTACCATCTTCCAGAAAATTATCAAAGATCTGAGGTTCCCAGAATTCCAGCAAGACCAGCTTTGTTGAGTTTCCACAAAAATGGCCATAATGTGAACAGTTGAAAGTTGATGGCGTTTTTCCTTAGGATTTGAGAATACATTAGAGGTTTAAGGATCGATGTAGCATTTTTTCATTTCCCTTTTTGCTTTTCATTTATTTGTCACTTGTCTCCGAGGACACTGCCTAGACACTTAAATCTGTGCTGTCACCACAGGAAATCTGCAGGTTCTTGCCAATATGCCCTCCCCTGGCAGTAGGCTGAGGCATTCAGCTGCTGCTGCTGTGTCTCTCTCATGTCTCTGGGATCAGTTCTTTGTTGACTGAAGTCATGTCTTGAACACCATTGTTTTAATATTTAATGATTGTTCTCTTTTTGGGGAGTGCTGGGTATTGAACTCAGAGCCTTGTGAATTACTAGGCAAGTGCTTTACTACTGAGCTATACCTTAGTCATTTTATAAAATTTTATATCAAGACCGGGTTTTGCTAAGTTGCTCAGCCTGGGCTTTCACTTGTGATCTTCCTGCCTCGGTTCCTTTTACTGCTTTAATTCATTTTTTTTCCCCTACTTTTTTTCAGTGCCAGCAAAAAGAGTGAGTTCATAATGATTTTATTTTTCCTCCAGTTCACAAGAACCTGTTTCTTTTATATGGCCAAGCCTTTTTCCTTTTTGCTTGGGGTTAACTCTCAATAGTTATTCCCTCCTTGCCTTTAAGGAGCTTTCACTTCTGCTGGGAGGTTTTAGACATAAAATAAGTACTGCTTTTTGTTGTAAATATTGTAATAGGGACATATATAAATAAGAAAGTGAGAAAAGTTTGCTAAAATGGGAGGAATCTGTGATCCAGAAAGTCTCTACAAAGATGATTAACCTGAATCTTTAAAAAATGAATAGGACAAGGTTCATTCTAGGAAGAACAAATAATCTAAACCAAATGTAAGTTAAGAAACTTAATACTTCTTGGAAATCTAGGAGAACTGCCAGCAATTTGATATGGTTAAGGCGTGGGGTAGAGGACCAAGAAATTGAGGTGAGATGGAGGAGGGTCTAAAATTGGGAGGGAAGTTGAAAGGGATGATATTAGAAAAACAAGCAGGAGTTGGGGAGTGAGAATTTTGTATTTTATTCCAAAAGGTTTAGCTTAGCAGGATTTCTCAACGGCGGTACAATGGCATTTTGTGCAGGACAAAGCCTTCTTGTTCTGCGTATTCCAGGGTCCCAGAGCACTCAGGTCTCCTTTTCCTACCACCCTGTGTTAGGGCCATGCTTTCACGGAACCACTCAGAGATGGAGAGGCCACAGAATTGTTAAGCAAGGACCACTTTCTAGGTCAAAACTCACATTGTATGTTCCAGTGGACATTAACTTCTATGATGCATCCCACCCGTACTACAACTCAGTCTATTCTTACTCAACTTTAGCATTCTGTTAATTTTCTACTGTGAACAATTCTGCTACATAATGGAACTCTACATGTATTCGTCTAACTGTCTTCTGCCAAATCCCTAGAAGTGCGCCAAATGATCTTCACATATTTTTGTTTGTTTGTTTTTTTCCCCATTAGGTTTATTGGTACATTTAAGCAAACAATGCAGTTACAGTCATCACTGGGATATTGTGCCTTTACACGATATATCTTGGTTCTTGTTCTTTCCCCATTCCCCTGTCCACCCTTCACCCCCTTCACCCTTCCCTACTTACAAAGACTGCTTCTATTTTCTCCTTTTTTCACATTTTTTCTTTTCCCCTATTTCCTTTCCCCTCCCTTCCCACTTCCCCTTTGGCCATTTCCTTCCTATTTCACACTCTTAATTATACCACTTAAATCTTATTTACACTTTTAGTTTTTCACAACAGAGAAACTATTCAGTATTTACTCATGTGTCCTATTGATCTTCACATATTAAGGCTTTTAAAACACGTATTTCTAAAGTTTTTCCTGCAGTTTTTTTCAGCAAATAACAATGTCAAGAGTTTCAGTTTGTTCACATCTTTGGCAGATATTTCTTTCACCTAAAAAAAAAAACCTTTAAAACTGCTTAATGATGACATAAGAAAAACAAATCCTAACAAGAGACTTAAGTGCCATTATATGCACTTATCTAACCGCTGATGGAGTTGTCATTTCTTCCCATTTTGTGTGTTCATTAATGACTTGTGTTTCCTCTTTGTGTCTTTTGAGTGCTTTCCATTAGAATGATAATGTGTTTTCTTTTAATTGAGCTAAACTTTTCAGTTTTCTTTCTGTGTTTCATTTGTTGGGCCTGATATCTAGCTTGGAGATGCAGAGTTGCTCTTAAGATTATTTGGAGTAATTATGAATAGAGTTTCAACCTCCTACTCTGGTATGTCTTAATTATACTAATCATACTAATCACAGCCTTAAAAAGGAAAAGAAGGAAAGAAAAAAATATGGTTTTTTTTTTTTTTTTTTTTTTAGATTAAAAGGAAAATAAGGAACACAGCCCATTTCCTCATTTGCTCAGCTGTGGCCCAGAGATGGGAATCACAATTTTCCCCAGAGTGAATGTAACAGGTGTGAGTCACTGTCTGCTTTTGGACATATAATTGAAATATATGAAGGTATCTTTGATTCATAGTTTGTTTGAAGGCATTTCAGTAAACAAAGTCTGCATGTAGCAGCATAGCATTGACTCAGTTTCCCTAGAGAAAGTAACACAAGCATATTTGTTAGAAAAATGCAATATTTACCTTGCTCTGTTTTACTCCAACCTCCTACTCTAGATAATTGCAAGAACTTTTAAAATCTTCTGCAATTTTATACTCATGATAAAGTGGACTTGGGCGTTTAATTTTTTGAAGTAGTTCAAGTAGTTAAATGGCCACTGGAATCCTATTCCAGGAAGAATTGAGTGAATTTTTCCTCTCGAGGGACATGGGCTATAATTTTTTTCCTTTTATATTTGTGGAATTGCTAGCGATTTATCTCATCTTGCAATGGAATCATACATGCACTTCTCTTTTAGAAATTCCTCAAAGTGGCTGGCTTGGTATGGTTTTTTCTTTTCTATCATTAAGCTATATGGTTTTGGTTTTGTGAGTTTGTAATTTTATTTTTAATATTTCGGTGGGACTTTGTAGGGGGAGCAAACTCGAGTCACACATACAGCCAGATGTCTCTGTAAGTTGACCGAAAATGTAGGGGAAAAGTTCACGGTGAGACTTCTCGCTGCCTAGCACGAAACTGCAGTTGGGTTTGCTGTGTGTAATGTTTTTCCAGGGACACACACATAACAATATTAGTTTTCTTGGTTTTTGTGCCACAGGAGCTTTGATAGTGAACACATCAGCACGGATTGATTTTCTTGATTAACAAAAGCGTGTGTTTGTGTTTGTGGGGGGTGCATAGAGAGCATGCATGGGGCTTGATCCTGAGCAAGGGTTCCGGAAAGGTGGAGAGAGACTTGAAAGATCCCTCTGAGTGGGCCGTGGAGCATAATTTTCCCTCCTCACAATTTCACATGGAGGCGGTCTGCTTCCCCTGAGGCAGAGCAAGGCAGGTTCTGCCTAGGGCCCGGGGGAATCTGTGCATTGCCTCATCCCCTGGAGAAGACGGTCCCTTCTCCAGCTCCTAATTCTCCTGTATTCTTGAACGCAAATCAGTTTCAAGTGAAATGTGAACATGTGCTGACTTCTCCAGCCCCTGGTCTCCACGGTTCCACAGAGTCCTCTTGGCGTTCACAATGGGAGGCCCAAGCACGAGGGCACAGGTATCTTTCGCCCTTCTTCCAGCCCAGCTCTGCCGAAGCAGCTCGAGTTTTAGTTCCTCTACACAGTGACCTTGCTTGTATGATTTGCGCAAAGCAAAATATATTCACTGTACTTTCTTTAATTTTCGGTGAGAAAACAAGGGGCATCAGAATCAGGCAGACACGGGCTCATGCGATATCCTCTGTCTGGTTTTGTGCAAACTCTGGAAAAGGGACCACGACCTGGGACGGTTTTCTCCTCGTCGTTTGGCAGGGGCTCCAATGCCCCAGAGCAAAGGGACTGAAAGCATTCGATGATGCTTCAGCGTCCTGTGTTTGTGACCTGGAGATTTGCTGTCCCAACGCTGTGACAGGGTAGGGCGGGGACGTGGTGTCTGCGGCGTGGTGTCTGGGGCGTGGCCTCGAGCTGCGCTGTGAGGTGAGCGCACACCCAGCAGCCACACACTAGGACTCCGGCTGTCGCACGCAGTCACTGTAGCCCTGCGCACCCCTCTCTGCGAATGCTTTCTCCCATCCGCCACCTTTTGCCATCATGAGCTGGAGAAAGCGGGCCTCCTGCTCAAAGTGATATTGTTGGTTTCCTCTTCAGAAATTAAATATTGGGAACAGGTATTTCTGTTCCTCTCCAGGTAGCTGCATGCATGTCATGTAAGTTTAGGGCCGTCCTTGGCCTTCATTTTCTGTTGCTGAGTTGGACCAGCTATAGTAGCCATGAGAAAGAAGACGGGGTGGACGGGAGAGAAAGAGATACAGAGAGAGAAAGGAGGGAGAGGGAGAGGGAGGGAGAGAGGAGAGGGAGGGAGAGAGGAGAGAGAGGAGACGGAGAGGGTCAGCGATGGAGGGGACAGAGGAGAGAGAGGGAGAGAAGCAGGACTAACAACGATGAAAGACAACAGGAGCTGCCTTACGCCACTTGATTCTCTAGTTCTAGACTTTTCTGAGACAAAGGCATCTCTGCCCTTTCTATAGATCACTCCTGATCACTGTGACAAATTCCTTTTTCTTTGCTTAATCTAAAAGGTTCCTGATACTTGGAGCCCCAAGTGTAAGCCCAGCGGTTCTCCCTGAGGGAGACGCAGACTGCCCTTCTTGTTTGGGAGTGAATGCTAATGTCATTCACTTTTGGGCCTGAGCTGGTGGGGTCTAGAGCCCTCTAGATTATGTTTTCAATACTATACAACCAGAAACAAGCTTTGTTGCAAAATACACATTGTCCAGAATGTAAAATCAGATTAATGGCTTGGTTTGTTTTACACCAGACAAAAGTTTCTCTCCAGACCCCTTGCAGAGGGGTCTCTGTGTCACGGGCTGGGAAGAAGTGCAAAGCCACAGCAATCACACTTTTTAGTGGATTTGCCCTCTCACATGCTTCCCCAGCTGGGACCTGCTCTTTAAAAAGCTCTTAGGAAGATCAGTGTCAACAAAGACTTCTTTCCACTGGATCCAAGTATTACTCTGAATAATAATAATAATAATAATAATAATAATAATAATAATAATAAATGATAATAAAGTAGCCTGTAGGACTTGAACTCCTCGGGGACATTAGGTGGCCCACACAAAAGCCGCTCAGTCTGGGCTCTCATCCCAGAATGGAGCACGCAGATGGATGCTCGGGAGGAAAACTGGACTTGGGTTGTGTCAGGTAATGATTCATCTTGGGAATGCGGGTACAATGTTTTGCCCTCTGTTTACAAGTAGCCAAAGATTTAGCATTTAAATATCTGGTCTTTAAAAAAAAATTATTAAACAAATCACAGTCGGGCAATCTGAGTTATTTTACTACTTTATCCTTTGAAATTGAGTCTCTCTGTCTTTGCCTCTTGCCTATTGCTTTTATCTAGATGTCAGTAATAAAAAAAATACATGGTTGTTGATAAAATTGAAATCATCAGAAGTGTAGAAAATTGATAATTGTTCTTCAAGCAATTAACTTTTTCATTTTATGAAGCAAAGTATAGTCCAGATATTTATTGTTCCAAAACAATGGATGGATTTCTTTGAATGTGTGAATCACTTTCTTTTTCCTGAGGTGACACAGTTACCCACAGTTGTTTACTGGAGAAATGTTGCACAACAGTATGCATGATATATACTCATTCTTGTAGCATTAGTAGCTTTATAGTAAACAGGTAAAATACATTTGAAATAATAACTTATTACCCTGCTAATACGCTTGTCTCCTGAGGGAAATTGTTGTCAAGAACTCTCACCCAGCTCTGTGTCTGTAAACATTAAGATATGCATGTATTTTTTTAAAAAATATTTTTAGGAGGAAAGAACAAAATACAAATGCGTGATTTTTTTTAATTTCAGAACTCCCCCGACTTTTTACTGATCTGTTTCTTAGGACTCTAATTTCGAATTTGCTCTCTGTGCCTCTCGATTTAATTACCATCACAGCACTCCCCGGCGTCACCTGAAGACGCACAGTGAATGTCTGCCATTGACACCTGCTCATTGGAGCCTGCTAATGTCCCAGCAGATGAAGACAAGAGCAAATGGACCGTCAGCAATGCGCTTCATGACGAGTGAACTGGAACCTGAGAGCTCGGTGGTGTGTGTTGCCTTTAAGTCACATCTGTAGAGCAGCACCCCACAGCCTCCCTTCCTCGGAATCAGTGCACTCTGCAGACACTGCAAAAGGGGGGCCGTTCCCAGAGTAATTAGCTTCACCGATCCATCACGGAGGTCTCTCCCTTTGTGGCACAGATTTTGAGCCCTGTGAATATGAGGCTGCACTATCCTCAAAGGAGGAAGAGGTAAAATATCGTCTCCTAAGGCAGGGAAGCTCTAATTTTCTTCTTGAATATAGGCCACAGGCAAGCTGTTCAGACCTTGGGTTTCCTTGAAGGAAGCAGCAAAAGGCCAACAAATTGGCTATCCCAAAATTAATATTAGTGCTCCCACAAGTTGATCCCATCCCTCTTATTGTTCAAAATAGTCCAGTGTAACAGCTAAATAGCAATTGGAACATCAGCATCATGTCATGTAGGGCTCAGCCATAATTCCCTGCCTAATTTCAATTACTATAGTAATCATTTGGTAGAATAACTTTCTAAAAGCCAAAAATGAAAGCAGATTCTACTGAGGGCTTGGGGCTGGCACATTGCACAGATCAGCACTTAACCTATGGATCTATTTGATTTTATGGCTCTTTCCTGATTTTGAGTACTAGGGAGGGAGTCACTTGTGAGATCTGCAGAGTTTGTCAGCCACAGCAATGTTGTCTGGGGAAATTCTATCCCTCCTCGACTTCAAAGTGAGGTCCATGTAGCTGATGCACACACCATGAGACTTGTTCTTTTCTGATTTGGGATCTGGTGTGCATCATGGATATCTCCTGGTGTGCTTTGGTAAAGGATGCAGAGAGCTCGGAGGCTGTCTTCCGGCACTCACACAAGTCTCCTTAATGTGCAGCGCTGCTCCTCTGACATCTGCTAGCTGTCACATGACCACATCCACGTGGTCCCTCTCTCCCACAAGTGGATGGACTCTGATGTTTTATAAAAGACTAATCATCCCAACTTCTTTTCACTGAGATAAGAGGAGAAGTCTGTTTTGAACTTAACAACAAATTGCTAGCAAAAGTTCTTATCGTTTGAGATGGTCTATCAGTGTAGAGAACCACTGGGATATCGCTTAAACAGTTTGATCAGAGTCTGTCCTTTGGCTTATCATCTTTCATTTGCATAATTTCAAGCTTTTTTGGCTTATAATAAGACCATATTTTCATTTTTGGTCCTACTGACAGATTCCACGTGACGTAGCTCCAGCCATTTTTTCCAGTCCTGGAGGTACGGACCAAGGAGTGAGTTGCTGAATTGTGTTCGAAGAGCACTTTCAGGTTGCTAAGCAACTGCCCAGCTGTCTTCCAAAGAGGCAGTAGCATTTTGCACCCCAGCAGCAGTGAATGAGAGTTCCCGTCGCTCCCCTTCCTGTCAGCATCTGATGCTGTCGGTGGCTTGGATCTTGGCTCTTCCGGTCGGAGCAGCACTATCTCAGGTTCGCCTTCCTTTGTATTCACTGTGCTGTGCTCTCAGTGTCCTCTGCTGTCCTCGCTGTGAAACTTAATTCATTGCAAAGACTTGCAAGGTGGGGCCTTTAAGAGGTGCTCAGGTCCTGAGGCTGGATGAGTGAGCCTGTGTGGTCTTAAGGGGTGGGCTACTGACAGAAGGGCAGTCCCCAGTGTGCTCACTGCCCTGGGGGACACAGCGCAAAGGCCTCCCTGGACGTGGTGCCCTGCATTCCCGCTCCAGGGCTGTAAACGAAATGCATCTCTGTCACTGATGATTTTCCCAGTCTGTGATATTACTTGCCACCTGCAAATATTCAATGAGGTGTTTGCTCAGGTCTTTTGTCCACTTTTAATCAGGTCCTTCCCTTTGTTATGGCAGGCTTCTAGGAGTTCTTTGTATTTTTTCAATATCAGTCCTTTACTATATTCATCTTTCACAAATATTCTCTCCCAGTTCGTGTCTTTCACAGAACAGAACTTCTGTTTTACCTTAACAAAGTCCAGCTTGTTAACTATCTCTTCCATGGATCAGCCTCTGTCACTGTGATATCAACCACCCAACTCAGTTAATTTTATCTCTCTTGATGTTTAATCTTTCTGTTCGATAGAATGTTGACTGCTTGGTTCTTTTGTCTGAAATGTGTTCCTTTCACTTTTGGCTACTTAAAAAGAGTCAAAGGGGAATTTTGCTCAAGTTCTCTTCCTTCTGCTATTTCACCCACAATTTTCCTCAGCTGTGTCATTTCTACGTTGTCAGCATTTACAAAATTCATATCCTATTTGGTCCCATTCAACTCCACATTTGTTTTTTATTTTGGCTTGCATTGCAATGTGCGCTGTGATCGCCCTACACTGTTCTCGCGTCATTTCTAGGGTCTGTCGGCTGAGGTTTGTCCTCCAGCCACAAACACCTTGGAGAACAGCATTTTCTGGTTTCCTGTCTGTTCAAAACTGTTTGTACCCTTTGTACTTATGGGGTCGTTCGAATATAAACTCCTTACCCCAGTTTTCCCACCGAGAATCACAGAGGTGTGGTCGGACTTCCTGTGCCATTGGATAAAGGTGTGAAGCCTGGGGAGCATGTTACCTTTTTTCCCACTCTAAAGTACCGGATTAATTTGGCTATAATTCTTCTTTTATCTTCAAATCCCATGTTTACTGGATGGTTCTCGGTGTTGACTATTCCGAGTTACTATTCCCTGGTACATAATATATCCTTTTAGTAAATAGTTTTAAATCATCTTTTACATTAAGAAACATTTCTTCAATTGTATCTTAAGTAATGTGCTCTGTTTCATTAATTTATTTTCCTCCTTGATGGCTTCAAAAGACTATATCGAATCTCTTTCGCCAGTTTTTATAGCTGTACCTTTTACTTTTATTGAGGGTTGGCTCTGTTACTTAGTGAGGTATAAAGTAGCTTTCATTTCTCCTCCTTAGATTTTTGGTTGTTTCGCAAAGTACATGCATGAAAATATACTTATTTAATAAATAGTATAGAATAATTAAATACATAGTGTATGAAATAACGTCACCATCTCTATTAAAGGTTATACTTCAGAAATCTTTGAAAATCACCACAGCAAGAAATACTTTCCAGAGACACTGAAATTAGCTGTTGCCAGTATTTAGTTTTATTGGTATATAATAATGTAGTTGATCTAATCTCTTCCTAGTAAACGTTTAGGTAGCTTCCAGGTTTTTCCAGTTACATTTTTATACAGGGAACCTCCCCTTTGGATAAATAATTAGGAGTGTTAAATTCTTGGAAGGGGGTGCTGGGTTAAACCTGTGTATGTGTGACACACGATGTGTGAAAGAACAGTTTTCTGGCTCGAACGGCAAGTGTGACAGGGAGAGGTGGAAGAAGATGATGGCAGAGAGGCAGAGAGGGACAGGCGAGCCCACTGGTGCAGCACTGCAGGCCTTTCTACAGAATACTGTTCATTTTTAACATCTTCCTGTCTTACCAGTTCAGGCTGTTGTCTGGGAAGTGTGAGTTGGCTGGTTTATACAAGCAGTAGGCTTCCTCACAGCTCCGGAGGTGAGCAAGGTTTCAGCAAATCTCCCTAGTTTCGATTTGCACATGCACACCCTAAGCTTCCTGTCAGTGTCTTCACGCTTGCTGGGTGACAGCCAGCTCCGGTCCTTCATCTCCACCATGTCAGGGCCCTGACCCCGGTGGCAGTGCCAAGGACCCATGCTGGAGACCTTTCCCCAATCTCCTTACCTTCCACAGTCATGACTTCCAAGTGCCACCACCTTCATGGGTAAGGTTTGGACACTAGAATACTGGAGAGACACAAACATGCAGTACACAGCACTTTCTAATCTGACAGGTAGAACACGATTTCTCATTCTAAGTATGCACTGCCTGTTTGCCTGTCTTACACAAGGTGCTCATCTTTGCCCATATGTTCTATTGAGTTGTTCATCCCGTTTGATCTGTAAAAATCATTTTGTTAAATATTGGGAACGTGAGCTCTTGGTCTATATGTTAGTGAACTTGCATTTTTAAGAATTTTTCTTTTCAAAAGGATCTTAAGATCTTTACTCATGAGTTATATGTAAAGCACAACTTTGAAATCAGAGTTTTTATGCCAGTTATTTGCAATATTAGTCATATCATGCACCTGGTTTCTAGGTGCATCAGTAATACATATATGTTGAATAAAATTAACACAAGTTTGATGGATTTCTTAGTGATGAGGTCTAGATTAGATTTTTTGGTTTTCATTTATGGTAGGCAGAATAATGTTTCTCCCCTCCCAAAATTTCTGTGTCTTAATCCCTTAAGTTGTAAATATGTCACCTTAGATGACTAAAAAAAAAAAAACTGTGTTTGTGGTAAAAGTAAGCATTTTGAGATGGAGAAATTATCCTGGATTGTCTGCACCACCTGCATTTACGAAGGCACCTCTGAAGAGGGAGGCGGAAGGGTCAGAGTCACAGGAAAAAGAGGTGATAATGAGGCCCCAGAGGAAGGGAAGTAGATGCCATCTTGCTGGCTTTGAGATGGGTCCATGAGGCAGGGGATGCAGGGAGCTCCAAGAAGGGAGAAAAGGCAAAAAAATGACTTCTTTACTAGAACCCCCAGAGGGAACAAAGCTCAAGTAACTCAGATTTCCCATCTCTAGACAGGAGCTGTGTGCTGTTTTATGCTTATGGTAATTGTTTGCAGCAGCAGTAACAAACCGATACACTATCCTGTATTAATCACTCCTTTACTCCTTGGATTATTCAGCTCTTCATTTATCACGTGATATTTTAGTAGTCCTTATTCTCCTGTCTGCTAAAGCCCTAAAGGATTGTGTATTTTGTGGAATGAAGTGGAACTCGGATTCCTCACTCCTGACTTCCTTTCTCTCAGGAAGGAGACAGTGTGTTCCGTGAAAACCCTCTGGGAATTTCTGCCGCAGGGTAGTTTGGCTGTGGTGTAACTTGCTTGTTCTTCTTGACTCAGTTTATAAAAGCTTCATAGAATCATGATCGTAGGGACTGGGAGATTTGCCATCCCAGGACGAGACTAAACCAGAGTGCCCAGGCTAGGCCAGGGAGGAGGTGGGTGTGGCCAGGGCAGAAAGCTACGAGGCCTTATTTGCACTGTGAACTAAGAGAGATGAATGACCTGAAAAACTTGTGTAGAGAGTGTTTTACTGTTACGGCACTGAATAAATATACCTGAACGTTCATCAGACGTATATAGGGCTGCAGATGTGAACCCACAGCTGCCATAAACACTATGGTCCCATGGCCAATTCTTCAGTCTGGGGATATCTGAAAACAAAGAGAAAATTTCTATAAGATGAAGAATATCATTTTGGGACCAAGAATAGCATTTAAATTAAAGTGACATAGCTAGTAAGTCAAACAGCACATCCGTTTTCTATGCTTTTTCCTTGAATGCCTCTAGGATCTAGATTGAGTTTTCTATCCCCTTGCTCATATCACACATTCGTGGCTGGATGCCAGATGTCCAGTTTCTATCTGATCATCAGACAGAGAGAGCCCTACCTCACTATTTCACTGCCCTGTGGGACAGGGCCTGCATGTCTCTCCTGCTGGCCTCATGTTGTCCGAATGAATGTCATAGGCTGAATGTCTTCTGTGTTTCCATCAGAGTGATGAATGAATAAACAATCTAACACACCATTACCATTAATTTATTGCTTTATTTACCATAACCAAAACTTATGGTGCAAGTGAACATGTGGATTCAGGGTGTATGAACCCATGGCAGCTGACTTTTGAGAAATTTCACATTGCTGTTGGGATTGGTGATTTTACTAACTTTGACTTCACATTGGCTATAACATTGTTTTCTGTCTCTTTTGATCTGTTGTCAAACTGTATGATTTCTCAAAGGAGCAGTCACAGTTTCTTTGGTCTCTGGGTTCGGAGGCCACATGAGTGGCTTGTCAATATTTTGCCAGTAGCTTTGTTTAAATAAAATAGGCCATTACCCAATCTGTGTGGAAACTCTGGGGGTGGTAAAAAGGAGCCTTTTCTTACTGGGAAAAAAATTAATCTTGCTTTGGTTTCAATAGAGTGTTCATTTCTCACTTGACTCATGAACAATTCAAGGCATACAACCTACTCAGCCTTGGATAATGTCTAGCTTTAGAGTATTGTTCATAAGAAATGGCATTAGTAGTTCTTTGAACACAGTCTTTTACATTATTATATTATTATTTACATATTTAAAGGAATTGTCTTCTTTCTTTTCCGTGTTAGTTACCCAAGAACAACAACAAAAGCCAAAGGGTCCCTCTTTTAACCTGCAACCAGAGCAAACATTGTTTCTGGAAGGGACTCAGTTATCTAAGGAGCCACAGGCTACCATGAAATGTGTGGAGGGAACAACTTACTCCTGCTCCCCAGTTTTCTGTGTTCGCTATCACCTCCTGATGTGTGGCTTAGGACCAGGGGATGGAGTCATAGCTAATCATGCAACGTTCTGCTCCCGATGGAAGAATATGTACATGGAACTGCAGGCCAACGGCACTGAGCAAATGTAAGGCATCACTCAGATTTGGCTCCATGTCTGGCCTGACAGTCTCTCGAAGCGGCCTGCATCAGGCCCCGGAATCTCACCCACACAGGAGCAGGAGCAGCCTCCTCCTCCTGAGAAGCTGGGGACAGAGTCATCCTCAGAGCTCGTGTTTTCCATTCGGACAGCTCATTTATCCCACCACATCCATTTCTTGCTGTGCCGAAGCCAGCACCCTAGGGAAGTGACCCAGTGACCTTGCCACACACAGAGCTTCCCTCCCAGAGCCTTCCCCCCACAGGACACAGGAGAGCAGTTTGCTCCCCACGCTCCTGCCCACCACTCATTTTCCACCGGCCACACCCGTAGTGTGCTCTTCACCACACAGCTTCGGTGTCCCTGTTGCCTCTTAATCACGCTCTCGGGTCTTGCAGCCCTCAGTACAATTTCCCTGCCATCACCAATGTTCTCCGGATGTACTCTCCTCACTATGACTCAGTCTGACTTCAGGCCGTTCTGACAATTGAGGTCCTGTGTAGCCTAGAGTCCGGGTTGATAACGTCCAAAAGAAACAGCACTGCAGAGAAACGGAAACAGGATTCAGAAAAGATACAAGAAGATGAAATCAGGAGATGGAGAATGCAGCTTTCTGGGAAGGGCGGAAACAGCTAGAATTATTTTGGCTTGAAGGTGAAGTATGCAAAACGTAGGCTGGCTCTTCTCCCTCTCCACCAAAGAGGGAGACAACAGAAATGTCTTTGACTAGGGCCAGAAGGGTTTAGGTGATATTTAAAGAAGAATTTCTTAGTAACGGGCATTGTTGAATAGTGGAAGAATTCACAAAGGAAATCTGTGGCAATCTTTCCACAGAAGGACAGATTCCACCTGTATTTAAGTGAGATATTCACAAATTTTCTCAAAGATTTGTCCATACACTTTGGCAATTATGTAAAGGAATAAATATTTCTCACTTATGATCATGTCAACATCTTTAAACAATTTAGCTCTTTTTTTAAAAAAATGTGGTAGAAGATACATAGCGTTTAAATCTCTTTTAAGAGTACAACTTGTTGGGTACATGTTGCTGTACAGCCATTGTCATTCTTCCTCTCTAGATCTTTTTTGTCATCCTAAAGTAAAACTCTATAATCCCATCCAATAGTAAATACCCCCACCCTGGCCCTTAGAATAGAACCCTATTCTAATTTCTGTTGTTTGGATTTGAGTTTGGACATTTTGATGACTATTGTACAGAGTGACTGCCATCTTCCCAACATAGAACCCTAAGTATCGTATGTCCCAGTGCTTTAGCCAGCACTGTAAGGATGGATGTGGTCTTCTGTTCTCTAACCAGCTGTGCCTCACTCAATCCTCTATCAAGAAATAAGTCCTGTAGGAGCAACAAGCAGGGATGTCTACTCAGTTGGGCGGAACCACAGAGGGTGGATGGATAATGGCTTTCTGACTTGAGTTGGGGAGCCTGATTCTGTGGTTGGTGGGGCAGAGACAGCACTCTCCTTAGGGCACACATTTACAAAGCAGGTCCTGTTCCAGGCTAGTCTTCTGCTGAAAAGAGGATCTGGGAGTTATTTCCAAGGTATCAGCTTCCAATCTTCCTGTGAATCTATGAACTATTCAGTCTGCTCTAGTAAATTCCTTCCTACTGAGATCAGCTACAATGGACTCTGTTGTCTGCTTTTAAGAATTCTGACCAAGAGAGGGCCCTCGTCTCCTTATACTAATTCCTCCAATAGATGATCGTCCTTCCCCTAGATGAGGGAAGGAAGTGACTTGGACCCCAAAGAACCAGACAGTAGATATAGCAATGGGACCCCACCCCCAGCACATTCTGCACAGTGCCTTGATGTGGCTGTGTGTATGTGTGTGTGGCGCGTAGAGTGGCGAGGGACAGGAGGTTGGGATGTCCATAATAGAGGCAGTTAGCTCCTTCTTTGCAGGGACATTTTGAGTTACGCTTCCTCACAGAACGATGCAGTGCCGCTTCTAAAGGCACAAAGATCTCCCATATTTGAGGCCACAAAAGCTTCCATAATCTGAGAAGCCTTCATTGCCCTCACACTGAGCCTGATAAGCTGAGCCCCTGCTCTGTGGGAATCAGTGTGTGTTTGGCCAGGGGAGCAATGAGATAGTGGGAGAGGGACACCCGGATGAATCACTGCTCGCTCTACGTGGGTCTCTCGGCACCACTCTCCCCTCAGGCTTCTCCGTGAGAGCCACTGAGCTGCTGTTTCCCCTCTGTGGAGAGCCTGTGGGCTCCTTGAACCAGGTACCTTGGTCATATTGTGGCCCTCATGGTCTCTCACATGGTCCCACCGTGGAAAGACACATAAGCAAGGCTCTGTCCTGGCTAAGATACGCAGACACGAGCTTCTATGTATGCTGGGGCACACTTTCTTGTAAATCTCGGCACTGTTTCATGTTTTTGTACTTTACGGCTTCCTAGTGATCTCACCGTGTTCAATTATCATGTGTTTGGATTCCCCAGGGTCTACAAAAAAGAAATTAAAGAACATGGATTGAAAAATAAATTCTTCAATACTACTGCACAAGAGTAATAGTAAGCACGTGCACAGTGTTACCTCGGGAGAAGCTCTGTGCACACTCATTCATTTAATCTTCACGTTCTTCTATTTTACTGAGGAAAAAACTAGTGCAAAGAGGTTTCGAACTGGCTGAGGGGCACACAGCTCCTAAGCAGTGGGGTAGGATTTGAGCTCCAGTAGTTGAGCCTAGAGTTTGAGTTCCTGAAACTCCGATTCAGCATACGTTTTACAGATGACAGACTGGAAACACAGTGAGATTACTTGGGTGTCACAGTGATTTCACAGCCACTGGCACAGCCAGTCTCAGTGTGGGTTTGTTCCAAAGCAGGGCAGTTGGGCACGGTTCCTTCCTTATCCCCGTAGCTCTCCACAATTCATCTTCTCCGTGTCCTTTGTTGGCACATTGGCTTAGGTGCGTGCTGCTTTAGGGGTCCCTTATTCCATCCAGTCTTCGAATTAGCCTGGCAAGATAAACAGAGATACATTGTTATTTAGAAATAAAAGCATCATTTTAAAATCCAACAATACTTTCAAATAATAAAAAATCAAATAACATAAAACTAATATTAAAAACAAAACTATCATTCCCTCCTTCAGTTCAGCCCTACTCTTTAAAAGCATCTATTTTAAATTGATGCTTCTAGTTACATTTATAACTTTAAAATACAGATTTTTAAACATATACTTCTCAAATTAGGATATTTAGACACTATTTATCGGCTGATTGCCAAGAAGAATGAGAATTTATCTGTCAATATCCTCTTTTAATTTCAATGTTTGTGGTTTATACTGGTATTCTTTTTTAAAGGGACAGTTAGCTTTGTAATTTTAAATTTATATAATATAACTTCCTGTTTCAAGTGTACCAGAAGCCTCTTCTAAGTAAGAGGATTCTCATACACCGTAATTTCCCCTTTTCTGGCAGTTTTTCTTCCAACTTTCTATTGCTTATATCATTAAAATTGCTGACACATATAGTAAGTTTTATAATCAGTTAAAGCCTCTGTGTGCTTTGTCTATAGGCTGATTATAAAATTCAGGTGTCAACAATTGCCTCTGTGTCACGACAGACACTCAGCTTTCTGTCATTACGGCAAAACTTCTGAGATAACGACTTCAGAAGCTGGAAGGTTTATTTAGCTTGTAGATCCAGAGGTTTCAGTCCATGGCTTGTAGTGGCCCTAGTACATCACAGGAAACGTGTCAGAGGAGGTATGTGTCACCACGCTGTGGCAATGAAGGAAACTGGGGATGTAGCTCAGTGACACAGTGCTCTCTCACAATGTGCAAGGCCCTGGGTTAACACCCGGTATCACTAAAAACAACAACAACAAAGAGCAAGGGTTCCATTGCTCCCTCAAGGCCATGTCCCTAGGAGCTTGCTTCCTTCCGCCTCCGAAAAGCCTACCCCATAGCACCAAAGGCTCATGGGGAAAACCTTCAAACAACAGCAGATGGGATAGATGGGGTCGGTATCTTGCACTCAGTATGTCTTTATTTTATTTCACATTTTATTTTCTACACATCTGAATCATGAGCATTAATTGGGATGGTTCACAAAACCGTTTTCAGAATCAGATCAAATAGATTCTCTTCCTTCATGGCATCAGTTAGGGAAGACTAATGAGGTCATAGTTAGGGCTTTGGACTTGGTACAAGACTTAGTTTCTCCTGAGGTTTCTAATCAGTTTCTATCATCAGGTTTATCCAATCTTTCAAACATGTTGAGTGACGCTCGCCCTATCTTTTCTAGCCCTTGGGGTCTTTTCCCCTGTTACATCTGAATCAGGCTCTGCTGTTTAGCAGCAGGTTTGTGGTGCTTGGATTTAGCTTCCTGCTCTCTCAGGATGGAAATTCTGTTTCCTAGACTCTGTTCTGCCCTGTAGTTTTCCATTCTCTGTATATTTGAGTGTAGTCTGATACATGGCAATGACAATTCTTAGATCACTGTTTCCAAATGTCTTCACTCTTATGCCTATGTGTTGATATTTTGAATGGATATGGAATTCTAGGTTGGAAATTATTTTCCTTCCGAGTGTCAGAAGAACTGCTGCATTGCCTTCTAACATCTGATCTCTGTGCTGAAACATTTGAGCTAATTTAAGCTTTGTTTCTGTAGTGTTTTTTTTGTTGTTGTTGTTGTTTGTTTGGTTGGTTTGGGTTTTTTTTGGTAGTACTGAAAATTGAACCCAAGGTCTCTGCACTGAGCTACACTCGCACCCCTTTTTAATTTTTTCTTTTTTTTAAAGGGATAATTTTATTAAATATACAAATTTAAGAACATTCAATTTTTTATTAAAGATTGCAAACATACATGACAACAAGAAATGAAGATACTAAATAAAAATTTCAAATATACATGTACATGACAGCAAAAAAGGATATGAAATAAACAAAAATTTATACAACACACTGATAATCCAAATACATTATTAGTTTGATATGATCTTCAAACATTACATGTTCTTTCTCATTTTCTTTTAGTATAATATTTTTGAAATACTGTATTTACAAATAAAGTTACATATTATAGTTGAGAAACTGTTTTTTAATTAATTCAAGTTTTTAAATTACAGCATGACATCACATCAATGGCAATCATAAGTACACATGCGTGTGTGCACACACACACACACACACACACACACATATTATACTACATTTACCAAAACTAGGTAAGCACACTCAATGCTCAAAATAACAAAGTGAAAGTTTGCCTCCAAACTGTTTCTATAACTGCTAAATGGGAAATTCTCCCCAAGTGTGATATACTGTTGCTGATTGTTTTGAAATGTGGGTAACATATAAACCTCTATACTAGGTCCTTTTCTACTTTGCAGCCTTCATTTACGTCGTCCCCACCCACCTTAGACTCATTCTGAATAAGATCAACTTAGTCAAAACAGGATGTTGAAATCTGGATGGCTCTAGGTAGAGAAAAATATCTACAGTAAAATTCTCAATTCTATGTTCACTTTTCCCTTGAGCAGTTATCTAATTATACCTAAGATGCTATAGGGAAACTTAAATAATAAAAATAGAAAAAGAAAAGCACTTTGAACTATCAATGTTCACCTTAGTCCCGAAAGCTTCTCCTTATGAACCAGTGTCCATATTATGTTAAATTCCCAACTGTAAATGTTACACTTGGTAAAGCACTCAGAAACTTTGTGGTACCGTATCATTTCCAAGGAGAATGTGTTAGGTAGGGGCAGAAAAAAAAAAAACCCTGACAATTAGTGCAAAACAAAGTTTCATAAAATATTTTAAATGGATAAGTTAAATACAATTTTAAGCGATATTTTGCCCCATAAAGAACATTTCCTTAGTGTTCATAAGAGATATAATGTATATATCAGAAGAGGATAATATTTCTTTACCTAAAAAAATTATTGAGCACCAGCATCAGGTTGAATTTTTCAAGAGGCTATACAGCTCATACTTTTAAGGCAACAGGAAACTAAACTTTTACTCATTTAACCCCTATCACATCTATTAATCTTTTATCTTGAACCCATGTTGGTGGGTAAAACTGTTTTTAATTTTTTCTTTTTAGACAGGGTCTTGCTTAGTTGCCCAGGCTGGTCTTCTCATATATTTTTGTTATCCAATCATTGTTAGGAATAATGACTCAGTCTCAGTAATCAGATGATTTTGCAAATTTTTTTCTGCCCATGTGTGGTTAGGTCTTCTCTCAAAAGTTTCTCCTACTGCACTGCAACGTGGTTGGCAGTTTTATGTACGAAAGCAAGGGGTGAGACATGAGCTTTACTTCAGGTGATGTGCATGTCAGCTGATGAAGGGCAGATTTGCTAATATTAGAACAAAGAGGTTTGAATTTCTATAACCCAGGAGAAACCTGAGTAATTCAACCATTTTATTTCTGAAAGAGGCTGCCTTTCTTTGCTGACTTAAGGAAGGCGGGATGAGAGACATCAGCAACTATCTGCTTCATCGACCTCCAGACGTCTTCCTTGTTTTGCTTCTCATCCCCACCTTGCACCTGCTTTGCTGACTTCAATACGGCTCCTCTGAGAGGGAGACTGGCTTCCACCTCTGTCTGCGGTGTGGTCTCCACTGCTCTGTGCTCTCATCAATTTCATATTTCAATGAGCTTTTATCTACTTCCTGTCTCTCAACATTTTCTTGGAGGAAATTAGAAGGAAAATCATTAAAGATGAAGAAGGATATCAGAGGATAGCTGGAGTGGAGTCAAAGTTCGTTATCTGCATGTACCAATATGCCAGAACAAAACCCACTGTTCTGCATAGTGATTATGTATTAATACAATTTTTAAAAAGAAAAGATGGTTGGAATAGCTCTTCTGATTTTAGCTCCTCCATTATCTTGTTAATAACATTATTGGGGTTTTTTTGCAACATACTGGAATTTCCATGGAGTCCTCAGATCAAAGGGAGGATTCTTGCACATTCTGGGTTCCTGCTGTGAAACTGACCTCACAAATATTATTAGGATCACTGGAGATTACCAGTTAATCACTTAGTCCCTCTTCTCAATGCTAGAACAACTGACAACAAAAATAAATTTTCCATCCCATAAAGAATGGTCACACAGAACCAAACTGGGACAATTGATGTCTTATCCATTCTTTTAAAAAAGGAAACAAGGCTAGTAGAAGTTCTACCTCTCTCTAACTGCATCAGTTAATTTAGACACTTCTCCCTCTGGGGGAAAGACATGTAAGAAGCAAAGATAGTTCTGGCTCTTTGTCCCGGAGATTTGCCTGTGAGACGAAAGTATTGTAAGCTTTGATTTTACAGGATGGGTGAGGAACACAGGAATTAATGTGGTAAGGAGAGGCTCTCATAATTATTTTATAAATGAAGTGCCTGAAACTTGGGAAGTTGATTGCTGAAGGGCACACAGGAGCTGGCAGTCAGAACACTTAGAAGGACTCTTTTCTAATCTCAGCATTCCAGAAGGCATGTCTCACTCCTCAGGTGTTTTCTGAGTTTTCGGTGGGGAGCACTTCGTATTTTCAATACTAAGAGCCTTCAAGGTCTCGAGCAAGTGACAAAACAAAACAAAGGCCCTCAGAGATACGCCATATGTTGAACAGGAAATGTCTGGACCTCACTTATTTCTAAGGTGATGACCATGAGCGCTCTTACCTTACGTGAGAGAAAGAGGAGAGCACCAGGCTCTCTCCAGACCCTCGGTCTGTGTCCTTGCACCCATCTTGTTGGCCTCCTCGGTTGAATGGAGTAGAGCTACATGAGCTGCTCCTTTTTTTTTTTTTTTAACTTATTGGTAATTCTAGGTAAACCATACAGTTACATTCATCACTGGTATCTTGCACCTTTACATGACAGGTCTTGGTTTTTATTTTTCCCCATTCCAAGCCATCCCTTCACCCCCTCCACCCTCCCTGTTTACAAAGACATTGTTTCCATGTTTTTCCTTTTCTCACATTTTTTCTTTTGCCTTCTCACCGTTCCCCTACCCATCCCACTTCTCCTACTCCTTTAGACCTTTTCTTCCTATTACACAATATCAATTATACATTTTTATCCTTATTTACATTTTTAGTTTTTAACACCAGGGAAACTATCCCATATTTACATATTGTCATATTAATTTCATTTAAGAGTGTGGCCTCATTGTACATCCACTTAGCTATAAATGTCTCTAGTTTCTCATTCTTTATGGCTGAGTAGTACTCCATTTTATTAAAACAAAAACCACACATCTTCCTTATCCAGTCTCCAGTTGGTGGACAATAGTGCTGCTTCCAAGTTTTAGCTATTACAAACTGTGTTGCCATAAACGTGGGTGCACACATATCGCTGGGGTATAATTCTTTTCATTCTTTTGGGAAGATATCCAGCAGGGGAATACCTGGATCAAATGGCACCTCCAATCCTAGTTCTTTGAGGTATCTTCATACTGATTTCCACAGTGGTTGCACCAGTCTGTACTCCCACCAACAATGGAGAAGTGTTCCTTTCTCCCTACAACTCCGCCAGCATTTGTTATTGGTTAATTTCCTGATAGCAGCCACTCTTTCTGGGGTGAGGTGGAATCTCAGTGTTGCTTTCATCTGCATCTCTTGAATGACCAGTGAGGTTGAGCTTTTTTTATACGTAGCTGCTGCTTTGGGTACCTCGTCCTATGCCGTCAGCCTCTCACTCCACTGTAGCATCTGCCTCTCAGCCTCAGGTCCTCTGTTCACCACGACTCTGGTTTGCACTTGGAAGACCTCACACTGCTTGGACCATGCAGCTGACAGCTCACAAGCTCCGGAGGACACACTTAGGGAGCTCGGTCTGTGTCCTTCAGCAGTGCAGAGAGCCACCCTTTATCACACAGGCACTGCACGATATTCTACGAACCCGTTTCTTAGCTTCTAGAAGACTTCTAGAACCTCTAGAAACTCTGCATGAGCACATAAAACAAAAAGCAAACATAAAAATACAGCCAGTTTGAAAATGTCCACAAAACCCTGGAAGATTTTGGCGCTTGGCCAAGAAAGTTTACTATATGAGAAATCTCAGATTTCCCCACTCACTGTTTTTTCCTTTGCTTTCCCCAGGCTTTCAGATTGCAAGGCCATTACAGCATCACTGTGCAGCACTTATAGCCGTTAGAGGAAGCTACTTAAATCCTGATGATTTCACCCTCCACTTACCATCCTCAGGCTTAGATCTATGCCTTCCCTTCTCTCTCCTGTTTTTCTTACTCTTGCCCTCTCCCAACACATTTTCCTCAGGGAGATGGGAAAGTTGTACAGGTCATTGACCTCTAAGAAAAAAAGATTTAGGGTTTTTTTGTCATTGAAAACATAGAAGTTAACAGGACAGACCCCTCCTTTTAAGCCTCCCTATTACTGGGACTGGGACTGGTTTCCAGCTCTGGAAGAGCTTCAGAGAGTACCCAGGATCTCTGGGTAGGAGGAGGGAAATTGTGAGAGATTAAGAACAAATGTTAATGTTCAAGCCATTCCCAGAACTTTCTGCACGCTTTCTTTGGGAGTATTCAGCCGTGTTCCCCTTAAAGGATACAATTGTGTGGGTAGTGTTTCTGGTCCTGAAGGCCCCTGGGTGTTGGGTGGGGGCTTTCACGCTTTAGAATGAGTTTCTCCTTGGACCGGAAGGACACAGGCTCCCCCAGAAAACATAGGAAGATCAATCGTTTGAGAGCAAACATCTTGAGGGGAAAAAAAAGCTTTAATGCCTGTAATTAATTCATGTCATTTGATATAATCAAAACGGGAGCTGACTTGAATGCAGTGTGTGTGTACATGCGAGTGCAAGAGCAGGCCTGGGGATTAAGATGAATTCTATCATGACTTGTTTGACTTCCAGAAAAGATCAATTCAGGAATCGTTTCTTTTGACACACTGCTCATCTTTAAAGTAGCTCTTCATTGTCTTTGTTTCTTTGAAGTAAAAACCCGTGGCTTTCTTTGACCTTCCATCAATTAACTCTCTCCAAGGAAGTAGCCTGGAGCCCCACGCACGCACACACACTTCAAAGGAGGGGCAATGGCGGCTGCTGCCTCAGTGGCCCTGGCCTCTGTGGATCTAGGGAAGATGCCCCGGGGACCCTAGCTCCAGTTCTGGGTTGGACAGGAGGTCTGCCTTGGAAATCCTGCCTCTTTAAAACATCACTCATGCACACACTCAGGCAGTCCAAGGGGATTTTTCTGTTAGAGATGACCGCCCAGGCACCTTCTGCATAGAATGCATTGATCTCCTATGGGTTAGGCGCTGAGGACAAGGAGTAAGCAAAATCCACATGGCTGCTTCCTTCATGGGCTTCGAGTCAGGTGGGGAAGAGGAAAACTCACAAGTAATGAGTGCGATGCACAGTTAAATATAGGGAGAAGCACTGTGAAGAGCAGTGTGTTTGCCTTGATGATGTCTCATTAAGGACACGATTTATACAGAGCAAGGGGGGCTGGGGAGGGGTGTCAGGAAGTCTGCTGAGGGGCCGTCTGATCTGTGGGTGACCCGTGTGCTACCACAACAGGGTGCGATACAGCAATGGGACGTGAGCCGAAGGACAGGCGGGCCGTCCCCTTCTTCCCAGGCTCTGCCTCCCTCCCTCACCGTGTCTGCCTTGAGTTGAGCTCTGCAATACGGAGGCCGTGTCCCGTCGGTTCCCTGCTGTTCTATGAGTATCTAGCCTGACACACGGAGCAGAGGAGAACACAACCAGCCCACGTGATCCCCAGCCTCCACTGCACAGATAGTGAGTGCGATCCAAATATACAGGGTGCATTGAAACTTCTAAAAGTGTGTAACAGTAAAAGCCACAGTGCCACAACCCCCACCCCCACATTTTCCCTCCTGCTTAGAGTGTTTTGATCCCATCATTCCTGCCACTTCCTGCAGCAGCTCTGGAGTCAGAGAGAGAGAGACACACACACACACACACACACACACACACACACACACACGAGAGAGAGAGAGAGAGAGAGAGAGAGAGGGAGAGATTATAGTTGCCCTCTCCTGGCTAATTCCAGGTCCTGAATTCAAAATGTTTCCCTTCCATGGTCCCATGGTCATTTTGGCTTTGGGGAGGAGCCAGAAGCTGCCACGGGTGCCAGATCTGTTGAATCAGGTGGATGAGGGCACTGCATCAAGTTTTCACAGGCCTCCCTTTCCATTGGATGGCACTGGGCAGCTGCGTTCACCATATTTTTGATCACACCTTTAAAGACACTCACGAAAGAGGAATTTCAGAACTGCTTCAGAAAGCAGCAAGAAGAATGGGGTGTGTTCAAAATGGGGAGGAGTGCTTTGAGTGGGCTTTGTGGCAATGTGTCTTTCACTGTAACAATTTCTTTGAAGTTTAAACCCACATCTTTTTTTGTTCACTGCACCTTTTCTGTCTTAAAGCACAGAGATAACACACATAGCTATGTCAACCCTAGGCTTAACTGTATCAGAACGTGTGCACGTACTAGGGGACAAAGAGATCCGCTGACTGGTTGTTGACTGATTTGGAGGAATTAACTCTTGTCATTGGGGCGATTGAGAAATCCCAAATCTGTGGGGCGGGCAGGCAGCCTGGAGGCCCAGGAAGGAGTTTGTGTTGCATTTCAGTCGCAGGGTCTCGGCCAGCGGAATTCAGCCCTTCCTTCCCAAGCCTTCATCTGACTGGATCAGGAGAAGCACAGCAGGGAGGACGACCCGTCACTTCCCATGCAGCACTTTCAGACGTTGGCCTCATTTGCATCTCATTTGCATCTCATTCTTACGGAACCGTCCCGAGTGACGTGTGAACAGATATATTAGCACAGAGCAAGCCATGGGCTCTCCTGTGCAGCCCACCCAACGTGGCAGGTGTTTCAACCTCACTAGGGTCCCGTCCCACCGGGCCTGTACAGACTCCATCCTCCCACACGTATCATTCGCCCTCTCTCCAGCAGGTCACTCACTCCCCAACGACCCCTGCTCTCCCTCGCCACTTCCTCTCTCTGAACTGAAGAATCCACTACTTTGTGCCAGATCAGCATATTCTGTTGATTTTCCATCAGAAACACCAAACACAAGATAATGAAAAAAAAAGTAATTTTGAGCCAAGAGTCTGAACTAATATGAAGACCTACAAAGATTTCTGGAGTTTACCGTACACAGAATTCCTCCAGAAAATTGCTAAAGCATAGGCTTTGGCAAAATAAAAATAATGAACATTAGGAAAAAGCCATAAAACAAGAAAACAGCAATTGAACAAGGATGACTCTCACACAGTTAAGTCTAAGTAGTATCTTATTATTTTTCTAAAAGGATTAATTGGTGATTAAAATTCCAGAAATTCTTGCGAAAAGGACAGAAATATGGTGGGTGCTTTGTGTTTGTATAGCTTTCATGTATTCATTCACTGAAAGTGTTCAACAAACAGCTCTCTAAACAGTGTCCTTTAATCTCTTTTCTAAGGCCCTCACAGAGACTCATTAACTACAGCAATGCTATTTAAATAACTCAAGATAAATCCAAACCAAAATATTTACACGTGTTTCTCTAGGTATCTGTACTCAAAAGAGATCTTTGCCTTTCTCCTTATTTTATTTTAGTCATCCCCGTAGAATCTCCATACTTTCTCATACTTTCAATAAGGACAAGGATTTTACATTTTCAGCATGTTTTTAACAAGATACTCTAGGTATGGTTCAAATCAAACTTTACCTCTGGCTGCCATTGCTTTGCATTTCATCTTTTCCCACGAGCACCTGGCCCATTTAACTGCTAGCTACTTTAAATTGAGGCCGAACAGGGTACATGTGAAGTGTGTTGCGAATGTTACTTATGACGACTGCCGGAGGGCCCAAACCTTCATCAGACTGCAGATACCGATGGGACACCTGGACATCAGTGACTGGTGACATCATCTGATCCGCCTAATCGATTGTTTTGCACAGAATTTTTTCCATTCCTTGGAGTTCTGATACTGTCACCCATCACTTCCAGAGAAGAAGAAAAATACGTTAAATACTGTCTTTGATTTCTGTTATAGCACAGACTTGATTTTAGGTCTTCCTTTTGCCTTTTTAGTTTCCTAAACTAATTATCGAGGGGAAGTTTTTGAGTTGCATCAAAGTATGTCAGGTTTTATCATAAGGTTGTAGAATAGGCCAGGAATGAACTTAGAAAAGCAGTTGATCGTCTTACGAAAGGTTCTTTCCACAGAATGACAGCAGGATGTCATCATGGATGGGAGAGAATGTTTCATTACGAGTCAAGATCCTTTGTTAATCATCGCAAATCTCTGACTGCTAATTTTATCCCCAGAGATCTAGACTGGCAACAGCAGTGTTGTGTTACCCTTGTAATTTGTAGGTACCAGAGGGAATCAGCCCAAATTCCCCTGCCCACCAGCATTTTAGCCTTAATGGAGAAACAAGAACTCAGCTGTTTGCCTGACACTATTTGTCCTTGCTGTTGGCCTAGTCACCTCCCCCATTGTTCTCTGTCCTGGCTTTGCCTGCTGTCCCACCCTCAGCACCCCAGCACAGACCTGTCTCCTCCTACTCCTGTCCCAGAACTCTTAGCTGCATGACCCGGGAGAACCACAGGTATTCGCTAACCTCAAGTTCCGTAAAAGGAAGACAGCTAAACTCACATTCCCTTGTAATTAAAAGAAAAATATTAGAACCAAGTGGGAACATTTTGACTGTCAGGATTTTGTGTTCTCTATGCCAATATCATACTTCTCTAATGTTAGCTATAAAGATGCAGGGATAGTTGTTATTGTAACCTACTGGGTAAAGAAAACTCCCCTCTTGAAGTCACAAACATGACAAAGCTACATCACGATGTTTTGCCTCCCCCCGCCCCCATGCCTGGCAGGGCCTGAACAATCAGTAAATGTGCTTTTTAATGGATAAAAATGTTTTGTTTGCAGATGCAGAGTTGGCCAAAGGCTCTGAATTTTTGCTTCACTTCATAATATATGTGTGAATGATATTATTTGTGTCTCTTGACATTAGTCCTACTTTCGTTCACAATATGTTCTATGTAAACGGATGACTTGCTTTTTAGTAAACCACAAGACAAACAATGGTTTCCAGGGTCAGAGAGAGGAGCTGTTCGGGCAGAGGAGGCCGAGAGCTTGAAGCACAGTGTGAGCTGCTTCCCACACCCGCCTGTCCCTCCAGAGCCTCTCCCTCTGCCTTTGCCCTTACCCCTCCCTCGCACCATCCCTCTCGTGTGGTCAGAATGAGAGGTGATTTCTATGCCAACAAAGAAGTTAATCATGTTCGGATTGAAAATCTTAAAATTGCAAGAGAGCAGATTGACGGCCCGTCAGCCATTAAATACTGGCTACAAAAGTACAGCCAGGCAAGAAACGCAAGCTAGGAGAAGCACACAAAGGGAAGGGAAACACAGGTTTTTGTTCTACCCAGGAGAGAGACGGAGTGGCAGGGGCTGGATTTGTGGCAGCCCCTGTCTGGTTTTGTGGAAGAATCCAAGACCTTTTTTGAGAAAAACTTCACTTGGCTTCTGGCCATGGTTACTGGGACCCAATCCTGTTTCACCTTTCGATAAGCATGAGTAACTTCCCTGCAGAAATAGTACCTGCGTGGCAATCATCCTGCCTGTCTGGCCCGCAGACACTGCAGGACGATGAGCCCATCTCCTTCAAGAATCTAACAAAGACTTCTGTGGCCTTTCCTTGCCTCTCCTCCGGAGGTGGCAGGTTTCTACCTGTCCACACTTACGATAGCACAGTGAAACATGGAAATATGTTTTTTAAATGCGAATAAAATAGTTTGAATGTAATCTTGTGTTTATTGGAAAAGCTATGTTTGACTAAATAGCTCTCTTTTCAGTGATCTTTCCTGTCCTCGAAATAGTTGACAGCAATGAAAGTCTTCCCTTTCTTAACTTGTCAGCTGCTCACATCTTGGACCTGTGGCCTGCACGGCACAGTGAACCAAGGCAGAGGGGCTCTCAGGAAAAGTTACTCTTGGAAAAACACAAGTATGAAAACTGCAATTTACTTTCAAAGGTCAGATTGAGGTCATATACTTTTGGATTTGGGAGAAACAAGTTGTTCCAGTAAGCACAAGATGCTGTGAAATTAGTATTTAAAACAAAAATATTGTCCTCTCAAAGTTTGGTATTTTGATAGTTAAAAGTTCTTCATCTAAATACAGCAGTTTTTTCTTTAAATAATAAAATTAACTGGAATTTTTTTTAACCTAAGTAAATGAGCTTTGCTTCCAAGAAATTAACTTGAAAATGCCATCTGTGTCCTTTTGGTTCATTTATATGTTCAGTGTGAAAAATTGCCAACTATTTAACCCTAACAGAACACAGCTGCTCCAGAGGCCTTGGTGTATTGATTTTCTCTGGTCTATTTTTTCCTAAAATACCTATCAGGAGGTACAAGTTTATTGATTACTCAGCCTCTTCTTTCTTGGTGCCTTTGAGTGGGATTTTCAGAGAAAAGTCCAAGTTCTCTGCATTTGAATAATTTGGACAATTTAGTGCACACTAAATGCCAACAGAGATCTTCTGAGTTGGGCTTTCTGGGTGAGGACTAGGATTTAGCATTTTCAATAAATTCATCAGGTGAGGGTGAGGCACACTAGCCTTCCAGACTTTTCCCCCGGTGGAAAGTGAACCTTCCAGGAAACAGCGGTTTTAATTAAAGTGGAGATGGCCAGGAACTTAGAGCTGTCTAGTCAAGGGAATGCAATCCTACTTCAAGTAGGCGTTTTGTAAATGTCTGCACTTAGACTAACACGTTTCTAACAGAGTCTGGGAGGAATTTCTTACACTGACAACTGATTAGCAGGATTGGCTGGGTATGATCAGAGCTACGTTGAACTTAAAGAATATATGCTTTTTCTGATATAAAGTTTGAAAGCCACGTGAGGTCATTGCATCGTATCCTCAGAGCCCCACCTTGCTGTGTGTGGTGTCCCTGAGTCTCCTGTCTCACAGAGCCAGGGAGACACAGCAGTGCCCCAAACTACAGGTATGTGATCTGACAACGTGCAGCGCTGATGTTACACTCCCAGAGTGACAGAGAGCTCTGCAAACTTTGGTGAATCTCTACCCATATATAACGAAGCACATCTTTCGGACATGTCTGCAAAGCCAGGAAATGTGGCTTAGGGCGCACAGAGAGATGGACACTGGCTGAGATGGGCTGCTACTCGGTTCTGTGCTCAAAGCAACACGGGTCGGGGCCTCAGTCCCAGGTGCACCCTATACTCACCAAGGGGAAAGCACACAAACTCCTCCCTAGCCCTCCCGGAAGTACTGATGTAGTCAAGGGAGGCAGAAGAACTGGAAAAGTTTATCTTCACTCTCAGAAGGCTGAAGAGAGAACATTCTTGAGTGTAAAATCCCTGCTGATGTAAAATGTGTAACAGCCAAATTTCAGCACTCTGCACATGAGCACACGCGATGCAGGTGTGGACTCAGGACACAGGACTCGGAGGAGAGCAGGAGGGCCCTGGATGCCCAGGGTATAGCCCAGCAGTTTTCTGGAAGTTCAGGAGGCCTGGTGTTGGTGGACAGGAAGGAGCTCCAGCAGAACTACAACAAGCGGGGGGCTGCACACAAGACAGAGCCCTTCAGTCCTCCAGAACAGCAAAGAGGACAAGAGCAGCAGGGGACAGGAGTGAGGCAGGGGCACCTAAGCGGGGTAGCGCAGAGCCAGTTACAAAAGAGACACTGCCTCGGCCTGGGCCTTCCCGGCCTGCACACAGCTTCCTGCAACCAGCGCTCCTGCCGCCAGCAGGAAAGCCAGGAGGGGCCTGGCCTCTGGTACAGCCAACAGTCCTGAGAACCAGAGGGGCGTGGGGCAAATGTCCTTGTGCCATGTTGCCGGGACCCTCTGGTGGTGAGAGCCACCCTCATGGAAACGGAAGGGCAGTCATTACCAAACACGACGGCACCCTGCCAGGAACAGAGAAAACTCCAAACTGGCAAACAGAAAGCATGATTCTGGAGAAGACAGAGCTAATTCAGAATTTAGAGGGGAAATCCTCCGAGTGAATGCAAGAGAGATCAGGGAAGATTCTGCATCCATAAAACAAAAACAGAATGCTACGTCAAATGAGCAGGTAGAGAACAAAAGGAACTCTACATCCTGCATATTTATGAAATGAAAGAAGAAAGAATTGGTAAAGGAGGTTTTGGGGGGTTTTGTTGTTGTCGTTATTTTATTTGGTACCAGGGATTGATCTCAGGACCTTTGAAGTGCAAGAAAGGGAGCAGAACCACTGAGCTAAATCCTCAATTCCTATTGTTTTTTAGAAAAGGTCTATGTAGTTTAGCCCGGCCTTGAACTCACTCTGTAGCCTAGGATAGCTTTGAGCTCACACAATCCTCCGGACTCAGCCTCCTGAATGCTGGGATTACAGCCTGAGAGGTTATTTATTAACTTGTAATAAAGATAAAAATGTTGGAAAGACAGGAAATATGAAATAAATATTGACACACCTATCAATACACGCTTATTCAAAATGTCAACATCTTATTTGTAAGAGTTTTAGACAAAGAGTAGAGAAAACAGAGGAAATGAAGTAAAAAAGTGATATCCCAGAGCATGAGGTAAATGTGCAGACCTAAAAAGTCCACTGAATACCTGGTGCACTGGACAGTAAGTCCCGTCAGATTGTCAATCTCCTACTGTCTTAAAATTGCAGATCACCAAGGGGAAAGTTATTCTAGTAGTTTCCTATGAAAAGAAACAGAGTATCAGCAAAACAGCACGTGTAAGTTTGCCATCTATTTGAGAATTTTGAATGCTGAAGGTAATAAACCAGTGCCTTCAAAGTTTTGAGTGATATGCATTTGTAACTTAAAATCTAATAGGAAAGGAGCCACACTGTTCAAAGAAGTACACTTTACTTCAAAAATGTAAAGCTCCTGAATGATACTTTCAGGGACCACTTCTTAGGATATTACTTGAGGTTACATTGTAGCACAATGAGATATTAACTGAAGACAGAGGAAAAGGTGAAACCTAAGAAACAAATGATCAGTTTCAGGAGAGGGCAGGACAGAGCAGTTGGGAAAGGAAATCAGAGCAATTTGGAGCAGGAAATTAGAAAGCTTGGGGGAGCACCAAGGAAATACAGAGGGACTGGGTACCACTCTTGGGGTATTAGAAGGACACCGAAAAGACAGGCAATGAGAGAAAAGGAAAAAAGAAGAAAGCATTTAGGAATTCCTAGTCAAACAAATGAACCAAGAAGAAACTAGTTGGAGTAACAGCATCGTCCTTGGTGGCCATGGATGCTGTTGCGATTGTCATTTGAGTGTAAACAATGACTGATGGCATTGCATGTGGATAGATTACCTGATGAGACAGTATATCGTTGTTTAGAACTCAGGCTCTAAAAATCTTCCTTGCTGGGCAAATCTAGAAATTTACTCAATTTCTGCATTGCTCACTTTTCTTTCTGTTACATGAGAACAGTAATACCTATTTTAGCCTGTGGAGAAGCTTAAATGAATTACTTTACATGAATGGCTTAGAACAGTACTTGTGTGTAGTAAATCTTCAATGGATGTCCGCTAAAACAAGAACCAACCATATATAAAAATGCAAGGATTGATCAATGGGGAGCAGAAACGGAGTGTTCTCAAACTCGATGGTTTAAATATATAAGTTCAGATGCTTAAATGTGCTCAAGAAACGTGAATTGTTGTCAAGAGTTACTGTTTATGGCTGACACGAAAGGACCTTCTAATTTTTAAAATACTCCTGCTCAAAACTGAGTTCATGCAGACTAAACATCACAAGATAAATTTATATTTTGATGATAATCTTGGATCTTACATATAAAAATGCTGAAACAGACCTTCTGTGTTTTGTTGTTTTGTTGAATGACAAGAACATTTCTAAAAAGATCCTCAAAATAAAGCTCCGAGATAAAACCTCTCACCCTTGTCCCCCAAATCAACACCAATGAGCCTCGGAAGCCCGAGGCCCTTCCTATCAGATCATATAATAACCATTGTTGTTATAAGACATGTCATGTCAAACTTCACCAGGCATTTTCACAAAGCATATTTTATACTTGACTTGCCTGGAAGTGTCCAGATATTTATTTCTCCCTGAAGCCACCTGTACAGTTAGATTAGATAATTCCGAAGGGTTTGCTTTTCCTCAGGTGTGCTGGCAAGCACAAGCAATAAATCCTTGGGAAACTTCCAAATGTTGGTTGTCCTTTGTCTGTGCAAGTTGGATGAGCCACAAAAACCATTTTTAAAAGGCAGACTTTCACTTATTCACATTTTCCTCTTCGCTGAAAAATTTGTATTTAGTTTGTGCTGTTTGGCAGGGACCTTGTTAGCCCGCCCAGATAGTGCCCTGGGAGCCCCTGCACCACTGGAGGCCTGGATGTCCCACTGAGCCCCCGTCCCCGAGCTCCCTGCTCCCCACTCTCCCACGTGAGTTCATCCCCTATCCATCAGCCCTGCCACACCCAGTAAATGTGGCCCAGACACCAAGACTGCAGGAACAGTTCCTCATCCCCATCTCTGAACCCAGCACCCTGCAGCGGAAGTCCCACAACTTTCTGCCCTCTTGCCCCGGTTAAACACTCTTTGCTGGCTTTCTCATGTGGCTGGAAATTTCCAAATAAAGCTATATGCTCACTGGCTGATGAAACCACTGTTATCCTGGGCTCTGTGGGATTCCATCACTCCCACTACATATTCTCTTCCTGGCAGGGCTAAATCATTGCTGGCAGGAATGTAGATGTGGAAAACATGGATTGGGAGAAGTTCATTCCTGGACAAAGCATAATCTAAGCGAGGAGTCTCACTGCTGTGGCTGTGACAGAAGCAATGGAGAGTTCACTTTGTGCAACGCCTGGAAAGTTGGAAGGCAAATAAACGTGAAATGGAGATGAGGCTTAGCTTCCACGGCTTCAGTTCCTCAGTGTAAGAGTTGGGGATTTCATGGGGCAAAGAAGTGGAGGCGGCCACCGAAAACTCCTCGGCTGAGAGGTGACACAAAGACTCAAACATGGACTGACCTGGGGTATCCTCGCACATGTTTCAAAGCTCCTTCCAAAGATGATCTAATTTGGCTGTTTCTCTTGTCACAAATCTTCCTCTGGAACCAGCACTCTTCTGGCACCTGGTACACAGCAGTGCCTGGTACACAGCAGGCTCCCAGGGTGCACCCAGCCTGCATGGCTGAAGAGTTGCCGAACGGCCCTCTGATGAGCCCACTGGTTCTCTTGCCTATCGACACAGACTGTTCACAACTGTTCACGAAAAGGCGGACACCGGAATAGAAAGGGGAAAGGTGTGCTGAGATGAATGCTTCATGCAACAGTGCATTTTGCTTCAGTGTCATCCAAAAACAGGGCAAAAGAAGGGAAAGGGGAATAAAATAATCTTGCTACTAGTGAGGTCAGTCCTCAAAGCCAGGATGACTTCAGTGTCTTTTTGTTTCTGTTTTAAATGCATAACCACTAGTCAGATTTATCCACTGACTACCAAAAATGCCACCCTTTCTAATAATTTATAACCAGAGGAAATTCCTGGGAGATTTTTGAAAAATTCCTTTATCCATTACTGGATGAGCCATGGGCTACACAATGCTTACATAACCTTTAGTGTAAAGTCCGAAGAAATAAAAAGTGACTCAAATGGAAGTTTTATGAGACTTCTGCAGGGTGGGTTCCTGGATGATGTTTTGACTTTGCAATTGAAAGCATAGCTTATTTGGGGCATTGGCTCTGTGGAAGATTTATTTTCAGCGCATCACATACAGTGGAAGGAGTCTGCTGAGCTTCTCTGAACAATGTCAAACTTCTCTGAGGAGCTAGGCTCCACCAACCAATTGACCAAGAAATAAAGAAGTGGGAAATTGAGTTTTATAGCACAACATTTCATGGTTAAAAAAGATCCAGAGTTATCATTAAATACATGCAAACAGGTCTATTTTATCCACATATTTAAAAGAAGAAAAACTGCTTTTGGGAGTGGAGCTGGAGGAATGACTGATTAGTGTATGTTGGCTTGCTCACATGAAGATAAAGATTTTTGCGCCTATCCACCTACATTTTTCCTCTTTCTGTGAGTATCCTGCACCCTCTAGAATTTCTTCTCCAACCCCTTTCCTCCTCCCCAATCCAACCTGAGCTTCCTTTGAAAGCCACCCAGTGCTTCTAAGTCTGAGCTGTTAATGAATTCCTGCTTTGATGAGTCCCAGAGAGGGCAGCACCTCCTGGTGAACGTTCAAATCTCTCTGCTAGGTGATTTGAATCGCTGGACAAAGAAGAAACCCACTACCTCTTGGCACACAGGAACTACAAAACAGGAAGTGAGGGTGTCAATGCCTATCCTACCCTCCCAGTTTACCCCAGGTAGAAGGTCAGCCCGTGGGGGAAAATGAAGCAGGTCCCTGAGCAGAGCAAAAAGTGAGAGGGAGAGGAAGAAGGAAGTTTGAAAAACTCAAGGCCACATTTTCCTGCTGATCTAAGGCCCAGATGCATCTCTGTTCTATTTCTTCAATCCTTAGTTTCCATGAACCAGTAAATGCCCTCAAATATTCTGGTTGTCAAACTAGCTGAAGTTAATTTTTTATTAGGTTCAACATAAACCAAACCACCCCCCAAAATGAAACAAATAACAAAGACTTTCCCAGTCCTCCAAAACAAAACAAAATCAACTATAAAAACAAATGTAATCCCTGCAGCATAGCTGTGCACGGCTGATAGATCCAGCGACTCTAACTCTGCGCAGATCTATGAAAGGCTGGTTGACTTTAGCTTCCAATAGTCCCTGAGATTGAAGAGTGTAGAAGTCAAGAAAGTAGGATGAGCAGAGAGCACTCCTCAGGGGTGACCAAAGTTTAACGTTCCCCTGTCCGGGTTGCATGGCAACTCTGCTCTTTGGAGAAGTAGAGGTGAATAACCCTGCTAATTTCTTCTTTCAAATTAGGATTGGGGCTGAGGATTTAGCTCAGTGGTTCCACAGCCTGCCCTCAAAAGTGCGAGGTCCCGAGTTTGATCCCTAGTACAAAAAAAAAAAAAATAGTATTATATTTATTTCACAGAGAGAATGAGTGAACTAACTGCTTTGAGCCAATCGGCCTTTCTAAGTTGCTTTTTAAATTAAGGAGAGAATGAAATCCTTATGGAAGAGGAGAAAGGCACATGCAGGAACGACCTGGTGAGGAAAATCTGCAGATCTTACAAGCCCTGCCCGCAGTCAGACGCAAGCTGAGGTTCTTTTAAATGTCTTGATTCAAAGACAGTGTGTATCTGCCCCCACCCCCAGGACTGATCCGTGCAGCTTTCCTTGGGGGAGAATGAATATTCTTTATCTGCTTTGCAGAGGAAAACAAAACATAATGGGAAACAAGAGAAAACAACAACAAAAGTCTTTAAAGTTCAAGTAAAAGAAGAAAAAGTGGAGAAGCAAGTTCTGGTTAGAAACCACAGACCCGTAATTTTACACTCTGCAGCATCTAAATAAGTAGAATCATGCAGTATAAACACCACTGATAAAGAACTACCGCAGTGTTTAGAAGCCTTAGGGGGGAGAAAAGACAGTGTAAATACTTTTTTTTTTCCCCACAAAAGAAACATTCTCTATAGTTTCAGAAAAAGCATTGTTTTTAAAGAAACTAAGCAATGTCTCTCCAATTTCTCATTTAAAGTAAGTATCATAAACAGGGTCATTTGGAGAGATTAAGATGTTTGTGAATCAAAAGTGTCCACAATTGTAAAGAGTTTAGCTTGAGTAGCTCTCTAAAACTCTGAAGTAGCAATTAATCAGTAAATCTAATATGCACTTACTCAATATTAAACAGAACGCTCACTCCAGGCTCCATACCCATCCTGCCCATGGACTTCCCTGAATAGCTCTCTTTGATATACTGGAGCCCATAGGCATATTTTTATTGACAGTTCATGGACTTGTAGCTCTTGGTTCAGAAAAAACAGTCAGTCAGAAGCAGTTTAAAATCTCCTGCGGTTAGCCGGGTGTGGTGTTGCACGCCTGTAATCCCAGCACTCGGGAGGCTGAGGCAGGAGCATCGCTGTGAGTTCAAGACCAGCTACATAGTGAGTTCCAGATCAGTCTCAGACCCTGTCTTAAGACCCTGTCTCAAAAAAAAACAAAGAAAAAACAATCTCCTGCAGTTGACATGAATATATGGGAGAGAGGAAGAGACAGGGGTGGGTGCCATCAGTGTGTTAGATGCAAGTGTGACCGTGAGACGCATTATTGGGTATAAATGAAATAAGAAGAGGTGACTTCCTGTTGAGTATCACTTCATACTGGAGTTAGTGCTTGCAGCAGCTACCCTGGAGACAGACAAGGGAGTTCTGGCAGTGCTCCCCTCAGATGCTAGACTGTTACAGTGATGTGGGCTACTATGTGGGTCGCAGTTCTCAGAATCAGTCTGTATCCCCATCAAGAGATGACTGGACAAAGAAATGTGCTACAGTGGACCCTTGACTTACGGACTCCATTGGTTTCCGAGGGCTGGTTGTAACTAAGTCAATGCAGCCGAGATCTGGATGTTTACCTGGGTACACACTATAGATGACCAGAGGCAGAAGAGTCTTGCATTAAACCTGATTAACCCAAGTAGATCATCTGTCTGGGAGTATCTGAGGGTCCACCGTATTCGTCTACAGTGCGGTGCTACTCAGCCCTGAAGAAGAAGAAACTTGAATCATCTGTAGGAAAGTGGATGTCCCTTGAGACTGCAGCGTTCAGTGCACAGCTTCTCTTATATGAGAAACCCGAATATAAATCATCTCAAGAGCTAAGGAAACTAGAGAATAGGAAACACGGAGCGAGGTCTTTGGTAAATGGAAAGGGGAAGGAGAGAGGAAGGGAAGAGAACGAGGAGCACTGTGCACACGGACCAGCTCCCCGCCGTGAGCGGCATCAAGGACCGCAGCCCTGCACCGATAAAGCACCGTGAACCAAGACACCCGCCCTCCTCACCACGGCTCACCACCCGGCCACGGCCAACGCAGTGCGTTGAGCGCAGGCTCCGCCTCCTCCGTTCCCAACCTTGGCTTTCTTCCTTAGGGCTCTGCTGCTTCGCAGCTGCTGCTTTTCTCCCTCCTTTGCACCTTTCAGCTCCTGGTCCCATTTCCAACTCTCCTTCCTTCTCTATCTGAATCTCAGTCTTTCTGAGAGAGAAGAAAGTCTGGTTCTCTGGTAGTTGGTTTGAATCTTGCTGAGGAACTCTATTCCAGGCTGCCCTTTTGGCTTCTGGCCAATGAGTGGATCATCCCCTAGGGAGTCAGAACTCACTCTGAGCCTAAGTAGGCAGGGACTTGTAGTCATGTTTCTTAAGGGACTTGTGAGCTGGGCATGCTGGTGCATGCTGGGTTCCAGGACTCTGGGAGGCAGAGGCAGGAGGATTTCAAGTTTAAATCCAGCCTGGAGTGCTTAGCAACTCAGTGAGGCACTGTCTTTAAATAATAGTAACATTTTTTTAAAAAAAGGGCTGGGGACATGGCTCAGTGTGAAGGCCATGGATTTAATCCCAAATACTACAAAGAAGGGAGAGTTGGCCTGCGGAGCGCTTGGAGGAGCATAAACTCATTCTTTTATCTTTTTTTTTTTTTTTCTGCCACAGATTTTAGCAGAGTTGGGAAAAGACAGAGCATTTTAGACCTTTGCAGTGAGAAGTAACGGTATAGCACTCACATGGTGTGAGAGAGAGAGAGAGGCTTCCCTGCGGTCATTCCCTTCTTCCTGAAGGAAAATCCACCCCCTCCGCATCTTCCCCCTCCTTTCTGCCTCTGCGCTTGCCCAGCCTCCAAGGACTCGCGGGCATCCACTGTGTCTAGGACCTGACTCTCCTAGCTCGCCGGCTTCCCTTCTGCCCCTATGGACTCTGCTCAACCTCTCTCTGGTGCGGAGACCCCGTGAGCACCGTGTCACTGCGCCAGTGTTTGGAGCTCTCCCGAGACTGCATTCGGCCCCACTCACAAAGCGTGAGCGGTGAGGGTCCCTTCATTGTCCGCTCGCTTGGGCATTAGACAGATCTGTACCAGCATTTACCTTCGGGGCTGATTGATTCTACTACTCTGCAGCTCAGCAGGAAGAGAGATGCAGCTGACATCCACTCGTGGGCTTCTTGGCAGAGACGAATGCAAATGATGTCCGTGGTCCTCACTGATTAACTTGGCCAAGAGTGCCGGGGGCGGGGGGAGCAGTTCCTTGTTTATTAGTAAGTTATTTCCAGTATGTCTTCGACCGTTTACATCTCTGGTTTGCAACTTCTGCATGATCCATCCTCAACAGCAGATTGTTTTTATCTTTAACTGATGAGCTGAGTGAATTTTCTGAGTACTGTGGATTTTACATCGTTGTGAAGGTCAGATTTTAACTGTCTGCACCTTGAGCTTTTGGATCACTCAGGGACACAGGACAACATCATTCTTAGCTGAAATGAGCTCCTTTCTAGGGAGGAGGTCACAGGAATGAGCCCAGGGCCTTTGCACTGACTTATACCGCCAGCCCCTCTCCCTTTTCTTCTTTAGGAGAGAGTCTAAATTTCTCAGGCTGGGCTCAAACTTGCAATCCTCCTGCCTCAGCCTTCCAGAATGGTGAGATTACAGGTGTGCACCACCATGCCTGGCTTTAAAATGCTCTTTTATTGTCTGTGATGTCAGTCTTCTAGGCTATCTTGTACATGTCTAGGCCACTCTTCCTTGGTTTTGTTTTACAAAGCTTCTCTTCTTTTATTATTTATTGTTTTTATTATTTAGAGGTTGAAGTACTTGGAACTTAGTACTAAGCCCTGTTCTTCATCCACATGCTGAAACTTGCCACTTTGCATCTCTCTGGGTGGGTCCTGCCTTCTTGTATCTCCATGTATTTATGCAAAGTGTCAGTTTGGGTGATTCACACCACGCAAACTGTGTTCATACTCAAAGCCAACATATTTCAGAGTCCAGAGGACTGTCTGCAAACATGGGAATACAGCAAACATTCTTCCATAAACTTAGAGAAATTCTCTATTTGGACCATGCACGGTAAAGTACAATGAGGTGTTTGTGCCAAAATAGTTGATGCATTTGTATCAATTCAGATTTATTATCTACAAAATTCAGTGTCTCTCTCCTGTTGACAGTACTGAATAAATACAGTAATTCTTGAATCTTGATCTTGCCGTTCCTGTAACCTTCCTTCTGTGTTCTTTCCTACAACTGGAAGATTATAGCTGATAAAATCCTAAATTTCCATACCAATAATATATTTCGGTTACATTGCAATTAGTTATAGTATGATATCCCTAAATTCCCTCAAACACATATTTATAGACTATTTGTAAGCCAGATAAGCTCTAAATCAGTCAATTTTATAACCAGGTATAGCTAGCTGATTTCTCAGATGTTTAATTGCTCTGCCACCCTTGGGATGATTATGTCCTCTCCTGTTCCTATAACTTAAGGGACCAAAGAGCTCATGGGAAAGCACTCATCCTACTGACAGATAAAGGACGGAAGAAGCCAGCAGTGACATTGTAAGGTAAGGCTAATGTGGAACCCAATCTGTCACCTAGATGCCCCTTTGGCCAGCTTCTCTAGATGCAAGACTGTTTGTGGAAGATGAACTTTTGAATAAAGAACAAGAACAACTAAAAATGCTATTTTGTTTCTCCCTGGAGCCTTCGGAGCCAAAAGCACCAGGCATAGAGTCCCCAGGGGTGGCCCTGCCAGGGGTAACAGCAGCCCTGGCAGGGTCCTGGCACTGACAGCCGTACTGTGAATGGACACAGCTCACTGCAACCACGCTGGCTGCCCTGCCCTGGGTCCTGGGCATGTGTATCCCATGACCTTTTCTACAGCCCAGAGAAGCCTCCGCTTGGAGGGCAGTGGTGGCACAAAAGCAGCTGTGGTGGCCTTGTGGGCAGTTGACACAGCAGCTGCTGCTGGCCGGCACTGGTGGGATTCAAGACACAGAGGATCAGGGACAGCCTTGGTCTCAGTGTACAGGACAGCAGGCCTCTGTGGGACCTGCTAGGCTGGAGGTCATTTCAAGGGCAGGAGTGGCCCCTTTAGTGCACAGGAGGGTAGACCTTGACATACACTGCTGGCTGACACTCCTGTGCTGTCACAGGTGGACAGGACAGGTCATATGTGTGCCACGCCCACGGCCACACGGGCCAGACCCAAGTCACTGGCAGGGCTGCTGTGACCTGCTTTCTGTGCCTCTGCCTCTGGGTGATTGAGGTCAGCGCCGGTGTCTGTGGCACAATCAGGGTTGACGCGTTTGGGGAATGTGAATAAACTGGAAAACGTTCCCAGAGCAGATGGACCGTCCACAGTGTCTTTAGGACAAAGAGCTGCCGCAGGAGCCCCCAGGCATCCATCTGCGTGTCTTCTGCCATGTGACCCTGCCCGGCCACAGTTCACGGGATGGGGACCGAGGGCCGACACAAAGGCCGCCCATTTAGAGGCCACAAAAGGGCTCCTCAGTAAGGACCGTGACGGGCTGAACTAATCAGCCGCTCCTCGACGACTGAGTGCTGGGGACCCGGAGATTTGGCAGGGAGGAGAACAGGACGAGGAGGACAAAGAGGAGAAGAGCAACAGGGCACGCGGTGAGTGGTGCTGGCACAGAAAGCCTTTTCTCCTGGACAGCACTCGCACTCCTGCAGCTCTGTCAGCACAGCCAATGCGCTGAATGTAAGTGAAGAGACCATTGCAAAGCCAAGAAGAGAGGAGTAGAAGAATTCAGTTGGTGGAGCACTTCACAGACACATGAATGATCGGAAAATTCTTAGGTGTGTGTTTTGCTGTCTTTGTTTTCGCTTACTTTGCTTGTGTGAGGAAACGTTCACAGTGGGACAGGCAGCTGACACCTCAAGACGTGTAATTCATGCCCGGGAGGACTCTGCGGCTAGTTTTCTGCCATTCTCAGTTCCGTGGTTGTTCTTCTACTTAATCCCTGTCCCAAGTTCTCTCATCCTTTCAGAGAGCTTCCTGGTTCCTCACTCGTCTCCGGATGCATTTTTAAGATAAATCTGTCAACCTGAGGCACGGGCAGTGCGGCTCTGCTGGTGGCCACCTAACTCAACAGCAAGTATGAGGGCGGGCAGGGAACAGACAGGGTTGTGTGTGCAGACTCAGAGGCACATCTGAGTCTGTTTTCTGAAAAATACAAATGGCCTGCAGGAAAACTGTGAGCATCTTCAGTAGCTGTTCTCCCAGTTTAAGGTGTCTCCTTTTTAAGGTTTCTCCTCCTCTCCCCATCCACTCAGCTGTTCTTTTCCCTCCCCACAGCCCATCCCATACGACTCCTATTAAGAGAGCAGCCTGTATGACCCAGTAACACCCCAGGCACAGAGGTGCTGATGGACAGAACAAGGCGCTCACACCTTCCTGCCAGTCTCCCCCAGGAAAGAACCGACCACCCATGGTATCCACAGGTTCTCATTTCCAGCACGGACAGATGTTAGGCGCTAAAGGTCAGCGTGGTTTCTGTAGAGACTGGCTGAAGGAAAATGGCTCGTCTCCAAGCAGGAGCGTATACAGCTCATGCCTTCAGACTTCGACACTTCTCTTAGCTGCCAGAAATATTACTTCTGTAAAACCAGTATTTATTTATTTATTTTTAAACTTTCTTTGTTACACAGTAAAGAATACAACAATACCTGAATCATACTTTAAAGATTCACAGGATGACAGACCATACATTACAGTCCAACTCAGGAAAAAAAAGATAAACAAGAAACCACAGTTCAGACATAGTAGACTTAAAAGCTCAAGAGTTTGCGGACAGAGGCATGATGCCTAGACCCCACCCCCTACTGTTAGTCTACCCTTGACTTGTGGTACACGTCTAAATTAAGAACTGCACAACTTTAATTTTTCACAATAATGTCACAGAACCCAAAATAATATTTTTTAAAAAAACAGAGAGAAGAGATAGAGGACGCCCTATTCCTATCAGTGACCACCATTCAGTTCTATCCAATGAAGATACCTTCTTTTAAAATGTGTAAGACCTACAGATTACACTCTCCCATAGCCTATATATAAGTGACAAGCAACAAAGGAAAGTAACAAAAGTTTTTTCTTTCTCTTCTTTAGGTTTATGAGATCTGCACGGGTGCCAAAAAGTGACATGGTTTGCAGCTATACAAGCTTAACTTTCAGTATCCTGGTTCTTTTGTGGCCCTTTGGCTTGACTAGACCAGTTTTTGTTAGCTACTGGTCTATACATGCTGTCGGAGGTAGAGTGAAACGTTTTGCCATTGAGGAGAATGTAGCAAAACAGGAGAAATGGAAGAGGAGGAGGAGGGAGGGAAGGAGGGAGAGGCATCAGAGATAGAGCTCAGAGTTAGGGATTTTTTTTGTATTTGTTTTCACTCAGGTGCCTTGAATTAAAAAGTAGTGAGACATACTGTACTAATCCCTATTAAGAAGATTAACAGTGCTGTTTCACATACATCACAGCTTCTAAAGACGTGTGAGTATGACATACCTCATTTTGGGGATTAGTTAACCCTTCATAGCCTAGAACATACGATAGCTCTGTAAGAAAGGACTGCCCAGTGTCACAAGCAGACCAGAAGGCAGAGTGAGGTCAAAGGATTCTGGGAGCCCCACCATAAGCCACAACTCACTCAGAACCTGGTGAGTGCTTTCACTCCACTTTAAGCCGGTGTGCTGGAAGGTGCACTTCCAACATGCAGATAGATGTATTTATTTGCTTATTGGAATTTTCTAAACTAAAAAGCCATTACAAGGTAACACTACCCAAATGAAATTAAAAACAATCTGTATATAAAAATACGGGGGGAAACGCTTTAAGAAAAACATTAAATTTAAGACTTAAAACCATTTTGAGGACTGCCTCTATGCAGATAACTTACAAGCCACTTAAACATGCATGCCAGGGTTGCCTTAACCCCCTCCCCGCAAGCTAATGGATCGTTTTCAGTTTGTAAGGAAATGCCTGGTGCACGTGTATATGGAGAAGTGTTCCCCAGCCTTGTCAGCTTTGGTTGACTACACAGCCTGCAGCCCTGCCGACTCCGGTAAAGCAACAACCATATCCTGCTACTGTGTTCAAAACTAAGAAGAAGTTCTGGTCCGGACCCTGGACAATGACGGGTTGATGGATCGGCACCTTTCTGAACATGTTTAACCAGCTGATTATTTGGAAAGTGGAACTGTTGCTTTGCAAAATCCCAATTCTGGTCCATCAGATCAGTCTTTGACTGACTTCCCTTTTTGTAAGAATGCTGTGTAACCTAGCGTTCAGCAGTGTTAAAGCTGTCAGTCTACACCTCAGCAATTGGAGCTCTAATGACTTTTTTATCTTTTTCGTAAAATTAGAAATACTTAAACGACCTTACAGCAATCTGCATGCACTGTCTTTTTATTTTATTTTTCTAGTACCAGGGATCAAACTCGGGTCCTTGCACTTGCGAGGCAGGCGGTGGCACCACTCAGATGGATCCTCAGCCCTGTGTTTCTTTTCAAAACAGGATTTTTTTTAAAGTCCCTAATAATGCTTTTTTCCAAAAAAGGAAAAAAAGAAAAAAGAAAATCAAAGTTTAATTAAATTCTTGACTTGAAAAGGACCTTTCTTTCTTTGTTCCTCTCTCCTCTCTCCCTACCCTGCCTTCCCTAACAAAATCTGTTGGGGAAAAAAAAAAAAATACTTGACCAAATGATTCTAAGTGTATTTAGAATAATAAATAAGACTTATCAATAAAATCCTATGGGGGAAAATTATGAGTGAGGCTTTTCCCTACTAGATATTGAATTGTACTATAAAGCAATACTAATTAACACTCACATTTTGGGAGTAAACTTTAATCTGAATAATTTTCCATAACCACATCAAAATTATCCTAAAAATTTAAAATACATTTTTATTACCAAGATATCTTATCAAAACATCCCTAAAACAGGTCATTAAAATGTATTTTAGAAATATAATCTTGTATTGAAATTATCAGTTTGTAAGTGATTGAAATATTAAAATCCTGAGGAATTAATTGTAATGCAAAGACTAAAGATTTTTTTTAACAATTAATTGATCTTTCTTTTAAAAGAAAGAAGTTAGATTGCTAAACAGTTTTAATTTGTAAATAAGCAAAATTTGTTTATATGTAAATCACATATTACATGTATTTTCTTCATTACCTCTCTGTTATATACAATGTAGTAACTGCCAGGAAATCTGGATTTTTACAACCATTCGCATATATTTTACCTTAAACAAATAATAGTAGGTGAAGCTTGAAACAAAAGCCATATGTTATGTATTTGTTTTCCTTGTTAACAATTTTGTAAATGTTGTAGTTCTATAATAAATGTAGTAATAATTAATTTAAACTGGAAAAAACAGAACATCTACATCAATGGAAAGATGTACTAGAAATGCTTAATCTCTATTTTATCTATTTTATGACAATGATAGATAACTTCTGTTTTATTTGATACTATACTGTTTGTAGTTAAAAAGTAAATCTGTATTAATTTTATAGTCATGTCAACTTGATACAATATTTAGAAAACTTGTCATGTTATCTTCCCAGAGTATATTTGTCCTATCGTTACTAAGCATAGTTATAAATCTAATCCAATAAATTTGTCTTTGAGAGTAATGAATATATGTTAATAAATTATGAGATCTGAATATCTCCCCCTTCTTATATTTATTGTCTTGTAGTAACTACTTTACCCCCATTCACATATAACTGGAGTAGCCAAGAAGTGTACAAAAGTAGAGGTGTCTATCTTTTACATCTTCAGATAAGCGCCATTAATAATTAACTCACTTATTCATTGAACAAAAACACAGTAAAATTCCAAAGGAAATCAAAGCACTGAGACCCAGACTGTTTAATACACACGTGGACTCTCAGTAAAGGCACAGATTTTTTTTGTCTGCTCTGCTTATGGGATCAAGTGTTTATGGGCAGAACAGAAGACACATGTTTCTGTGAACTGCTGCCCAACTTCATCAGTGTTTTCTTCCTCGAGTCGTGGGTCAAGGCCACAACCTGGCTGACGGGCCGGGGTTGGCTGCTCACCCCCTGGTCGAGAGCCCTAAGGAGCTTCAGCGCAAAGTCTGGGGAAAAGGACTTTTCCAAGAGAGAGTGACGGTCCGGCAGCCATGGTCTTCCCCCTTCCCAGGACACGACGGGCCCACCCCTAACCACACATCCACGGGGAGACTGCACATCTCTTCCTTTTCATTGTTTTAGTACACGTTTGCAGCACATAATGTTTATACTCATCCTTCTCCATCTTATTCCTTTGAGTGGTTGGGCCTTGGCTGATACCTCAGCGTGTCTTTATTCTCTTCTTCTTCAGGAAACCTCCTGTCTCCTTCAGTGTTCTTCACAAATTCAAGCAATGTTAATCAAAACAAAAACCAGAGCAGGGGACGTTCTCCTCCTCTCCTCCTAAGTGAAGACGCAGTGAAGAACTTCTAGAGATCTATTTAGAATTCCTAAGCGCTAACAATCTGGTCAACGATTACTTGTTATCATCTTTCCTTTATAGTTACTTCAAGAATTATAGTTTTAGACCTAAGAGTGTCTAACTCAGGCCATATGAGGAAAAAAAAAAAAAGTAGATCAATTTTCAGTCCAAAGCTAAAACTTGGCTTAGTGGCTAGTTGTGATTCAAGTGACAACTGCTTTGCACGAAGGCACCCGTGTGAGACGACAATTGTGCCGAGTCACTGGGTGAAGCACCACTGCCCCGTAAAATTTATTACCAATCACGCAAGGCAGCACTTGCAGTTGCTTCACACAACTGCAGCGCGGTTTCTCATTTTCTTTCCATGCGTCTGTAACACCTGGGTAAAGGTAACCGAACTGCAGAGTTGATTCACTTAAAAGAGAAGAGCAGGATGTATTATTGACCCTGCAGGGACGGCGTTGGGCTTGCTTTGCTTTTTAAAAGCAGGCTTTCTCTCACTGCAGGCCTCGGGGAGCTGAGCTGCTCAGTAACCCTGCACTGTATGGGCTGTTGCTCCCTTGCTCCTTGCCCAGAAGGACGCTGCCTGTGAAGAAGGATTTGAGCACGCCACGCCAGGGGGATCTGGGCCCGCTTGAATTCTTCCTCCAGCCCATCACATACACATTTTTCACACCTAGAGTCATTTGTTTGCATTGCGGAAACATAAAACCATTTAAGAAATGGGGGATGAACTAATGGTAAGAAACTTCCCATCCGCATTCAATATCTCACAACGTGTGTGGTGAGCAACGGAGTGATTTATCTTACTCTCCTGTGTTTGGTTCCCGAGCTGGCGTCCTTTCCTGCCGATGGAATTCATCTGCTGTTCTGCTGTTCTGCTCGCAGGATGCAGGGAGCGTGACAGGAAATTCAGAGCAAATGGACCGGAAGCACTCTTTCCCCTTGTTTTGCCCTTTCTTGATCGTTTTTGTCCAGATATGAGGTCAAAGGTATCAAATCGCAGAAAGTATTTTCGCAGAAGCTTCAGGGTCAAGGCCATGAGCTAGGGACCTGAAAGGCAACGTTTGCAGTCTCCATCCGCCTGCCACACATCTTGCTGTGGTTAGTTCTGTGCAAGGGGTAAGGGGCCCACAGCACACAGTTAAAGGGTATCATATAATGCTAAGTACTGCAGTTGAAATCACTCCACTGGTGTCCTAGAAAGACGCTCAGAACCCAGGTGGCTCTGGTTGGTGCTCATCTCCTTGAGAATGCAGTCCCTCCAGAAGATCAGGAGCACCGTGGCTCGCCCTCACATGGTGTCGCTTTATGGCCAGATTCTGAGCCCTCGAAATCCCCCCTGGATAATTAATGAAGCACTGCCTGTCCAGACAATGTATGTTTATTGGTCCCTCTGAGGGAGAAAAGAAAACAAGTGCGGAAAGGTGAGAGAGAGGGTGCAAAAGGACTTTGGGGGAAGAAACCAATCAGCTTTCCTGTCCTGGAAAAGGGCTGGGCTCCTCTTTTGTTCTTGCTCCTAGTGATCTGGCATCCTTTTCTTCTCTCTCCTCATTTCTGCAGCCTCCCTTGGGTGGAATGATAGCAGGACAGCCAATTAGGGAGACACGGGGCGGGGTAGGGAGGAGGGGGAGGGGAGAGGGAGGAAGGAGGGGAAGAGGAGGAGGGTGCGGCACAGCCCTTCCCTGTCTGCAGGAAACCATGTCCAGCTGGAAGGTGACTATAATTGTGCTTCCTTTTTCCTTCCCCACGTCCTCTCAGTCGAGTTGCTTGGCTTAAAGCTTGTGGGCCACTAGGAGCCAGATCAGCACGAATAACCCACCCCCCAGGTGGTTTGAATTAATGTACAGACAAAGCCCAAGTATTCTGCTAGGATTAGCCTCTCTAGTCCAAGCCCCGCATTTACATCAGCCTTTCTTTAAGTGTGCACCTCAGACTACCTGCCCTGAGGGCTGCCAGTGAGGAATGAAGGGGCAGACAGGAGCAGCACACCTCAGACGGCCCAGCCCATCGCTGAGGGTGATGCTGGCTGGGCCTTTGCGACCGTACCATGACTGGTAAGTCACTGCCTGCATCTTGCAAAGTGCTTTCACGGACCCTGCCAGGTCCGCAGGCCAAACTCTCCAGAGGTTTTGTTTCTTGTGTTCTTTTCTGTGCTGTTGTGCTTTCCTGTGCAATCAGCCTAAAACCTCAAAATCAATAGGTCTTCTCACAAGAAGACTGGTTAAACCAGTCAGTTCTGAGGAAGAAAATAAAACACTGGAGACTGGAAGTCCGAGGCTTCCTCGTGGGGAACCGTGCGTGAAGGACTAGGTCTTACCTATCTCTTTGACCAGTGCGTGGAGCAGGACTGAGCTCAAACTCAGCTTTGCTGCTTTGTCTCAGTTTCCTCATCTGTAAAACAGAGCTAATGAAGTACTCACCGTGTAAGGTCGTTGTCCGGTTAAATGAGTTAATACAGGGAAAGTGCTAGAATGGCCCTGGTCTCAATGACAGCGGTTACTCTGCACAAAGCTACAGCTCCATAAACCCGCATATTAGCTGTCAAACTTAAGTATGATTGTCGTCCTTTGTTGCCTTCCATGAAGAGGCAGGATAGGTATTGCCGAAACGGGCATGAACAGATGTCATGGTGACTCTTCATTGGAACTTTTCGAGCGTAGCACTAGTGACATTTGGGGACTGGCAACGCTTTGAGATGGAGCCAATGTCCTGTAAATTGTAGGCTTTTTTTTCCCCTCGCTATCTCTAGCCTCCACCAGTAGTGCCCCGCTCCCCAGTCAGAGAAAAATGGAAGTGTTTCCATCTGTTGTCCGGTTTTTCTTAGTGGATGGTGCAAAATCAGCCTTCCCTGAGATCGCCTTACATCCGCCGGTGTATGGTTTCAGACATGTCCACAAATACCACTTCCTCACATCTCCCTAGGGCGAGGAAGGGCAAGTAATCTATCCTGGTTCACAGCTCCCGAGTTCCAGCTGAGATGAAGCGGCCACCTAGGGGGCTCTCAGGAAGACTGCTTCACGTGTTCTCCGTGCAGCGATGCACTCGCCGTCTCTGTCCCCGGCGTGCCCCACTGCTGATGGGTGCACATGGAAGTTTTGCACTGCCTGGCACTCTCTGATGGTTTCCTTACAAGACAAGCGCTGTACCTTTAAAGTCTTGCCCTTGCCAGATAGCCTTCTTTCTAGAAATCGCTCAACAATAGCGAGGCGGTGTGCACACTGTTCTGTTCCCCGGGAACAGGCCCGTTTGTTCTTTCTTTGGACACTCACCAGGCATCCACCTCCGAGCGACTGCTGTGCTACCCACAGGGGACAGTGAGCCCCTGGGACGGACAGCCACCCGCCCGAGCTGACGCGCTGGTCAGGGATCTGGCACACACCCACAGGGCAGTGGAGGTGCCTGTGCAGGGATGTAGATGAGGGTGACAGAAGGCAGATGCGGTGTAGGAGATACAGGCACAACTCCTCCCAGAGGGAAGAGACGAGGCTCTCAGTACCAGTGATGGTGGGCACTCGAAAGGCAACCCCAACCCCACCTATTTATCACCAAGTGCCAGCACTGCGAGGAAACCCGAACACAGAGGCAGTAGCTTAGAAAAAGAAAAGGCAGCTCATACGCTAACATCTTTTGTCTTGAAAGAAAATCAAGTAACAAGTATGCCATACAATGGCCACCACTGGCCCTTACTCGGTCTTGTAGGATAAGCAGAAATCCCAATACTAAGTGCTTCCTAAGCCCAAGGCATTGCTCTGGGCGCTCTGCACATGCAAATTCCTTTAATCTTCCCGGAAATCTGCTGAAAATCTGCTGAGATCGATACTGATGTTCTGGCTCTAGAGAAAGAAACTGAGGCACAGAGAGGTTAAATAATTTGCCCACGATCTTACCGCTAACAAAGTACTAGAGCCGAGATGTGTGGTGATTTCCTTCACATGCTGCGTAATTGTCACTTCCAGCCCAAGTAGACTAGGCCATGGGGAACGCACTGGTGTGGAGTAGCTCCACGCTGGGGAAACCCAAGAGTTCAGCTTTGATGGAAGAGTCTATGTGAGCAGTAGCAGGGGCTAAAGCTAACAGGCCAGGAGAGAGCCCATCGTAAAGGGAATGTGAGGTCTTCCTGGGGGAAGCTGACCTTCATTCTGTTGGCCTGGGGAGACAATGGAAGGAGAACGACCCAAGCTGAAAATTTTAAGGTCATCAGTCTGGCCTTCACCAAAGAGGCGAAAGACCATCACAAAGATGCTTTATGAAATGAAAACTGCTGATATTTACTGCCATTTTTTTCTTATTCTTTTTCCCCCCAAAGATACTGAGAGGAAGAAAAAAAAACCACCCTGTCTTAAATACTAAAAAGATACAGCTGCTTTGGCTAGCCTACATGAGCAATCCTTTATGCTGTCTTCTGGATAGTACGCATGTGGGTCTACTCAAGCCCAGATTTAACTGGATTTAAGTAAGAATCTGAGCACAGTCGTGCAGAAGGCCTGACAGAAACAGGAAAGTTTAAAGGGGTCAGAGAGGGTGCATCCCATGCATTCTTGTCGAAAGCAGCCTCCTGCGTTCCTCACCTGCCTATTCCTTCCTCTCTGGTGAGGAGCTGCTCCTGTGTGACCAGAGGACAGACCGTACATTTGGGGCTCTAATACCCGACTCCTCCCACTCCTGCCCTCCCTGGAAAAGGTCAGCAGTTTGGATTTACTTCTCTTGCTGTCTATGCCAAGCTCAATGAAAGTGCTTCGTTCTCCTTCTGGCTCTCATAAATACCCTGCCCCACTAGCAATGTAACTGTACCTCTGGAATATGGGCAGGACATTTGCCCCATTTTCAGAGCTCGATGCTTTACCTTCCACTTAGGGCTACTTCCCTGCTTTTTGAGGAAATGCTCAGCAGGCAACAAGGAATACAGTTGTGACCACAGGATCTGATCATAAAGGCTTCACAGCCTTACAGTTACTAGGTCTCCTCTACTCATGAAAGTAAGCCGTGCTTTTCAAAAAGCAAAAACTACAATGCTTCATTACAACAGCAGCTTCTGATTCTACTCTCTAAAAAGAGATCTACTGTTGTCAAAGACAGATAGAAGTGCAGGTGGCAGCAGAGAGGACGAGGTGCGGACCAAAAATACAGAATTAAAGAAAAAAGACTTGGCCTCAGGGTGCTGAAGTATGGAATCCATCACTGCTCAGATGACAGATGCACGAAACCCCTGCACACCACACAGAGTCCCCGCTGAGCTAGAGGAGAGCCTCTTCTGGGAGAGGACGCTCACGTGCCTGAAGCAGCAGCAGCAACAAGTCTGTGCATGGAGGACCAGAAGCTCGGCGGAGTCGCTGGAGCCAAATCTGGCTGGGTCACGTTCTTTAACAGCCCTGAATGTTTACTTGTAGACAAAGATGCAACCAGCTACAACAGCCTGATGCCCCTCATCATGGATCACGCCATCAACACCTCTCTGCTTTGGTTCCACCCCTACCCAGCAACTTTCTGATTACAGTTTGGCTTTCCTTGCCATTTGCCCACAGGGTGGATAGAAGTACTTGGCTCTCTTGGCAGGACTTCGCTTCTCCCTGAAAAGGACCGGTTGCTATGCGGAGTCAGCACGAATTAGCTTCCACTGATTGGGTGCATCAGGCTGTAGGAAGAGGAAGATTTATTCAAGTAGTGACTCTCTGAGCCAACAGGGGTTTCTATGCCAACATGGGGTTGCCAGACACAGCTTGGGATCCTTTGGGTAGATTGCCTGCCCTCCCAGCCTCTGTTCCTTTCCTCCCACTTGCGCATCTAACCAGGCGGCAAGTCCTAGGAGCTCTCTCCCCATCCATCACCATGCTCATACTTTCTTCCCGGGATTTGTGTCTTCACTTCTCTTGCCAGACTAGCAGCTCCCAAAAGCCAGCGTGGGAACCATCTGCCTCAGAATTAGCAGTGTGTGGAGACAAAACATTGAAAAGCTGGGGACCCGCTCCAGATGTCCTTTACCAGAATGTTCTGCGGGGGTGCCCACAAACCTGTTCATAAGCTCCCAGTGAAATTCGGATTCATAGCCAACTTCAGAATCACTATCTGGATGAGTGCTTCTTAACCTTCCCTACAAAATACAATCCCTCTTAAAAATACTAACACCCAGGCTTTCCCCTGGAATAATTAAGCCCTAATTGTTGTGCAGGTGAAGTATGGGCATAGGTTGTACTCTAGAAGTGAATGTATGGGCTGTGAGCACGGTACCAAGACCAGCAGCAGCACCTTGCCCGGAACGTGTAGAAACGTAAACTCGCAGGGCTTTACCAAAGGGCATCAGAGACCTGAGCCTTCACAGCCTTTCTGATAGATTCTAATGTCCCTTGGCTTAGTCTGAGATGCCTGCCTAGTACCTGCAGGCTTTATCCATCATCCATGGGATTTTCACTGTCCTTGTTTCAAGTGTTGAGAGCTCTGAACTACTCCCAGAGACCCTTCGCCTGGCATCCACGGCCCACAGCGTTTCTGGCCACCGCCACCTCGAGCTGTTTGTTTCTGAGCCCTGAAGGCCATGGGGGGGAGCGTGTGCCACATCCTCCCCACACAGACACATCCGGTTTGGCCTCTGATGCTCCTGGAGGCTGCGTGGCAGGAAGGAAGCTCTAGGGTGCCCGGGGCTGGGGTAATGTTTTGTTGTCACTGGAGGTGCTCGTTACATAGATTCCCTCTGTGGGAATTTCCTGTCTGTGTGTTTTACTTAATAATAATAATAATAATAATAATAATAATAATAATAATAATAATAATAATAATAATAAACAGTTGCCAAAAGTCTTTTTAAACTGTCCTTCTCCAGTTTTTCGAATTTTGATTCCGCCGGAGGTGATGGAGCAGGTGATCTTCCAGGGACAGGGCTGGCTGTGTTCACGATTGATTTATTTCAGTTTTACCTTTGTGATGCTCTGAAATGGGGGCTGTTACCGATGCTTTTTATCCCTGAGGAAACAAAGAACCCGAGGACCTGCCTTAGTTCACACAGCTGGCGAGTGACAGGGTGGGGACCCGAGTTCAGCTCTCTGGCCGGCGCCTGTGTCTTCACACTTCTCTTCCACGACTGTCAGGCATTCCTTCCCGGAAGTGTATAAAAAGTAACAGTAGTTGTGGTTTTCCTTATAAGTCCTCTAGGAGAAAGCACCGACTTACCTTCTTAATTTTCCTACCGAAAAATTGTTTTTCATTGTTTCTTTGCTAGGCGGAAAGCTGATAATCAATCAGTCAATGCAAGGCAGGTTCACATGCTGAGTCCCTGATGGGTCCTTTAAAAGTATGGCAGAGGCTGCTCCGTGCCATGAATTGCAGTGTCCCCTGAGCAGGAGTCAGAGGAGCAGCTGGGCGAGCCAGGGCAGCGGGCAAAGCTCCCGGAGGCTGTTGGCCCACTGCCACTGACACCACACCGAGGAAACTTCTGGTATAGACGCTGCCGCACACAGGGAGAGTCCCAGCCTCAGGATTAGTGGAACCTAGAAGGGACTGCGGGCGTGTGCAATGACAGAGGCAAAAGAATGACAGAGGACTCAAGGAGTCCTCGCTTTACAGCTCAGAGTCGGGCCATGACAGCCAGTGGTTGAGAGCTCACACTGATCTTCTTTACCAATTTTTGTGGGTCGTCTGATCATCTCATCCAATCTATTGACTCCGTGTTCTTCGTTGTGCAGCCACCTGTTGAAAAGAGAGACTTAATGCAACCTTGGATTAAGGTGGGTTGTGGAAGACAGCCTCGTAGCCACGAGTGGAGGGCAGGAGAAAAGGAGAAAAGAGAAGGTGCTCAATGGAAAGCAGTAAAGGCATTTAGAGAAAGCCTCCTGCCCCTCATCTCATAGTAAATGATTTTATACACTGGGCGGTGCTATTCTGTATAGCTTTAGTAACAGAATAAATTTGAATATGAAATGAAATAAAATTAAGATCAAACAGTGGAAGAGGACTCAGGCTTATGAGATCAGTGGAAGTTTGTTCCAGTTGTAGGTGGACTTACAGGGAAATTAGAAAGCATCTGAGACTCATACTGTCTCACAGATCCTGAGCAGTTCAATGGGCCAAGGGTTCACTGTGCCAGCTGAATTCTGCCCTGGTTTCTGATGAAATCCACAGAGTTTCTCATTTTCCATATCCTCTAATCACACATTAGGAATTAGAATAAAATAGCAAGACAATAATTCAGGAAATGAAACTCCAGATGAAGCAGACCGTATTACCCAATACAGATTCTTCTTTTCTTCTTCAGAAGAGGAAAACCCTGAATTTTTTTCAAGTGTGGACCTGACCCCTTACTACAGAGGGAATCCTGATTTGAGCTAGCACTGTCCAAAAGAAATATGGGGAGCCATATACACAATTTAAATTTTTTAGGAGTGATATTGTTAAAAATAGTAAGAAGAATCAGGTAAAATTAATTTTAATAATATATTTTATTTAATCTGCCATATTAAAATATTATGTTATCATATAGTCAATATAGAAATTAATTAATGAGCTTGTATTATATTTGTACACATTATGTTTCAATCTTGTAGATTTTTCCACTGTTAGCGCATGTCATTTTGGACTAGCCTCATTTCAAGTGCGTAATAGCCATGTGTAGCTAGAGGCCACTGTATTGGACATTGGAGATCTGACCCAGTTGACAAATCCCCCAACAAGTATGTGTGGCACGGGTCTCCTATGGCCCATCCAGATGACAGTAAAGATATTGTCCATTTCCAAGATTTCTCTTTTTCTCTTCTGCTGGATAGGAGCACAACAGAGTTATGGTCCAGTGAACCTGTCAGCTTGGGAATAAGAGCATAACCAGCCTTTGGATGAAGCTGCACAGAAATCAGCAAAAAGGAAGGACTGAAAGACGTTGGTGGCAATATTGGTGGCTACTGATCAAAATTAGTTTGCTGTGACTCTGGACTTCCCTTCACGGGGATGGTGATGGTCCACGTTGTTTAATCTAGCTGACGTTACTTGTAGTCAAGAGTCCTAACTATAATCATCTTGTGAGCTGAGATGTGAGCATTCTTTGGTCTGCATTAGGATGCTCCATGAGGTTACAGAGTAATAGAGGAAAACCTAACTTGCACGGAATTGGAGAGAAACAAGTTTGCAAAGCACTTGAATTCCCTGTAATTTAATGTAATTTTTAAATGAACAATAAAATAGCCATATGTTTTAGTAAATATCATCTGCAAAGCAAGCATATTCACTTTCTGTTTCTCAAGCAGGCCTTTGAGTCCTGAGAGTGAGAGAAGCCTAGGGAGAAAATGCGTCCTGTGTGAGTTTAGGAGAATGGTTATCTTTATCAATCTATATGAACTACACAATTATGAAGACAAGGGAGAGCTGTGCAATAAAACAAAGCCAGCAGTGCTCAAAGAGATGGGATGTAAGTGTGGTTCCACTTTAAGTTTCCCACTAAACGCTAATTAGAACATACATTTCAATTAGAAGTAGACTGCACTTCAGGAAGCGAGTTACTGAACGACCCAGCATATTTTGATGTCTGCCAAGGCCAGAACTCCCAGCCTTTGGGGACAATGAACTTTTAATGATAATACATTCCCCTCTTGTGCCCGTTATTCCTGGATAGCTTGGCGACCTCTGTACTTACAGTACTCTGGGGACCAGAGTGGCCATTGTCAGAGGAGGACACCAATTAGCAGAGATTGCCTGGAGGTGGAAACCCGGCCTCAGAGGAAACACCTTTGACCTTTCACTGTCTTCATTGCTAATCATTAGAAATCAGGGAAGCATCTGGCTTCTCCCACACCATTTCTGGTCCCAATAAGTCAAAAACTATTCATCTTCTCTAATTATAAAGGTGACAATAAAGCAAACTCTCCGTGTACGCGAAAGAAACTGTCCACCTTATGCCACTTGTAATGGCATTTTCTCTCCTTCAGTAAGTCACTTAGCCCCTAGAGATAATCAACTCAGAATTTTGCACAGGCTCTTAATGGTCTCTTCCAGCACAGGGTAATTACCCGGGGCTCCATCAAAGCAGACAGCAGACCATAGGCTGCTGAATAATTCAGGGCTGCATGTTTGACTCCTACATAGATGTAAAGGACAAACGTTCAGTTGCTGTGTGAATCACACACCTTTTGTTTTTCTTTTTCTCGCTCATTTAGGATCTTGAGTCAACTATTTTTAAGCATTTATTATTTGCTAAATACTGACCTAGACATGATTATATCATGAGTAAGACAGTAAAGTCCAACCCAGGGAGAGGTGGGGTCTCAAGGGCAGGGAGATTGGTGGGAAAGCAGGTTAATTCCCAGAAAGTGCTGCAATACCCCTGGAAATCTGAAGAGGACAACAAAGGTTTTTCTGTTGTCTTAAAGTGTATTTTGTTGTTGTTGTTTTGATTTGTTGTTGTTGTTGTTGTTTGTTTTTGTTTTTCATTTTGTTCTGGATAACAGAGGTCTGCATCTTCTATACTTTTTGGGGAATCATCCAACATTTAATTACCTTTCTGACTACGTGGTAAGTTCAGTGACTTCATACTGATTCGTCAAAGATGAGAAGGAATTTTAATTTTGCTTGAAAATAAAGCATTTTTGAGAGCTCAAAAGCCAATATTTTGTCACCAAAGCATTCATATAGTGGTGTGAAAGCTTAGATTCCAAGAGCCAATTTGGAGTAAAACCCAAGTCTCATTATTATCTGATGTATGACTAACACATTGCTAGATCTGTTTCTCAGTTTATTTAAAAGAAATTTCATAGGAGATATGTGCATGCAATTGGTAATCTAAATGGGTAGATTTATTGTGAAGATTACATAAATACATTTAATAGTACCTGATGTAAGCATTGGTGATATTTTGTCTCCATACTGTAGTATTGTATGTTACATGGTATTTATATTTGAAAATCAGGAAGGTGAAATTTAAACATAAAGAAATTCTTCTTGAATATTCTTAGAAAGTTACCTTTTGGGGGTCCACAGTCCACCCCTCAGCATTTCTAGCACTGTTAACTTTCCTTCCAGGTTTGGAACAAATTTGTGTTTCTCTGAACACCAAGCAGCACAAAGGTATGCATGGAGAGGCCAGGTTGCTCACGTCACAAGTTGTTCAGCATTAGTGTCATGCTGAGGGCATGAGGGAGGGAGGCTCACCTCAAGAAAGGCAGCCTCCATCATCCCCTGTGGTGACTGAGTGAAGTGGCGGGCAGGAGTTGTGATCAGATTCCTCCTTTCGCCAACTCTTCCTACTGTCTTTCTTTGCCAAGACCGGATGGTCCGATGCACAAAAGTCAGATGGAAAAGGATGGCTCTTTACTAGCATCTGGAGAGGCAATCCTGGTTGTCACTGGGAAAGAGAAATCAACTGAGTCACATCAGATGGAATAGTGCTTCTCTTCTAAGTGTCAGGTCACTATTCCCCCTGTCTTGTCGAGGGCTGCAATACTAAGGCACCACTGTTCCTGAGTGCTGCGGGGCTGCACTACTCTGGCTGCCTCCAGAGCTAACACCTCGCTCCAGGTCACAGCCTCAGCCTCCCGGCTGCTCTCTCAGTCCCTCTGCCTTGCTCTCACTTCCCACAGTGGCCAGACTGGCCTTACAGGTCCCTCTTGTTTATATCTTAAAACAAGTCCCCATTTCATTCCCAGTGAAACCCAGAAATCTTTTTTTTAAAGAAAATAATTGTTGAGGCTCACGCTATGGTCCATGATGGTGAATCCACCTGGGTGTGTAAACATGGTGTATTTTGCTATTGCTGTGTGGGGTATTCACATACAGAGCGCTCTGTACGTCTTGCTGATCCATTGTGCTGTTCAAACCACCTGTATCCATGCTGAATCTGTCTAATATTCTATTAGCTTTTCATCAGATGTTGAGATATCAAACTGTAGATTTGCCTATTTCTCTTCTCAAGTTGATTCTTTTATCATTATACAAAGTTCACTTCTATCTCTAGTAGTTTTCTTTGCTCTGAAATCTATTGTCTTAGTCTATTCAGGCCGCTAGAGCAAAATAGACTGGCAATTTCTGAAAAGCAGGTATTTGTTTTTCACAGATCTAGAGGTTAAGTCCAGGATCAAAGTGTTGACACATTCGGCGTCTGGTGAAGGCCTGTTTCCTCAAGGTCAGTACCTTCTCTGTGTCTTCACGTGCTGGAAGGAGTGAGGCTGGTCTCTGGTCTTCACTTATAGGGGCACTAAGCCCGTCTGTGATATCTCCACCCTCAAGACCTCATCACCTGCTAAGGCCCCGCTGCTTAATATTGTCACATGAATGGCTTTCATGCCTGAATTGTGTGGGGACACAAGCATTCAGACCACAGAACGTGCCTTATCTGATACTGATGCCCCTCCACCAATAATGGGGCTACCTTCTGATAAACCATCATCAAGTGAAAATACCAGAAATCAAACCTGCATTTCACATACCCAACCTATTGAGCATGGTAGCCTAGCCTTCCTTACATATGCTCAGAAAACACCTTAGCCCACAGTGGGGCAAAGCAATCTACTGCAAATCTGATACAATGGTAAACAATTGATTATCTCATATAATTTGTTGAATACTTGCTTGCCAAAGTTATTGATATCACAGAATACTATAGAACATCCATAGATTAGAAACTAAATCTGCCCCGTGTCCCATGAGTGAGCACTGTCACTAGCCCCAGGAAAGACACAAACTTGAAGTGTAGTTCATACTGATGTGCACTGTTTTCATGCTGTCATAATGTCAAAAACTCATTAGGTCCAATCATCAAAATTTGTGAGTCATCTGTATTGATAATCACTTCTACCTTTTCAAAGTCAATGTTCACACAGCTTAACTCTTTACCTTCTACTTTCAACCTAGCTGTTATTGAATTCAAAGTGAATCTCTTGTAAATAACCTACAGTTAAGGCATTTTACAGATTATATTCTACCATTTTCTGTATTTTTCTTGCCGTTTATTTATATAATTACTTTTTATGCCATTGTAATATTTGTTCTCTGTTTTCTTCTTGTTGTAATATTTTTTGTTATATAATATCCATTTGGTTTGTTTTTAAAAATCTCTTTCTTTGCTAAGATTTCCTATCCTTTAATTTCAGAACAAATTGCTATTTTGGTAATTGTTTGTTGAATTGTTTTTATGTTAGCTGCTTTAATATTCTTGTCAGATAGTTCCAGCATCTGACTCATCTTTGTAGTGGTATTGGGTCATTGTTTTTCTTATGTCACAGTTCTTGGGTGATTTTTTTAAACATATTCTGGTACATTAGAGAGTGATAGAAAGCAGATTTTTGGCAAACTTGACATTCGGGGATTGACAGATTCTAAGAGGTCTGAATTTCATCTGTAGAAGTAAGGTTTCTCCAAGGAGACCACTGGTGACTGATGGATAGGCCATCCTTGGTTTGTTAGCCCCTTCCTGATTGGCTATGTTTAGAAATAAAAGGATGGTGCTAATTGATTAGTTGCTAGAAAAGCATGTTCATTGAAGTGAATTGTTTTGATTCCCAGGCAGTTGTTATCAGAGCTATCCTAGCAAATGACCAGTGTTTGCTCAGCAGTGTAGAACATTTTTTCTCTAACTTCAGTTCCTTCTTATTAAATCTACTCCCTGCCCCTACATTGTAGTTATCGCTTGCTAATGTAATATACATTCACTTATGTGCTTTGCATCTATTGTCTGGATTTCCGTGCTAGGGTAGCATTATTCATTATTGTTTCCTTGTATATCTCACGTTCTAGAACAGAGCCTGGCAACACAGTGAATGCAAAGTATGTGCTGAGGGATGGAATGTTTAAATAGCGCACACCCCAAGCAAGGATAAAAATTAAGCCAGTGACATTTTTCCTATCCATTTCTTTCGTTGTGTCGTTGTGTCTTTCACCCTATCCTCTGCTGGCATGAGATGTATATATGTTAATCAACACTTTTTTATTTTCTTGGGTATATACTTTTTTAATCCAGATATCTCATTTGAGGTTGAATCCAGGATTTGGGGAGCCCTTTTCAAGAAAAAGAACACACAATGACAAATAAGAGAAACTGCTGCAGAAGGGGGCTATGCTCATGGAGCCCCAACTCCTGGGCTGCATTCATTCTGCCTGTCATGTGGAAAAATAAAACGTCACTCTCTCTTCCTTCTGTTGTTGAAGAAATCTCAGTAGCAAACAGGAAGAAATGCTGATAGTTCCCCAGCATAAGCTACGGTGTCAGTAATAAATAAGACTAAACTAAAAGGCAAACAGAAAAACAAACAAAAGAGGGTAGCTGATTCTGTCAACGGGATACAAGTGAAAAAAGTGAGTTTCCAAGCCATTTCAGGTTAATTACGCTGAAGCCCAGTGTAGACCATGCATGTCATGATTTTGACAGATTAACTTTGGCTGCCACAGAAACTGATACTCGATTCTGTGCTGAGCCAAGGGATTGCTTCAGTTTTTTGACATGCAACCCAAATCCTCTTTTTTTTTTTTTTTTTGTTAAAAATCAAAGGATGCCCGGAAGAGAGGAAAAAAAAATGGGGAACCAAGAAAACTGATGTAAATAGCAACGTGAGGAAAAGAGAGCTGGAAGACTTCAGTGAAGTGTCCCCGGTCCCACTGAGTTCGCATTCATCTCTCTGCAACACCCCACTCTCATCCAGAGAGTCATGTGGTGCTTTGTTCAATCCCTTGTTTAATAGAAGTCTCCCCGCAGGACTGGGAACTTCAGAGAAGCAAGGCCCTGTCCAACTCCCTCCTCTCTCTCCCCCACACTGGCAATGTATCTGGCATATAAAAGCCCTTGATAAATAATTGATGTGTGCCTTCATTTTATGAATGAATAAATGAATCAGAAAAAAAAACTTGGCTCTTTTTAAAAATCCTTCACTTGGCAGAGCGTCTCCCTATTCTTCTTGCTTTATTTCACTTATTTCTACACAAGATTTCCTTCTGTTCTTAGGCCTGGGGCTGTAAGATTTAAATCCCTTAATGGGAAATTCCCCTAGTACCAGCTTCCTTAATCGAAGCAATCAGCCCATAGAGACATCTACTCTGTCCTACCTGTTATGCTAATTTCCTTTGTAAGACATTAATAATTAATGCAGAACAAGAGCAATTAAAAATATTACTGTGTGCTTTCTTTACCTAATGTGAGAATAACATTGGCTGAGCAGCTGAAAAACAGTTGCTATTTTCACAGGAAATCAGCGAAGTTTTGTTTCTGAAATGTGTGCTTTTGTTTGCTTGACATGTTTTCCACTGTCAGAGCACCAGTGATTTTCAAGGTCTCGGGGACAGAAACACTCTTGTCTCTGAGATCAGTAATTACCATCCACAGGGCAGAGAGCTGTACCATTCACTTCTCCATCGTCCACAGAGGAAGTGTTAGAAGATGCCTCTCTGTTTTCAGAATGTGCGTTTGACAGCAGAAACCCTGTTGGTAGCACTGCCCACACTGACGCCGTTGTTTCTTTGAAAGGGTCTTCTCTGTTGCATATGTCTTTTACAGTAATACGCCTGAACCTTGAGTTCAAAGGGTCACCTCCCCTTTCACTCAATTTCTGGGACTTTGAAACACTACAAATTCATAGCCCATTTCAATCCCAGTAATTCTGGTTCTCAACAAGTTTCCTCTTCAACATCTCCTTTGTTGTCTGCCCCATGTTGTATTTCCTGCCACGGACCTTTCCTGAGGTCATTCGCTTTCCCATGGCTGGGACAAAGTGCCTGATACCTGCAATTCAAAGGAGAGGTTTATGTTGGCTCATGGCTTCCGGTCTATGTGGGATGGATCCAAGACCAAAATGGCACCATGGCAGGGCATGGTGAAGGGGAGCTGCTACTCCATGGCAGCCAGCAAGCAGAGAGAAGGGAAGAGCCTGGGACAAAAACACCCTTCCAGGGAGTTCCTCTGTGATCTCCTCTTCCGTGCAGGCCCCACCTCCAAACACATCAGACTTTTGGAGGATATTTTAGGTACCAACCAAAGCATCAGCTAACCATGTGTCCCATTCCTGAAAGGGAGCTGATGAGAATTCTTCATCCACAAATGTGATTATGGATGATAATAAGCTCTTCTCAGTTAATATTATAATTTTCCAGGAGACTTTGGAAATATTTTCACTTTGCACATATGATTTGCCTCAACATTCACAGCAATCTTGTGAAGCAGAACACGTGGCTGGAAATATTTCCCTGGTTTTGTAGATGAAAGAGACTACAGTTCCAGGGACTGAATGATTCGCTGACGGTGACACAGAAAGTAGCCGAATCAGCGTTTAAACTAAGGCGAACCAGCTCGGTGTCCAGGACAATCAGGTAATAAAGTTTTAAGCAAAGCAGATGGCCACAGGAGAGACTGAGGGTATGAACCAAGTTTTCAATGCTTTCTTTTTTTTTTTAATTTATTAATTTTATTGAGTTTATTGGTACATTTTAGGGATACAGTACAGTTACATTCATTGTTGGGATCATGTACCTCTACATGGCAAGTCTTGATTCTCATTTTTTCCCCTTACCTCTGCCCTCCCCTCACCCCCTCCTCCCCTCCCCATCTACAAACACTTTATTTTCATCTTTTCACTCTCTCACTTTTTTTCTTTTCCCTTTTTGTTCTTCCCCTACCCATCACACCTTCCCTGCACCTTTAGCTCCTTTCTTCCCATTTCTAAATGTCAGTAATCTTATTAGAATCTTATGCATTGTTGCAGATTATTCACACCAGGGAAACTATTTGGTATTTACACATGTGTGACTTATTTATTTCACTTAGGAGTATATCTTCAATATGTATCCATTTTCCTATGAATGAATCAATGCTTTCTTAATGCGCCCCTCTCTGATTCTTAACATTTTTTCTCTTCCTTCTTTGGCTCCATTATATTCCCCTTCTCCTACTCTTGTTCTGACAGCGCCTTCTAGTTTTCCAAGCACTTCCTTTTCTCTCTGTGCCCGGTGCAGAATCCACAGATTCTGACCCTCTTCGTTGCTCATTCCGCACTTCCTGTGGATGTCCTGTTAGGTCCTTCCTCGGTTGTAACTATGATAGTGTCTATGCTGGCACTTCCCAAACTTTACTGTTTGGGAAAACAGCAGAAGCAGGAAGACCTCTCAGTTTCACCCCACCTTTTCCCCGGAAGCAGCTCACCCTGAGTCGGTCAGCATTTGCCCACTGCCCTTGGCCCAGTTACAGTTCTCTACTAGGGCCGCCCTTTCCATCAGTCCTAGCACAGGAAACATGCAGGCTGAACCATTTCTTTGGGGCTTCCTGGTCCTAGGAAGAAGGTGCCTGGGTCATGTTGAATTTAAACGACATAGATGTGTGCGCTTTCCTCTAGTCAACCCGCCTCTCATTCTCGGAGCCTCACCCCGAACCCAGGTGAGTGAGGCCAAGACATTTCCCCTTCCACCCTCGTCAGGGTGAGCGTCACGTGGACAGGAAGAGGCGGTGAGTTAAGGTGTGAGCCGCCCTGGGCCTGACATCCTGAACTCTCAGTGTTAAACAGATTAAGCATCCTTGGTGGCAGAGAGCAACCTTTACTGCCCTTCACACCAACACGTTTATCAAGGCACGTGACACACTCTAGCCACCCAGTGCGGTCGTCTACACACAGGCCGGAAGGATGGACCGGGGGGACCAGCCCAATCCCAACCTTTATAAGGCACACGTCTTCCCTCTGTACAGCCTCAGACAAGGCATTCCTGTGTTTTCTCAAACCGACAACGGAAAATCATAACCAATCTTTCCATCAAGGAAGAAATATAGAAGCTTTCTATTTTCAGCTTTGTTCCCAGCCATCACTGCAGGCCCGGTGTGGTCACTTGTGAGACAAGAAGAGCTGAGAGGAGCCTAGGGCGGCAGAGGCCAGGTCCATTTCCAAGTGGTCGGAGGGGATTGGGTGGGACCCATCATGGGTGCGTTTCTCTGCTGCTCACAAGGCAGCTGTGCCTTACCTTTAACACCGGAAGCCCCACACCCCTGTTCCTCTTTAGTTCCTACGGCGCTACAGGCATCAGGCTGTGCACTTTGTACACTTCCGGGGAAAACAAGATGTCATACTGCGGCTCCAGCCAGAAAGGGACTGAAAATTGTACCATTAGACATTGGTGTTCTTCAAAAGCCCCTCTGAGTTCTCCGTGGTGAAGACCTTGTGAAGACCATTTTCCTAGCACCCGCCATTTTCTATGACCTCTCCCTCTTTTACTGAAGCTATTTTTAACCGAATGTGCCCCACTCATATATTTTCTGTTTCTTTCTTGTAGAAAACAGTTTATTTCTTTGTGGGTTCTGTAGCCTCCTTTCAAACTGTAGGATATAAAACTGTACAGATACAAAGTAACATTGCAAAACATCACAGAATGCTCTGCAGCCCCCCTACCCCATCTCAGCAAGGCACGCGAAACAGCAGCTTCTCAAAAGCCCTCAGGTAGATAACGGGGGATGAGCTTTATTGACTACTTTCTCTCCTTGTCTTTCTTTTTTCGAATTGATCTTTTTCCTCTCTCTCTCCCCGGTCCTTCCTCTTTTCCCTCTAAGCCCCGCCCCCATCACGCTGTATAACGTGAAGCTGCGTAGAAGCACAAGGGAGACGAGGTATGGGAACCTGAGAAAATAAGCCCATCTCTGACAATGTGCTGCAGAAACATTTGATTCACTGCGCAGTAGTTACTCGCCCCTGTTGTACTTACTATTTGGGGATGATGAATCCTAAAATGCTTACTGCGATGTAGGGTTAAGCCTAGTTCTCTTGTGAGAGGAGAACTGAACTTGAATCTGTACTTGTTTAGAAGTATTCCCTCTTCTCATTTTCTATTTTTAGAGAATTAATGTTCATTTTCCGTGATCGCACACCATGCAATCAATGAAACAAGTTCATTTAGGAAATTATACTTTTTATTGCTTTTCTATATACTTAAAAGTTGAGACATAATTCAATTACAAGAGAATTCACATTCCTAGCTTTTAGCCCTTGCTGTATTCACATGATTACGCGAGCGTTACCAATTCTAATTCCAGAACAAAGAAGCTATTACCAAGAAAGAGAAAAAACTTGTGCCAAGTAGCAGGAATCTCCATCCTTTTTCTCCGCGAGCCCCTGCCAGGCACTCAGATCCCGTCTGTCTTTGTAGACTGCCTTCTCTGAACATCTCACATGTGAAATGTACAATTTGTGGTCTTGTGTGACGGGCTTCTCGCACCAAGTATAACATTTTCACAGTCAGCCATGTTTTAGCCTAAGTTTGTATTCCATTTCTTTTTACAGGTAAACAATATTCTATGTACAAATACGCCATATATTATTTATCCGTGCATCTGTTGATAGACATTTTAATTGTTGCACTCTGTGGTTATTATGGATGCTTATGCTGTAAACGCTCATGTACAAGTTCTGGTGAGAACAAAGGTTGGCAGTTCTCGTGGGATACACGGGGGGGGTGGGTACTCGGTACTCTCTGTGGAACCTTTTGAAAAACTATTGAACTCTTTCCCAGTGCAGCTGGACCACTTAACATTTTTGCCTGTGTGTGTAAGGGTTGCACTGGATGACTCAAAGTGTGTTTGTAATGCAGTACAAAATCTATTGTGTTAGATCACGGTTACATGGGAAGTAGGACCTCGTTTGGGACTAATTCAACAGGGGCAAAAAATTCAACTCTGAATTCGGCAAGGGCCGCTGGCGATGCCTAGGCAATGGGTGAAGCACAGGAATCTGGGTGGAGAATGGTGGTGAAGACATGGAATGGTACGAGAGAGGGTGTCTCGTGCACTTGTTACTTGTCATGGTTCCTGCTGTAGGGAGGCCCACGGGCCACGGATGCTGTTGGCCAAGGACGGTCCAGGCAAGGAGGGAGCCTTTGTTGCTGGCAGGTTTAAGGCTTCCAGTTTTCCATATCTTCACAGCTCTCTCTTTCAAATGTTATTGCAATTTGAATTCCTATTAATTATTCATATTAATGGCTTCACGGTGGCATTTCCTTGCATTCAGATGTCATGTTTTGATCCTCATATCCACCCTCCTTATGGTCCTTGTCCCCTTACTGCTTTCCAGTGATCTGACAAAGGAAATTTACCTGTCGATAACTCTGATAGGAAAGATCTTATGATGTATTGGTATTAAATTGTATATAATTGTACACTGAAAAATTATCACTATCACAAAGAGTGAAATGACCTGAAGTCAGGGCATTTGTGAAAGTGTTTCATAGCAAGCACGGTTACCAGAATGGTGTTCATCGGTTTTCAAGAGTCACTTTGGAGCATCGGTTAAACGCGTGTGTTCCCTGGGCCCCAAGCAGGGACCTGGAACTTTGTGTGCTAAATAAGAGTTCAGGTGAGTCCTGGGATTAGCCACATCCAAGAGACTGGGTAATGTGAAACATCCACCTGGCACATTTGCTGATTAATTAACAGATGAGTTAATGTGCAGCTAGTCAAGTGTTTAATTATTGATGTGCAAACTTGCCTCTGCACTGGGTCTTCAGGGACAGTTTAAGCAGAAGCCATCTGTACTGTACTGGTACACACCATCAGTTAAGTACAGAGGAAACCAGCACACACCATCAGTTAAGTACAGAGGAAACCAATTGTGTTGAATTTATTATCCATTTGGCATCTAATAACATTTTTTTCTACTGGAAAATAAGATCTATAGGGAATGGAAGCATTGCTGTTTAGAATAAATATTTTTGGCATTTATTATTGCTAAACTAAGGAATGAATGTGTGCCACCTATCCTGGAAACAAAGAGAGATCAAGTTGAGAAAGTAAAATGAAGCCAACACTCACTGGCTGCTCAGCACTTAATAAACTCTCAGAGTTGGAGTTTCATCCCCTCAGAATTAACTGAGTGATTGAAATGGAAGATTTGAGACAAAGTTTTTATAAAACTGAGTCCCTAGACCTTGTGGTAAGCAAAAGGTCTTGCCAATTTGATGAATTAGTTGCAAATGAATCAGAAACATGTGGGTTATATGTATTCATATTTTGAAATAGGGGAAATGTGCTTGGAAAATATATTTAGTTAAGGCCAAAGTTTACAAGTTTCAGAAATAGTTTGTGGTAGTTTCAGAAATCACAACATTTACACTCTGTCAGCATTCCAATGCACACAAAGTTAATGTAATGCTGAAATATAATGTAGTTAAGAGGACATTACATAGAGAAGAATATTTTACCTGGTACAAATCAGGTGCAATTTTTTCATTTTAATTTTTTACTTAATGTTATTTTTATATCCTTTCCAGACAATTGATAAAACATTAGAACATTTCTCTGAGTTATATCTATTTAATATATGTACTTTTTAAAACATCGCTAAATGAGCCAGGGCCATTTATGTGGTGTGTGCCAGGAGTCACAGCTACTTGGGAAATTGCAGAGGGATAGAGGAGCACTTAAGTCTAAGAGTTCAAGACCAGCCTGGTCAACTTAGTGAGATTGTCTCAAAACAAAAACAAAAATCCAAGATGAACAGAAGCCAGAATAACACGATCAATCTGGATATTTGTTCATGTAATAGACACTTCACAAACCTGGTATTTATGTTAAAAGGAAAATACTCCTGTTGTACAGAGATCGTGTTTTAAATGAGCACATGAAATAAAAATTTATTTAGTGACGATGCCTTTAAGTATTCTCAGTGAGCTGTGCACCGTTGTACAGCATTTTCTCTGCTTATTGAAGTTTGTAAGCTGCTGAGCCAGAGGGGAGGAAAGGAGAAAGAGGTGTCACCGGGCACATCTTAGCAGTCTGCTTCGAGGGTACCTGGGATAGGCTCCCACCTGTAATCCCAGCACTCGGGAGGCTGAGGCAGGAGGATCACTGTGAGTTCGAGACCAGCCTGGGCTACATAGTGAGTTCCAGGTCAGTCTCAATTACATAGTGAGACCCTGTCTCGAAAAACAATGCAAACAAACAAACAAATAAAATCGAGTCCCACATGATGTAGACAGATAATAGAGCTTGTGGTGTTTTATGGGTCAGTGATTGTAATCAACAAAGGTAACAGTGAGAGCAACTTGTGAGTATGAAAGAGTCATAAGGCATTTATACAAAGGGGCTTTTTAAAGTGTAATAAGTGACCATTTTACAATTAAGGACTACAAGGAGGTAATAACAAAATCCCAGCATTTTGATTCACTGAGAATCACTCAATAGACTACAGAAAGAACAGAGCAGTTATACAATGATTTTGCACGTTATTGGAATCCACTGGTTATAGGACTGAGTGCACTAACCAACTTAGTCAGGAGTTCATCTCTATTCAAGTCCTAACACTTCTCCTTTTAGACTTTTTGCAAATCACGTGACTCATAATCCCCAAGCAATGGAACAGAAAATCGTCAACAAGATTTTGCTGATTCAGTTTCTTTGGAAATACAATTCTAGAGTTACTTTATAAAAGCCTTCAGAATTGGAAATGAGTCTGAAAATAAAAATAAAGACCCTGTCAAGAAGCAAAGGAAATAATGCAGAGAAAGAAGAGAAGGATTTATGCAGAACAGATATTAAATGTATAGTGCCATACAAATTCTGGTGAAGAAAATGCATCCTGACAGCTTACAACGTTAGACTGATTAGAAAAGTCTTGGAACAATACCAAAGTTCATGAAAAGCATGGGAAATAATTTCAAAGGAAAGGAGGAAAATAAAAAAAAAACTTTTCCCCTTTGCATTGAAGGATATTTTAATATAATAACAGGCCAAGGGTTTCTGGAGTGTTGCCATATGTTTCATGGAAGAAATAATAAACAATAATATGTGTAATTAAAACAGATACCAGCTCAGTGAAGGCCATGTTCTTTGGCTCATGTCAAGTGTCTTAAATTACCCAAGAAAGACCAATACAAGCAACTTCCTAGATAAGCTCCTTACCTTTGTATATAAAGGAACAGTAAAGAGTTTTACAATATGGGCATCCTAACCCTGATCTTTCTGGTTTTTTACCTCACCTGCCACAGAAGTAACAAAATAAAATAAGATGGCTTCTAGGACTGCTCATCTGGATGCTCTGGCCTTAAATTTGGGGGACACAAAGCAACTTATAACAATGTACTGGAACTCAGCACAAGGGAAGGTTCAGACGTGTACTGAAATAGTCTTCAGAAGATTCAAAACTGAATCACCTAAGGAGTCTGTCTGGCCCACAGCGCTGGCCCATGGTGTTCCGCTTCAGTGGGTTGGAGTGGGGCTCACGAATCTGTTCGCCTGGTGTGTATGGTTCTCAGCCCACACTGAGAAACACTGTTCCGGAACTCAATCTCCAGACATTGTGACTCTCTTCCTCCCTCCTCCTCTCCAGCCTGGGTGGCTCAGCATCCTGATGGAACCACACTGCAACTCCAGAGGGAAGAAAACACTTGGAAAAGAAATCCTGCTTCCCTTTTCTTTACTTCTTCTCTTCTTACTTCAGTGCAGAAAGAAAAGTCATGATGCCCTGTAGTTCATGACACATGATAATCATTGTTGAAAGCAAAAGATTTCCCTTCCTTAACTTGTATCTAAATATTTTGCAAATGCTGGACTATTTTATTTCACTTCATTCATGCCTGCAGATGGAGTTTATTATCTGCCTAGTGTATGGCAAATTCTAAGACAACAGGAAAGCTCAGGAGCACTTGGTTAGTAGTGGGGTGCTATCAACTTCCTTCAGGGATTTTGATGAATTGACATAAAGAAATCCCAACTGTTCCTCTACATAGTGAGCCCACCTAGTCTAGGGCTGTGATTTCCTATGTTCTTCAGAAGCACCAAGACTGAGGGATAGTTACACCAGAGAAGACCCAGGTGGTGGCTTTGCCAGGAAGCTGACCTGTTTCTTTGAGGTCTAGGGACATTTGAGTTCTCTGATGATTCCAACACTGACCACAATGTGAGGGTAAACATTCTCAAAGAAGTTAGCCCACCAGTGATCAGGGGTGACCCTGAAGGAGATCCAGTGTGGGGAAGGTTGGTACACCCAAGGCTCATGTCCTTTCTGCAAGAGATAATGCTGGATGCAGAGTTCAGGTGGTGCCAGCAGTAGTCACGGGTGGCAGGAGCTGGAGAGCAGCTATGTTTGCCATTGGGTTGATGGAAACCACAGCCTGAGTGTCAGGGGCAGGGACCTAAACTGTGGTGATGTCGACAGAGGAGACCATGGGAGGCTACTCCATGCCTAAGAGATGCTTGGGATGGATATTAATTTTTGTATAGAGAAGACCCCCCATTACCCTCAGAGGCCATGTTCCAAGATCCTCATGGCTGTCTGAAGGATGGATAGAAGTGAATGTATGTACACCATGTTTTCTCCTACACATACATGTCTATGGTAAAGTTAAATTTATAAATTAGGCTCGGTAAGAAATTGGCAACACTAATTGAAAAGAAAATAGAATGATTAACAATTGATAATAAAAGTTATGAAGCTATGGCCTCTGCCTCACTCTGTCCATCGGTGTCTTACTCTTTACTCACCCTTCTTGTAATGGTGTGCGATGATACCTAAACACCTTCCGTTTGGCGTGTCCAAATTGCCATTACTGCTCATGAACTTTGGAGAAATGTTAAAGTAACATAAAGGTGGACTGAACACAGCACTCCAAACACATAGTGAATCTGGTGAAGTAGATGTCTATAGATGTCTATAATTGACCCCTGGGCAGGTAGCTAGAATATGCAGCATCACTATGCTGGACAAAGGCCTGATTCATGTTCTGGGCAGGATGGAGCAGCATGGCATGAGAATTTCACCAAGCACTTAGAATGACAGACAATTTTAAACATATTTCTGGAATTTTCCATGCAATAGTTTGAGTTTTATTGACTGCTGTGCCCAGAACCATGGAAAGTGAAACCGTGGTTAAGGAGAGGGGATCTTGTATGTCAATAGCCCCTGCAGCCTCCAGCCTATGGTTGGAGAGAGTATGGATTTCCAAACTTAAAATTACTTACTCTCTCAGTCAGTGCATAGAAGATCAGGTCTTGGAAACCACTATTCTAAATGCTCTAGATTTGTGCCCCAAATCAGTCATTCAACATGTGTGATGGTTTGGATGGAGTTTGTTCCCTCAGCAGTCCGGTGTTGGAAGCTTATTTCTAAGTGTGGCTGGCAATGTTAGTAAGTGTTGGGAACTTTTAGAGGTGGGATTTAGGTAGAAGGTCATTAAGTCATTGATCTGCTCCCAGATCTCAGGGAGTGGGCTAATTCCTATGAGAGTGAGTCATCATTAAGGAGCAAGACTTGCCCTTCTAGTCTCTCTTGCTTCTTTTCTCACCATGTGATTATACTTCCTGTCTCACCTTGTGATTGCACTTCCTGTCTCATCATGTGATTGTACTCCCTGTCTAACCATGTGATTGTACTTCCTGTCTCACCATGTGACTGTACTTCCTGTCTGACCTTGTTATTGCACTTCCTGTCTCATCATGTGATAGCACTCACAGACATTCTCACTATCTGCCATCAGACCCTCACCAAGGACAAATCAATGAGGACACCCAATCTTAGAATTTCAGCCTCCAAAAGTATGAGCTACATGAACATTTCTTTATAGAGTACACAGCTTCAGCATCTTGTAACAACTGCAAATAGGGTAATACAGCATGCCACCCTGTATTCTTAGGTCATGTATTTATCAGTATTTATCTTCATCTCCTTTATCAGGTTGCATCCTCTCTGAAGAGAGGTCAGGTGTTTTGTTTTAATACTCATAAGAGCAATAGGAAGGGTGTTTGCAGAACCTTGTTAAATAGGGAGAGAAAGCATCATTAGGCACCTATTGCGCACCAAGAACTCTGGTGGACAGTTCACATTTATAGTGGATGCTGTGGTAGAAATTACAGCCCCCAAGACAATCCTTTCCTTTGTACAACAACAAAGGAAGGGCTCCTAAATTGCCTAATCATCTTGGGATAAACCAGTCCCCCTGGCTGACAGATTCTGGGGATTTGGCCCATGGCAGTCAGCGCTGCCTCGATCTAAGATGTCCTTAGATTATGGTGGGCATGAGACCTGCACTAGTCATTCACATTGAAGGAAAAGATTGTTTTGGAGAAGAATTTAGGCTGGAGCCAAAGCTGTGGGCAACACATTAATAGAAGGATCTAGGCAGAGCCTCAGTGTTGCAGTCAGTAATCAACCAAGCCCAAAGCACTTGATGGCGGATGTCTTACCTTTGTTCCCCACATCATCCCAGACCTCCTCTCTGCTCTCTGCCCTGGTATCTGACCCGTGTGGACAGTGTTGATGCTTCCTCTTGCCCTCTGCCTTCGGGTTGGCTTTGCACATGGAGACCCTGGCAGGAGAAATGAGGAGGGGCAGAGCACCTCCCATACTTTGGGAAATTGACTTGACACAGGGTCCTGTTTTGAAATATTTGGATACACAAGACAGTAAACCCTTTACTCTTCAAACCAGTGTGAGCTATGTTTCCAGTTCCTTATAGTAAAAAAACTTCCCCTGATACACTTTTTATTTCATATATACCTTAGAAGTTCAGGTAGTATTACTGTCTTCTTTGTATTGTAAGGAAATCAGGGCCAGAGGTAGAGTATGTTGGACAAAGATCCAGGGTTGAAGGAAATGTCATCTTTGTAAATTTAGAAATTATTTTTTCAACTAAATACTCTATTATACTGTAACTGATTTCATTTTTTTTGGAGGGGGTGGGGAAGGATCAAACACAAGACCTTGTGCTTGTGAGGTAAGCAGGAACCACTGAGCTAAATTCCTGGCCCTACTGATTTCATTTTTAAAGGTTTACAAATTGCCTTCTCAAATACTTTCTTAACCAAAGATCATAATGAGAAAATAGGCTCATTTCACCAGGTTTTAGTTCAGGACATTATATTCATCTTCCTTTACCATTTAATCACCCTTAATAGGAAAAGATGCTGAAATAATTTAGAATATATATAGAGAGGAACTGATTTGCCTCTTCTTAAAGGATTCATCTTAAGTGATTAAAAAAGCCCTTTTTAGCTGGGCATGGTAGTACGTCCTTGTAATCCCAGCACCCTGGGAGGATGAAGCAGGAGGATCACAAACTGGAGCTTATCCTGGACAATTTAGCAACTTAGTCAGACCTGGTCCCAAAAGTGAAAAAAAAATTTTAAAAAGCTAGTAATGTAACTAAGTGCAAAGACCCTGGGTTCAGCCCCTAGTACTGGAAGACACACACACACACACACACACACACACACACACACACACGGACACACACACGGACACACTTTTCATGTAGAAATAATTTCAAATTTACAGAAAAGTTCCATGATTAATATAAAGACTGCCCCTGTATTCTTTACTCAGAGTCTCTTACCATTTACTTTGCCCTGTTTTCACCATCACATCACACAGACATCTTTTTATCTCTGTCTCTGTAGGTTCCCCAAAGAGCATGGGTGTGCAAGTGTCTGCATGTGTGTGTGTGCATGTGTGTGTGAGTATAGACTTCAGAGTAGGTGAGAATACACTGCATACATTGTGGCTCTTTGCAAATGCTTCAATAATACTTCTCTAAGACGAATGGTGTTTTCTGTTACCTAACCATAGCATAGAGGGTTATCAACTGCGGGAAAAGTAACATGAATTCTTTAATTCACAATTAGTGTGTCATCTTCCAGTGGCACAGTGCTATTCTTTACAGCACTTCTCCTTCCATATGGAATCAAGTTGAAGAGAGGGCATGTTGTGTTTAGTTTTCGTATCTCTGATTTCCTTTGATCTGGAAGAGCTTGCCAGACTTTTACTCACTTTTATTATATTGACATTTTCGAAATCTCCAGCATTCATCCCCCTTTTAAACACAGTGCCCATACTTTTGAAATAAAATGCTCCTCATTTTTTTCTTTTTGTTTTCTCAGACTCAGCGTGTGCATGACCTGTTAGAAGACAGCTCTGTGACACTCTGTCCTCCCAGGATATGGGGAACTTCTCCGCCATGTTGCAGAGAAGCCTGATTCCTGAAACAGGCATCTGTCCCACTGCAGAACACTGCAACCAGCTGCCTCCCAGGGGCTGCTTGATTCATCTGCTTTTTTGGGGAAATTTAGTGGAGCCATGATTTATTATGACTTTAATTGAAGAGAGGGTTCTTTCTCATGAGACCAAGGTCTGGGCCAAGGAGCTTACAACCAAAGGATTTCTATAGCTTTTGAATTGTTTTCAAATCCTAACAACTGGCCCCTCACTAGTCAATTAAATAACTCTTAAGGGAAAAATTCAATTAAATTTTCAAGCCTCTTCTCTCTGTAACTTGTATTTCTTTTAGGGCATCTTGCTTTATCCTCTGCAAACGAATTGTCTGCTCTGTCCATGCAGGCCTGGGGCAATATGTTTCCAAGTAGCAGGCAAATTACTTTGTTCTCAGAAGCAGCCTTGGAAGAAGGCAGCCCGAGGTGTGTGGAGTCACAGGCCTTCCACCTGCCGGTCTCACATCAGGAGTCCCCTGGGCCTTTGCCATCCAATTCTCATCCACACTAACAGTGCCATAGGTCATAGCTTCCATATCTTCCACTTCATCTTTCTCTGGGGATTTTCCCTGCTCCAGAAAGTAGCCTGAAAGACAATGCACATTGGTCAGCTTTTGCAAGTGGGTGTCTCGCTCCTGAGAAATCTGGATGCAATAGACTTATTCAAGCAACTCACCCCCCAAACCAGTTCAGTTGAATCAAAATTTACCCCAGCCCCAGGCTCAAAGACTTTGGAGGGAGCAAAGCGAACTCCTCACCTGTAATTACTTTCTGTTGACTTGCCTGAAGTTGTTTCCTTTTGTCACTTCAGGTGTACACAAAGCTGGAGGGAGACAATAGTGGGCATTGTTGTTGTGTGTGGTGCTGGTGGGCTGGGTGCAGAAAGGCAAACTTGGGGATCTTTGAATTTCATTGCAGGATACAAATCACACAGCGGAATCTGGCAGCTATTATGAGGCTGAAATAAGCACATATAGTCACAGAACAAAGCAATCAAATTACGTGTTCAACGTAATAATTACTAAAGCTTCACAGGCAGCATTTGTTTTGAGCTATCTGCTATCATGGGTACCTGGGGTTTCCTTCTACTGTGGGGAACACAGAACGGATAGGAACAGGAAGCCAGGGTGTAGCACAGGTGCAGCCATTAGTTTTCTTTTGTGTGTGAGCAATTGTTTTAAAGTTTAAATGCAATCTTGCATGTATCATATGTCACCACAAATTACCCCTTAGATGGTTTACTCTAAGTGCCAACCTTCCTGGGTACCTTCTGTGTTTCACAAGTAGTCCCATCAAGCACTGATTATTATTCTTCAAGAAATTATCCAGAGTAGCTCGTTACATGACAGACATGTGGTTTGAGTTTCTTGTAAACGAAGAACAAAGCATCAGAGAGTGTTTCTTTTCACTATCTGAGCCGGGCAGCTCTGAGGAAACATCAGATAGTTCATTATTCAAATGAGAATATTTTCTTGCCTTTCATTTTTGGTTTTGGTTTTATTTCTTTCTGTATATCCCTGACATTTCAGCAAGCAAGCTGCCTCCTCTAGAAGCACCATCTGCTTTGCTTTTCAACTGTAAAACCATCTGAGAGAATGAAGCTTCTCCTTTGTAGGAGTACATGCAGGGGGAAGGGAATGGTGTTTTTAATTATCTACATGATTATGCATGAATATTCACATACACTTATATATTTATGTGTACTTATGTGTTTGTGTCTTTTTTCTTTTTCTTTAATGCTGGCGCATAGATGTACAATCAAAGAATTTGGTTTCAACAAAACAATGGAGCAAAAGTCTCTACTTCAACTTTCTCCCTCCTCTGTATAACAACAACATAGAAATTCTTTCAGAATGGGGATTCTGGTCTGTCTCCATTGGTATGCTCCCAGCGCAGAAAAGTAACTGATAAACTATGCGTGCTAATGTAAAAGCTGCAGATGGAATTGCTGGGAATGTGAGTGCTCCCCCTGAGTAATATTTGTGTGGTGGGCCGGTCAGGTAGTACCTGGAAATTACTCTTTCTGTGTGAGTGACCTGATTACCACTCTCACCCGGAAATGATCGGGGTTTTCTTTTGCAGTAAGACACACACTCTGCTAGGATGACAGTTTCCGTTGGGTTCACCTTCTGTGACTTGTGTTACTAGATGACAAGGTGAAGATGCCTTGAGTCCAGCTCTCTAGGGATATTTACATTATCACCAACGAGTGTGAGCCTGGACCCTGATTTCAGGAATTTTGCTGCACACATACAAAGGTAACAGAAGAAATTGAAACCTATTATCTGTTCAGATCACTAGCATAACTCATGAAGCCCCACTCCCAGGTATAGATTGAAATAGCGCAGCACACCCGGCACACAGCAGCAGCTGTAGACCGGGCTCAAGTCCCGCAACCAGAAGTGGATTATCCCGTGTCAGTTGAGATGTCGGCTGAGGCAAAGAGCCAGGTCAGCTACTCTCCAGGTTCACAGATCGGGCCTGTTCAGTCCACTCCTAGAACATCTGGGAGCTGCGGGCACTTTGATTTTCCTTGACAGAGATACACAGAATATAAAGTCAGAGTCTGAGATAATCCGAGCTGTCGGGCAAGTCTGACAGTTGACAGGAGATCTAGAAACACATGACAGTGTTTTAGGGACTGCTTCAGTCGGAGATGTTAGAGACTCCCATTCATAATGGGGTGGAATCCAAGAGTCCAAGTGAGGTTTGCAAATGCCTAAGCCAGACCTCACTACCCAGAATAACGTCTGTGAACCCCTGTGAGCTGGAACAGCTCACCTGTCCCAGGATACTCTTACCACGGCATCCATCGTGTTGCCTTGAGTGGAATGCCCTCACCTCTGATGGTTATAGTTCTCAGAAGGGGGCCCAGGGACGCATTCCTTCTTTAACACATTATATCTGACGTGACGTATTGACAGTGCAATCAAAAGGAATTTTGCAGTACAGAGATGAGAGATATTTTGGCCCTCAAGAGAGCTCTGGTTGAAGAATGAGATTCGAGAGGTGTGCTAGTTAGCTTTCTCATCGCTGAGACAATATCCAGCACTCACAATTGGAAGGAGAAGTTTAATTTATTCACCGTTTCAGTCCATGATTGGCTGCTCCAAGGCCGTAAGGACCCTGGCAGAAAAGCATGTCAGAGCAAGACAGTTCTGGGTGGGGAACAGGAGCGGGAAGACTCAGAGCAGGAGGGGTGAGAGACAAGGCTGTGATCCACCTGGTGCATGCTTTACTGATTTGCCAGGTGTTTCTCAATCCGACGAAGGCGAAATATCAAGATTAACGGTCGCGTGAGGCTTTTACCTCTGATTTTAGGTGACAATATAGAATAAATTAGTTATTTGAGATGAGTGTGCAGAGTGCAGACAGGATGCCAATGAGATGGGATGGGCAGAAGACTTGGTACCAGCAAAGACACTGCAGACTGTGGGACAATGACCTGAATGGGAAGAAAAAACTACGAGAAATGGTGCCATCGATAATGAAGCTAGTGCCACTGATGTGTGAGAATTCTGTTTAGGTCACATGCATAAGTTAACTAATATAACAAGCTTACAAAGTGAGTTCTTTTCATGGACATTTTTAAGATGAAGACCTGAGCCACAGAGAGGTCGTGTAACTTGCCAGCTAGCAGGGGTTGAAGTTGGGGTCAAGCTCATCTGATTCCGTAATCTGTGCCCTTATTTCCTCTACAACACCTCACCACAGTAGAGGCACAGACAGTTGAAGGAGTGCCCACGCGTGTACAGTGTCACATGGTCGGGAGAAGTCAATGAAAATAAGGAAGGCAAGGTGTCCACTGGATGTGACTGCTAGGAGTATGCTGGTGGTCTCCACACAAGGCATTTCAGAGGGGTTTAGGTCAAAGTTTGAAGCAAAGGAGCTCCTTGGTGGCTCATTTATTCCATGTCTTTGTTTACTACAGGGCTTGGTTTCTGAACATTTAAGTACATTTTCACAAAACTGTCATTCATTAAATGCTGCAAGTGTTCTACTGAGCGTGAAACTGAAGTTGGCCACATTAGCTTCACTTTGTTTTACCCTGGTTGTATAGAAACAGCAGCTGATGCAGGTTCAAAGCCACACAACTTGGGCCTCAAGTGGGATGTGTATCGTCCTCATTTCCTTCCTCTGGGAAGCTGTGAGGAGACAAAGCCACCCAGCTTTTGAGGATGAGGACAGGAAGTGCATGGAGGCTCTGGGCTTGCAGGAGATTTGGCCGGCTCAGTGCTCTTACTGAAACTGGAAATTCAATTCAGCATTCAGTACTAGTCTTTTAGTTCTGCTTTTGGATACTGGTTTGGAGATAGGTGGCTTACAGGATGAGAAAAAAGACCTTGTCATCACCTCCAGGAAACGTCTCACCTGACTTCTCTGAGGCTCACAGAATGAGCATCCTTTGCTTCCTGTAGCCACTTCTGGCTTAGAGCCAAAACATTAAGGCCCCTTCCTCTTGACCTTTTTGGCAGGGGCCACTGAAAATGGCCTGAAACATACATGACTGCCTGTCTCAAACATTCTTACTAACTCAACTGGGAAGAGATTTTGGGATTTGAGATTTCCTCCCTAATTCATGCAGGACAAGAGCATAAAATTATTCTCATTGCAGAGCAAATTTTTGTCATTTGAAAGTCACTAACTAGTTGAAAGTAGTTTTTATTTGACTGCTTAAAAATATATGCAAACGTACTGCCTGATAAGTTTGTCTTTTGAGTCATGCAATTCAAATATCCTTTACTAATTTCAAAAGAGACCTAAATTTTAAAGAAGCATTGAAAAGAGCAAAATTTAAAAGAAAACAGCATGAAAACCCTTCACTTGAAAAACCTGTTTTGTTTTTTCAGCCTGGTGTGGTAGTGCACGCCTGTAATCCCAGCACTCGGGAGGCTGAGGCAGGAGGATCACTGTGAATTCAAGAACAGCCTGGGCTACATAGTGAGTTCCAGGTCAAAAAACAAAAACAAAAAAGAAAAACTTTTTTTTATAAAACAGTGACACATATATGCCCGTGTTTATAGCAGCACAACTCATAACAGCTAAATCTTGGAAGCAGCCTGTATGTCCATCCCATCAGCAGATGAATGGAGAAAGACACTGTGGTGTTTACACACAATGGGGTGCTACTCTGCTATGAAGAAAGATGAATGAGTCATTTGTAGGAATATGGAAGCACTGTAAGACCATAATATTAAGTAAAATAAATCAGACACACAAGTTTAAATATTGCGTGACCTCTCTTATATCTAAAACCCAAAGTACAAATACATTGAAGCACAAAATAAAAGATTATAGGAAGATGGATCTTTTGCAAACAAGAAGGGGACCAAGAGAGGAGGGAGGGAAGGAAAGGGGACTAAAAAGAATTAATACGAATTGTGAATATGTACCAATGTATTAATAAAAATAAAAATTTAAATTAAGAATAAATTCAAAGTTCAATTCTCACCCCGTTCAAAAACAACTGGGCTCACCCCATCATGTGCAGCACTTTCAGATCAGCAAAAAGAAATCAGTTACTCATGTAAGCAATCATCAAGACAGCTCGTCTAATAAGGAGAAGAAAAACAAAACAAATAAAAATTCAAAGAGAAAGAAAATCATGCCTTATATGCAGGTTACAGAGCAGAGCAGACCAAAGCAAGGTGCCAGGGAAAGTCACAATTTAAAGAAAAAGAATCCTCAGGCACCTTTGCAAGTGGGTGGCGTGGGAAGGATCAGCTGTGCTCATAAGGACTTGGCCCTTGCTGCCTGAAACAGTACATCATTAATAATAATCATGAGTTGACTCTGAAAACTACAACGGGAGAGTTGGCTGAATGGGAGGCAAGGAGCTAACCAGAAAAAGGGACTTCCCACAGAATGAGTGAAAAAAATGGTCCGTTTCTTTCTGTAGGACTGAAATTCCTCTGCAAGGATATTCTTTTGTGTTGCCTTCCTCCGCAATGGAAACAGCACCTTCTGGACAGTGTGAAACCAGCTCATCCCTGAATTTGCACTCAAAGCTGCAGTGAACAGATAAAAAGGAAGCGTTTGGTACCTGGACCACATGGGAGTATGAGGAAAAGCCTGACTCTGGCTAAATGAATTCAAGATTTTCCTGAGTCTCTTCATCCACTCCATGCAGTGGGATGTTTCCCATCACACACCTTCATGACATCTCTGCTCATCATCACTGTGGCCGGGCTCACACCCCACAACAACAGGCAGATGAACAAGAGAAAAAGCACAACACGTTCTTAATCAAAGTTGTATATGCCAGGAATTCTTCAGGAGAAGACCCAACAACTCAGGGGATACTGTTTTGTGTTTAGGTTTGACGAAATGTGGACAGCTGTGTATAAATGGGATTGGACAAAAGAGCATGATCTAATCATAATAAAGTGAGAGGGAAACAGAGCAAGAGCTCCCCTTTATGTTCTTTTGGGGCTTCTCTGTGTAGTTTTCCTTCTTCCTAGGTATAGGGCAGGGCTGTCTCTGGAATGAGGGTCACATGCGTTATCATCAGAGAAGGTGGATCAGAGAACTTCCTTGTGGCCTGATCCTACAAGGAAAGGCCACAGTGGAAGTTTTAGGTATTCTGGCTGGCTTTATTGGGAGAAAGGGTTTGAGATGCTAAGACCAATCTTAGGAGAAGAGGAATAGGAGAAAGGAGGCCGAGAGGGGGTCCAAAAGAGACCCTGCTGATGTCCTCCAGGTCAGAGTACTCAGGATGTTGATGTGCTACACCAAAGAATGTCATGTTCTGAGCCTCAACACTGCGCTATTTTCCTTCAGCCAAAGTTATTCAGAAAGCAATAATCCCCTTATTTTTACTAGAATGTTTGTGAGAATTTTTTATTGCCTTTTATCGACTTGCCAGATCATAAGTAACCCACAAAACACTCACAGATAGCCTGGAGTGCAAATCTCTCTAGGACTCTCTGCTTTCTTCTCCATCTGAGCAGCGAAAGTTCTGAAAAGATCACATATTTGGCTCCTGGTATGTTAAATATCCCACTGCTTTATGTCCTGCAGTCTCTATCATACCTATCCGATCAAATATACATGGTATGGAAGAGGAGGGAGAGGAGAATGCTGCCACCATCTGCCTTGCTTAACTGGAGGGGAAGAAGCCAAAAAGCACTTTCAGAAATGATCATGGTGCTCTCCCTCTGTGGGAGACACCATGGGAAGCATAATGGATGATACGACGAAACAGAGAGAGTCTTTAGGAGTCTCTCAACCCAGGGGGAGAGAGCAGAAATTGTAGGAAAGGGAAAATGTTCTACCCTTTGAAGTTTCGATAACTGAGTCTATGAATTACACCAACAGGACACAGATTAATGGGATAAAAACCCAACTAATTATACACATTTGCCCAGGAGCCCCACAAAATCTGAAGGAGAACCAGATGACTGGCATGTGTAGACATCCTAGGTTGGAGGGAGAAATGTGGGAGAGGTGGTGTCCAGTATGTGAGCACAGGCAGAGGGCATGGCTGGAGAACAGGTGGTCCTGCTGTGTGGATTAGGACAATGCTGGGCATATAAGCTTGTCCAATGACTCCTTCTGAAGGATGGTCAATAGCCTGCATCAAAGTCTGTGTGGACCTGGAGTTCATCTCTGGGCTTTTCTCAGGAACACAGGTTTTCTTCCTGGGTTGACGAGATTCCTGGGGAGGAGCCTCATGAACATTGAGCTCGCGTTGGTGGCTCTATCCTTATACAGGTAGGAAATTTCAGAGAAACCTCCTCCTTCAGAGGTCAGGAGAAGGTCAGAGAGAGGATTTGGCTCTCCTTTAGGTGACAGCACTAGGGTGCTAAGGTGCCACACTTTGGAGTGTAGGTTTCTAAGCTCCAGCAAATGCATCGTGGTCTACTGGAGCCTTTATTTTGAGCAAGTACACAAGAGAGTCTTAGCACCAAGGACCCTGCATTGAGAAGTGAAACATTCCCACCACTCTCAGTTGCTGTAGGGCACTATGTGTGTAGAACATGGGAGAATGTTTTAAAATCTGGAAAAGATCGCTAATATTTGAAAAGGACACACTAATTACCAGGCATGAAGTGTATTTACTTAGCATTATTGCATTTTATCCTTACAGTAGCTTGTAAGCTGTTGTTATGATTTCTATTTCACAGATTTAGAAACTCAGGCATTGAATTAAATAACGTTGCCAAGTCATACAGCTAATAAACAGTAGAGTCGAGGTGTCTTCCAGAATGTGAGTGGAGTGACCTTGTCCCCAAAAGGTCAGCAACAGTTTTGCACTGAGAATGAATTAGGAATTCATTGTGGAGGCTGCCAATTTTATTAAAAAACTTGAATCCATAATCTTAAAAAATGGAAAGGAAGGTTCTATGTACTTCTTGACAGGGTAGGTAATTTGTACAGTTATTGTTTTATTAATGAATATCTCGTTTCAGACGATCTTTTTCCTGTTATTCTTACATGCAAACCTCAAAAAACTAAAAATAGAAATTCCTCGTTTCAGACGATCTTTTTCCTGTTATTCTTACATGCAAACCTCAAAAAACTAAAAATAGAAATTCCACTTGACCCCACTATATCTCTTCTGGATATCTTCCTGAAAGAGTTAAAGATATCATATTACAGTCATCCATGTATACTCATGGTTATAGCAGCACAACAATAACAGTTAAATTATGGAAGTGGCCTACATGTCCATCAGTGGGTGAATGGATAAAGAAAACATGGTATTTATGCACAATGGAGAACTACTGTGCTATAAAAGGATAAATGAGTCATTTATAAGAAAATGGGTGTGCCTGGAGCCCATCATGCTCTGTGAAATAAATCAGATATGGAAGGCTAAATATCACATGGTTTCTTTGATCTGAGAAACCCAAAGTATAAATAATTTAAAGATAAAAATAAAAGAGAGGAGACAGGGAAGAGGGAGATAGATGTTCTGGAGATGAGACGAGAATGTACGGCTGGGGAGGTGTTAGAAAGGAAAGGGAAAGGGGAAGTGGAGATGCCATAAATATATGTATCAATTTTCATAATGAAGGTAACTATTGATTTAGAAAATAACTTGTTAGCTGTATGATACACCAAGATCATTTTTGCTAAAAATGGAAGAACAACAGAACTTACGAGTAGGAAGATATTTATTGATAGGAAAGCTCCCAAGGGCCATCAGGGGTCCTGAGTGTGTGTCTGAGGACCCCACTTTACAGAGGAGTAGCGGAACCCACACGGGTACAATGTGGGTCACAGCCATGATCATCCAATAAGGTTACAAGTGTAGTCACTTAGGTAATAGTGGTCCAATTGGGAAACATAACAAGTCACATAACAAGCATGGATGGAAAGAACAAAGATTCTCCTAGGAAGCGGTGGGTCCAGCGGTATCTGGTCACCCACCAGGGCGACTGATGTTGCTCTAGACTTCCTTAGGCCCAGTGCTTTTCCTTAGAGGTCTGGTCATCTTGTCTTTGTCTTGAGGCCTGGTTTTCAGCTAGCGCATCTCCAGTCACTGCTGTGGTGTGTTTCACCTTTGTCCTGACCTTCTCAAGGACCTAGCCCTATCTGACTGCCTATAGTATTTCTACCTAATGCAGCTGTCTATAATATTATTCAGGTATTGGGAGCATATACTCATAAAAAAGAAAAGGTGAAGGAGTACTTGTGCTTTTTCTCTGCTGCATACCTACTCTGTCTCTGTGAAAGCTTGGACATTGAGTTTGGCTGTTTTTAAGTAGCAAGTTTTGAGTTATGTGATTTCAGGATGAGGAAATATCATGAAATCAGAAGTGATGGAAAGGATTTACAAACGCAGGAAAGACCTTGGAGGAAAGAAGGGAAGAAAGCCGCTTCCGGTAAATAAGTACTACATCCGGTTTCCGGTCTCCGTGGGAGGCTGGGTGAGGAGTCGCTTGGAGACCAGCCCAGAGCACTTCTCCAGAACCACACGCCCTCTAAGCACAGGTAAGATGCGGTGTGGCCCGGCTGGGGCAGCGCTCACTGCCTAAGCAGTCTGCCCTCAAAGTAGCACAGGAGCTGCTAACGGGGAAACGCTCCTCCGGAAGTATCAGAGGGAACACTGAGGACAGTGGCCCTCTTGAGCTGATAACGCCCCCTGGGTAGCTCCGGTCCTGAAGAAAGAGTGGAGCCCTGGGCTGAAGGCTTCTTCTGAGCGGTCCTGATGTGCACACCCCCCCACCAGCTGATGGGACAATGCAGCGCCGAGGACTGGCTGACCCAATGCCCCCCCACTCCCGCGGCCTGGTGGGAACTGCAAGCAGCAGTTTATTGCCTTTCAGGGTAGCTGTTTCTCATTGTATAGATGTGCTTGAGTGGATAGATAATCAAGAGTTCTGATGCCAAAGGCTAATTTGCCCTGGCTTGGGAAACGCCTGGGTTTTTTGAAACCTACGCAGCATGCATTATATTGACAGGTTTGCATGTTTCTGGCTGATCACCAAGGTCCCCCTTCCAGGAGGATGGGAAAGTTGCCGCCTGAAGTTTTCTCACAGAGTTTACCACTGGCTCTGTAGTGGAATTGCTGCAGTGAATAATCGTCTTTCCCCCTGAAATCTTAATTGGGCTGGCAACGTATGTAATTACCAGGATGGAAGAGGAACCTGCCATGAATGGAGGACAAGTTTGGCTATTTGTGGACAGCCTCAAAAAAGTCGATTGCTAAAAGCTCCGACCACCACTGAACTCATTTGAGGAGAAGCAGCTTTTGCTGTTCTTCAGCCTGCCTGGCTTTCAAAACTCAGTGCTTTCAGACCTCAGAAATAGGAATTTTTAGAAAGTGAATGCTTGCTCTTTAGGGAGGTTTTAATCTCTCTTTCAAATGCGCTTATTGAAGTTCAAAGCCTTTAAGTCTGTCAATGGTTACAAACCGATATACTGCAACACTTCAATTTGCAAAGATTTTTTTTTGGGGGGGTTCCTATTTCTTACTTTATTTTTAAAACTTTCTCTTAAGGGGGAAAAAAAAAAGAGCTTCACAGGGAGAGCCTACAAGGGGTAAATTATAAAGATCTCCTGTGAACATCAGGACTACATAGACTCAAGTGTAATTGCCACCTTAGTAGGAAAATAAGAGTATTTATTTTTTACCTTTTCACCAAAAGAGTATGCACTCCTGGAAGTTCACAGAAGGTCAGTGGCAGAACCAAACCTCTACTTTATGGAAACTACCAAAGCTAAATTACACATATCTTTAAGAGCCTGCTGATTGCTAAGCAAAGGCTTCTTTACAAATACCACTTTCCAGTTCAACCTCAGAGAAGCCTCAAGTCATGTCAGATCCTTGCAAATAATAACGAGCTTCTTATTTTCTCCTCTGGCTTCTGACTGGATGGAAGCTGAAGAAGGTCTGATGTTCCAAAATAAGGCTATGAGATTTGGATCTCCGGAAATGGGTGAGCTAGATTCTTCGTGCAGGTACGGCCCCTCCTAAGAATATATTACACGGTTGACATGCAAGCAAATCTGTGCAAATAAGTTGGAACTATCATGGACTACACACACACACACACAGAGTCATGTGTTTAAGTCCTGATGAATAGGAAGTGGCCATGATGTATAAAGCAGTGTGAGAGAGCTGAATGTTCCTAATTAGCAAAGATCAAAATTATGAAAGAGAAGAGTTTACTTCTAATACCCATTTTTTGGCTCTTTTCTCTGTGGCCAGTGTTTTTACTAACATGCAGTCCACTCTCCCCTACAATTGTGTGTTTGAGAAACGTGTTTGCAGTTTGCATTTGCTTAGCTTGGCTTTTGCTTGTTAGTTGAATGTACTCGATGATACTGAGGTCATTATTCATTTATCCAGCCCCCAGAGCCAACCCAGAGGTAAGTGGGGACCTCGTGAATCTTCTTTGGATGAGAGTGTTGAGACAGCCTCCCCTCTTGTGATGAACCTAACATGGTCTGCGCCTTGCTGAGTTGATTGGCTTTCTGAGGTCTTCTTAAGAAGGTAGTTTGCATCCATTTTCCTAAGAATGACTCTAGTTTCTCATTCTTTATGGCTGAGTACTACTCCATTTTATAGAAAAACCACATCTTCTTTATCCAGTCTCCAACTGATGGGCAATTGGGCTGTTTCCAAGTTTTAGCTATTACAAACTGTGCCGGGATAAACATGGGTACACATGTATCACTGTGGTATGATTCCTTTAATTATTCTGGATGCAATTGAGGCCATACTCTTAAGTGAAATAAATAAGTCGCACATGTGTAAGTACTGAATGGTTTCTCTGGTGTGAAAAACTAAAAGTGTAATAAGATCCAAATTGTATAACTGATAATGTGAAATAGGAAGCAAAGGGCTAAAGGTGTAGGGGAAGTGGGAAGGGTAAGGGAAAGGAAATAAGGGACAAGAAAAAATATGAGAAATGGAAAAAAGTCTTTGTAAATAGGGGAGGTTGGAGGGAGTGAAGGGAGGACAGGGGATGGGGAAAAAATGAGAACCAAGACCTGTCATGTAAAGGTACAAGATCCCAATGATGAATGGAACTATACTGTATACCTAAAATGTACCAATAAACTCAGTAAGATTCATAGGAAAATGGATACATATTGAAGATATACTCCTAAGTGAAATAAATAAGGCACACATGTGTAAATACCAAATAGTTTCCCTGGTGTGAATAATCTGCAATAATACAGATGATCCTAATAAGATTACTGACATTGAGAAATGGGAAGAAAGGAGCTAAAGGTGTAGGGAAGGTGGGATGGGTAGGGGAAGGGTAAAAAGGGAAAAGGAAAAAAATGTGAGAGAATAAAAAGATGGAAATAAAGTGGTTGTAGATGGGGAGGGGAGAAGGGGGTGAAGGGAGGGCAGGGACAAGGGGAAAAAATGAGAACCAAGACTTGTCATGTACAGGTACAAGATCCCAACAATGAATGTAACTGTACTGTATCCCTAAAATGTACCAATAGACTCAATTAAAACTGGAAAAAAAAAAAAAAGAGCCGGTTGTGGTGGCGCATGCCTGTAATCCCAGCATTTGGGAGGCTCAGGCAGGAGGATCACTATGAGTTCAACACCAGTCTGGGCTACATAGTGAGTTCCAGGTCAGTCTCAACTACATAGTAAGGTCCTGTCTCAAAAAAAAGAAAAAGAGGATAGTTTATGTTAAGGGGGAATAAGATGATCCTCAGAGTCTTTTAAATTCTTGAAAATGTAAACTGCCAAGAAATCCTGTCCCTCACATTTTGGATGAATGATAGATCTGGTGGAACTGGTTTTGTTTGTTTATTTGTTTTTCTTTGTTTTGTAACAGTGCTTGGAAGAGTTAAGTGTGTTTTCTTTAAATTTCTATTTTAATACCAGGAAACACTTTCTTCTCTGAAAGGTCGTAACTCAGTATTTCTTCAGTGCCAAAAGAACATATGTAACATGAAAAGCCTCGTTAAAGAGGTTTCTGTCTTTGCTAAGGTGACAATGATGATGATAATAATTATGACTGTTACTTGTTTCATTTGCATGGAATTTAATAGTTTCTAAAGTACTTTCATATATATTATTTCATGGTATAACATAACCAAACCCTTGCATAATGCACAGTGAGCTGTATGTCAAGGCAGCCCATGGATTATTGGAAGCTGCAGACCAGATGTTAGGAGTGGTAGAGAGGCATTTCTTGGCAGAGCACAGGAAAGTTCAAACTTTTGTATAGACTAAAATGGCAAAAGAATGAGAAGAACATGGACTAGCTTTGTTGAAGAAGCCTCTAGACAGGATCAGGGTTAGCAGAGGCGTGAAGACTTGCTCTGGGCTCACAGTGGCTTGGATGCAAGCAAGATGGGTATTGCTGTGTGTCATCCATACTCAAGCACAGAAGCTCCCGTATTTGGCAGCTTTTCACTTGTGGACTCCTCATCGATTTGTAAACAGATCTGCTTGTGGAATGAGATTTCCTCCTTTGTTCTATCTCTGCCCATTTCATTCACTGGTTCTTGAGCATTTCATGGATCCGTCCATTCACCCATCCTCCTCTGGCATGGAACCACTGTGCCGTGCACTCTGCCTGGTGTCGGACAAGTTGTTGACCCCATGAAGGGTCAGACAAGAAAATAACCAAACTTATGAAGAGTGTCCTGAAGGACATGGATGGGCCAGTGACACGGAGACTCAAAACCTACTTTTGAGAGCACCGATCTCCAGAGCACACTCTGTAAAGGAAGTCTTCAAGGCTGTCTTACGGAAAACACATTTCTTTGACGAACTCTCGAATTGCTCTTTCATAGCAAGACCAAATGGTCCTGATAAATAGTGACGAGGAGAAAAACAACAAACAGAATTACATGTTTTTAATATAAGGCAGATAAGATGCATGTGCAGACAAAATTGTGGATATTGGTGTTAGAAACATGCCCTCTGTGAATGACCCATTTGATTTTTGAGAAAAAAATTCTGCTAAATACCCTGATAAGTTTATTTAATTCTGTACCACTTTTGAAATACTGTATGTTGAATAAGCCTGTGCCAGTTTGAAATATATCTTGATCTCTGTTCTCTTTGACTTATTTCTTTCTGTTGTGCAAAATGAGCTTGGGGACTCCACACTAGGCTACAGCTCCAATCTTTTTCAATCTTTTTTATTTTGAGACAGGATCTCTTTTAAGTTGCTAAGGTGCACAGGCTGGACCCCAACTTGCAATCTCCATGCCTGAGCTTCTTAGAGAGGTTTGTATTTGAGGTCCTGTCAAAGCACTGTGATCATCAGGCCTCCTCACGGGCCATGTGATGAATTGATGCAGATATTTTAGGCTGCAACTTCTATCTGTTTCATGTAAAGCAAAAGCTAGCGCAATGTCCCTTGTTAATACAAACCAATGAGACGACGTCATGGTTCCAAGGAGTGAACCTGAGTGATTGCTGACACATTTCTCATTTTATCAAAGTGACCTGAATTTCGGATATGTATAAAAGTGGAGATAAAACAATCTGTGACTTACAGTGGATGCATCAGGGAAGGAAAGGGATGGATCCTTGAGTGAAAACCGTGGCAGAAGAACAAACGCTAGGTGAGTAAAAGCAAACAGGTGAGGAGAAACTCAGCTCACATGTCACAAATCTCTTGTCCCGTGCTTGAGCAGTGTCTCTCATCAAGTGTAGAATTCTTTTCCTGAACTCGGAGAGTCTGTAGCACCTCTGTAACACCCAGCAGGGTCATCCGGGGGCCCAGCTTCTTTGCCACGGTCAGCATGGGTACATTGCTCACACAGATCTTTGTATTTTAGCAATCTTTAAAGTCACCTGCACTTGAAACGGTGATATCAGAACTGGGAGCAACAACCTAGGAGAGAGGGGATGGTATTCTGGAATTGGGAGTCTCACCTCTCACATCCGGTCTCTAGCCCCGGGGAGCAGTTCTTGGCTAACACAGAGCGTAGTCACGGAGAGGAGTTTATGAAGATCACAGAGAGTTGGTGGTGATTATTCTTCTGAAAAGAATTTGCTTCTTTGAAAGGCATAGCAGGTAGAAGACTCTTAGGATGATAAAATTCCCTGGGGTCTATCCAGTCTGCTATCTGCTGCACCAGAAAGGGGGCCCAGTGCCTTATCTTTGCAACTTTTCAGTTCATAGTTTAATTGTGGTGACCTTGGAGGGATGGGGGGTGGAAAACTGTCTATGAAATCATCATGTACCAGCTCACATTCATCCAATTCAGCAAGCATTTAAATCCCTTACTGTGCGTCTTGGATTATTGCCTATAAATGTTGAATGAACAGTTTCAGTTCATCTCTTTTCCTTACAAAATGGGAACAAGAGACACACACACACACATAAGACAGAGAGACAAAGACAGAGAGACACAGAGAGAGAGGACTGATGGCTATTTTACCTCAGAAAAAGTTAAAATACTGTTTTACGGTCTTCTGAAATTATTTGAAATGAAGAAATAAGGAAAAAATAAAATGTAGAGATGATGTAATTTGCTCAATAGGTTTTTACTATTCAACTCTAAAAGTTAATCTCTATTTTAGAGGTTATTATTTCTCTCGACTCCATTCTGTGCTCAAGATATTAAACCTAAAATAGAAATATGATGGTGAGGTGTGCCGTTTCGATCCATGCTATCCTAGCAACATTTGGGACGAGGCAGAGAATGGAAGCATTAAGGGTTACAACTCAGGAGCTGGGGTGACCTCTTACAAATTCAGAGTCAGTCAAGTCAACTCAAGAGTTCCAAGATGTCCTCAGATGACTCTAGCGGGCCCCCTTCTTTATTACTTATTCATTATTCATTTTTGCAGTATAATTAGGGTATAGTAATGTAAGCACAGGCAGTGGTAGGAGAAAACATTCTGTTATTAAAGATTAGCCTTTTTTCTTTTTTAAGAGTAGGAAACACTTGTTGAGGGGAAGAAAGCTTCTTTCTAAGAGAGACAGAACACGGACCAGAAAGCAGGTTGCCCACCCACCCCGCTTCTCAAATATGTTTTATACAGCAAAGCCATGTGGTGAGGTGGGTACAAAGTGGGACAAAACTATAAGACCCAGTGGAAAGTTAGTAGGTGGGCATGAGGTGGAACGAAACCATGACCAACCAATAGGATTACAAGTACAGTCACCCAGGAAGCACTGATTAAATGGGGGTCAAATGGGGAGCAAGTCATGTAGCAAGTGTACAAGGATTTTCAGTAAGGGTGTGTGTGGGTCAGGGATATTTCCTGGGAAGCCTGGGTTAAGACCTTGGCCTTTCACCCAGGTGATTGATACCTATTTAGAATATCAATTACTTCTATTTTCCCTCAGGGAAGCACAAGGATATAGTAGTTTCTCTCCTTTTACAATTATGGCCACAGTGAATGTGCCTTGATTGTCCTCCATGTTGGCTTCTTGAGGGCGGTCCTGTCTAACTGCCTACAAGATATCTAATTAACTTACCTATCTGCAATGTTCCCCCCTTTGAAGAAGTACCTCTAACTGCTATGAGGGGGCAAAGGGGGAAGATAGCTCTGGCTACTTGCAGCTGAAGAGGGTCGCAGTTGTGATCAACAGTTAGAGTTACTCTACAGAGAGTCTACCTAAAGGTCTTAGTTGGTGCCAGGCATTGTTATCTTGGTAGCTGCGTAGCTTTTAAGTCTGGAGGAGACAAAACCAAAGAAATAGTGAAGAATGCATTGGGCAAATTATAAGGTCAGCAGGATTGTTATGAACATAGCCCACAAAGAGGATAAGGAGAAGGTCCAGGGGACTTCAGCGTCAAGCATAGAAGTCATATTGTATAGTTTAGCAGTTATAAGCTGTTTATAAGGTTGACCTTGTAGATCCCGGTAAAATAAGTCTAGCACATTTGTCATTGGTTCCATTTGTGTGGCTGCTTGGAGTTTGGCAGCCTCTAGGCAAGAATAAACAAAACTTTTAAGAAATTAGAGTGTGTATAATTAAGCACGAGCACACTAGAATGAAAGGGCAGGTTGAGGAGAAAGTCACACTTAGAAATTGAAATAGTGATTGAACCTGCTGGACTTAGATTCTTTCATTGATAGGTTATCTATAAGTCTGATACTTTGTCATAAGGCTCTCTAGTTTTAGCTATAAGAAGATAAACAATTTGAAGAACAAATTTCACTAAAAAATAGATGTCTAGCTGAACTCTTATAGATTTTACCATAGTTTTTTCCTAATGATCCATAACCATGGCCAGCTACTGGTAGAGCTGGAAACTGCCAGAAGGGGTCAATGACTGGAGCCCCTTTTTATATCTAGCTTTATTAGTGTGGCATTATTTTTTATTCTTTTCTTCTGCATGTTTAAGATGAGGTTAAAGTGAGACCTGCGTCAGTCAACACGAACCTCTTGCTATCTATTATCAAGGTCAGTTAAGTCTCTTCATGTATTACTTTGGAACCATGCATAGAGCCTCTCAGCTCCTCTGTCAGTGTCAGCTGTTGGGATGTGTCATGGCCTTGCTTGACCACATTGCTTTCAGTGAAAGCACGGGAGACTTTTCCCTCTTGATGACCCTCATTTGGCACACAGTGTACTTGTCATCTAGTACCCAGCAATCTCCCTGCTTGGGAGGGTGAGTGACTTACCAAAGGTAGAGAAGTTTCCCACATGTCCTGGATCTTATAGACCTTGAGAAGCCAGGGTCAAAATACTGGCCGTCCTCATATCCCAGTTACCTTTCTAGTTCTGGTCTCCAAGCCTTAATTGGTGAACAACCAGAAGAGAAGATCAGTGACATTAGAAGTGCAGTAGGAGCAGTGAGCTTAACTGTTATAATTCTGTCTGGCCATTAAGCACTTTGAAATATAAAGCAGTTAGTGGGCTTTTATTTCTTATCAGCCATGGTTGTTTTAGTAGTTTAATCCTTGCAAAATGTTAACAGAAAACAGTTATATAGTGTAGAAACTTCAGATCAAGAGCCACATATAGTATATTAGCATGACAATCATGATGACATTTTCTTTGTAACAATGTCCATCTTAGTATGGAATAATCTTTCAGTCAAACACCTCCATCTGATCACGACATTAAATGACATAAAGAAAATTCTTACTTGTTATTTGTTATCCTTTAGTAGGATGCCATATAAAGAGAATATAAATATTGACCTATAAATGTACCTTAGGAGTTCATAATGTCTAATCTCTAATTTTAGTGTGTGCCATTGCTTCAGCTGTTGGGTGACAGGTATCTCTTATCAAGTAGCTGAAGCACAAGAGAAAGGCAGATACCCGAGTCAAAAATATCATTACCATAAATATCCTAGAAGACTTGTATACCTAGAAGGCATGAATATATATATATACCATGAAATAACAATGAGTAGTAATTACATGAAACCCTTTGTCCTTTAATTTTGTCTTGTACCAAGACCATTTTAAATAAAACCTTATTGTTTTCCCATAGAAAATTTAGCCATTTGACTATGGCCAATGTATACATATCACAATAATATGTTTAGCAATTATTTCCCACAAGGCTTTGGAAATTACTGGGGTCCCTTTGTGAACAAAGGCTGGAATAAATTTTTCCAGGCAGCCACTCCTTTATTTACCAAGGGGATGTCCAGTAGTTTCCCTAAGCCCATGAATCTTTTTTTAAAATTATCTTAACAAATTTTCAGATAACCTATGAAAGCCAGATCATAACAATTAACAAATTATTTTTTTACCAATGAAAGATTCCTGAGTTATTATATATAGACAATATGTACTGTATTTGAAAAACCAGTTGACATTATTTGGATCATCTGGCAACCTGGGGGAAATATATCTTTAGTGACATTTATCTATAAGCAAACCTAAGTTATAGGCAAGCATCTTTAAAAATCCAAAATGACAAAAGAAAAAAACAACTCAAAACAGCTGTACATGTTATAACAAATTGGACAGGCACACATACACATAAGACAACTTTTTTATAAACCAAAGTACACTCAGATATATTTGGCCAAGTTGAATTATAGTAACTTTTATAATTTTTAGGTTTATAATTATAAAAAGACTTGTCAGAACTTTGTGGATCAACTAACAGAGATCGCTTGTAATAAGAATCAAAAGGAATAAAAATCTTCTACACCTGTGAAAGCAAAAACAATTTTAAGATGGGCCCTAAGCTGACAGTTTATCTGACTGGAATACCCAGCTACATAGGCTTTGAGAGTTTCAGGATTAAGCCTAGATCAGTTTTCTGTATGGCCCAGAAATAAGTGAAGGTCAGCTTTACTCTGGAAGAGTTCTAGGAAAGGCAAACTCACCATTCTGGAAGCTTTGTTTTGAAATCCAGCAGCCACAGAGAAGTGAAGTGCCTCAAATTAAATACTGTTGAGAACTGCATTGTTTCTCAGGGGTAGGAGTAGTGGAGAAGGGACATAAGAGTGTCTTTAAGAACTAAATCTTAGCCATCTCAGATATAGAAGGAGAATTAAAATCAGAGTTTTTCCAGAATGGATCTGCAATCCTTAGCAAAACATATCTCTAGAGACAAAGGCTATGACTGACTCCAGTTGCGTAGCCAAGCAGAAAATTAAGCCAATAGTCAAAGAACCTCAACAGCTGCTTTTTGCCTCTTGAAAGAGAATAAAGTGTTTTAACTATATTGTTTAGGGCTTGTCTTTTAAAATAAATTATTTTGAATCTATAATATCTAATTTATGACTTAAATACCCCACAGGCTGTTGAGCAGCTCTCTGATCTTGTAAAAACATTCCCAAAGCCATGTCTTACCTTTTATTAACATACAAACTGGAGTGGTGTCCTGTAGGCAGGCACTTAGAAGTGCTTATTTGTGCTTCTGGAATGCGATCTGGGAATACTGTCTTTTGGGTTTTTCTGTGAGTTTATAGATGGGTCACACAATCTCACTATATCCTTCTATCTACAGGTGACAAAAGCCTGTAATTTCTAGAAATCTTCTTAGTGGTTTTAGGGTTGTGGGCTGTGGAAAGGAAATAATTGGTTTAATTTTTTCTTCCCCCAGTCTTTGGGTTCCCTCAGATGTAATAAGGCCTAAGTATTTTACCTCAAGGCTGCAAAGCTATGCCTTAGACCTGGAAACATTACAATCTCTGTCTGTTAGAAAATTCAGCAGAACACTATTGTCCTGGCTAGAAAGCTCTTCGAGGGGAGCATAAAACTCTATGCCATCTAAATAGTGCAAGACTGACTTGGGAAAAACTATAGTATTTCCTTTTATCAAATCAGGATCTAGGGATGTCCTCATCTCTTTCTGATAGTTGACAATTTAAAATAACTGAAAGACTTAGTTCTCATATCTCTTAGACCTTTAAGAATACATCCCTGAAAATGTGTCCTATTTTAATCTCCTATCTGATTAGCAGGCCAGTAGGGGTCTTGTATAGGAACGGCTTGTGCTCTCGTAGAAACCAGTTATTCTCCTGGCTGCCCATCTTTTGAGCTTCCAAAATTAAGATAATTGTTTCTAAGTGTAATACTATTTGTCTTTCATTAAAAAACTATTTGATTTAAGAGCAATGTTACATTTTTCTAATCTAATCCATAGATCTAAGTTCTCTAAAGACCTCAATGTACACATCAGCATCACCCAAAATCTTTATTAGGTCTCATTTAATCTGTCTTAGATCACTGAGAAAAAGACACACGAACACAGGTAGTCCCATATTTGTCATTTACTTCCTGTAAGGGATATTGTCTTTGAGGGACCTGAACAACATGGCTAAGGATGGACATAGCCTCATGGAGGTTTTAATTATGGCTGGCCTTGATACTCCTTCCTCAGCACCTGGTGGTCAAGGTTTAAAGTTGTCTTTGAAACTTTGTTCTCAGTGTCTACAGGGTGAGGAGTAGCCTCAGGCTTAGAAGTACTGCGTGTCTTAAGGGTGAGGTGTCTCTCATTACATTTACACTTGAACACAAGCAAGAATTACTTCTTAATGTAAAGAAAATCTCAACATAAAGATGATTTGACTATTTTCTCTCTTTTACAGTATGATGCTAATTGTGAGATAGCATCATAGTACTTTCCTCTGTGTACTTGGCTTTAGGAGGTAGGCACACCATGAAAAGTTGTAGAGAAAGACTAAATTTCTCCTTACTACATTCCAAAGGAGTGCAAAGTTCAGATATGGAGTTCCTAATCTGAAACAAGAGAAACAAATATGGCATCCCATAATTTCCTACTTGATTCCTCTGCCCCCTAGAGAATCCCCCAAGATTTATTCCACTCCAGGGTAGGTAGCTACAGTCTGGAGAGAGACCCAGAAAATAAACTGGACTGGACTATCTTCCCTTTACCAGCACACGATCTTATCTTCCTCAGGTAACTCATATCCTTACTCCAGTAAGCACTCTCAAAGCACAAGTTACAATTGACTTCAGCTATAACCATCATGTTTAGAGAAGGAATTATTGCTAGCAAACCAAGAGATTCAAACCACTGCTTTCTATTTCCTTGAAAAGGAGAGAGGAAAATAGTTCAATTGAATTAGTGCACTTTTCCTGCAGAAGAGATCCTCTCCAGAGATGGAAGTCAGAGATTCTGCCCTGGGTCCCAGAGCACAGAAAGCTCTGAGAAATTTCTGTTGTCTACCCAGTCTTTTAGGCAACTTTTAATAGCAGTAAGACAAGGCTACGACTTTAAGGTCCATTTTAAATTCACTAAGTATTTGAAACTCATAGGCCTTCCTAGCAGCCACAATCTACATTAGTAAAGGCATCTTTATCAACTTCTTATGCATGTACATGAAGGAAAAGAAAGCCTGATCAAAATTGCCTCATGTTCTAGTTAGCATGTAAAAACAAATGCAAGTTACTGATTGCTGTTTTCCCTAGTGTAAGACAAAACAGTTGTTGAGAGTTATCTTAGTCTGACTTTCTGGAAGGAGGAGCAGACTACAAGTGATTCTCAAACCAACTCTCAAGTTGGAGAAAAGTTTAAGGGGAGTTTGTAACTCACTAGCAGAGAGAAAAAGTCCAAATAAAGCTCAAACTGGTTAAACATTCAAAAAAAATTACCATATAGCATTTTATGAGTCACAGTCAATGTTCCAAAGTCCATGACCTATTGGAAAAGGCGTTTTTTTCTCCCCTACACACATAAATGATGAAGACCATGCCTAGGAGGTAGGGAGAAGATTTGGTAGTTTTTAATCTATCAAAGATTCCTTTCTTCTTTTTCATTTGTCTAAGGGTCTGTCTTACTAGTAGTAGTGAAAGCAGCCCAAACCTGAAGCTCAGCTCTTAATGGAGGGGCTCTGACGACATTGTTTCAGATCACTCTGAGGCAGAGGATACCTGATGATCACGGACAGAGTTCCCCTTTTGCCTCACAGAGAAGCACGTGTAGGACAAGATGTTGAGATTTTCTGCTGATTACCTGATGGGCTGTTGGGAGCTAGTTTCTTCTGAGGGACCTTTGGGTATCCTCCAGAGAGTAGCCCTGGCCACGACCCCTCAGTTGTGACCTAAGTTTCTGCTAGTTCCATGCAATCAGATATCTGTCTCTGAAAGGAACCCAATTGCCTATCTGGTCAATGTTCCACCCCCCACCATTGGCCTCAGTGGGAGTGGGGATTCACCAGAGGGCAACTGGAGAAACCTGTCCTCTGCTTTGAGAGTGGCAGCTGCCCTAAAAGCAATTACTTTACTAGCTGGCAGAGTAACCACCATTTGTTTACAATTCTGTAAGGGACAGATAAAAGCCTGAACTGTCTTTATCTGAGACAATTTTGTAAGACACCCATTTTACAGCATTTTGAAGCAATTAAGTGCAAGTGCTACACTTACAAAACAAGAATAAAATGTAATTTTAACAAAACACAATGCATAAGAAAAACAAGAAATTTGCAAATACTTGAAACAACAACTTCAAATTAAGACACTTTTGAAACAAAAGCTGAAACAAAGGCCAGAATTTGTGAAACAAAAACCAGAATCTATGAAACAAATGAGTTACAGTCTATGAAGCAAAAAGACCAAAGTTAGAACCTATGAAAGAAAACTTACCTCTGACCAGTAATCTCAGAGGGAGACCTCCAAAATGATATAAGGAGAAGAGATGTATCTCCTAAACCTGCTAGATATCTGAAACATGAGTTCATGTTCTCTAAAATTGAAGAATGAATTCTAGGAACAATGGAAGTCAGAGTAGGAAAAATTTATTGAGGGAAAGAAAGCTTCAGTCTAGGTGAGACAGAAGGGGGACTCGATAGTGGGTTGCCCCAAAGATTATCCTTGGCTAATATTTAAACACTGCTTTGATATACAAGAGAAAAATATTTGCTTATATTTTCCTTCTTTGTATTTAGGGTTAAAGTTTAAGTAGCTCTAGTACTGTGGTGTGGGAGACACCCAAATAGATTTCAAATAAAGGGTAGGTGATACCATTTCTGAAATGTTGCCTTGGAAGACCACAGATTTCTCTTATCATTCTGTTTCCAACTCTGTGAACCATAATTCTACAGTGGACTCTTGACTTACAAACTTGGTCAGTTCCTGAGAGCTGGTGGTAACTCAAGTTGGTTGCAAGTCAATACAACTGAGATGGAGATGTTTACCTGGATACACCCTATAGATAACAAGAAGCAGATGAATCTTCCATTAACCTAATTAACCCAAGTTCTTCCTATGTTAGGCCAGTCACTAGTGTCTGCAATCCTGAATAAGGATTCCATCCTTCCCTGAAGACATTTACTGAGCTTCCCTTCCAAGCATATTATGTCATTCACTTAATTACTGAGATCTTTTTTGGTATTTAACTGCAAAATACATTTTACAGAGATTGCTTGATAGAATATTATTTCTGGTAACATAAAAATAATCCCTGTTGCTATTAAATACAACCAGCAAAGAGAAAAGACTGCTAGGATTCATCATATTCAGCATATAATTAAGCTATTATAAAAGCAGTCATTTATTATATGTGACCATATTTACATTTTCTGTAACTGTGTTTTCCAGAAGGATTTTCTTGCAAAAGAATGATAAAGGAAGCCAATAGCCATTAATATTACATAGATAAATGTCTTGTAGAAAGGCAAAGAAAGATGCCAGAAACACCATAGGCAAATTTTCTAGGAATTGTGGATAGCTGTGCACACCTGGATTTCAGCCATTTTTTGACAGCATATAAATAATATGATATAACCCAAAGGAGCTCGGGAGAAGTCAGGACAAGCTTTTCCTCAGAGACATCATTGCCCTGCCTAAAGCTGGACACCAATTAGAATGTGGAGAAACAGCCTACGGTTTCTCCTAGTGCATTCAGCTCAGGAACACCCCATTCCTAGTTTTGTACCCTGAAACAGTTAGCACATGAGCTCCCAGAATGAGTAGAATCAGGACTGATTTTCATGCCATAACTTGGCTTTTGCATTTGTTGGAAAGGAAGGCTAAGACAGGGTCAGTTTGGAGCCTTGTTCAAACACTTTTCAGACTCACGGTCGTTCTTATTTTCCATGGAATTTGGTTAAACTCTGCCTTTATGTTCACTGTTACCTCTTCTAGTGTCAGTCTGTTTCCCCCATGTACCCCACTCAGAAAGTACTGGGGGAGCGTTGATAGTATTTATACACTTAATCTGCCTGTGCGTACTCAAACAATGGAAAACAAAGAATTGCCCCAGTTATTCAAAGTCCTGGTGGTCAGTCCCTTCGTTAGGATAACCAACGAAGGACTTCACTGTTTGAGTGAATTTAAGTGTCCACATAAAATCGATGGTTGAGAAAATAATCAGAACTGTTTTTTCTTTTTCTTATATGCTTCTGATACACGACAGTTGCCTTTATCCTGGAGAACTGGTACGTGGATGTGTCACAGCTCAGTCACTTTGTCCCCTTCCCTCCTTCCCTCTCCCTACTTTCCCGTTCCCTGACCCTGTTCCCATTTGCCCCAAGTCCACCTCCCTGTAGGAAGTGACTATGTCATCAAGAGGACCTGTTAAATGTTTCCCAGTTATGGGGCTGGGGTGGAAAAAGATAAAGGGAAAAGAGAGGAGATAGGGTTTGTTAATACAGCGTGCATTTGCATATTGGTGGGGAAACTATGACAAGTCCTACAACACATACATTGATTTTGTTGGAGACAGCCGTGTTTTAAAAGATTTGGCACGGGAATCTATGTCTCTTCCACATAAAAATTACAAACATTCTGAGATTAGCATTTTGCCATGCGCACTTTCTGGAATGCTAATCTGGACAGACCTTCCATTTTATAGATGATAAAATTGAGTGTTATTATTAAATTGCATGCCTAAGATACCATAATGAACTAGCGGCTTCATTGTAACTCACTCGGGACAGCTGAGTTAGGTAGAAATACTGTAGGCATCAGATAGGCCTGGGCCCTTGAGAGGGTCAGGACAGAGGTGCAACACATCATCAACGCAGCCGGAGGCACATCTGTTGGAGATGAGGCCTCAAGGACAAGGTGACCAGAACTGCACACTTCCTCAGACGACAAACACTGGGCCTCCTGAAGTCTAGATAGATGTCAGCCACCCCGACCTCTGGACCCACTGCTTCCTAGGAGGATCTTTGCTCTTTTCATCCATGCTTGTTACGTGACTTGTTTCTCAACTGGACCACTACTATCTAAGTGACTGTACTTGTAACTTTATTGGATGATCACGGCTGTGGCCCATGTTGTACCCACATGGATTCCACTTTATAGAACCCTGCTGTAGAGTGGGGTCCCCAGGCTGCTCACTCAGGACCCCTTCTGCCCCTCAGGAGCTTTTCTATCAGTAAATATCTTCCTACTCTTTACCTCCATTGTTCCTAGAATTCATTCTTCGATTTTTAGCCAGTATGGACTTGGGAGATACAATATTTCATATTTCATCTCTGGTATTATTTCCTGTAACAGCTGGGCCTAAAATCTGGGCTCATGATGTTCTAAGCTTCACTGCACCACACCCACCTTGCTATGCTCATCTGTAGCTGGTGATTTTGCAACACTTATTAAAAAATGAGGTTCATCTGCATAAAGTAAAATACAGATTTTTTTTTTTGGTGCACAGTTCTTTGAGTTTTGAAACCACCACCAAAATTAATAGTTCCATTTATTTCTTAAAAACTTTTTAGTTGTTTTAAAAGTGTGTCCCAGAAAGCATTAAGGTAATTTTAATAGTAACATGCTTGAGTTTAAAATCTGTTCAAATGGACTTCAGCCTGGTGTGGTGGTGCACATCTGTAATCCCAGTTACTCAGGAGGCTGAGCAGAAGGATCCTGTGTTTGGAAAATGAAAGAGATAAGGAAAATAGTCCAAGGTGAAGCTGTGTTATGAGGACACACCATGACAGGGTTGCCAGTATGGGCTCTCGTGGGGAAGCGACTGCCTGTGTCTACAGGTGAGAGAAAAGGAAGAGGGGAGGTGGTACCTGGGTCCTAGGAAGGATTCAAAAGGAAATAAACACAAAAGCTCTGAATCCAGGGAGTGGCGCTCTCCACTAGAATGCAGTTCTTTCAACCCCGCCCCATGACTTCTGTAGTTTTTCCTTTCTCTACTCTCCACTCATTCTTTCCAAGTTCCATTCCTGAAGTGAAGCAGAAGGTCTCCTCTCCTCTCTTTCTCCCCGTGCCTTTCTGTGAGACATAATATTCAGTGGTGAACTAGAATCATCATATTTTAGTTAAATACTGGTCATTGGAAGCCCCGAGGAATCACTCAGTTTTGAGAATGGAACTCCTAATTTCAGTTTCATATCATCAGTACATTTATGCTACTTGATTATAGTTTCCCGTGAATTCTGTCCTCCAAATACCATGCCCTGCTTTGCTTCAGGGGCAAAAAGGGCCCAGATGGACACCAGCCAATCTCAAATGCATGGACTTTTGTCCAGTGCTGCCTCTTGACAGCTGCGGGCTGAGTAATGGGGCAAGAGAGCCTCCTGGTGCAGGGCTCCGCTTTTCCCTGCACCCCACACATCCTCTTGGGCTTGACTTTGGCCTGGCCTATTTATTTCAAGAAACAGCCATCTTTAATCATGCTGGGCAGATACAAGAAATAGATACTCCTCAGGAGGGTGAGTTGCTTGCTGTGTGCGCACTCCCTGCCCAGCTTTAACATGAAAAGGATCCAGGAGGAGAGAAAACACAAAGCCCCAGAGAAGAACAACAACCGCCATATGCGGGCAAAATGAAAGTGAGCTGTGTGTATGGACTCTCTGTAGGGACTGCACAGCGGAGAGAGGAAGCCGCTGGGCCCCTGCCAGCCAGTCAGATGGCTGAGCCAAGAAAACACAACTCCGGTGTGGCCCGACTGTTCCCCATGTGTGGCTGAGCATCAATCCTGCCCCCTGCTCCATCTGGGGGCCACGTGGAAGCCAAGGCTAAGGGATAACCCCAGATTCGGCCGCCAACTCTCTGCCTGCAGGGCAACGTGGTTTTAGAACAGCAAAATGCACTAGAGCACTTCAAATCTGTGGAAGATCAGACTGCCCGATGGGTCACTACCACAGTCAGGAGGTTTGTCTCATAGGGAAGAGGGGACGAAGTGTTTCCTGCTGTCAGCAAAGGTCATGGCTGGCACGGTCCACAAGAGAAAAGCAAAATGAATTTATCAGATTAGAGGTTCATATGACATTGGCACCTTTGGATTGAAGGCAGAAAGACCCAGGAAAAATGATCCATTTTTATGCTTAGGTTCAATGAAGCACAGATAGCCACATAGAAATCCAATTTGACCAAAAGGATGGGACCTTACAGAGAGACCAGAAATACCAGCAAGTTCTTGTTCTTTCCTCTCGTGCAGGATTCCTTCCTTCTACATATAGGGAAAGACCCTTTCTGCAATGGGGGTTTATGATCTACGAGGAAACAAGGTAGGTCTGAGAATTTCTTTCTGACCAACTCTTACAGAGAAAGATGAGGGGAAATTGGAGTACTAGTCTAAAGCTAGCTTCATGGAAAAGGGTTCTGGTTTTTCAAACCATCTCGGAGAAGAGGAATTCTAGTGTCTATGGTTTGCCTCGGGAAATAACAGAGTGAGATACAGGAGGAGGAGCAGAGAGAAGCTGCTTCTGAGGGACTTGAACCCAAGTCTGGTTGACTTCAAGTCATGAGGGAAAAGAGACAGCCCTTGCTCAAGAATGAGTTTGTTTGTCAAATGACCCTGGAAGGAAGCAGATCTTTTGGCTACTTGAAGGTTATCGGTCACCTTGGTCTTGTCTTTTAGGTGGTCAGTACTGAAGTCTTCCTGTAGCATAAGCACAGTTCCCCATTTTTGTGAAATGCTGGTATTAGGAACATATTTTATTCACTGAATGGTAATGACTAATCTTTTGCAGCTAGGCAAATACATCAATGAATTAATCCACACCTAAGGATAAACTTGAAGAGTTTATATGGAAAATCTGTCCCCTCATCCCTTTCCCAATAGTCAGGGAAAGGTCCTCTGAGTTACACTGTTCGTTCTCTCCATCATTAATGAAGCCCCCACGAAGACAAACCTGTAAGGAGATGTCATGAAGAAAGCATTCCATGTTGCTTCACAGACAAGGAGCCATCTGTGAGCCACACCACGAGGAACACACGGAAGATGTGGTAATATCTCAGTTCAGTCTACAGAAGATCCAGGGACTTTTAATCCTCTCACAGCATTATGGGCCACTTGGCATATTTGTTTGGAAGATTGCATGTGGGAAACAGACTTCTAATTCCTCTCCTAACTGGTTTTCAAAGGTAGAACTTATCCCATTACTAAGTAATAAATAACAGCAAACCCCTATAGGCACACTGGGTCTCTTATGGCCTCACATCCTTGGCAAACAGCTGAAAGAATGTATACGAAAGATAACTGGAAGGTAATGAAAGACAGAATCTCCCTCAGATATATTTTTCTGGGAATTTACACACGCAATCCTTTACCATATCCTTTTGGATATGGTGATATAGACATGACAGTCGCAATGGAATGAACACAAAGCTTTATTAATGAGCCCCACAAATGGAAATAAGAATTTCCAAGAAACCTTAAGGAAAGTACTTTAACTAATTTTAATTTTGCTTTTTTGTCTCTCAATGTAATGTGGGAACACCCATACCATAAGGAAAGTAAATTCAAACAAATTCACTTATATGCAAATTTCATAGCACTAGTATTTGTGGTAAAGCTTAGATCCCTTATTGATGTGTGAGCCCTGATAAAAATAGGGGCCCAGCTAAAAATCTGGGGTTATCAGCAACTCCCAGCAAAGTCTTTTATACTAATGTAACAAAATGAACTGGAAAAATTAGACTTTGGATGTTAATCTTAGCTGTGAAATCAACTGGATTAAAAGACTCCTGCAGAGTTGACTGGATCATACCAGGGCCATGCTTTCCAGTGGATTAATCCACCAGTGTTCACAGCTGAAGGTGCCATTAGGAGTTGGGGCCAGTGGGAGAAGGTGGGCCACTAGGGACAAGACATTGGAGGCTGTGACTCTTGCTCTTTGTCTTCCCCTGTGTTCTGCTTGCTGCTTCCTGCTGCCATATTTCTGCCTTGGAGCCAGCCCACTATGGACTGAGACCTCAGAAACCATGAGCCATTTCTACTCCTTTAAATTGCAAGTTTCAGGCACTTTGTCCTAGCAATAGGAAAACTGGCCAATATACCAACCTACTTATTTTGACTTGGTTTTTATATGACTCCAATGGATAATATAAAAGTATATAAAAGTGCTCTAAAAACTATAAGTCATCTTATAAATAAGAGTGTATTCTACTCTACCTAGACAAATGATGGCAGCATAACATTAAGGGAAAAAAGCATACAACAGTGGATTTGATACAGTATCCTATCATTTTGATGAAGCTCAAAAACAAAACTGAAATTCAATTGTTTAGCCCATTTGCACTTGTGATAACATATATAAAATACAGAAAAAAATGATATGCACAAAATTCTTTGTAGCTCTTATTTCTCATGCAGAGACAAGAAAATAAGTGCAAGTGCAAGAATATGTAGGCAGCCTCACATTGTAGCATTTGGGTAAGTGGCAGGTTTGTGAGCATTCATTATATTATTATGTTCTAAAAAGTGAATTACCTATATTTTGGGCAGTGTGTATTCATTACATTACTATCCTCTCCCAGTTAAATTATCTGTATTTTATAATTATCAAAGTTACAGTAAAAAGACAAAGAGCTCGTTCCAGATGGTGCTGTTTAATAATAAGATAATCCATAGTCTAACTTGGTCCTTGAGTCATTAAGGAAACCTCTCGGTTTATCTTCTTTTGTAATTGTTTCCTTCCCGCCTTCCTTGCCTCCTCCTTCCTCTTTGCTACCTGTTCTTGCCTCCTCAGATGTCTGTTGAGCATTCAGGAGCAGCAGAAGTGTGCAATCTAAAGCATGCTTTAGGACACTTGGGAGGCTGGCTTTGCCACCCGCTGCCTGGGCTGGAAACAAGGTCACTAAACAACTCTTTGCCTTGACTTTCTCACCCTTAAAAGGAGAGTAAAAGTCGAATTTCCTTCCCAGGGCTGTTGACATTCAGGGAGCTCATGCTTGTAAAATGTCCCATAGTGGTGTTAAATTCTGTAGGCCTTGTGCTGGCAGTGAAGGTAAAAAACACTGAGTGAGATGTGATTCCAGTCTGGGCAGCTCCCTGCCACTGCTCTTCAGAAACAAAAGTTGGCTGCTAAGGGCAGCATGGTGTTACAGAAGCACCAAGAGTTTAAACAAACAAATAAACATTCCTCTGTAGCACAGGATTTGAGAAGGGAAAAACAACTCGAGCTTGTTATCAGGTTGGATCAGGCTCCTGAGCCTAAAGTAATCCTTTGTGTTCTCTCTTTCTTGCTGAAATAACTTGAAGACTCCATAGGTGGAAATGGTGCCCCATGATATAAAGCAATCAGACTATGCAGTAATTACCTTGATAAACTCTTAGCAAAATATTAGACCAATAAGAGTATGGTGAGCATCTGTTGTGACTTTCTTGTTACTCCAGGACTGTTATAAATTGTGACCCTAGGACCAGGTAGCAGACTGTATAAACCTAAGAGAATTCCAGGAATAAAAGTAAGATTTCAGTCAAATTAATTACAACAATGGGATGAGAATTTTGCTTGCAGGAATTAATCATTCATACCATTTTCTGAGTCTCAAAGGATAAACATCAGTTTGGGTTCACTTTGGTGGTAAAAGTACTTTTTGTTTTAATTTTGGGGAGAGAATGCCCTACTTGACAGGCCCATTAACTGAAAGTTCATGCAAAGTCATGATTTTTGTCTTAGTTTGAGATATCTCAATTTAGTATGAGACATAGTTTATCTTACTTTCTTAAAGATAGCCAGATTATGATGAAGTTGTTACATGAAAACAGCCAGCAAAGAGCTATGATGACTACAATAACCAGACGTCTTAAGAGGAAATATGCAAACGTATGCTGTGGGCTAGAAACAGATAAAAGGTTATTATGAAGGTCAATCTAGAAGCAGAAGGGATGAGAACATAACAAAAAGGATAAAGTAGAAGGCAAAAATCTAGATGTGTAAAAAGATATGAAAGAGTCCCTGTGTCCGTCCACCCCTCCTCCTGTGGAGAGGAAGGCTAGTGCCACACAGAGGAGGGTAGCCTGCCTGTGTCCAGGTGGAGCCCAGCTTCGGTCCCACACTGCGCCTCCCATCCACCCAGGCCGCTTCCTGATGTGTTCCAGCTTAGGAAGGAGGATGTCGAGAACCTGATGGCGCATCCCAAACTTGAAGACGATTTTCAGCTTTGTCTTTATTCCACATGACTGGGGAGGAGAGTGCTGGTCTGATGGCCCCAGAGCGCCACACACACATGGTTACCCGAGTCTGGCTTCGGAAGCCCATACACATTTGCCAGGGCCAGGCCAACAACGGCGTCTCACAGCCTGCCATGCAGGGCAGCCGGGTGTCTCCTCGTGCATCCAGGCACTGAGCCTTCCTCACTCACGGAGGGACTGTAGACTGGCACACCTACCACGGAAGTCAGCGTGGACCTTCCGCAAAAAACCGTTCCCTTTCTCAGTATCTTCCCAAATGAGTTCGAGACATCATATTACAGACATCACATTGCAGCACAGTTTATAAGAGCTAAATCTTGGAACAGCCCATGCGTCCACTAACAAATGAGTGGATAAAGGAAGTGTAATGTTTATAGTCAGTGGAAAAGGATAAATTAGTCACGTGTAGGAAAATGGATGCATCTTGAGTCTATAACGTTAAATGAAATAAATTAGACCCCAAAGCTTAAATATCAGCTTAAATGTATAAATATATTAAAAAGTAAAAGAAAAGATAGAAAATAGGAAATGGGGTGATAGATGGGAAGGGGGACCAAGAGATGGGTGGATGCGGAGGTGGTGGGGAGGGGAGGGGAAGGGGAGGTAAAAAATTAAGATGTGTTGTATATGAGTACCAGCTTCCCACAATGAATGAATGAGAGATTATACGCCGTGAACATATGCTAATACAATTTAAAAAGTGAAAAAAAACCTGAAGAAGCAAACAAAATAAAAAGACCTAGGTCTTTTTTGTTCTGTTTAATTTACCTCAAAGAGGTGGAATCTTAAGATCTTTGACTGGGATTTCTTTCACAGGATTGACCAGGCACATTTTGAGGGTTTCTATTGCTTCTTTAGCAAGATACACATAATAGCCCCACAGAGCCCGGGTGTTTGCAGGGTCCTGGGAGGGTGGTCTTCCCACTCCACTGACCGTTAGTCTTTATTGCTGGACCCCAGGGCACTGCCATCAGGCTCTGGTGACAGCAGAGGGCCTCTGGGGAGCTGTGCCTGTGAGCTCGGCTGCAGGGAGTTCCCTGTGCTGCTGTTACCATGAGGCTACAAGGAGTAAAGGAAACTGCTCAGAATTCCAGAGAGGACACAGCTCACCCTTTCTAGGGCAACACTAATAACAAAAACCAAAGACAGAAAATGAGGTTGCAAAAGGGAAAGAGAAAAAACCCCTCTGAGTGTTGAAAATATATTTTTTCTTAGGAAAGAAGCTATTGTACCAACAAGGAAGGGATTGTCCTCCAGCTCCGTACAGCTTCAGTACTTGGTTGATGGAATCCTAGAGTCTGTTTTCTATAGTCTAATCCAAATCTGATTCTTAAAGAGAAGCAAAATGTTTTATCTGGGCTCTTTAAAATGTTTCACCAGTGAGCGTCTATATGCGCAGGCGTCTAATCATGCAGCCACACCAGCAAGTGAAGTCAGGACTTAGAACTAAATTTCTTTCCAAGTGGAAACTGATTTTCAAAAGTCAAGGGAAGGAACAAACAGCTAATCTTCCTTGTGTGCACCAAAAATAGAAGCAAGTATAAGGATGCCGGGGTTTTCTCCTGAGAGCAGGTAAAGATAGTCCTTTGCTAAGAGGCCAGCTGACGCGACACCCATCTGTCAACAGAGGCGGAAGCCTCACTTCCTCTGACTGATAATTGTGTTCCCCTCCGTGTCAGTTGTCTATTTATTCATAGGCAACTTCGAGACATCAGCAACATTCTGTTCCTGCTCCGTTGACACAGAGCACAGCACCATTTTTATCTTAGGATGGTTGGTGAAGTACTTTAACACACAGCAACTATGACAGATATCAGAAGATGCTAAGTAGCACTCCCTGGGGTTAGCAAATTTTAAACATTTTCTGGTATTTGCATCAGTGTTATTTCTGTTCTAGTTTCAGAGAACAAGTGTTTACACGGTTGTCTTCTGGAGTTTCTCAGAGATTCCATCCCTTTGCCTGCCTTCAGCTTTGGTTCATGTCCCCCCAGATTCAGATGTTGTAAACTTAGCCCCACGCAACAGCACTGTGAGATGGAGCCTTCAACAGAGATGAATCCGGTGGGCTCTGCACTGACCCAGGAGGTGTGGGGTATTACTGTGGCACTGGTTCCTCAGGGAAGGAGCTCACCCTCCTTCTCCCACTCCCTTCACAGCATCTCCACAGGGAACTTTGCATTTTCCCTCCAGCTCTGCGAAAGGTACTAATCCTGTTTATGAGGGAGTCTCTCACTTCCCTGAAGGCCTTCTCTCTTTATACTAAGGCCAGGTGGATTGGTGTCAACAAGAATTTTGGAGGAAACTTGAAACCATGACATACCCTGGGCATTATTTAATAATCCCTAGCAGCACTGCATGGTGCTGTACTAAATTTTCTTATTTTCTGTATTCTCCATGCTCTAGCTTTTACTTTTAGGATGGTTAGAGGACTTGGTGGAGGGAGCAGCCTTTCATGCATAAAGTGGCCAGAGCTGGGAAACTGGGAAGCCCACTCCAAGGCAATGTCCTTCTACCCTAACCTCCTGGGGCCAACATTATCCAAACCACCCCGCCCCTAAACCTTCATCCAGCCTAATCATTGGGAAACCCAGGGCAGATCACAGGGACCACTTTGTTTTCTCATTTCTTCTGCCTCCTGCCCAAACCTGATTCTTCCAACTGGCCACTGTGATACAGAGATGGAGCAATAACAGTCCCGTCTCAGCAGCCTGGGCCTGTCTGTATTGTCACTGTCACCGTGTGAAACCCTGCAGGTGCATTTTGTACTTCTGTTTTGTACTCGTGTTGCTTCGGGAGATGTCACAGTTATCACCACTGCCAATTAATTCAACAAGGGTTGCAAAATGGCGACATTCGACCCTGTCCCTTTTCGTCTTCTGTGAGTTAGAAATCTTTTATGAAGAGAAATTATTATCACCTGCCTGAGTCCCTGGACAGAAAGTTGTTATAGGAAAGTTAAAATAAATACTGCTTCTTTACCTTTATTTACTAGTTGCCGAAGTGAGCTAATTCTCTAGCATCCTTTCAAAACGACGAACAAGGTTTGTTGTGATGATTCTATTTTGTGTAGTGTGATTGTGATTTCGAGAACATACAGATGAACTCCAGTCCACGCGTGTGATTCGTACTGACCCTCACCTCCTCTCTGGACAATCAAATCTCTTTAATTTACTCCTAAATCCTTTTGCCTGACCTTAAATATTTTGAGAGCTTCTTTGCCCAAGGGAATGATCAATGTTTCTGACAATCTTTTAAACTTAGTACTCAGACTGGAAATCAGTTACCTTCCAGAGGACCCTGGTTCATTGTAGTAGGGAATGATATTTAGAGGCTGAAATAGGGACACCAGGAGTACATATGTGCGAATATATATACTATCTCCTCATTCTTATCTTCGTACCTTAGCATCTTCAAGTCATGGTGGTTTTAGGGCAAGTTCTTCTATCCTTTTCTTCTTGAAGATTGTTTTGAATGGAGTCAACCCTTCGGTGTTATATAAAAGTTTGAAGATCACATTATGTCATAAAATACTGATTTAAAAAATTTTATTGAATTTCAGTTTGGAATAATGGACATTCTTGGTATTGTTTTTTTCTTATTCACGAGTAGGACAGAATATTCCTCATACTTAGATACTCTTTGTATCTCCCCTCCAATTTTTATAATTTATATAAAGTTTAGCTCCCATTTTCTTACATGTACCAGATAATCATATTTGTGTTATTGTGGCCATTTTCTGTATTACATTTATCCAATGTATGTACAGTGATAACTCAGTGGTCACATAGCTCCAAGGTTGAATTTGTACAACGAAGTTTGGAAAAAATCGGCTTATTGTTCCTAACTTTGCTCCATCGGCGAGTCAAAAATTCGACTTGATTAACCCTATGCAGGCTGACGGGGAGCCCCACACCCCATCTCAGTGCGAACACAAATGGGACCTTCGGTCTAACTGCCGCTCTGGCCCAGACAGTGCACAGTGCTCATGTTCTTGCAGTAAAACATTTGCCGTTCTAACCATGGCTCCAAAGAAAGTTAGTTCCCTCCATTAAGGCTAAGAGGGAAAACTGTGAGAACCATGTTAGGGTTAAATAAAGAAATCATTGTAGAATTCATTAAGTCCTGGAAAAATGAATTTATAAATGTAATTTGGGGCCTCTGAATCAATTATTTGATTTTTCATTATTTTTTATGGAGAAAATATGTTCGTTTCTCAAACTTTCAGGTGTTCAAACAAGAATTTGGAAAAATCTGAGTTGGACAATCAAGGTAACTCTATATATTACACTTTTTTAAAATAAATGCCCTTTGGAATAAACAAAAACATGGTTATCTTCCTGAGAATATATGAATAAGAAGAGCAAGACAAAGTTTGATCAGATCAACATTTCTTGAGCTGACAAAGCAGCATTTTTAAAAATTGGACTGGCCCATCCGTGGGGAATCCCCTGAGGGACTGTGGCGTCTCCAGACAGATGATGCTGCTGACGAGGGGGGAAAGGAGATCATGTAGGAAGCACAGTGCATCTCTTGAGTTTCTGCCTTCTGCGGAAATGTTTCTTCTGTATGTGAATGCAAAGAACAACACAGAGTGGTGGACATTTGAGACCATCAGAGTGGCTGGTCCGTGGATGCCTGGGGCGCAGGGTGACCCTGCCACTACTCAGCAACAGGAATGTGTGCCAGATTGTTCAAAGGAGACCAGAAGCTCAGATATTTTTGTGAATTTTCTTGAGTTGTAAGTTTAGGGCAACCAATTCAACATGGTAATAACATTGTATAAAATACAAATATAGGCTGTTTATGGCCTGAGAGCCATTCCTTTATGATCCCTCCAAGGTTTTCTGGATGATAATCTTAAAATTTTAATATTTGGATGGTTGGAGTAATCCAGTCAATGGAGACAAGGGAAGTAAATCTGTCTCGGTGGGTTGTTGGATCTCTCTCCTTACTGGCATGTCTGACCCTCTCCAGGTGGGGCTGTCCTTCCCTCTAAGGACCTTTGTCACTACCGAGGTTGGGAATGTGCCACTTTCCCTGAGTCACGTTGGGGCAGGAAAAAGATGAACCAGATGTTGTACAAGCACAGACAATGAAGTCTGAAAGGAATCTGGGAAGGAATTAGTTCTTTTGACTATGTAGGTGAGGAAGCGAAGTCCTACGAAAGCCAATACCTTGTTGCGGGGTACATTTTGAGTTAATGGCATCTGCTGATTTTTAGGCTTTCTTACCAATTTCCAAGTCTTGTGTTGCAGGGCGCAGCTGAGAATGCATGAATATCCACAGCCCAAGGAAATGATAGGCTTCTTCACTGTGTCTAATTAGGGTTTAATTAAATTTGATTATTTAAAATTGCCGAACTAGAGATCGAGTGTACCATATTTTCTTCACCATGCCAGAGTACAAATTGGAGAGGTCGGGGAAGTCAGTAATTGAGCAGGGATGCAGAGTGCTGGATGCACAGTAATTACCCTGCATTTTCCAGTGCTGCTGATGGGCTCTGCATAACAGATCCCTCCCTCAGTGGAGATGCTGAGGTTTAAAGAGTCAGCAGAAAGAACAGGAGACGGTGAGCTTCCCTGAAACCAAAGGTCCTTCACTCCATGGAGCTGGTTTCTTGGCACTTTCAGGCAAGTTGCTCTAATAGTGAATGGTATCACTGAGCACTGCCGTACATCAGCAGTGGCCCTGTATACTTGGCCAGGTATCTCCTCCATCTTTAAAATGAGGTCATCAGTTGTTATTCTTGCCATTTTATAGATGGGGTGGCTTGCGTGATTAAGTGACCTTAGATTTGACCCGAGGTCTCTGTCTTCTGAGCTATTAATCTCAGCACTTCGCAGCCTTCCTAAATAGACTTCAAGTTATATTGCCCTCATCTACAGTTCTAACAAAAGTCACTCGTTCAGCACAGCTTTTAGAGGATTACAGAGAGTCTACCCGAACAGCTCCTTCTTCATCCCACGCTTTCCTTGGAGGTTCTGAGGCTTGATTTCCTCAAAGCAACAGATGAGTACTGGCACTGCTCTAGCTTTTGGCTTGGGTTTCTTTCTTAGTACAAACTCTGAAATGTAGCTTGAAGTCAGATCCCTTTTAAAGGAAGCAAAAAGACTTAAGAAAGCAATGCTGTCAAGATGAATAAATCTTATAGGGAATTTTGTGAGCATTAATGTGCAGATTATTTGACAATGTGTCATAAATTTAGATCCCAATTAAACACATCAATGTGGAATCATTGCCTTTAAAATGCAAACATGTTGCAGATATTTCAAAAATCTCAAACTTAACCATGCTGATTAATAAGAAAGAGCTGTTGTATGATGTCAAACAGAATAATGTAGCATTGATGAGAAATTATATCTTTGCCTGACTTTCCCTAAAGAAGTGAAATTAATCTGTGAGTAATTAGGTATGGGATGAAAATTGTTTCCTGTTTTCTCAGATTATACATAGGAGTTTAGGTAAGGATAATTACTTGTGGTTTACTCTCCTAGGCCATAGAGCAGACTGCTAGACTAGGATTGGTCTTTGACCTACTGACTTCTTCAAACCTTGCCTACTCACTAGCATTAGGCCCTTCCATCTTAAAGGGTGTGCAATTTTAGTGGCTTCTATAGGAAAAGTATAGTGTCATAGTTTTTTGGCCTCAATTTTTAAAAAAAGTAAACGCATTTGAATGCTCTACACAGTGATATTTATTTCTCAAGCTTGCAATGCCTCAGTTACAGATTATATTAATTCTAGCTGTTTCACTTATTTACACATTTTGGACAGCATTAAATGACATGATATTGAAAGGGGAATAACTACAGTACTTTTCTGTGTACATAAAATAGTACAACTCTAATTTCTACTCCAAATATGTGCATGATGAACTATGGGCAGAAAAGACTTGTGGCTTAGGGAGTAAGAGATAGATTGCTTACAATCATGCCATAAATAGATAACATAAATAGATAAATAGAAAAGGGGGAAGGGGCATGGAGAAACTTTGTAAGGCGCAGGAATGTTTTATCTGGAATGAATGAATTAGACCACTTTGCATGGTTGTAACACAGTACTAGAGACTGGATACTTTACTAAGAAAAGAAGTAAATTTAGATCACAGTTTTAGAGGCTGAAAGTCCATGATCGTGTGGCCTCATCTATTTGGCCTGTGGTACGGGGTCTTTCAGTAGGATCCCGTCTGGGCAGAAGTGCACATGAAAGAGATCCATGGCAAGACAGAAAACCAGTGAGCCAGGGGCCAGTCTTTCTCTGTGAGAACAATCCACTCACTTGAGAACCAGCTCCCTGAGGTCTACTTCTCCTCCTTCCAGGGACAACACCCTCCGTGACCAGTCACCTCTCCCTGTGTCCACCTGTTAAAGGTTCCACTCCCTCCTACATCAGCAATCCTCTGAGAAGCAAGCTTTCAACCCAGGAACATTTGGGTGTGCACCCAGACAGCATTCAAAACATTGAGTGACATTTGGTTACATGACATGAGCTAAAACTGACTCCTAGATTGTCCACTTCTGGTCTGTTATACTTGTAAAATAAAACAGTGACTCTTGTTACATACTGTAACAATCAGGATGCTTTCATTCAGGTTACAACTGAAAGCAGGCTTAGGTCATGTTTGCTATTATTCCTGTATAGATATTTTCTTCTCTTCAATTTAAGCAATTATTTCCAGAAAAGTATTCCCATGAGAAAGCAATCTATTCTCAGTTCTGACTTTTGTATGGATGTGATTTACCCAGGGCTGCTTACACAACATAAAGTTCAATTCAATGAAAAGATAAAAGTCACATATTCTGTGAACTTTCAAGTGGCTTGTTGTCAGCAAGTGACTGGGTAAACACGATCCCATTGGTGCTGTGCCAGAGATCATTTGATTTGTTGTGTCGTGGGTTGGGTGGTTCAGAACACAGGTTACTGGGAAGATCTGAGTTTGAATCTAAGGTCTTCCACTTAATAAGCATGTGATACTGGACATGCTATGCGACTTCCCCTGTGTCAGTTTTCTGTTGCCACTGTAACTAATTGTAACAAGGTTAGAGACATAAAGCAACATGAACTGATTATCTTACTCTTCTGGAGAGTGGAATCCCTAAAAGGAGGCAACAGGTTACCCCTCTTCTCCAGCTCCTAAAGACCACATGCTTTCCAACAGCAGTGGGTGGTTAGGTCTTTCTTGGGCTTCATCCCTTGCATGCTCTTGCTCTACAGTCAAATCTCCCCTGCATCCCTCTGAAAAGGACACTTCTGATTACAACTGGACGAGATACATTGTCTAATGGAATCCTCCCACCCTGAGGTTCTCAACTAGTCAGACCTGAATAGTGTAGGAGATCGTATTCATAGTTTTGGGAATTTGACTATCAACATCTTTAGGGGTTTACTGCACCCCGCACCAGGAGAACAAGAGTAGTACTACCTACAGTATGGAGTTACTGTACTAATCAAATGAGATAAACAGTGTGAAGTGCTTGGTATATGGAATGTATAGTTTTATCATGTTAGGTGGAGTGACTAACTTGTCATTGTGTTTATTTGGAGCTTAATATGGTTCAAGGAAATGTGTTTGGGTGACAAGTTGACAAAGGGTAAGACACAATGCTTAAGCTTTAATGTCACCTTGATTGTCTTGGGAACAACCCAAGAGACGGGTGAAGCATACTTTTCAGTGTGTCTGGGTGGGTCATGGGGGCATGGGTTTGGTATTATATTTCGTTCCTGGACCTTTCCTCTTTGGCACTATTCCCTTTGCTCTCCTTCCTGGTTGCTGTAAACTAAGCATCTTTTTTTTTTTCCATCATGCCCTTTCACCATGATGTTTCTGCCTTGGAGCCAGCTAACCGTGATCTGAACCCCCTGAAACCATGAGCCAAACTACACTTTCATTCATTTAAGTTGTAGGTGTCAGGTTTTGTGTCCCAGTGACTAGAAAGCTTGCATAAATCAGATTCTACTAGTTTCATCGTGGCTTCTTGATTATTGTTTCTTTCAAATTTTATCGGGTTCAGAATTTGCTTTCTTTCTCCTCATTCCTTTGAATCGTGCTGAAAATTTAAATCCTCTGACTTTGTGCCAAACAGCACATTCCTTATGTTAAATTCACTCAGTGAATCCTAGAGCATACTAAACATACATAATTAGTCTTACTAAAACCCCAAAAGTTAGCTGTCTGTGTCTCTATTTAACATGACATGTGACAACCATATTGTAAACCCAAACTGAGCGCCAGAGTGCCGTGCTGGAATTAAATGCAGATCCGCTGTGTAATCCTCCAGTGTGAATTTCTTGAGCCAACAAAAGAAAACTTACCGTGGCAGCAGATAATTATCTGGTACAGAAGTGTGAATGCCTGAAATACAAATATTCTTGTGTTTAGTTCCAGTAAGGGGCCTCATATTTGTTGGGATTCTATTTCCCCTCTGATACACACACACACACACACACACACACACACACACACACACTCACACTCACACATGCAAGTTTATACACAGAGGCAGATTGCTTGGGTTCAAGCACTGAGCCTTCTACTTGCTAGGTTACGAACCCTCTTCATATTCATTTTCTCATATATAAATTGGGGTATAAATGATGTGTACCACACAGCATAGTCAAAAGCCAAGTTGCACAGTGGATTAAATGCTCCTGTCCACGTGAAATCCATAAGCATCAATTGGAAGATATCAAGGCTGTGACAGTATTTGTTCTCATTACTGCTATGGGTGTTTTAGGACAACATTATAATCTGTCACTTTGTCTAAAAGGTTGCCCAGGTGTTCAGTGACACATTTAGACAAGCCAGGCACCAAGCTTGTATTGTTATTCCAAAGTTTATTTAAGGTGGAAGATGCCCGCTGTATTCTTAGAACATAGAATTAGGAGTTTTTAACTGCACATTCAGTGTAATCTCCAAAGGAAAAAAAAAGATAAACAAGTTCACAAATGAAATGTTAAATATTCTTTTATATGTTTTACTGCAATGACAGGCAAATGATAGCTGGAAATAACCATTGAACAACATCTGTGCATGTTGTGAGATTCTACTTAGAGGAGCAAAAGCTCTGGTGTAGAGCAACTTAATGTGCTCATGAATTCAGTGTCTTTGCTGTATCTCTAGTGCATGGTGCTGTATAATCTGTCTTTCCAGCCATAATGTGGAAAGCTTGTACTGGCAAGGTATCTGTGACCCTTGGCATTTTGTACTACAATGGACTGGTTCTGTGTTTAATATTTTATGGGGTAAAAGGCATTATCCTTAAGTGGTTAAAATTGTCCACATGGCATAAAACAAGGCCAAATAATGAACAAAAGATTCATTTTGCTACCGTTCTTTTTTCCATAGTTTCTGCCTGGACTGGGCTTTTAAAATGTGAAATGTGTGTAGTGGTTTCAAAATGTCATCTGTGAAAAATGTACTGGATAGGTAATGCATCTGGTAGAGCTGAGCAGAATGTTTGTCCATGTCTTTGGATTCCAGGATTTTAAGTGATTGTGACTGTAGTTCTCTTTTCCAGCCCCATTGTTTAGAGATGTGAGGACAGGGTTCTACAGAGGTTAAATGATTTGGCCAGTGTTTCATTATTTCTTAGAGACAGAAGCTAGATGGGAACACTGGTATCCAGTTCTTTTCCACAACATTAACTTTTATTTTTCCTTTCTAATTTTTATGGACTTGTAGAAGTGAAGAGAACCACTATATTCACATTGCTCTTTAATCTCACATCCAGACTATAATCTATAAACATACTGGCTTAAATATGATTGCAGTTTTCTGCTAAACTCAGGCCTCTCTTCAGTGCTGGTTTTTTTTGCCAGCAAATCTATCACAGCATAAGATTTCTCTCCGGGGTTCCTGAAAGAGTTGATTTGGGAGCCAGCTGACACAGCTCCAGCGCCCTGAGGCCATCAACTAATATCCATATATATTTACACATTCTATGCTTTTATGAAAATGAGTGTTTCAGGCACAAATCAAGTATCAGTTTTTCCCCTAACCTCATATAGCAGGAGGAAATAAACGATGGCAGAAATCCAATACAGTGGAAAGGGGCTCGCCAAGAGAGGCTCACGGACAGTCTGTGCATCCTGCACCCAACTGCCACCCGCGCCATGGGAGAGGGTGGACACAGGACATTCATGCTGAAGGAGGTGGCATATTTCACATCCTGAGGCCCCACTGTGGTCACAGTGAGGGTTATGGACCTGTCTTCTGTGGCCCTGTTTGAGGGGCACATAGGTGGCCAGTGGTGCTTAAAAATCTATACATAAGAGAAAGGGGGCGAGATTAGAGTTGGAGGGAAGCTGAGCGCTGTGGCTATACCATGGGGATCACTGAGTCACCAAGACAGTCAACAAAGTCGTGCTTCTTACAGCACAGCAGATTATCTGGTCACTTACTCCTTAGGGTTCCCAAAGTTGTAGCATTTATTGAGCGCCTAGTCTATGCGCTGGGCACTGTTCCAGATGGTGTGCACCATACTAGATCATTGGGATATAGTACATATAAAAACAAATGAAGCCCTAATATCACTTAGCTTCATTTCAGTGGGGAGATGGATGGACAACAAGATATTAGTGGAATACATGAATTGAAATTCTATGGATAAAAACAGAGGTAGGGGATGAGGAGATGTAGATAGAGCTGAAACATTAGAAAGGAATACTCAGTGCAGATTTACTAAAAAAAAAAAAAAAGATAATAGAGCAAATATTTGAAGGGGTGACAGAGTTGGTTTGCACACCTACTAGATGATGCGCACAGAGCAAATTGGGACCTGCTATGTTGGGTTGGGTTAATAGGAGGCCAGTTGGAAGTTGTCTGTGGGACCCAGTTTCAAGGGGCACTGATACAACACTGCAAACATAGCAAGGCGTGCTTGTCAGAACCGCTGTCAGGGGGATTAGCACATGCAGTGGAAAGAAATTCTTAAGAAAGGTGTTTGAGGTGTAGATAAAACCAGCCTCAGTGCAGTGTCTCCCGGTCATTGTAGATACACAAATACTAAACCCCTTCTAAGAAGGATATGTACCACTCTTTGTTGATTTTATTTGTGGGTTGCTTCTCTCACCTTATTGCATTTTGCATTTTGAAGTCAGATTTGATTTGCTGGGCAAAATAGTGATATTAAGCTCTGCTCCCGGAACTCTCCTTTCTGCCTATTCTCTAAATAATTCCTAGCATCTGTTATGGTTCGGATTGAAATGGCCCCAAACTCATTTGTCAAAGCTTAGCCCCCAACCGACTGGCTTTGGGGGAATGACGGGGTCATGATGCTTCAGCTCATAATTCGATGATGTCATGGGCCGGCTATAGCAGCTTGGGGGCGGGGCTTAGCTGAAGCCAGGGAGTGTCGGGGTGAGACCGGGGCCTGTGGCTGGTCCCCTAACTTTTAGTCTCCGGCTCTTTCCTCTCTGCTTCTGGTTCCCCCGAGGTAAGCAGCTTTCCTCTGCATGCCCTTCCACCACACTGTTTGTGACAGAGCCCTAAAAGCATATATTCATGCGCCACTGGCCACGTTTAGACAAGTTTTGATTTAGCTTTATGTGAAACGCCCGTCCAAATCTCTTGCCTATTTCTTTCTACTGAACTGTCCTTCTATTCTTGAGTCTCAAGAATTCTTAAGGTAGTCTGGATATCAGTTTTGTGCCTGACCTATGTGTTACGGATATAGTCTTCCAGTTATGACCTGGCCATCTTATTTTTAACTGCATTTATCAAAAAGTAGTTATAGTTCTTTGGATGAAATGTTATTAATTTTTATTCTTCCTCTGTGTTTCTTCTTCTAGAAGATCTTTGCCTAGGTCAGTAGCATGATGCTTTTTGTCTACTTTTTTAGAAATGTTATTATTTGAAAGTTTTACATGTAAGGGTACAATCTATATCAAATTAATTTTTATGTATGATGTAAAAAAACTTGAGGTTATTTTTATGTACACAAAGAACTGATTTTTCCAGGAGCATCTGCTGAAAAGACCATTCTATTTTTCTCGGTTTACTTTAGTTCTTCTGCTAAAAATTAATTCACGAAATATTTACAGGTCATTTAAAAATTCTGTTGTCCCATTGAGCCACACACCAGTGATGCACTGTCTTGATTTGAAGACTTTCATAATTTTAAAAATCAGATATTGTTAAGCTCTCCAACTTGTATTTTTCCAACTTTATTGTGCATCTTACACTTCTGTGCATACATCGCACTGTGGAAGTCACAGCAACTGTGCACTCACCTGGTTTCCTCTGGCTCAGCCTTTCACTAACACTGTTCTTAAGTACCGTGTGTAGGTTTTGACCACAAAGAATTTTCCTACTTGACAAATACTTAATTGATCGGATGCTCCCGTCTATTCTTCCAACTGATTTGTTTTATATAATAGAAGATGCTTCCTTTCCTATGCTAGTATAGCAAGGTAACTCATAACCACAATTATTCATGATTATTAAAACACTTCAGAATGCCATTTTTTATCATGAGAGAAATACTACCATGGGTAAACACTGCTTAATGACTAATTTGTTTTGGTGTTGTTTTTTGTTTGTTTGTTTGTTTGTTTTTGAGACAGGGTCTCACTATGTAGTTGAGACTGACCTGGAACTCACTATGTAGCCCAGGTTGGTCTCGAACTCACAGCAATCCTCCTGCCTCAGCCTCCCAATTGCTGGGATTACAGGCATGCGCCACCATGCCCAGCATGACTAATTTTTTTTTTTAATTCCAGGAAGACACAAATTCTATTGATATATCCATGCAACTAAAAACACTATGACTTATATTTATATAAAGAACAGCACAATTTAAGTCCCTAAAAGATACAATCTGCTAGATATTTCTAGACTATACAACAGTGCTGAGTTAAAAAGAAATATTAGAATGCTCAAGAGTTCTATCATTCTAGAAAATTTTATTAGTTTAGATGTACCACCAAGTAGGCATTTATTATAATGACAGGGTCAAACAGATGTAAGAATATGCCTCAAGATTTAAAGTATATTACAGAGAGATGAAATAGAAATTCAAGACAGTGTCCTCACATGCCCAGCAGAAATTCTTGGCTTCCATTTTGGAAAGGAAATAGAGTAAAATAGGTGTTAACTATATAGTGCTATACTCATAGTAACAATCATTGGCACTTTCTTATCTAACTCTTCATACTTCAGAGTTCCCAGTGAGATAGGTTTTAACTATGAATTACTGTATATTGTAAATCCAATACATTTGAAACTGTACCTAGCATTGGGGCTGACAAATTCAGCTTTGACATACAAAATGATGGCTACGTTTGCTTCGGTTACAGATTAGAATGGCAGTTGCATGACGATGGCTAGGTAGGAAGAATGAGTCCAGTAGTTTAACTGACCTGCAGCAAAATGCCTTCTTCAGAGTCCACAGACCCAGGCATCATTCCACCCAGAAACAGGAACCCTCCTGTCATGGTTCAGAACAATATGTCTCCCCTGAGCCGTGTGTGCTGGGGGTTAGGAGGCGGGACCTGGGTGGAAGAGGAGGACCCTGTGGGAATGACCTGGTTATTTATGTCTCCCTTTCTAGCTCTTCTTTTTACACTTTCTGTATTCTGTCCACTATGCCTTGTTACCATGAAGTCCCGCCTTGGAGTCAGCGACTGTGGACTGAAACGTAAGCCAAAATAAACCTCTACTCCCTTAAATTCTGGGTGTTGGGTATTTGTGACGAAGACGTCCCAAATATGATTTACGAACTTGGTTACAAAATATAGCAAGGTTCACAGGAATTCAAGAACCAGTCCGCGGGACCAGAAGTTACCAATCTGCCAGGAATCGAGGCTACTCTGGCCCTGGAGCTGTACGTTTAGGGGTCTCTACGGTTCTTTGTGCAGATGACTGTCTTCACCTCTGAACCTTCTTCAGTCTGCGCAGCTCAGCAGGGCTGATGCATCATGAAATTCTTGGCAGTTATTTTTAACTCTTTCTAAAATCAGAGCAAAGTAATCATACTGAATATTGGGCTTTACCGTCACATTCTCATACATGCGTCTAACTTGGATCCTATCTCTCCTCGCTGTTCCCTGCCTCAGATAGCTCCCCGTCCTCTCCCCACCCCTTTCCTCTTCCCTAACAGACTCACTTCCACTTTCACGTCATCTTTTCCCCCTGGATTCCACATATGAGATAAAACATGCCACACGAGTCTGGCTTATTTCACGGAACATGATAGCCACTTTCGTCCATTTCCCTGCAGGTGACACGGTTTTGTTCCCCTTTAATACGGTATGCTGTATATACACACCACATTTTCTTTTTCCACTTACCTGCTGACCAAACCCTAGGCTGATTCCAAAGCTGTGAATTGTGCTGCATTGTGCATGGAGCTGTCTCCGTAGTGTGCTGGCTTTAATTTCTTTCTTTCTTTTTACACAGGAGTGGCATAACTGCATCATATGGTAGCTCTGCTTTTAGTTATTTGGGAGCCTCCACACGCGTTTCCATAGTGGCTGCACTTGCATTCCCCCAACAGTGCGGAAGTGTTCCTTTCCCCCACATCTTCGCCGGCATTTATTATATCCTGAGTTCCCGGAGACAGGCATTCTGCCTGGGTGAGCTGGAACCTCACTGCAGTTCTCATCTGCGCTGCCTGATAGCTAAGGATGTGGAGCATGTTTCCCACACACTTTGTGGTCCTTTGTACCTCCTTATTTGAGAAGTGTGTGCTCAGTTCACCTTCCCGTTTTCTGAGTTCTTTAAATGTTCTGGATATTAGTCTTCTGTCAGAAGCGTAGTTGGCAAAGATTTTTCTCCCAGTCTCTTACGGTGTCTTCACTTTGTTAATTGTTTTCATTGCTTTGTAGAAGCTTTTAATTGGATGTGATTCCATTTGTCAATTCTTGTGATAATTACATTAAAAAGTTATTCGGGCTGGGGATTTAGCTCAGTGGTTTGGTGGCCTGCCTCGCAAGCGCAAGGACTGGAGTTCGATCCCCGGTACCACAAAAAAAAAAAAAAAAAAAAAAAAAAAAAAAATTTTAAAAAAAAAAAAAAAAAAAAAAAAAAAAAAAAAAAAAAACTATTCATCCACGCTCGCAGTACGTAATGATTACATTTGTTGTGGGGAGTTCATATATATACATAATACATCTTAATTCTTTTTACATCTCTTTTCATAGCCTCTCCCCCCTCTTTCTGTCTTAGTCCCCTTCCAATTTGCAAAAGATTCTGACCCTCATGCACCAGCCTGCTAAGTGCCAAGTCTCAATTTCCAGGCGGTATTGGCCCCACTTGGGGTTTGTAGCCAAGTCTCCCGGGTTAGGTTTCGGAAGACACAGAGGCATCGCCTTGGGGACTGTGGTCAAGCAGAGGGCACAGGCTAACCCCCAGGATGTGGTACTCAGGCCGTGAGCCCTGCCCCACAGCACGTGTGGAATGCTTGAGTGAGTAATGAACTGGCCTGGCAGGTGAGGAATAAAATAAGAAGATGGAAGATGTAGTTGATGATGCTCTGGAATAAAAGACAACAATAGCACAAATCAGAAGAGAGGGCATTAACTCTATGTGTATTTCGTGTTGACTACAAATGAGTTATTTTGCTTTATTTACTTGCATGCCACAGTGAATGGAGACAGATTATACGGAAAGATGCCATGCAGTTTTGTCACCTTCAGAGCCTTGCTGCTCAGAGGAAGAAGTCTAAACCAGAAGAGCTGAAACAAGATTCTGCAGATGTATTGGTGTTATTTTTTCCCTGCATTTAGGTTTTGTGAGTTTGCAGTTTTTAAAATCACACATTTAATGGCAATTTGTTCATGAATTAAACTGCTTCCTCTGAGCCAGGTGTGGTGTTGCACCCCTGTAATACCAGTGCTCAGGAGGCAGAGGCAGGAAGATAGGCTAGAATTTGAGGCCAGCCCGAACTATGTTATGTAGCAAGACTCTGTCTCAAAAAAAAAAAAAAATTGTCCTCTCCAACGTGTGCTGATGAAATTTTTATTTCTTGATCAATATATTTATTATTTTATTCTGGACAATTGAAAATTATAGACTGTGATAGATTATTTGAGTGGTTTGAGCTCTGAGGATGCTCTTCTGAGTTACTCTATTTTGCTCTGGGGTCAGAGAAGTATAACATGGGTCTACATTTTTAAGAAACTTTCTCAGATTGATCCCACTCTTATCCTGGCTCTCTCAGAGCTTCATGAACTTCCCCGTACACTTCTGTTCTTGTGAGAGTGCACTGAGTAGATAAACTGTTTCTAGTGTTTGGCTGTGCTGTGTTTACAGCGAGCTTCCACACTGAATCCTTTGCTCTCTAGGCTCTGAAGACTGCATGTGCGTCACCAGAATCCCAGGGAGTGCGTCCGGAGGTCCTTCTCCCGAGCTCTGCTCCACATAGCCAGCAAAGCCCAGGCTGCCATTCGCCACATCGCACCTGTGTGCATCTGTCTGCCTCCCATTAGGTAATGTGGACCTTTGACGGGCACACAGGGTCTGCACCGTGAGCCTCAGCCATATCTAGGTGAACCTGCTCACTTCATTCTAGGAACTCGTAAGCAGAGCGCTTCGCAAAAGACTCCTGTTGGTAATCCTGTCTTGTTTGATGCATATTTTATATATTTTTGTCTTAACTATCATGCATTTCAAAAAGAGTTCCACTTTCTCACTGTCTCCTGCATTGCACTCAGGTCTCTGGGTTTAGGCTGTGTTCTTAATTTAGACAAACAATGGCCATGTTAGCAGCTTGCAGAGACCAGCAGCTTCCAGCAGCAATCAGAGGAAAAAGTGTTAGCAGGGCATCACTTAAAAAAATTATGTATCGGTGTTTTATAGTATCTGAGAAATTTAACCAAAATCTCCAGCCAGCAGCTCACAAGTCCCATTGCACTTATTCCTGTGTCCCTGTGACATTCAGTGTCTTTCCTTTAATTGCAAACAGATGTGAAGATTGAAATATCATGGTTGATAAAGTAAGTAATGTGGGAAATAACTCAGAGAATGATAGCTCATTTTCTAAGACAAGACAAAGGTAGAAGAAATCACTCCGAGAAGTCCTCTTTGTTCTGCCTTGGAAATGCTCACCAGTGATATATTTCTTTCTCAGTGTGTCATGCTGACCTTGCTTTAACGCCTTCTCTCTCTGGTCGCTCCTTAGCAAGAGACCAGAAATAGTAAACGACTACCAGGTTCCAGTGGGAAGTGGATGAAGAGTCCACAAAGCTGAACTTCAGAGCATTTTAACAGGTTGAAAAATAGAAGATCACAGAAGCCACCTGGGCCACGGAAGCGGGAGAGGCTCATTCACAAGGTCACCTCGGAGTATCGTCCAGCGAGGGAGCTGTTTCTCCATAGAACCATGCCACAAACAGGATGCTGTGGACAGCAGGACTAGGCGGCCGACTTACAGCTAAACACATAAGTAAAAGGCCTCACAATCAGCAGCTTTCGAAGCCGTGCTTCTGAGAGATTCTTCCTCTGTTCTCCATGCTCCCTCCCCCTGGTTGCCCACCGGGTGTCACATGTGGGTGCCCACTGGAAGCTGAACACCACTCCCCGTGCTGTGCTGTGGGCCATCTCGGTGTCTCAGAGAAGTGGCTTGGCCACAGACACACAGAAAGAGCTCAAGCTGAGACAAGCTGTATTTTTTAATTAAGCTGTGTATTGTTAGTCAAAAACGCATTTTGGAGAATATTTGACAAACATTCTGACTAAAGATGGTGAAACGATGAAAGGCCAAATGTCCACCGTCCTTACTACAAAATGAAATTAACAGCACTAAGTAGTTATACACAAATTTTAAACACAAGAGAGGTAAGACTGAGCTTTAAGTTTTTCCAGGAACCACTAAACAAAGGGCCCAGATGGCGATTACTTACCAAAGTGACAGGTCGGGAAAGGAGGAGGACTTCTGTGCCACTGTGGCTTGCAGTCTCTTACCCAGTCCTCCCAGGCAGAGGAAGAACGGGTGCCGGTGAGGTACAGAAAAGACGCCCAGCAGCCCCAGTATGTGGAGCAGCCAGTACCGCTGTCACTTCCTGTCTTGGAAAGTGATTGGAACAGCAGCTGAGGGGTGTTTGGGGAGCCAGAGAACCTCAACACCCAGGCTGCCTCCAGGGCAGCAGCCTGTCCCAGGCCCCCAGGGGACTCATCCCCTGCCTTCTCTTGCTGGAGTGGATCCTGGCCTGGAAATTCACCCGCAAATGACAGAGTCTGGGAAACACTGTGCTAGACCCCTGGGCTGCGCTGGGAGGGACCAGGGTGGCACTGAAGGGAAGGAGAATGCTTCCCTCCATCCATCTTTAGGAATATCTGAAGCCAGGAGTGACAGCTCTGGGAAGCCTTCTCCCATTTACTTTGGGAATTATTTCTGTTCTCTAATGCTTTTACAGGATTGCCATCTACAGTTCCCAAAGACCTGGTCGCTCAGGGTGCTTAGCAGAGACCCTCCTCTCAGGGTGCTTAGCAGAGCCCCTCCACTCCACAAGCCAGGTGCAGGAGTGGCGGGGGGAGAGTATGTGGCACCTGCAGCCACTTCAGGGCATCAGCTGGAAGGTCTCTTCCCAGGTTCAGGATGTAATCCTTTCCTGGGGCAGGAGGATCCAGCTTTTTGTGGGCAACACCCCAAATTCCTCAAGAGGATGGATCCTGCTAAATCAAATTGGCTGTACTGTTAATTACTGCAAGAGCCTCACAAATCTCATGTGAAGAGATGGGCTTGATGCAGTCTGTCCTTAGCATTTATTTTGTCTCCTTACCAGCTCCTTCTGGGTGGCGCTGGCCAAGCTCAGCCTTGAAAGCACTTTCCCTATCACAGCACTGATCAGCACAATGGGTTTCAAATGATGGTTAGACTTTATGGCCATTTTGCTAATTCTGATAAAAATCCTCCAAATTTTAGGAGCTTATCTCAAAGTTCTGATGTAGGAGGAAGAAGGAAGAGCCCCATGTTCTCATATCCCTCACAGTAAAATGCTACGATGGCCCTTCAAATTCCTAAATAGCAGTCAAATTCCTAAAGATTGCCAAGGAGCACAGGAGAGTCTAATTTTAGGGCTACAGAGCTGGAGCCCACCCTGGAATTCTTTTCACATGTAATGATTAAGGTGCCCTTTTCTTGGGGTTCTGTGGCTGCTAACTAGCTGTGTGGCTGAATGATGCACAACTCAGGCCTCTGGGTGAAGCTCCTTTCCTCTTCCTCTTTTGAAGAAATCTAGAACTCTGAAGACATTTTGCCATTTTTTTTTTTTTTTTTTCTTTTTTTTTTTTTTTTTTTTTTTTTTTTTTTTTTTTAGCCATTGAGGCCCTGGGCCATGGCAAAGAGCTTCCTTCTGGTCACATACATAGAACTAGAACTCTCAGACACCTCTTGTTCTCCTACATTGTGGGGTAAGCACTGAGCCAATGTCTTAAAGCGGGTCTTAGCCACTTTCCTTGTCACTTGGACAAAATGCCTGACACCCTCAACTTAGAGGGAAAGTTTATTTTGGTTCATGGTTACAGGCCCTGGTCAGATGGATCCACGGCAGAAAGGGCATGGCAGTAGGGTCTGGCTTAAAAGAAATCTGCTCACTTCATTGTGGCCAGGAATCCCAGAGTAAAGCAAGCAGCCCAGAGGGAAATATAGATACCCTTCTGGGTCACACTCCCAGTAATGTGCCTCTAATCAGGCCCACCACCTAGTAGAACATTAGTCTACCCAGTTTATCAATGGATAAATCCCCTGATAAGCATAGGGCCCCTTGATCCAGGCACCTTCCACACGCACATGAGAACTTGGTGGTCACTTTAGATGTAATCCATAGCATAGGGCTTGGATGGATATGAACGCAATTTCTCAATGCCCTATCTCCCTGCTTGCTTGCCTGCTTGCTTCCTTCCTTCCATCTTGATTTCCAATTAATAAAATTATCATATTTCAACTATAATTCTTAATATTGGTTGGTTTTTTGTTCTTTGTTATTGTATGTGCCGCCGAAGTAAGCACTTTTTGTTCTGTGTTTAAAAATGGCAATACCATTACCTAGTCAGGATGAGATTCTTGGTAGAAATGGTTAAAATATATCATACTTAAAATGTCCACATGGTCTAGAGAGTTGAATTTGATTGTCCCACCACATTCAATAAAGCTGATCATGGGCCCTGACACCATTTTATTGCCTGTGTGGAATTGGGACTGACCAGATTATATTCTTTTTTTCAGCCCATCAAAAAATGTCAGTTGCAACAGTGCCAAATGTTGACAGCAAGGCCAGTAAAAAGGGCATTGAGATCCTATTGTCCAGAGTTTTAATACAGAAATTTAAAGGGCTCTCCAAAATGTCAGACATAAGGACAACTCTTGTGTGTTAATGACAAGAAGAAAAAAAAAACTATTTCCTCTCAGAAATTGTCTCTGATATCATTAAATTTCTTCTGATAATTCACTTCTCATGTCTGTCACATACAGTCCCTGTCTTCTGCTGGCAGAGGATACAGAAGCTGTTATGTGGCTTATAGACTTTCATGTTTGCAGAAGAAATGTGTCATATTCCTAGAGGGCTCGCTCCTGTTTTGCTACATTTTATAATGATTTGTTAGGCAGATGTTTTAGTCTCTTTCCTTGTTGCTGGGACAAAATACCCAAAAGAGGCTTATTCTGGCTCATGTTTCAGATGTTTCAGTCCTCACATGGAGAAAGGCCAGGGTCAGAAAAGCTGCTCGTGTCAAAGAGGCAGGAAGGGAAACATATACTTCCGGGTCACTTTTCCAGTAACCTTCTTCTTCCTGTCAGACTCCACCTCTTTCAAGTCAGTTAGGGTCTAGTCTTCTTCCAAAAGCCACATCTATGAGTATGTGAGGTTTGGGGGGAACAGTTTGATATAAACCACAACAGCAGAAAGAGAAAAATGTTGGGTAAATTTGATAACACTGAATGTGTTGAATATGAAAAGAATAATAAAGTTCTCAACTGTGAGAAAAATAGATGAGTCCCAAACATTTACTTACATTTGCTACTGGTCAGCAATGCTCTTCAAAGTTCAGCATTATGGGAATGACCAAAGAAAACAGAACAAATTGTACCATCTCTGGAAAGAATTCTGCCATGTGTGAGGCAGGCTTGGGTGAGCTGGGGAAAGTGGTGGACTTGCCCCATCAGGGCTGGCTGAGCACTGCCAGGAAGTAGCATTTCCAACTTTGACCCTGGGCCAGAGGATTTTTTTTTTTTTTTTTGTACCTGGGATTGAACTTGGGTCCTTGTGCTTGCAAGGCAGGCCACCGAACCACTGAGCTAAATCCCCGGCCCCTACCAGAGATATTTTTTGATGGGGGATAGGGCTCAGCTATTAATATACAGTGGATTTTTGACTTACAAATTCAATCATTTCCCGAGGGCTGGTTGTAACTCAGGTTGGATGTAAGTCAATCAGCTGAGATCCGGATGTTTTCCTGGGTATGCATTATAGATAACAAGACATAGATGACTATTCTGTTCACCTGATTAACCTAAGTTGGTCATAACTTAAGGGTCTCCTGTATTTTTAAAAGGTATACATGTACAATCAAGAGTGAGAACCCATTAAGAGAGTAGCTCAAGTGAATCTCGTTCTGTACAGAAATAATTAATCAAGAAAGTGCTAATAATGATCCTGGAAACCTCGCTGAACCCGATTCGGTCAGACGCACACCTGAAACAGCTGCCTTCTCTGATACCAATGAAAAGGGGCTTATGTAGCCAAGGTTTTCAGAAAACATCTCTCAGGTTAGATAATAGATTTCTCAGCACATAAAGCATTAATATCAGGCTCCCTCTCGATGACTTAAACAGAGGCTGCTGTACTGATTTGTGGTGTCGACAGGGGCCGAAGAAGAGTGTGATTGAAATCAAATTGTTCAGAAAATTCCTCCGCTGAGTCCACCTACGAGAAGAGCATTCTTAAGAATAAGGATCCTGTCATTACACCCTGTCCACCCAGACCCACAGGCCCGCGGAGGAGACAACTCTGCCAGGCCTCAGGCCAAGACTACGCCACGAGGACACCCCTCCCAGCAGAGAAGCCCACCTGGCCCACCCGTGGATGCACCGGGCTGCTCGGGTGGCTGGAAAGGGCAGCCCAGGCACAAGAGTGAGGATTTCCAGGCCTGCCAGAGACCTAGGGACAGGGACAGGGTGAGCAGGGCTTTGCAGGAGAAGGGCCTGGGCTCTTTCATACATACATATGAATGATTTTCAGCACTGTCTTCCCAAAGCCTTAAAAGTATCCTAATGCCCATATTCTACCTGGACCTATTAAGTCAGCATCTTTATGAACAAGCATGTGGCATCAGATATTTCTCTAAAACTCTCAAGATTCTAAAGGTTGAGAAAAACTGCTGTACTTTTGGCTCTTAAAGGGTGAATGAAATAAATTGACTATTTCTGTAGTACAATTTGTTAAGTGCATTAAAAAAAAAAAAAAAAAGGTTTTCCTGAGTTCATCCCCTACCTGTATCTTAATTCCACTGCCCTTCCATTTCGCTGTCTCTCCAAATAACTAATCAGGTGCTTTCTCCACAAAAGTCCTTCTTCCCCACCAGCCCTATCACAGCAATATTTTAGGGCAGTGATATCAGAATAAATCTCCCATGCATCCCAGTCAATTTAAATTTATTCTGTAAGTGTGGTGTGGAGAATAAAAGAAGCTTCTCTCCGGGCTTATATTTTATAGATATGCATTTTTATAAACAAGGGTCATGGATATAAATCCACATATTCATTTCCTACCAGAATCACTCCCATCTTGAATAAAATGGATTTCTGCAGTCAAAATTCAGTTAAGGGCCCAGGATGTAGCTCAGTGGTGCAGTGCCTGCCTGACAAGCCTGAGGTCCTGAGTTAGATTCCTGGTACAAAAAAAAAAATAAATAAATTAAGAATATGCAGTGCGTCAGATCTAACCAAATTCAATAGCAGCTACCTCAGAAGTGGAGAGGAGCGTGTTATTATTCAGGGTACTTGGCCTTTTGGTAATAAGCTCAAGTGAACAGGATGACTGCAGCCAAACTATAGTGCAGAGCGATCGATGGACTCATGGAAGGGGAGTGTGTTCCTCCTGATGACTCAGAAAGATGGTACGGAAGTGTGAGAGGGCTCGCCTCTACACCGCAGAAGGTCACAAAGCCGTGTCAGGCTCCACAAAGTAACAGGATGTTGATCCACACAGGGCACAAGTAAGCAGCCCTCCAGGACTTCAGACAAAGGAACTATGATACAGCAATCCATGGAGTCGGGGGCCTGCCTTTCAGTCCACAGAGAAGATTTTGTCAGATAAAAGGAAAGCAAAACACCAGCTGAAGCAACAAGAAAAGAAAAGAAAAAGCAGAGGTGGAGGTCAGAGCCAGTCTGTAGCACTCCCAGCTTCTGACTGCTGTACTGGGAATTTCCTCTTCATTCAGAAGGACCAAGAAAAAGGCAGCAGTCTTTAAACTCCCATTTCTTACAAAAACACATTTTTTTCTCTAGCCGCCTGCCAGCAGCTGGTGATACAAGAGATGTCTGAAATGTGAATCGGTACCAAAGTTTCTGCGTGGGACCCTCCATGGCCTCTGATTTCCAGGTTATGGTCATCTGCCTGCCCGTGCATCCATCCCTCCCTCCCTCCGTCGAATGGGTATGTAATGAAGGAGCATATGCCAACTTCTAGGCAACGCAGTAGGCTCTGGAGAGAACAGTGAATAAGACTAAGCCATTCCCTTTAATGTACAGGGGAAACATATAATGAGAATATGAGAAAATAATTACACAGTATAATATCAAGCTAAGGGCTCCCTAGAAATATGAAGTGGTACGAGGGAATACAGAGAAGGCAGGCACACAGCCACTGGAGACAGAAAGGTTCCACTTACATCAGTGGTGTTAGGATGGGGTGAGCTCTGAAAGGCAGGTGTGGGGCAGAGCATGCAGAGTCTGTGGGCCTTAGTCTGCAATGCTTAGAGGTCAAATGTCAGAAGGTTTGGAGCAAGTGACTCACACAGAGTATTTATGCTTTTAAAAAAACTCTGGAAAAGTCATTTCTGGTAGAGTAATGGGGATTAGATTTACCTTTGCTTGAAACAACTAAAAGCCCAGACAAAATTTATGAGCTCCAATCCTAACCCTACTGTAACTCTCAAAAGATGGGACACCACAGGCAGAAGGATGTCTGTTATGCTTAAGTCTAAAATGGACCCCCAAAGTCTCCCATGTTCAGAGCTGGGGCTTTGGGAAGGTAATTGGATCAGTGGGGTACATACTCATGGGGAGATCAAACCACTGACAAGTTAATAACTAAATGTGCTATCCTCAGGTTGGGCCTGGTTGGAGTAGCTGTCTCATTGGCTTCTTCCTTCTCTGTGTTTCCTGGCTGCCATGAGGTGAGTAGTTTTCCTCCGCCATGCCTTTTTGGTCTGCCTTTTGCCTTGAAATCTAGTTAACCAGGGACTGAAGCCTCTGAAAACCATGAGGTTTCCTTTAAGTGGGGGGTGTTGGGTATTTTGTCTCCACAATAGGAAAGCTGATTAATACGTCAGGAAGACAGTACAGGAATAGAGAGCCTGACAGTTGCCCAGCTGAAGACATGGAGAAAGATTCTGGGTCACAGAAAGAGGGAACTGATGCAGAGTCCAGTGTTCTCATGAGTTGAGGAAAGAGCTGAGGAGATTGGGAAGCCAAAGTAATCAGACATTCCACAGCAGAGCATCAGAAAGGAGAATGCACAGATCTGCAGAGAATCCCCGAATATACAGCAAGTAACAATTAGGGCCTGAGTGTGAGAAACGTACCTGAATCTGTGGGAGAATATTCTGGAAATAATAAAAGAAACAGTAGCCAGAATTTACACAGGGTTGGAATTAGTGCTGGTACACAACAACTAAAGGGAAAACTTCATGAGTTAGAGGGCTGAGAAGAGTTTTATAATGCTTGTGAGGGAAAAATGAACTCAACATTAAGGCTACTGTGATTCTGCTAACAGAACTGGAAAACAAGATCCAATAAGAGCAAACTGAGGACCAAAACAAATCTCAAGAACGTTTATAGGCACACAAAAATATCCTGAGATGCAGCCACTACATCCTCAGCTCTACTCACTGAGCTATGGAATGACTCATGGAATACAGAAATATCCATCACCCAACAAGGCACAGTTTCCAATGTCTGGCATTTGTAGATAATCAAGGGAGGAAGAAAATGTTTAGAAGGTAAATTAATCACTTGGACCTGGCCTCGAACTGTAGTTGCCACCAACTATGGAATATTTAAATTGTCATTATTGTATTTGTGTCCAACAAACTGAAGAAGCTAGAGGTAAGATTGGACAGGTTAAGACATAGAAACTATAAAAATTATCCAAATTTAATGTATAGAGATGAAAACTGTAATGTCTGATTTTAATTGTATAGAATGAACAGATTACACACTGTAGTGGGGAAGATTAAAAAGCATAAATGTATAGCAATATAAACAGCTCCAAATGAGAAGAGAAAGAAAGCTAAATAAGAAAAAGAACAGAGCATAGTGGGTTGTAGGATGATATCAGATGACCAAATCCACACATAATTAGAATCTTCAAAGAAGAAGAGAGAGAAGTGTGTCACATAGAACATGTTTGGAGAAATAATTGAGGAAAAATTTCCAAATTGATGAGATTATAAATCCACAGACCTAAGAAGCTCAATAATCCTCAAACTCAAGAAGAAAAGATGACTTCCTTATAGAGTAACAGAGATAAGAATAAGCAGACCATGCATGAGAAACAATGCCAACTAAAAGAAAAATAGTGCCCTTAAAATACTGAGAGAAAAATAAAAACCCCAAACCCTTTATCAACCTAGAATTCTTTTTTTAAATATCTTTTTTTTTTTTTTTTTTTTTT
>NW_022900915.1:42776118-42867621 GCF_012274545.1 Fukomys damarensis
TTTTTTTTTTAAATTTTTTTTTTTTTTTTTTTTTTTTTTTTTTGGTTTTTGGTACTGAGGATCGAACTTAGGACCTCTTCTTTGTTTTTCTTTAATTTCTGTAAGTGTAACATGGGTCCTATAGTACAAAACAAGTAACATGTTACAGACAATTGTCAAAGAGATAGATTCATCTTAAACCTTGTTAACCATCAAAGTAGTTTTGACTGGAACTATTTGATAGTCATTAATTGGTGTACTTTGGATAGAAAGTGCTTACCTGTGTCTCCCCTGCTAATGTGAGCCCAAGGGTGATGAGGGTATCCAAGAATTCTTAAGGTAGTGAAGTTATCTTTGAAAAGGAAAGCAGAACAAAAATTCCTTTTGACAGAGACAAGCTGAAATAACTTCTCAGCAGCATACTGGGATGATAGGAAATGTTCAAGGAAGTCCTTCAAGGAAAATAACTCCAGATAGAAAAGTGAATCTCTGCAAAAGCATGAGAAGCAAAGAAAGAAATGAGAAGCAAAGAAAGCATGAGAAAGCAAAGAAACATCAGCTGCATGGGTCTAGGTCAGATGTTTCTTCTTGATATGTGAGAACCTTCAGAAGATAACCGCCCACTTTGGAGGGACCGTAGCTGCCCGGGGTCCCTTCACAGAGGGGGCACCACATTGCATCTGCCTGGACTCCTGTCATGTGGGCCTTTCCACTTCCTCCTCGTGTGTCAGTTTGCTGGTACCATAGATGAGGTACTGCGCCCCCACTCGCCCTTCACTTCACAGTAAGAATCAGCCCGGAATCCGGCGCTTCACTTCACTAAATGTACTGAAAAATTTACAAGGCAGAGCAGTCAAGAACCTTAAAATAACTGTAAATTTCTAGATTTGCCACCTCATCTCTGGGACAGTTTAGTGTTCTCAGAAGTAGTATTTAGCACGCACCTGGGGGTAAGGAGTTAGACAATAGCTTTTAAGCTTGAACATCTGTGTGAGAACAAATAAAGAATTCTTCAGCACCTGAGGCCCAGTCTGACCCACTGTGAACAGCTTGGGGTCAGCCAGCATCCAAGGCCTAGGGGAAGAGACACTTGCCAGGAGGTCTGGAAGGCTGAGGTCCTGGATTGGTCCATGCGGTGTCTTAGAGCGCAATTCTTCACTTGCTGTCAGCCTGGGCTGCTCGGGTTCTGTCTCTGTGGAAAGGTCTCCGCAATTTGCAGAGCTCCTCTTCCTTTCCCTTCTTCTGCCTGTCACCTTCTCTGCTTCTGAGATAAGAACCACTCAGCAGCACTAGTACTTAGGAAAGACCTGCATCATGTGGCTGTAATCAAACTGCATGCTTTCGGATGACCTACTTATGTCTTACATTTCTAAATGCTTTTCTACATGGAAGAAAAGTGTATATAAAAGTAATACCACCAATTTAAGGTGAAAATTGTACAAATATGTTTGCAGCATATGTAACTAAAACTGTAGGACTTCAATAGCACAAAGACTAGGAGGAAGAAATGGAGGATTAATGTTCACTATAGTAAGTAGGAAATATAATAATATAATAATATAATAAAAATAGGTCATGATAAGTAAAATTCCTATGCTAGAAATGCTACAGCTACCACTAAGGAATGGTACAGCAAAGCAGAGCTAAAGTACAATTATAAAATGACTCGGTTAATCCAAATGCATTCAGTTAGATAGAACAAACACTAATAAAGAACAAATGGGACAGATGGAAATCAAAAGCAAGATTTCAATCACATATTGATGTGATCACATGAAATTCAGACTGCCTAAATGTGTACGTTAAATGGCAGAGAAGCCCAGATGAATTACAGAGCAAGGCCCAACTATATACTACAAATATAAAGACAAAAATATGCTGAACATAAAGCAATGGGCAAACAGGTACTACATAACATGAATAGAAATTCAGCCTGAGTGATTTAATCAATATCAGGCATTCTGGAGTAGATTTCAGTGCAAAGAATATCATCACAAAATTAAGAGGTTATTTAATAGCAACAGAAGGGTCAGTTCTCCAAGACAACGTAGCCATACTCATGATAACTCCTGAGAAGAAACCCTCAAAATATTTGGGGCAAAAATTAGTAGAAGTGCAAGAAAATGTAATATCCACAGTTGTAGTCAGACAGGATAAAATCATAAGAATATAATGATAATATAGACGGAATGGAACATTATCAACCAACTTCACCTAATTTACACTTATGGATCACTGCACAACAACAGCATACACAGTATCCTCAAATGCACGCTGAGCATTATCAAGATAAAGCTTATTCTCAGCCATAAAGCATATTTCAATAAAATTTTAAGTAATTCAAATTATACAAAGTATATGCTATAACCACTTACTTAATGGAATTAAATAAAGAAATCCATAATAAAAGATAATGGAAAATCTTCAGATACATTGCACACTTCTAAATAATCCACGAGTCGAAGAAGAAATTAAAAGGAAAATTTGGAAATATATTAAGATGAACAAAAAATGGTGATATAGTGTGCTATAAATTGTGTGACATAGCAAAAATATATAGAAGGCAAACTATAGCTCTAAAGTTTTACATAAAGTTCTCTAATCAATGCCATGAGCTTCTACCTTAAGAATCTAGGGGGGAGAAAGCAAGTTAAGTCCCGAAAGAAAAGAAGTAATAAAAATCAAAATGAAAAATCAACAAAGTAGAGAAAATCAATAAAACTAAAAACTGTTTTTTGAGATTTATATAATGTATAAACCTCTGCCCAGGCAGATCAAGAAATAAGAAAGAAGATACTATAAATTCTACAGATCTTAATAATACTAAAAAGATAATAAGGCAATATTGTGAACAAATTTATACCAGTAAATTGGACAACCTACAAGAACTGGACCAATTCCATGCAAGACACAGACTATGGAAGCACATTCAAACAGAAGTAGATAAGCTAGATAACTCTGTATTCACTAGGGGAATGAGTTTATAGCCAAAACAAAGCTCTCTCACAAAGAAAAGTCCAGACCCAGGTGGTTTTATTGTAACTTGTACTCATTACTTAATGGATAAAGATCCTATACAAGCCTCTTCCAGAACATGGAAAAGAAACTGACCCCTTTCTGTGAGTCCACCATTATTCTGATACCAAAAGCAGGCAGAAATAAGTCTCTCAAGACAGGAACACAACTCGATAGCCAGCCCTCATGAACATGGTTATTAAAGTTTAAAAATTAATAAGTCAAGTTCAAGAATATATAAAAATAAAATACAGTATAATCAGAAAAATAGTGATACATTTTTAGCAGTAGAAAATCCATGTAGTTCACTAACAGTATTTAAGAAAAACTGTGTGATAATATGAATATATACAGAAAAAGTATCACATAAAATTTAACATGCAATCCTGATAAAACTGTCAGCAAACCAGGACTAGAAGGAAAACTCCTCAGTCTGGTGAAGGGCATTTTGGAAAAACTGACAGCTGACCTTGCCCTTACTGCACCGCATGGTCCAGGAGGGCACATTAGCATCACCAGGAGTGGGCCAGAAACAGCCTCACGCCTAGTGGAGCCTGGATCCGGAGGCCCAGCCGGAGCCTCGGAGGTGCGGATGCACAGGAAACTGAGAAGCAGCATGGTGAACCTGATTCGGGATGGGTACTAATTCTCAATCCCTTCCCTAAGTCACTGCACGCTGAGAGAACACTTGATTGTGTTCGAACTTGAACCTTCTCTTCCTAGATGTAAAATGGAGATATAAGTGTATGTCTGAAGGTTGCTGTAAGAAATGTTAACCAGTATAAAATGTTTAGCGTGGTTATGTGCTGCTGCTGCTGCTGTTTTTCAGCAGATTGTTAAAATCCTTAGTGGATTCACACTATAAAAGTGGATTTGTAGAAACTGAGAACTAAAATAACATCTAGTTTATTTCTTCATCTTATTGATAATGAAACTAAATTCTGGAAAAGTCAAGTAGCTTCTCCCAGGTTGGAAAGAGCTCTCTGACATGCTCCCTGCCACGCTATACAGGTTGGCTTATTTAATTCCATGCTAACAAAAGGAATCTTTAAGAAGGCCAAAATGGCCACTGGTCTATGCTTTCTGTGCACATCAGCTGAAATATTCTGTTTTTGGGCTGGGAGCAGCGATAGGTAGCAGACAGCTTGCTAAACCTGTGGGGCCCTGGCTTTGATTCCCAGCATCACACATACAAAATCAATTATTCTGAAACTATATAAAATGTTTTCAGAAATGTTTATCAAAAATATGAACAAATAGCTTTTGCCTTAGAGACAGAAGGTAGAGTGCTTTATTTTTCCCTATCAGTACAGAATATAGAAAGAACAAAAGTTATAATCTCAGGAAAAATGTCTGCCCGAGATACTGTCTAATATTTTTCATTTTCTACCAGAAGTTATGTATCAGTTAGTGATATCTTTAAACACGGCAAATAAACGTATAGTTAAGTTGGAGAAGGTGGTGAATATTGTGCATTCAGCATACAGATGCTAGACTAGCCGAACCAGACGCTAGCCATGTACTTGGCAGGTAAATTGATGAGAACATTAAAGTGTTTAGTTGTTCAACTTTGATTAGCACCTTTAACTCTTCACTGTTGTATTACACAGTTACCAAACTGCTTCGCGAAGCTGTATAAAGCTCGGAAAATGAGCCTGCTATTGTTCCCACTCTTGCTAAGACCAGCACTCAGGGAGGCTGAGACTGGAGGATTGCAGCAGATTGGAGCACAGCCTGGGCAACTTAGTGGCTCATTCAGACCTTTCTCCAACAAGGAAAATAAAAAAGGCAGGGATGTAGCTCCATGTGAGGGCCCCGGGTTGTTGAATTCCCAGTATCACAAACACATATAAAAGAAAAAGAAAGCTGTAAAACGATTAGCAAATGATTCAGAAAACCATTCGGTAAAAAAGAAAGAAGAAAGAGAGAAAACTGGTGGTGATTCTGAGAAGAAACTGCTCTGCTTTTCAGAGTGGCCCTTGTGGAGGCTGAGTGTTCGATGAACAAAGTCTAAGCCCCCGTGGATCAGTTTCCTGCCCACGAAACGAGGTAACTGGAAGCGAGGCATGGGAGAATTAACGGACGCATATGCAGAGACCTGTGCTGTGAGCAGAAGCAAATAATTGTTTGTGGAAAACAGAAGTATTTTCGCACCGGTGTGCTGAAGGATTGGCCTTTTCTCAAAGGAACGCAATCCGAATAACTGGTGTTCAAGTATTCACAAGCTCCAGCCTTTGATGACTTCATTTAAAAAAAGAAAACAATCCGATCACTGCTGTGAAGCGCAAAAGCGAATATCTTTGTATCTCAAGGGAGCTAACGAGAAAATTGGACATAATTTTATTGCATGCCAAGGAAGCCTAAACCCAGATCAAAGATGCAAGTAAGAGTGCCCTGTGGTCTAGAAGTCAAAGAAAACACCTGTGTTATAGACTGTTGGTAGAGCAGAGAGAAGTTTTGTTGCAATATGATGGGTTTGTTTGTTTTTTGAGAGAGGGTCTGGCTTTATAGTTCAGGTTGGCCCTGAACTCACTATGTAGCCCAGGCTAGCCTCAAACTCATGGAGGTCCTCCTGCCTCTGCCTCCTGAATGTTGGTGAGTTACAGGTGTGTGCCACCACACCTGGCACAGGATGATGTTTTAATAAGAATTGGGCATCCAACCTTTCTAGTTCCCTTTGTAAACAAAGGAGTCAAGCATGTGGTCTGTGCCTGCAGCTTGTGACTTCATTTTTGGAAAACTGTTCTAAATCCTAGTAAGCAAGTTCTACCTTGAGGAGGGACACCAGATACCACCATTCATACTCTCAGGGGCTCTTCGTGAAGCACTGGGACCATGGAAACAGCAGAGGAAGCGGTTAGTGAGGGAGAGGCCTGGCGTGTTTCAGAGGCTCAGAGGGGTCGGGCGTGAACTCGATGTGGCTGGGTGTTTCCCTCAAAGACTCCCTCAGTGCACACCCGTCACTCTTCTCCTCCTGCTTCTCTCTCAAAACTTTGAAATTTTCTTGAGAAACTAGAGAGTTTAAAGAACTGAAGAGGGACCAGCTGGGCTCAGACTATCATGCAAGACTCTCTTATTTGGAATATTCTCTTTAATGGAACTAAAAAGAAAATTGGGACAATAATGTGAAAAATGGAATTGATTCTTACCGCCATGGAGAGCTCTAAGAGACTGACTGAAGGTATTCTGAGCTGTCAATTTACAGGGTATGGTTATGCTCAAGAAGTATTTTAAAATAAATGGTACCAAGGGGGCCAGGGATTTAGCTCAGTGGTTCCGCTCCCTGCCTCAAACACACAAGATCCCAAGTTCGATCCCTATTACCAAATAAATACATAAATACTGAGGATAGTAAGTATACAAATATGGGGGAAGTGAAGTGTAGGATATTGAAAGGAGAGGAGGGAACAAATGCAAGCAGTCAAATATTTTCAGGCACAAAGAAAGGTTTGTGCTGCATGGAATTTAACTGCAACTACGTCAGTGGTATATGTACAACTGGATGGGGCTTCCTGTTTGATTCTTTTCATTGTATTGGATGAATTAGCAAAATTTCCCTAGAAACCACTGGAAACAGCAGTAAGTGATTTGGGATGTGGTCTCCCTCGGCCCTGCCCCTCTTGCCTGTATGATGTGCGCAGGTTGGCGGAGGCGGCTTCCAGATATGGGAGGAACTGCTTTACTTCAAAGCCATCAAAGGAGCATGAGAGGGACACGGCTTAAGGGACTATGGCTGGTGACACGTTCCCATCAAAAGATGTGGATGTAAAGAAGCCAGGTACAAGAGTGCCGGTGTTCCGAAAAAAACAGGCCTTTTGTTCTCCAATTAGCCAATTTTGAGATATTTTCATAACAAATGGCTCCATTTTTCTTCTACTAAAATATTAATGCCATTGATAACAGCACTAATATTTCTTGTCTTATGAGGAGGTGAATTATTTATTTAATTCTGATTATGCTCCTTTGAAGGTTTTAAAACACTTCATCCATGTTTCAAATCTCCAAATGTTTTCTAGCAAATGATAGGATTACTTTGAATTTCCATTTAGTATTTTCCTTGTTTTTTTTTTTTTGTACTGGGGATCGAACTCAGGACTTTGTGCTTACAAGGCAGGCACCGGAACCACTGAGCTAAGTCCCCAGCCCTCCACTTAGTATTTTCTACAGACAAAAAAAGTCAAAGCTAAACAGTTTTCTCCCATGCACACAGTCACAGACATATCCGTCCAACCTTCCTGCTGTTCTCTGCATAGACTTGATACATATGATTTTGTCCACAGCAGGGAGAGCTGCCTACTTAGAGCAGTCCCTTTTGTTACAGAGCAAAAATAAATCTGTCCAACTTCTTTCTGCAAAGTTGAAAATAAATCTGTCAGGTTAAAGAAAGGGGACTGCCTCCTGCAGCTGTCTCATCCTTTTCCCATTGTTGTCCCTAGAATGTGTCTGGGCTCCCTGCGAATGGCAGATGCCCCTGTACTTCTCTATGCTGATTGACCCTCCTGTGAGCCAGCCCGAGGGTCACGTCTGCCCAGAGCAAAACCTCTCTCCCATGCAGAGGGGCCAGGAGAAGTAAACGAAACTTCCCTGTGGCTCCTGTGTGTGTAAAAACACAGCTCTTGCCCACAAACAAGCCTTTTAATTTCTTGTCTGTGGGTATAAAACCATCTCTTCTTGTTGGAGTTGGTGTGTGGCTCATGTTAACAGATAACAGCCACACCCTCCTACACCTACTCCTTCTGAGAAGCCTAGAATTCCTGTAATACAGGCGAGAGTAACAGCTAGATTGTCTTAAGCCATCGAGAGTAAATGTATGTGGCCAAAACCCACTCCTCCCCATGCCTTGTCCCAAGGAGTGGCTCTCATATGGGCCCAGGTAGAGAGCTGTCCAACAGCTGTGTCATGGTGGCTCAGAAGTCACTGAGGCGGGACACAGAAGGATGGTCATAGGGGCGTGCAGGTGGGCACTGTTCCTGAATTTTGAAATCAAGGTGAGGAACTTGAAAGCTCCATGGAAAGAGCTGTCCCCTGTGCCTCTAGAACAAGGACATCTTCCTCTCAGGAGTGTGGCTTATTTGAGGGATGGCTGTGTTATTTAATAGCCCAATGGGGGCATTACTGGAATGAAATAGGGGGCCACTGATAGTTACTTTGGGTAACAGAAATAATCAGGACTATCTAAGGCAAAACAGGATGTGGTCTTGCCCTACTGAGTTAAAAGTAAGTCAACTCACATAGCAGTCCTTCCATCCTTCCATCCGTCCATCTGTCCATCCACCTGCAGATCATTTTCTACTGTTTACAAAAGCCTCACATCTGTTTTCATTCTTCTGTTCCTTAGTAAATCAAGTCTACTTTTGATGTTCCTTCCCCAGTGAGGCGGAGTGGGCTGCGTCCTGGACACATTTAAGGCTTGCTTTTGAGACTGTCAAAGCTGGAGAAGAGAGATCAGCTTCTCCTGAGGACTGCATACAGAGCACAGCACAGTTCTGAGGTACAGCTGCTCTGTTAACTTAGGAAGTTGCTTTTATCTCTGTTGAGAACTGAAAGAGAAGACACAAAAAGGCAAAAATTCCCTCCATTTTTTAGCTGTTTAGCAACCTTTGGGGCCAGATGAGGATTAATTATGTGGGTGTTGTGGATGCAGGAATGGAGTGCAGTTCTGCTTGATTCAGTGTGAATAAAACAAAACGCTCCTCCAAGCCCGGGCTGGTCATCCAGGCTGCATGCTGATGTGGTAAAGCACATGCTGGTGCAGTCTACCAAGGCAGATTTGTTCCGGGAACAGTGCTCAAGGACTCGGTGGGGCAAGTTATGTGTGAGTATGAAAGATAACCTCAGAGAATTACATTCTGACCCAGAAGGGCTTTAGAGGTCTTCTGTCCAACCCTCACATTTTATGGAAGAGGAAACTGAAACCTGGAAACGTGAAGAGATTTGCCGACAGTAGCAGAGCCTAGACCCGTCTTCCCGGCTCCTTTTCTGGGGCCTCTGAAATGGCTCGAATCTGCTGTTGAGCGCAAGCACACGCTCCGTATCATCATGGGTCACACTCGGGCAGTGGTCTCCTTCACATGTGAGGTGGTTCAGTGTCGGCACGCTGCTTATCTCTGTGTGAAGTTTCATTTCTGCTAATTATCAAGGGAAACTTGGGGAAACCACTCCTCATGTGGTTTTTCTTTCTGGCTAAGCTAGATGGGGTTCTTTCAATGACCCCTTCAGCCTAGATGCCCAGCGAGTCAACATTTCTGCTGCCATTCCATGACGTGGGGGTCCTTGGGACAATTCTCATGTACATGTGCTCCCTCAATGACTTGCATAGCAGAGCCCATGGGGCTGTAGGGAGGTAGCTGAGGACCAGGTTAAAAATTTGTGGGTTTTAAAGTCATATTATTAGTTTTGCTCTTGCTTCTCTTCTCTATTTGCCTACCATTAGCTCTCCTTTCTCACTCATCCTTTTTTATATTTCTCTTTCCTTTCAATTTAATATAAAATTTATCACCATGGCATTTATTCTCATATAACATAAAAGCAATGCAAATATCAAAGTAATAAGAAAGGAAGGAAGAAAATACTCATGAATTTAATAAGCCCACTTTTTCTCTCCATAATCAGCCACATATTTGTAGGAAAAGCCACAGATGCCTCATGTGGAATAAGAACTTGCCTGTGATCAGCAGGAAGGCATTTTCTCCCAGCAGGCTGAAAATCAAAACTGACAGCAAAGTTTGACAGAACCTCAAGGACTCGAATGCTCTGCAGAGACCAAGTTCAGATTTGACCAGCACAACAGAGCGGTGAAGGAAGGCAAGAGTGGCGCGAGCGTGTGTGGGCCTTGCTGGACTTTACCCTTTGGGGGCTGTCAGGTTATCCTGGGAGAACAGAACAAAACACTTCTTCATACTTCAGCTCTGGACCAAAATGAACAATGTGCTCTGTGGTATTGATCGACTATTTCAACACAGCTCACAAAAGAACAGAGAAGAGCAAAGGGAAAATGCAGCGGAAGTGATCTGAAAAGAATGACAGATGTCTGTATTTCCTCGTTAGGCTGTGTCGATCGTTCACCACCGAGCCTCCACCAGAAATCTGTGAGCCTGCAGCGGCGCTCAGGGCTGCTATGTCTCACACGAGCACAAACACTGAGCAGCAATTCTCTTGACACAGTGCGAGCGTCTTCAGTATCGTCTCTCCAGCTTCTCAGCGTTCAGGGTTGGCAGGGGGACACGAAGAAACTCCTGTTTAGTCTCAGTGGATACCAAAAGATCTGGTTCTCAGAGAAAAGCAGATTTTGCTAACTGGAGTTCCCCAGAGGAACAGCATCTCATGCTTGTCTCTCCTACTTTTGAATGTATAGATTTCCAATAATTGTAAGACCATAATTTCCCCTCCTTTTTAATTATAAGAGATAAAGAATATGGTAATAAAAAGCCCTTTATTCTTTCACAGGAAAGAAATGGGTAGCATAAATTTGGTTGCGTGGAAAATACTGTTCTCTATATGCACATAAGCTCTGTATTTTTATTAACTCAGCCCTTTAAAAGGAAAGAGTCACCATTGTGTCCATCAGACCAGAACATATGAAACTTAAGCAGAAACTACTCTCAAAGGAGAGCGGCTCTAGAGTCAGCTCTGGAGTCATCGATGAATTTGTGTACAATGCACAAATCTCACCTGCAGAAGTCGGCTGTGGACAGTGAGGGCGAAGAACATCCATGAACTGGACCACAACAAAATTAGAACCTGTGCATCAGGGACAAAATCCATACCATGAAAGGCAACCTAGAGAATGGGGGAAAATGTGTGCAAATCATCTATCTGATGAGAGATTTATATCCAGAATCTACAAAGAATACAAGCAACTCAGCAGTACCAGAATCATCAAATAACTTTTACAATGTGGGCAAATGATATTAATAAATACTTCGCTAAACAAGAGACACAATGGTAATAGGTGAAACAATGTTCAGCATTGCTAATCACAGGGGGTGCAAATCAAAACCACTGTGAAATATCACTTTACACCCATTATCATCGTCATTCTCAAAAAAAAAAAAGCAGAAAATAACACGTCTTAGCACCTACGAAGAGAGACTGGAAGCCCCACGAACCCCTGGTGGGAAAGTAAAATGGTATAGTTGCTATGGAAGATGGTGTGGCCACTCCTCAAAAAATAATAAACAGAATTACTAAACCATTGAGCAGTTCCATATTTAGGGATATCAAAAACAACATACTGAAAAGATATTTGAAGTAATTATTTATTGATTGATTTATTTATTTTGGTGCCGGGGATCGAACTCTGGACCTTGTGCTTTCGAGGCAGGTGGCAGCACCACTGAGCTAAATCCCCAGGGAAGTGAGAGGGGAAGAGGAAAGGAAAGAAGGAAATAGAATTAATATGCGAAAAAGAAAAAAATGGAAACAAAATCTTTGTAGATAGGGAGAGGTGGAGGGGATGAAGAGAGGGCAGGGGAATGGGGAAAAAATAGGAACCAAGATGGATTATGGTAAAGGTGCCAATTTCTAATGATGAATGTCATTATATTGCATACCTTAAATGTGCCAAAAATTAATTTTAAGAATAAATACTATTTTAAAAGGTTATATGGTTCTTACAGAATTATGTAACCTTTCAGAATTAGGCACTTACCTCCCAGAGCCATTGCAGCCAAATAATGGCACTTTAAATAATTTAAACAGTTCTCTGTAAATAAGGAGGGATGGAGAGGTTGGAGGGAGGGCAGGGAAATGGGGAAAAATAAGAACCAGAATACATCATGTAAAGGTACAAATTCCCAATGATGAGTGTCATCGTATCGTATGCCTAAAATGTACCAATAAACTTCACAAACAAAAAAAGAATTTAAAAAAGAAAAGCTATTTGGATATTTATGTTCAAAGCAGCATTATGCACAATAACCCAAAGGTGAGAGCAGCTGAAGTGTTCGTCGGTGAGTGACGGGAGGCAGGGTGTGGCACACACGTACCACGGGTGCTATCTGTCTGGAGAAGGAAAGAAGCCCTGACCCTCGCTACCCTATAGATGAGCACCGTAGGATCCCACTTACAGGGGATCCCCAGCAATCGCATTCAAAGAGGTGGAAGGAGAATGAGGACTTGAGGGAGGGCAGCGGGCAGCTGTCTGAAGAGCCGAGCGCTTCAGTGTTTTAAGGTGAAAGGGGTTCACGATGGGATGCGAAACACTGCGAATAACACTACCGAACTGTGTGCAGAAAAGGTGCAGATGGGGAGTTGTATTGATGTTCATTTTGCATCTTTTAAAAAAGAACTGGAACGAGAACACCAACAACCATAAACTCTAGTTTTTGGATCACCTAGTGAGTACTTCCTCTTTGTCATTCTGTGATAGTACTTGAACATTGTGGATATCCATCCTAGGAAATGTGTACTTTCCCAGAAGATATGGTAAAATATGAGTAAAGGTCAAAGCGCAATGACAAAAAAACTCAACAGACCCTTGTAATTAGTGGGGTGGTAGAGGAAGCCACCCTGGCTAATGAGGCCGAATGTGCCAGCTCAATAGAAATGGTGAGGTGCTCCTTTCCAGAACAGGAATGTGCGACTCAAGCAAACAGAGTAGTGAACACAGCACAAGCTCCTCTCATTTTCTTTCAGAAATTTTACCGCCAATGTCAGTTTCCAACAATTTTATTAAACACTGGTGAAAACAAATTCTTTTTATTTGGCACACCTGCCACCAGATAGTTTAAATGATAGCACATTCTGCTGAAACCTGGGACCTTTTTGTTTGGAAACCACTTCGTATAGTTATAATCTCCTCCTTCCAGCTCACCATAAATGCTAGAAATAGTCAAGAGTTCAATGGCAAGTAAGGAGCCCACTCTAGGCTCCTGGAATTCAGTCGCCCTTGATTTTGAACAACTCCAGAGCTGCAGAGTCGCCCCTGCCTGGGGGACTCCACACTCATACAGAATCCCCTCGCTGCCCCCCAAGGATCCCGAGCCCAGCTGTCCTCTGGAAGGCTCTCACCGTGACCTGCAGCCTGCTCCCTTTTGCTTTTCCTTTTTCTTTCACGCACCAAGACCCAGACTAAACAAACAGTGTCCTGTCTGTAAGTATCATGTGTATATATATGTGACTGTCTAAGACAAATCAAATATAAAATCAATGTAGAAATAAAAATGCCCTGAGATGCACAGCCACCAGCAGAGCCCCTCACTTCTTCTGAATGGAGGCGTCTCTAAAACAAACTCCAAGTGCATGTGCTAAATAGATCACAGCTCGCTGAATCCGATTTGCCCAGCCAGTCTCGCAAAAAAGCCTTCCATGTGCTTGCTGAAGTCTGGAGTTGGGAGAGGTACCATCCCTGTGAGTTGACATGGGATCGGGGACCAAGGGCGATGCTCTGGCCCTGGCCGTGGGGTTCACAGGGCTGGCAAGGGAACAGGCCCCTGAGAACACGGAGCCAGGACACAGAATGGCACGGGAAGAGCCCTGGCCCCTCCATGGAGTTTTAAATGTGTGTGAGGTTCCATCCCCTTTCTTCTCCACTTCTTCGTACTTTGCTGCTAAAACGTTCAGATGTTAGAGTTCCAACTTCGTGCAACACTTATGCATTTGTTCACATGCTTGTTAAAAATGTTATTCGTATCTCAACCAAAGAAAAATACAGTGGGGTTTTATTTAGTTAAAATGTCGCGCGTCCCCCAGGGAGCCGGAATAAGGGCTGGCAGCTGAAACAACACACCCTGTATAAAAGCTTGGTGAAGAGAAGGCTCTGCAGAGACGGGGTCCACACAGCACAAAGCTGCGTGTCTCCAGGGAGGTCGGTGTGTCTGTGCCCACAGCCTCGTCAAGGACCTTCCTCAAATGCCCGGTTCTTTCCCTTTGAAGAGAATGCTTCCATGAGGCAGTGACGTGCCAGGGTCTCTGGCGACGTGCGAGTCGCTGTGGTGAGTGGTTCTGCTCTCCCCTTATGGAACAAGCACCGCATTGTAGCCCTTCACAGAAAACTCCAGCTGTCCCTTTACACGCTAGCCTTTTGGCAAAGGTTCAGATTTTTTTTCTCCTTTGAATAGTCATAATTCATCAGGAGAGCCAGACACATGGATTTCTTGTTCCAGCAGACTGTATTTCTTTGGCTATCTTATCCCTAACTGCTCCCTGCAAACCTACCCCTCTGTGCTGGTAAACTAGAGCGAACCAGTTGCATGAACCAGCAAATAAGACTTTAAAAAAAAAACACTTTCTGAGACACATGCAACATTTATTGCCAATTTTGATTCAAGTCGAAAGGAAAATTGCGTAAATCGGTTATTAGGAGTTGCAGGTGTGCTCGGAGAGGGAGAAGGCTTCTTATTCAGGAACTATAGATAATCCTGCTTATAAAATTTCCCTAGTTGTATTTCTTTTCCTCATCCCTCGGGGAAATGCTGTAAGCAGGAAACCACATATGCGCATTAAAAGTGAGGTGATAAGCTAATTCTACCAGACAGTACTTTTGGGAAATGACCGTGAATTTTGAAATTCTGTTGACTCTTCAAAAACTTCTGATTTACTGGAAATCAGTTTTAACCGATTCACTAGATATCACTGTGTGGGTATGCATATCTTTTATACATGCCCGTGGATGTACCTCCCCAAGAACGGTGCCCTTTGCACTGGCAGGTCTCTGTCCTGTCCTGCTGTGTGTCACGAGGGAGAACAGACAAGCAGTGCCCCATCCTTTGCTGTCTCTGGTTTTCTGTTGGTCCCTAAGCTGTGCTTCATGAGTTCTCACTGGGGTGGGAGCATCCATGTGAGAAGGGAATCAGCTCTCTCAAGAAGCAGAGTCTTTTCTTCTACACAGCTGACCTGAGGTGAGTCAGGCTTGAGGAGTCAATATCTTTTGGACAGACACAATCTTCAGAGCAGGCTGCATGCATCTCCCCCACGTGGGGCCTTGCGGCACGTTTACACAGATGGAGAAAGCTGTGTGTGTCATGGGAAGATCAGGCTGCAATGGCTGAGGTGAAGGGTAGTGAGGGAAGAGATGGAAGAAACGAGCAGGCCTCCAGTGTGCCTGGGACTTGGGTGGTCAACGGTGAGCCAAGGAGAAATAATTCTGGTGCCTGGGGACCTCTCCAGCTTGAAGAGTCAAAAACAGGTTGTTGACACAGAGATGGACCTTGTGTGATGCGGTCCAGAATGCATCTTTCCAGACCATCTTAAGTCTTTGCAGAGATCTGGTTTGGACCCTGTCCTGGGTCTCCCAGTCTTCTCTCAGGACTGAGGACTTGCTCCATCACCAGGTCAGAACACTGAGTCATGCTGCAAATGAGAGTTAGGAGTGGGAGCTATGTTCTCCTCCAGAAGAAGCAGCTGTTATTTATTAAGCAAAATGTTTGAAGCCCAGTGCTAAGCAACATGGAGAAATTTGGTTCTGACTCAGAGGCACAGAAATAACACCATGGACATCATACCAAAGCAGAAATGAGTGGTCCATGCGGGGAGATCAGAAGGCAAGATCAACGTGGGGCAAGAGGCTCAGGGAAGGATTCATGGAAGACCATGTACAGTAGAGAGGGCAGAGCAGAAGAGAAGAGAAGCACATGGGGAATTCCAAGTCAGGATATAAAATAAGTGGAACTGTGAAATTTGTATCTTACAGACATATTTGAAATCAATAAATCTATGAGGACTTGTGTGATTATGTAGGAATAAAATAAAGAGCAAAGGCTGGAAGAGATGAAGGCATGTTGTGTGAGGAGCTGAGAAGTTTTGAAAAATCAGTGTCCTTAAAGGTGAAATTTCATCTCAAAACCTCCCAGTAGGGGTTAAATTCTCAGACAGTGATTAGCCAAGGGATAGGGGTTTTATAAACATGCTCAGAACTAGAAAGGCAGCTAGGAGAATGAAGGACCTAGAAAATGCCAGGGACTTGGAAACACAAGAAGGTGAGAGTGGAGTGTCAAGGCGATTGGCCTGCGGACAAATGGAGCAGGGTCCAGGGCATGTCTGGGTGAGTCTTGAAGGTGTAACCTTGAGGTTTATGGCTCATCCCCCACGTTTTCTTCTCTGGCACTGGTCCTCCACTGTGCTTCCTGACCTCCATGAACGGAGCAGTTTTGCTCCACCACACTCTTCCACCATGATGTTTCTGTACTGCAGCCAGCTGTCCATGGACCAAAGCCGTTAAAACACGAGCCGGATTAAATCTCTCTTCCTCTGAGTTATACATGGTAGATATTGTGTCCATCAGGGGAAAGGCTGACTAAGACCATGAGCATCCTCAAAGATCACCCACCCAGAAAGATTTGAATGAGTTCCTTTCAACTTTATGCTCCCCAGATTGTGAGGAAAGAGAAACCCCACTGCAGCACAGAGCATTTTGTAACTTGTGTCTCTATGAACCTTTGGCTATTGAGCAGACAAGCTTTCATTCAAACTCAAATTGCCCGATTCCACAGCTGACATCCTTAACTATTTTCTGACACTGTCTTATACTGGACTCCTTATGGTAATTCTAGTGAAAAGAGAAAGGTAGGAACTTATTAAAAAATAGTTTTACTTTGCCCCGGAGAAATAGTCAAAAAGTGACATTCTTTTTCTCTATTTTGCGAATATTTTTCTAATTTTTAGTTTCTGAACACTCATAGATGTTTTTCTTATTTGGAACTTTAATATTATGCCTTCTAGCTCTGAGTGTATCTGCAGCCTTGACTACCTCATGGTCCAGTTATTTCTTCATACACTTAGTTCACTATAATTTCTATTAAATATTCCCTAGGATAAATTCTCGGGAAGAAATACCTTTGTCCTAGGTCATCTTCTGTAAGCACAAAATATCCAATCATTGTCAAGAATTGGATGTTCTTGGATCATGTGTCTACTGCTCATCCAACCAGGGAGGCTTCAGGAGGAACAAAACATGGCTAACCTAGCATAAGGGGCTGCAGATATGGAAACTTTTCTTATGAGGTAGGCACGGCAGACACTACTGTCAGGCTGAAGCCAAGGGGGTAAAGCCTCATGGAATACTGTTGAACTCTAGATGGCAATGCCTTTCTCCTGAAGGGACTTCAGAAGAGATGTAAAGGAGGGAAAATAATGTCTTTGTCCCCTTTCTCAGCCGTCCATCACCAACCCCCTTAGAAACAACCCAAGGTCTCCACAGAATCTTACTTACTACTTAGACAACCAAATCCTTGTTTAAGCCCAAAGGCAGAAAGATTAAGTAGAACTTTTTTCTTTAACTTTCTTTCTTCAGTAAGTTTTTGATCTTGTCAGAGATGAATAATGACGTGAACAGGATTAGACACATTTTGCACTTGAGGAGTTAATATTGAACAAAAGCCCAATTGATATGCAGTCAAACTTTCCTTCAAAACAGGAGTGGCTGCCTCCTTACAACCTTAAGATGCTGCATAATTTACATACCTGTGTAATAAACGCTTTATTTTCTGTCACCACTGAGCCATTTTTAAATTGCTTTTTACTTAACCTAATAATCTAAGCCTTGATGTCAAGCATGATTTATAAACTGTGCCTGAAAACATCTGAAGCAGCACAATTTAATCTAAAGTAAAGGAAAAGGCTATTGATAATAACGGAAGCCGCTTTGAAAATGCAGTTGTCATGCTCAAAATGTTTAGATATGAAATGGGAGGCTAGCCATACATCCATAGACAGAGGTCAGTCAAAAAAACATGTTTTATCAAAACTGTGATACGTTCTGCCGCTTTGATTTACAATTAGGCTAGTGGTTCCCAGCTGGGGTCAGTTCTGGCTGCACAGGGACATCTGGCACTGCCTGGAGACAGTTTGGGGGCTACGCTGGAAGAAGAGGTGGAGAGGTGCTGCTGGAACGCAGTGGGAAGAAAGCAGTGTTCCTGCTGAGCACCTGCAATGCTCAGGGCACTGCTACAACAGCGAACAGCCCAGCTCCAAATATCTCCAGGGCCAAAATTGAAAAACTTGCTTGCGCTACCGTAAGACCTGATGTCGCAACACAGACTGACCGTTCCCAAGAAACACCCGTCCTCTGGTGGCAACAAGACAAAAGAGTTGGGCATTTTAATAGCATTTTTTCCGTCAAGTTTCTGCATGAATACTGAGTCCTCATTCTTGAGAAGACCTCCTTGGATGAGTAGAAAATTATCTTTTAAGATGTTGAGTATTACATGGTGTATGCATGTACCAAGATGCCAAAAAGAATGACATTGGTATGTTACTCATACACACTACCAAGTTTTAAAAATGTACTGACTATTACTGCATTTTGTCTTTGCTTTAGGCAATATCTAATGGTACAGGGGAGACCACCAGTAATCCATTCTCTCTTTCTCGAATGGGGAGGGAGTGTATCATTACTGGGTACCTGTATAGCAGTTGCCTGTACTTCACTGCCATTACTTTCTCCAATGGCCAGAGTTCACCAATTCTACTATATTGATATTATATAAAAATATAGGCCAGATGTGATAGGGAAAACCTGCAGTCCCAGCACTTGGAAGGCTGAGGCAGGAGATTTGCTGAGAATTCAAGGCCACTCTTGGCCACATAGTAAGCTCAAGACCAGCCTGAATGACACAGGGAGACCTTGCATAAAAAAGAAAAAGAAATATGGACTTAGTTCCCAGAATTTAAAAATGGCCAGAAATGTGGATACTAATGTGAATACTCACAGATTTGCAATGATGCCAAGATATACAAAGTACTTAGTGAATTTCTTGGGCTGGTAATCAATATGTAAATCACATGTTAATTCAGCTGTATCTGGTCACTTTAGTACACTGGATGCACAGGTCTATAATGATTAAATAAATACACCAGAGATGAATATAAATGAAAAGAAGAAAATAAGAATGGGCGGAGTGGAAGGAGACCATCTTGAGCATGACTGTCTAACAAATTTCTACATTAGTTTCTAAGATTTTCCTTTAGAATAATATCCTGATAATCCACACTGCCTAGGCAATAGGAATGCTTTTTGAAAATTTTGTCTAGAGAATAAAATTATACAATAGACTTTAATAATTAATATTCTGTGTAAAAGAGCCAAAATATCCCCCTGAAGTTTTTATGGAAAATAAAGTCATTAAAAAATAATAAGTCTGGATCTCATAGTAACCAATTTATATCCCCATTAAGCATAAATGGGCCTATAGTTGGGACCCGACATGTCCCCTCCAAAAACAGGATCGTGTGTTAAGTAGAGCTTATGGTGCTACTGGAAGAAGGTGAAACCTTTAAAAGATAGAGCCTGGGAGAAGGCCATCGGGGCCTTTGGACTGCGCCCTAGAAGGGGAAGCAGAGGCCTCAGCCCCTGCCTCTCTGAAGTACAATGGGAGAGGTTTTGCTCTGCCCTTGACATGTGGGCCATGCCCAGCCATACACACCGAGGCCTGAATGCAATGTATCTGTCCAATAAAGGACTGTGCCTCCAAAACCAGGAGCCAAACCCTTTCCTTTTATAAACTGATTTATCTCAGGTATTTCTTGTAGCAATGGAATGCTGATGAACACATATGAATGTGCTTATTTCTCTATAGTTTTTAAACATGATTTGTAGGACTGTTTTAAATTTTTAACCACGTAATAATCAATGTTATGGCTTATGTTTAGATGTCCTCCCAAAGCCCCATGCTGTCATAGGTGGGGCTCTTTTTAGAGGTGGCTGAATCTAGAGTGTGTGATGCTGGGACTGATTCATGGTGCAGTGCTAGGATTGAGGGTGTGCGTGCTACAGCCCTAATTAGCCTGGATAAGATATAAGGAATAGAAAAAGTTGTGGTCACCCTTTGTTGCTTTGCTACCTTCTGCCCACCATGAACAGTTTTCCTCTGCCCTGCCACCCTGTCTTGGAGCCAGGTGACTATGGACTGAAATCTCAACAAACTGTGAGCTAAATAAACTTTTCCTCCTTTAACTTTTGAGTGTCAGGTATTTTTGTCTCAGCAACAACAAAAGTGACTAAGTCACCAAAGGTGTCCTGGTATAGTTTTAATTTTCATTTCTCTTATTATGAGAAGGTTAAGCATGTTTTCACATTTATCAGCTATTTATGAGCTCATGCTGTATGTTCATTTTTAATTTGAGTCCCACTTAGAATTAGAATGTTTCCATCAAGGAGACCCTTTCTGTGAGTCTGAAGGGTGATCTAAGAGATTTGGGTTAGCCGATCTTTTCTAACATGATCAAAGACTCTAGCTAGTTTTGTGCTATGCAGAAAGCCTAGGCCCTTGAAGTTCACTTATTGCTCATTTGACCTGGAGGACTGCCTTCTCAGTGGTCATTTTGTAAAGGATAACTGTTTAAATCAGAGAGGCAACTCTGTTCAGAAACTAGGAGAGAGAGAGACAGAGAGAGAGAGGGAACTATTTTTACTTTATGTCAAATATCGTTTCTTTCTAAACCACTTTCTACATCTTCATAATTTCTTATCTATTAGAAAGATACAGACATGAGAACGTTTGCAGCAAAAAGTAATAACAGTTTATGCTAACTGCTAAGGGCCAGATTCTGGAAAGCACTTGTGTGCACAGGGTTTTAATATAAATGATAAACTATGGTTTAAATAAAAGTATGGATAAGTATTCCCCAATAATAAAATTTGAAAAAAAAAGTAAACATTCTTTCTGTAAAGTAAACATATTCTCCTCGAAAAAGATCATCTGACAGCCCTCAAACTTTCTCTTTTCCTCTGTCTACCAACTCACCAGAAATCTGTCTAACTGGAAGTTTCCTAGGTTATAGTGTTATCTTCTGTTCTCCCCTTTGACTCCTGATACCAGCACAAGTCTTAAATTGTTGAACCAAACGCATTTTTTAATTATGAAAATAGAGTCCAGAGCGGTGGTATACACGTATGATTCCAGCATTCTGGTACAGGAGGATGACAAGTTTGAGCCCAGCCTGGGTAAGTTAGTGACTTCATGAGACCCTGTCTCAAAAAACAAATTGGTCTGGGGGTGTAGCTCATGGTGAAGGCCCTGGGTTCAATCACAGTACCACATGCAAAACAGGAAACTACTTACACCTGATTCTCCCTTTCCCTTCCCTACTCTCTTAATATAATATCAATAATTGAGAGAGAGAGAGTATGAAGTATCCAAGAAGCTAGACATGAAGAGTATTTACATGATCCACGGATGCCCGGAAAAGGTTTATCTGACAAGAACTTGAGTAAAACCCTGAGGCAGAAATACAAGGTCACATAGTAAAAGACGTAGGATATTTGTACTTAATAACTTCACACTTGCACTCCTGCAAAGGAGGAAAGAAAGGTGCTGTGTATCAGAGGGGAGCCCCCCTTCCACACTGCCGCTGGGATTGGCCAGACCCTGAGCTCCCCTCAGTAATACAAGGGAAACTGCAGGCTGGGTCGAGAGACTGCTGCCGTCACATTTGTGGCTCTCAGTAAATTGCTGTCCTGATCTTTGCGACTTTCATGGTCCCTTGTATGAGGCAACATATGGAAGCCAGGTATGCGGAAGGAAGGGGCCCGAGACAGGGCCTATGAGAGCGTGTATTAGGGAGAGGAGAATTTGTGAATACTGTGAGGACTGCTGGGCAGAGCTCACAGAGACGTTGATCCCAAGGGACCTGAAACATCAGGACGATGACGTGCTTGCCTCGAGCCTCTTCCACGCCGCACAGGGGGGTGAACGGCCGCTGCCTGTGGAGGAGCCCAAGCAGCAGTGAGGCTGTGCCAGGGCTTGAATTAAGTGTGAGGAAGAATTTGGACCTACCTAGTGCTTAAGAAGCCTGCGCACGGAGGGAGCGGGAGCCCAGACGGTGTTAAGTGGGACGCTCCTGCTGCTCCTGGTTGCTGGGCCAGTACTGGCTCATGAGCAGAGGAGGATGGTGCCTTACTCTTGTGGGAATCATTTCCAACCTAAGGGCCCCGCGCTGTTTACACAGGCCGGCAACTCCTGGCGCTCCAGCACCTGCACCCAGGATGGGTGAGTCCCCAGCAGATGTGTCCGCCCCTTTCCCTCCTGTGCTTTGAACGGGAAACTCTGGCCTAATAAGTAAGAAGTCCTTCCTGTCAGCAGGTCAGGCACTCTGTGAGGCCTTGGATGAGGGTCCTGAATGACAAATCCAGCCTCGGCATTTACACCGCTTCCAGACAGCAGGAATCACCACCCTTTCAGCAGTAGAGAGGGCTCTTAAATGTGAACGGCTTACCATCTTTGAGTGAGATGAGAGCCACCTACGCCCCTTTCCTATCCTGGCCCCGGCAGGGCACTGTTGGCAAGCGGGTGTCACACCCCTCTCTGTTGCTTCTCTTTGTGCCCCTTCACCTGCCATGAACTAGGATGGCTGGCCCCAGTGTCTCCCCAGTTACACAGCCGCCGCTCTCCTCCAGACTGCTCCAACACGAATGCAGCTCAGCCTCCTGAGGAAGGGGCAAGGGGATCTGATGTGGCTAAGATCCAGGCAGAAGGGATCCGGGCACATTATTAACATTGCAGCCTTCCCAAACCCCAGTTCCCTAATGGACACAACTAGCCTTCCCAAAGTTTTCCTGGCTTCAGCCTTGCCATTTTCCCCAGAAACTCAAAAGACGTCAGACTGTTCCCCGGCCCTGTTGCCTCACTAAATCTCTGTCATGACAGCTGCGACTCCTCTGAGTTCCCCCACCCACATGAGCTATCACAGGCCTGCACTCGGACCCATCGCAGGCCTTTGTGCTTCTCCGATTAGTCCAGAAGAGCCCCCTCCCGTGTACTGATCCTTGTGCTCTGCCCAGGTCTCGTTGAGATTAGGACTCACTGCAGAGTTCTTGTAAACCTGCTCATAATTTACCTCTTGGGTAGGGTGAGCTCAGAAGGTATTACCAAACTTCTCATAGTCTTATCCTGAGTAATGTGGACAGAGTGGTCTCTTTCAAAGGAACACCAAGAGACACTAGAGGCTGACAGCCTTGAAGAGATCCAGAGAATCAGCGAAGATCAGTGAGACCCCAGCCAGCGAAGATCAGTGACAAGCAACCAGCAGAGCTGGCAGAGGACATCTGGCACAAGACGAAGAATAATAGTGGTGTCCACGTCCTGTGGCACCTGGCTGTGCCAATCAACAGCACCCAGTGTTACGTGGCAGCTTCTTTTGGCATCGGGGCTGGTAGCAGAGCTACACTTTCCAGATTAATGATGTCTATCTCAGTTGATCAAAAGAATCCTCAATTGACTGCCAACAGGTTGATTCTTTGGGTCTCCTGGTCATGGTATCTACTTGGACTTCAAAATATCTGAGTGTTCTCCTACATCTGGAATATATTCACATGGGCAAACGGCCTCATTCTGGAAAGACTGGGGGAATTACTTTATACGTTTACCATGTTGCAGGTTCTTCCTTTTGAAGATATGGCTTCTCTTATAGTTGGTGAGCTCTGATCCAAAAACAGGTTCAGTTCTTAAACCTAGAAAGGAGGCCCTACGCTTCTATTGGGTAGCTCCCTTTGGACCTATTTATCCTTCCACTGTCCTTGTCTTGTTTTTATGATGTGGATTGATGTCCCTTTTGTCTATCAGATGCCGTGTTCTATGAACTATCTCCACGGCTCCTCTAAACTTCATTGCTGTTCTTATATCTACTTGCTTCTCATAGTTAAGAGTCTCCACAGATGTTCCTCATTTAATGACCTACCTGTTTAATGACTGTTCCGACTTACGCCCAAGGAGCACTGTTCGGATTTACTGTCTGCCACTTGGATTTACAACCTGCATTTGGACTTACAACACAGGAACGTGAGTGACAGTGCAGCCTTGTGGTGGCTTCTACTGTACAGTGCTGTAGTTTATGCCGATTGTACTGTACATACAGCGCTGTAGTTTTATGTTCTGTATACATCACAGTACTGCACGTAAGAGTTACGCAAATAAAAGGAAAACCACCCCCTGGAGTTTTCTTTGACCATTTCTTTGTTCTGCATACTGTCATGGACGTACTGTATATAATTCAGCATTGACCGACCAATTCATTTAAAGACCTGGTCACAGGAACTTAGTCAGTAAAGGAGAAATAACCACATTGTTTTAGGATGTTCTTCCTCTTGCTGTGAACAGGGAGCTCAGTTATCTAATAATACCTTCTCCTGTGTGTCCTGGGATCATCAGTGTCCTTTCTCAGTGATACTGGTCCCCTTCTGGTCGCACAAGTTCAGTCTCCATCACGTTCGTAGTCCATGTCTCCTGGGTCCTTCTACTTCCACAGCTTCAGCACCCACGTCCTTTTGAAATACCTGAAACTATCTGACAAAGTCACCAAACGGTGCCTTTCTTAATGACAAAACTGTAAGTTAGGAAGTTCTAATTTAATAGGAACGAACAAAAAAGAAAGCAGCTGAATATGAACTATGGACAGTATGGGCAAAAGGCTGAACATAGTAACAATCGGAATGTGACAGAATCATTATCACTACATTATCAACTGTGCTATAATTAAATACTCCCCAAAACACTGTTCCACTTGTTCATCATGCATGTCCCTGGGGAGTCATCAAAAGCATACAGCAGTTGCCCTAATCACGTGTGTGTGTGTGCACATGTGTGTGTTTGATTAACTACTTAAACCACTAGACCAAATGTTCCAGGAGTCACGGATTTTACTCACCATTTTACACACTATCTGGCCTTGAGCAGCCACTCATTACTTATTTGTTGAGTAATTTAAACTGATGGGCCAGGCATGGTGATGTTCACCATTTTACACACTATCTGGCCTTGAGCAGCCACTCATTACTTATTTGTTGAGTAATTTAAACTGATGGGCCAGGCATGGATATGCACACCTGTAATCCCAGCACTCCGGAGGCTGAGGCAGGAGGATCTCTGTGAGTTCGAGACCAGCCTGGGCTACATAGTGAGTTCCAGGTCAGTCTCAACTACATAGTGAGACCCTGTCTCAAAAAAAAAAAAAAAAAGATAATATAGAACTGAGAACACATTATTTTTCTGATTAAAACAATACTATTGATAGTGGCCAGAGGTAAGTTGAATGGTAGGTCAGTTCCACAACTCCGAGTGGTCATTTACAAATTGGGCTTTGGGGGCTCATCTGGATATGAACCATTTTGGCAATTCACTTTAATCACAGATACCTAATCTACATGTTATTTTAGCAAAGATTCTCAACTTAAATTTAGTACCGCCATCGAAAAGAAGCAGCCATGAAAAATAAGGAAAAGATCTGTGGACCATTTAGCAAACCACAAGTGTGGGATTTCAGAGAAAAGTATTTGAAGATCACTTAAAGCCAAAAAAAGAAAAAGAAAAAAAAAAAACCTGGTTGTCACCAAAAGGCTAATTGCAGAGACATATACGGATGTACAACTTGAGAGAATTACTCTATGACTCTGATCTATGGAAAGACAGGAAGTTGTTATGCCTTGAAGTGCCCGCAGAGCTAGTCTATCACATAACCCATGGCTTTGCGCCCGGTCGGAAGAGAAGTAATTGCAAATGAATGTTCATAAGTGTTATTGTTTACCTTCCTCTTTCATGTTTCTCCTCCAACAAGAGGAACAGAACTGCCTTTTCTCTTTCATATCTCGTGTTCCCAGGCACAGAGGGAAGCAAAAGCTGCGGTGTACAGCATGTTGGAGTGATTATTGATCAGCTAGTTCTTCAGCCCAAGAGCTTTTCATATCCATCTTCCGATGCCTAGGATCACCAGGGATGCTACGGTTATTTGAGCTGCCAGGAAGGAATGGAATAAATGCGGAACACGCAGGGCATCCCCCTGCCTTTTCTTGGTTGTAAGTTTTTGATTTACCATTCTTCACTGTTGCAATCAATAGCAACTTAGATAATAAGGAAGCAGCTTAAGTTTTCAAAAGAGCCTGGGTCTTGCAGCAAACCCAAACTCGAATTCTGTCTTTTCTACTGGCTGTGTAAGCTCAGGCTATGTATGAATTTCTCTGAGGTTCTCTGCCCTTTCCTGAGTAGCATCAGGATAAAAACAGTATTTGCAATGAAACAGAAGCTGCTAGGTGAGATGGATAACATAATAAACTAAGAAGAAGCACTCTTCCTCCTCCGCCCCACCTTACTTTAAAACAAGAAAGTGATCATTGACTATTTGTTAAGTTGACTCATGGAGCACTATTGGGTCTAAGTGTTTTTATGATTATTAAACATCCTGGCTAATAATTCTTCCCTTTTACCTAAATGCTACTTAAATAATGTGTTGTAGAAATCTTCCTAAACTGGTCTACAACATGGGAAGGGGAAATGGAAGCACAACTTCAGTGCCTTAGAAGAACCATATTTTGGAAAAAAAAACAACAAAAAAAAGCCTTTTCTAGAAGAGGTACTGTAAATACTCAAGATAGAGAAGTGGAGGTGTAGCACTGAGATTTTGACTTGTTTTAAATTCAGGCTACCTGGGACTTTTGTGCATGTCACAGATTATGCAATTGTGTGGCTCATCAGTTTTGGAAACACAGACTACACTTTGTCTCCAGTAATTCGTTGGAGGGATCCTGCGCAGATTCTAATCCATTGCAAAAGACACTCTCTCAAGACCTAGTGGAGCATCTTAGAAACACATTTATTGCAGTCTTCCCAAATGATCATCACCATGACACTGCAAAAGGTACCTGTCCTACTGGCAGGAGAGTCCCTGTAGATATTTTGTTACCATATTTTGTAAATTAAAAATTAGAGCCCATCATTTAGAAATGGGGAAAATACTTAAAATCTTCAGGGCTTTGCATCATTTGTTAAATACTCTACCCACTCTTCAGACAAGAGTACTTAGCATTCCAGGGGTGACTGGGAACTCACCCACGAAACACGGCGGCTGTGTGTGCTGTGTACGAACATGTGCTACAGTGCAGACCCATGGTCTGGAGTCTATGGGAGGGCAGCGAGGTGGCCTACTAGAGCCAGGGCTGCCAGCACTGGCCTAACACTGTCCGGTAAGTGCTCTTCCTGGAGCAAAGCCAGAGTCCGACTTGGCAAATCCTCTTACACGGAATGGAGGCTCCCGCTGCTGCCTGGGGAGGTTGACAAGTTAATTTAGAGCCCCTCTTCCCCTGTGTGATGTCAGAAATTGTCCATGGACTACAGCTACGTGATAAATAAGGTAGCAGACAGAGGGCAAGGCCTTGCCCAATTTGCCAAGGTCTCAAGGATCCAGGTAGCCACAGTGGGGTGTCTGTGAGAAGAGAGGAGGTGAGAGGCTGCCCTTGCTCTGGGGCTGCAGGCTGCTCCAACACCCAGTCAGGCCAAGTCACATTTCAAGGTGGGGAATACTTAAGGTGGGATGTACTACACCTACAAATATGTTTGAAAAGTGCCATTTTATAAACCAATGGAAAACATAACTTAAAAAAAAAAAGCAATGTAGCACTGCATGTTTCTTAGAACTTTCAGATTTTTTCTTCTGAAAATAAGTTGAATATATTTTTGGTTCCTTATCAAAGGATTCTCTGAAAATAAGTTGAATATATTTTTGGTTCCTTATCAAAGGATTCTCAAAGAACAAACAGAATTTTTAAAATCATATCCTTTTTTTTTTTTTTTTTTTTTTTTGGTACCAGGATCAAACTCGGGTCCTGAGCTTGGGAGTCAGGCAGCAGAACCACTGAGCTAAATCCCTGGATCTAAAAAAAAAATCACATCTAATCTAATCAGATGCTTTTCATATTGATCCAAAAGTTTCATGCTTTAAACAAAACAGATCTCCTGGATGGAAGGTAACTTTTAGATATTTTGTTGGGTATTCCAACAACGTTGGGCTTTCTTTTAGCTCTGAAATGTTATGGACTCCTAGAAAGCAAGTACATTTTCTTATTCATTTAAAAAATCATTTCTTACTAAGATTATCTGGGTGTGATCATATACTATAAAAGTAAAAAGACAGTAAATAGCATTGAGAATGTAATAATGAGGTAAAACCCTTTGGGGATGTAAAGCAGAAATCTTAATCTACAGAAATCCTGTTTTAATTATGTTTCATCATGGTTCTGGTGTTTGCTCACTGAATCGACTGTATAACAAAGGATTATTATGTTCCTGCGTTGCAAGTCAGGAGGAAGATCATAAATTATCCTGCGGACTCATTTCCTCTGTTACTGCTCTCCTTCCAGCATGGGGAGGATTTTATCACTTTCCTTTAAACTTGTGTGATAAATGGAGTAGGAACCCTGAGATTGAGGTTCTTCAATGTAGTTTACCCGAGGTTCACTGTGCCGTAACATGGTTAATATCAAAAGGTTATTGCTTAAAGGTAACTCATTTTCTTTGCTCCATTTTTTAGAAGTGGTTTGCACCACGAAGAGATATTTCTTTACCTCTAAGTCCCCGATATCCTGCTTATACCATGGTGTGCGGCAGTCCCTGCTTGAGACAGATGGGCAGAAAGGAGAGGGGAGCAGCCTCTAATTTCTGAATGATTTCTTTCAGACTCTCTGAAATGCAACTCCAAACCTGAAAAGTTCACACCGTTTCTAGGTTCCTCTAAGCTTGTACCTTTCATGCACTATTTTGACACAACTGTGCATTGGTGGGGGACAAATGGCTGCATTTAGCTGCTTAATATTTTGCCTCTGTGTAGTTTCAATTTTTGAAGTGTACTGCGGACAGCCCTAAGCAGGAGAAGCGCTGAGTGAAGACCTGAGACCCATCCTCTCTGAGCCTCTCTTAGAAGTGAGCCGTGCACGCCTGCTGTGTGCCTACTAATGGTCTCATTCCTTGCCTTTGTTCTCAGAACAGAATCCCGTGGCAGCTGCTCCACTGCGTCCTCCTCTTGCTTCTCCCTGATTTACATAGGCCGGACTAATTAGCTTTCGCATGGTAGGAGCCAGGGTATTAATTCCGTGCAGTGCCGCGACTTATACCCCTTATGTATTTCTGGCTGTGGTTTTTCATCCTCTGCATATTCTCCTTAACCCTCCCCTTGGAAAGGAGGAGAGAGACACTGAGCTAAGGTGCTAAGTGGGCTGTGGCTGATTCACCTCACAGCTAAGTGTTTCCATTTCCCTTTGCTGAAGCTTTGGATGCTATGCTTTTCATTCTTACTTTTTATTGTTGGTGGGCACTTCCCGTTTTCCTTTTCCTTGATTCCCGCATCTTACTTCAGGACTCCCTCAGAAGATGGATGTGTAAGAGGGACCTGTTAACAGGGCCATAACCATTGCCTTCCCTCAGCCACTGCCTGTCAGCGCCCCACCCTGCATGGGAGACCCGCATCTCCCTGTGGTTTCTTCGCTCTCTTCCTCTCCTCTCTTTATTGCCCAGAGCCCTATTCCTGAATGGGACATCACTGGGAACCTTGAAGTTTGCCTCCAGTGATGCAGTGCTAACAAAAATTAAAGGACATCAAATTCCTGTGTATAAGTCTTCCTCATTTTGGAAGCCAAGAAGTATTTCCTGCTGTTGCAAGAGATCAATGGAAGAGAACCCTGTTTGGAAAAACTCCAACTCTGGAAGAACATGGGAGAGTGTTGGCTAACAAATAACCTTCTGGGCGAGAACTCCAAGAACTCAGGGCTGTCTTCTACTTCACCAACCATCAGAGACAGCAGAAGTCAAACCGAACAGACCCTGACTCCAGGTGAATTTCACAGATGAGGCTGGTATTGATACTGAGAGGGAACAGTGCTGGCCAAAGACTGAATCCTGGAGCTTCTGTTTCCTGCTTCTGCTCTCCCTTGTTACAGACTAATTCAGTCTAGCTTGATCTTACTCATTTTGAATCCCCCTTCTCTTTTAATAGACCCTAAATAATTAATGATGAACATGGTGTAACATGAAAGCCCATTATCCTTAATAGTTTATCTTCATCCTTTGGTGGTAAGTCTTTAGTGGAGTAGTTAGGGTCAATTTCAACCGTAAATTGTTACTTTCATCAGGCTGGAAATAATTAATTGGTTCAATATCCCTGGAAACAGGAGTAAACCCTTCCCTAAACCACCAGCTCCACCCAGATTAAGTTATAAAACTGACCAGGGAGAAAAATGTTGAGGAGAATCTCTTCCCAAGTCAAGGTTTCTCCTTCACATAAACTGTTTAACCATGCTTGAAGATCAGCCCATGCTTGCCAAGAAAAAAAATATGTATTTTTTTAAAAACAAAGTTTAAAAATTTGATTATCACCTCTTGGAGTTTCAGTCTATCTACTGTGGATCCTTTAACATTTGGGTACCAGGGATCGAACTCAGGCCCTTTCACTTGCAAGGCAGGTGGCAGAACGACTGAGCTGAATCCACGGCAATCCTTTAACATTTGATGGATATCTTTATTGCATTGGTTTTGTTTCATGAGTTGATTTTTCTAAAGGAAAGAAAGGATCTCTTCCTATCCCCTGAAGAAGTAAGTCATGGTAAGCTTTGGATGTATAATGGCTTACCACAAAAGTGTACCGAGAAATAGGTTGCTAATTTTTGGAGATTAAAGAGTGAGAAGGCAGAGCTGAAGATACTTTAAAAACGAGAGTCACCTGAAGGGCAGAGTAATAGGCTTCTTATAACGAAACATGCTGTAGGCAAAGAGAAATGCCCCTCAGGCAGCACTACATGTCCATGCTGATGGGAAGGAAAATTAGAAGATGGCTGTCCAATCTGCTCAACACTATCTGATGCAGATTCTGTGTTCCTCGTCATTCAAAGCTTCCAGACACGCAGTGCTCCGAGTTCAGCACAATGTTGTACTTCTGGTCAGGATTAGGGTTAGAGTTAGGGTTAGGGTTTGGGTTAGGGTTAGTGTTAGGAAAATGACTAAGACACAAACCACCTTTAGTTAGTGTAGTCCAAAATTATGTTAAGATTTTAAATAGCCACACCATAATTCCAATTTTGAGTGTGCCCGTGATAATGTCATACTCCCAGATTTTTTTTTTTCCTCATTTGGGTTCAAAGGAACCTAGCCTCTTTTATCCTATTCTTGCTTGCTTGGTTTTTAGATTCTAAATTTAAATCTTCACAATTTATTGCTAGGAAATTGAATGTTACTGTGTCTGGAGTCATCTTGAATTCATCTTGAATTAGCTTATTAAGTATACCTGCTAGTTTTGTATCACTTCACATGGTAAAATGATCTACATCCTCCAAATCACTGGTGCAGACTGAATTGAACTGAATGTAGTGATGTTCCAATGACATCTTCTAAGGCAAATTCTTATTCTTCTCCTCTCCACAAGGACAATTTTCTGAAATAACCTATATGTTTTTAAAGTAAATGTATTTCCTTTAGTTGCTGAACAGTCATCCTTTAAAAAGAACATTAAAAATGCAGTAGGTGATTGATCTGAGCATTTTCTTCCAAGTGTTTTTTTATGTTATCTAAGGCTGATGAAATATAAGAACGCAAACAGAGCCCTCCTACCTGTTCTGGGTTAATCAGTGGCCTTTGATTTTTGCAAGAAACAGCTGCAGCTGCTAAGAGGGCACTGAAGTACATTAGAAGTGGCATTACTGGGGCCGGGAAGCCTGCGATCCAGAGGCTGGCCTCCCGCTCCCCGGGCAGTCAGAGAGCCTCTCGGTCCCTTTGAAGGCCTTTCACATCTGGCCAGTGCTGAATGAATCCACTGTCAAGCCCGGCTGTTGTGGTACCTGGTTTCTTATGAATTAATTACATGTTCAGAACAGAGGACTAAGGGCCGTCTGGGGACCCCAGGCAGAGTTCACCCAGCCACTTTTAAACAAAGAAGGCTCTGTCCTTCCTTGCCCTAGTGCCCCTAAGGAGGAAGTGAGTTTGATCCCGACCACCTTAGGGATCCTTTATTTAACAGAGCCAGCGATGATTGGATCACTGTTTCCCTAAATGGCGTCACGTGTGTTAGTCAGAGGGCAGTTACCTTTGTCCTGTTTGGCTTTTAAATATGGCTGCCTCTTATCACTGACCCGGGTGAAAGGAAAGAAAATGCTAAGACTATATTTCCAAGTGTGTATGTGTGATATTAGTCTTAAGAAACGGGGGAGAGGCTGAGGTTCCCCCGAGACAGGAGGACTGGAGACAATTGACCAGGGTTCCAAGAAGAGGACTGCTGGCCGAGGACTTAGATTTGAAGGGTGTGGAGGAGGTTTGTGCTGTCTACAGAGAGAGATGTCGCTGACAGTGGAAAGCTCTGTGATCCCAAAACACCCCACAGGTTCCACCCCAGCACCTGAGTCCCCCAAATCTAAACCTGCTTCTTAGATTGATGTCATAAAATTCATTAAAATAATGCTACCGGTAACGGCAAAGAACCAAAGAACTAAAATGCGGTCTGTGTAAAATTCTAATTAAAACTGTGTCCAATGTACTCATTCATTAGCTTATAAGACACAAGAAAGACGGGGCGTGGATATAAACAAAGTGCTGCCACACAACCAGCAATCTTCAGTTATGGAGACTGTAGTCTGTACCTTTTACTCAGTGAAGAAAAAATCTTTTTTGAATATTATGTAGCATACAGATGAAAGAAGATAGCCAATGCATGATACACTTTTAACAGTGGCTGTAAGCACATTACCTGATACGCTTTTCACGGGCAGCAGGCAGATCTGGTACCATGACACTCCTAAGGCCACAAGGAATAGACAAAATGTCACTGTCACATCAACTGTATTGCATCTCAGCACCACTCCTATCTGCTCATGCTCAAATGTATGGTGTTGTCAGAACAAAGGCTTTTAAATCTAGAATTTAAAACTGACTCACATTATGTTTATGAGCCGCTCTTCTCCACTAACAATGGCTCTTCGGCCGAGTCCCCTTCAAAGTTGAGTTTAAAGTAGCAAAACCACAAAAGCGAGCCAATACTGCTGGACTTGGCAACTTAACATGGAGCTTGATTTGAGTTGAGACAGCATGAGCTGGGCCTACAGAATCTGTAGCTATGCTTGGATGGTGCAAGGTGCTGGAAAGCTTTAAAGAAAAGCAACAACAAAAGCAGGACCACTCCAGAACAGGACATGAGCAGCAGAGGACATGCGATGTGGACAATACCTGGCTGGCTGAATGCTGCTGTTCAGCTCTGAAGGCCCTGACGACGTAGAAGATCTCTCTAACGCCAGAGGAGAGCACTTTCCCCACTGATACCCTCGGCAGTCAGAAGATCTCATCAAAGAGAAACACCCAAGGGCGAAGGATTAACACCAAAGGAGAGATGGAGGAGGAAAGGTGCTAGGTGGTGCACAGCATGTTAAAGTTTCCTTTTCCGGGTGAGTTTGTCAGGCTGAATCCTGCCTGGAAACAAACTTGTGTGCGCTTTATCCAGGGATTGTGAATTAGGACAAGGGGAGAAAGGAGCTCTTTCTATCCTCTTCTTTCACCCTGAAACTAATAAACAGAAACCTGCATTTTCTCAGAGAGGATTGCCAAATTCTCATGTGTTCATGAGAAAAAAGAGAAATAATAACGATCTGGCCCGCCTGGTGTGTGATATTAACTGGACAGTTAAGATGTCGAAGTTCACACAAGAAGAGACAAGCCAAGGGCCGGAAGAGACCAAGTACAGCACAGTCCAAAATCCTCACTGACTTAGAAGTGCAATGAACCTATGCCACTTGGAAAAACAAAGAACATCAAACCTAAAGCAAGCGGAAAGAACCACTTTTGTGTGTAACTGTCACACTTTACTTTTGCATTGTTTTCGGAATAGCTGAACGGGTTCGTTTCAGCAGCCGCTTCTCCAGAGTCAGGCCATGTCGGTCACCTGTTCACCGAAGATTCCCTCGGCCAGAGACGCTGAGGGATCTGGGTCACAGCCGAGGTCTAGCGGGCCTGGCATTTTCTTTTCCACTGCAAAGCAAATCTAATCGCACGGCACTGGGAAGGGGGACAGGTGAGTGCTATAATTTCAAAAGTCGAATAAACTCTTTCTCCTCATAGACACAATTGTTGTGTACACACTGAAGCAACTATGTAGAATCACATGGAAGAAAATATTTGGGAAATTTTGTAAAAATGATGTCAAATCATAAGCTGTTTATTCAGAAGAAAAAACATAAACATGAGCATCAGCAAAGCAGAAAGCCGCTGGCAAAGAGGTTGACTTCTAGCGGCTGGCACGATCCTGCGTGAAGCTGGAAGAGTGCTGGATTTCAGCCGGATTTACCCTTCTCTTTTGGCTCCATGGGGAGGAAAACTTTTTGGCGTCTGTTCTGATTCGGAGTTGGAAGCTACACCTTCAAACAATGTTCACATGTGCGCATGCACCCGCTACTGTGAGAAACAACCGTCAGAAACGCGGCCGTTCATTTGCAAAGTTACCTTGGTTTACTGCAGTCATAAATCACATTAGAGCCAGATGGTCAGCGCCCAGCACCCTTTCCTTTACTCCCTGAGATCTGCGCCAGTGGAGAAACAGACGCAAGAGGCAGAGGGGCAGAGGCCAGGGCGTCACCTGTGCTGCTCACCAGCAGCACAGGCCTCCCTAGAGCTGCGGGCAGACAGGCCTGTGACGCTTCGGCTGGGACAGCCCGGCAGGCCACCCTGGGCGGTCTTAAGAGGCAGCTCTGAGCCCACGCCCCTGCCTGTCCTTCCCTCTTTCCTGGGCGGGAGGGAGGAACACACAGGGCTCAGCAGCGTTAACCCTACACTCTGTGCATGGAATTACACACCAGAAAGGAATTCCTTTCCATAATGATTTGACGTTCCTATTTATTACCTCCATCTGAGGAGGGAAAGAGACTTTAACAGCTGGAAGTACTGACTTGCAAGACGGAAAAGCAATGGTACTTTGTGGCTATGAGACAGATTTACCTCTTTGGAAGGCCTCAATGCATCTCTTTTTCTATCTTTTTTTTTTTTCTTTGTTTTGAGTCAGGCTCTCACTATATAGTTCAAGATGGCTTTGAATTTGCTGTGCAGCCCAGGCTGGCCTGGACCTCATAGCAATCATCCTGCCTCAGCCTCCACAGAGCTGGGATTACAGGCCCGTGCCACCATACCTGACTTGCATCTCATTTTCATCTAATTTTTTATTCTCAGTAAAGATTATTTAATTTTTTTATTTTCAGGTGTTGTTACTGTACTTTTCAGTGATAGTTTATTTGCAAACACTTGCTTTATTCTTATCTAGATGGTGAAATATATAGAAGATTTTGCTTAATACATAAAGAAGGCAGTTTGTCATATGCATGATATTATTTCTTCCAAATTCAGAATCTCTATTTCCTTCCTTTATTCTTTCCATGTGAAGAGCTTAGAAGTATTTTTTCCCTCTTTTAAGAAGTGGAACTCAAGTTTGTAGTTGTCAATAGCTCGGGTCTGAGGATTGCCAAGAAAGCAGGGCTCAGGGCAGCCAGCAGGTGTCTCGTGCCCCCATAGCAAGGAGAGGGACACAACAGTCACTGTGGGAAAGGGAAGCAGGGCCCAGGGTGGCCAGACAGACAGAGGGCCCTAGCAGCAGCACCTGCATGTCTGGATCCAGCAATGAATGAAGCAAGCTGCCTGTTGAATTCCTAGCTGTGGGAGCCAATGACCTCTACTACTTCAGGGGCAGATTGGCTGTTTTCTGTCATGTGCAACCCAGAAGTTGTAGACGAGGCTGGTGCTCCCTGAATGTGGCTGGGCTCAGAATATGACCCCCTGCTCACAGTGCCTTGGGTACTGAGCACACTGCTCTGAAGAGAGGAGGAGCTTTGAAGGCACGGTCTCTCACGCCTTCCCTCTTGTCTGGTCTCCCCATTCTCACCCTACGTGGGTCATAGAAGCCACAACTTCTAGGTACAGGAATCCTCTTCCCGCCAAAGCCAATGCTAAAACTCAGAAACCTTTGTCACTCTCTCCCTTCTCCCTTTCCCTCTAAAGATCTTCATTCAGAAGGGTTTGATCCAGAGCCCAGGCAAAAAAAATGTTACACAGAGGCCAAGCAGACCTGCACAGCAGACCATTCTGGGTTTACTCCCTTAATCCATTTCCATCCCATCCACCCTACCCTCTTTTCTAACCATATTGTATATAGCTAACCATTTGTCATCAAACCTAAGCATAAAGATAGTTCCCTATCTTTGGGCCTTCCTCTCTAAAGACTCTTGTGCTATGTGAAAGTCGGTTAAGCAGACTTTGTTATGCTTTTCTCTTCTGACCCTTGCTTATTGGCTGTTGTCCTTGGAGGGCTGAGGAAAACTATTACAGCTTTTACTCAAAATTAGTCCATAAAGTTTAGGAGGACTTTAGCAAAATTCCAAGGTAATGGGCGAGAATGGCGCCACAGAGATGCCCAGATGGGCCTTTATCCAAAGCACACACCCTGGCTCCCTGCCAAGCTGCAGAGCAGACCCTGTCTGAGCATTCCTATTCCTCCCTGCTTAGGGCTTGCTGTGGCCGCCTTAGGCTGAAGTTCTTGTTTCCTTACTGGCTGGGAACTGCCCTGAACAGCTCTCATTCAGACTGAGAAGACCCAGAGCAGCTTCTCACCCTGTGTTTCTCTCCAGATGGCTATGCTTGAATGCGTTTCCCAAAGTTCATGTGTTGGAAAACATAATCCCCAGTGCAGTCGTGTTGACTCATGAGACCTTTAGAAAGCCATTAGCTTATAAGGGATCTGAACTCATGGAGGGACTGTGACTGCTATCACAGGAATGGGTAAATTATGATGGGAGTGAATTATTGATTTTGGCCCCCTTTCCCTTTCTCTTGCACACACAGAAACACACACACACACACACACACACACACACACACTCAAATCAAAATGGCAACTGCCACAAAGAAATTAATAGCCCACTTCTCCAGAATGAGACAAATTTCTGCTTAGAAAACAATTTTCTAAGAAAGTCGTAAGTGATAGAAGTGCAGCTCTTTCAAGCCATGCATGCCACTTCATACCTGTAATCCCAGCCCTGGGGAGGCTGAACCAGGAGGATTACTGTGAGTTTGGGGCCAGCCTGGACTATATAATGAGACCCAATCTCAAAAAAAAAGTGCAACTGTTTCAAGAGAACATGTCTGTTGTTTCTGTACACAGCTATCAGAATCATCTGAGAAAAACATTTTAACACAGTTTTCTGAGCCTTACTTCAATCTTTCTGATAAAAATTTTTGGAATGGCCTTTGGAGATGTGAATACTTTTAAGTTTCCAAAATGATTCAGATACTACATTGGGACCTTTTTCTTTTTCCAGATGTCTTGATAAAAAGGAGGCTTGGCCCACACACCGCCTAGAAGTAGGGACTTGAAAAGCATAAGGACTGTTTTTTCTTTTAATACCTTGCTACCTCACTGCCTTTTCTTTATGTGATTGGCCTCAGAGATATTTGCCAAATCCTTCCAATGCACACAAAGGCTTTGCTGAAATAAATACTACTCTGGTCTGAATATTTTTTCAGTAAATATATAATACATAACAGGAGAAAAAAATCCACAAAGCACAGGGCAGAACAGGATGAGTAAGGTAAACTGGAAGACATTTTACGTAAGCTATTCTAGAAGGACTAAGGAAAGGATCAATCTCAGCACTGGAGATGGTTGCAACTAAAATGGGCAACGAAGGATCGGGGCATAGGAAGTCAAAAAGACCTCCAAATTCAAACAAAGAGAAAAGAAAGCCTTGGAGATCCAACCACACTTAGTATGGATTCAATAACACTTCTACTAACATCCAAATGGAACACCTCAGCGTTTTCTGAGAGTTCTCCAAAGCCACATTTGTGTGTACTAAGTCTGGGATCAAGGGTAAAGATACTTCGGGGTACAAGTAACTTCGGTCATACAAAGCAGAAATACCTTTTGAATTAAGACTTACTCGAGCAAAAATCATTTCTCAACAAGATGTGTGTGGACCACAGACTATTCCCCTTTTTGCCTCTTTTGCTGCTGTTTTGGAAAACTATAGTTTGTCTGCCGTAGGATGACACCACGAAATAATACATATAGCATAAATGTACTTTGAGAACTTTGGACAACAGCCAACTATCGCCTCCAGGGATATTATGCCATATTTTAAAAATAAAAGGTCATCTTACTTTAACTTTCAAGTGACACAGAAATGAGTGGGTTTTTTTGGTGACATAGAATAATATAAAGTGTACATTTAAGGGAGAAACCCAGAAAAAGGAGAAATTGAACATATAGACTTTAGCAGTACCCATAATCAATAAATGTGTTTCTGTGTGTGTATGTGTGTGTGTGTGTGTGTGTGTGTGTGTGTGTGTGTGTGTGTGTGTCTGTGTGTGTGCCTGCACAGGGGTGTTGTGCATATGTACGGGTTACACCACAACCTTACTGTTCTGGAAATGATTTTCTACTTCCAGTAACCTATAATTTCTTTAGGGCTAGCTAGGTAGGCAGATAAGTTGCTAGAGTGTGAGGGATAAATAGTGGCAGCTTTTATAGCCTTTTGCACCCTAATTGTAGTGGCTCCATAAGGTGTCACTTGTCTAGGCTGGGCTACAATCCACAAAGTCATTTTCTTGTACATTCCCTTATTAGCATGAACCACAGGAGAGAACCACTGAGGTGTGGAGAACAAAGTTGCTGCCACTTCATGGCTCACACACGGGAAGAGGAGACTGACACCACTCCTTCCTTGGGACTGTCCTTCAGCTTCTACAGCTCTGGGGCAGGTATTTATTTTTAGTTCTATGAGAATGGTTCCTACCACCTATAAGACACTCACAACGTCAAGGCCCAACAATGACAGCTTGTATGGGTTCCTATATGTCCTTGAATGTTCTCACGTGTGTCTGTGACTTCCATCTTGCCCTTGCTCTTACCCTGTCTTGGTCACTTTTCCCACTGTGGACATAATACCTGATACCCACAACTTAAAGAAATTCAATCTGCCTCATGGTTGCAGCAGATTCAGTCCATGGTTTGCTGGCTCTAAGGCAGGCACATCATGCTGGAAGGGCACAGTGAAGCAACGTTGTTTAGTTCATGGAGGCCGGGAAGCAGAGCTGTGGAAGAGTGGAACAATACCCAAGAGGAAGAGGCCAGAGACCAGATATAGTACCAGTGTCCTGCCTCCAGGACCCAACCAGACACAACCAGAAGTGTGCTTTACTAATCCCCTGGGCAGATCCCAAGCCAACTGAGTTGACAGCAGGTCACCATCAGACCTCTGTTTTATATCCATCTTCTCTTCTGTACTAACTTCCCTGTGAACTTCAGGCTTCAGCATCAGATGAAGCTTTAGGAGAGACTTGTCAACTAGTTCCTACAGTTGTAGATGGTTAGATTGTTATAGAAATATAATTAGATAAGCAATTATAGATCATGTGTCTATCTGTGTATCTAGGGTTACATCAATTTATCTAATATCTACTATCTATGCATATCCTAGTGGTTCTACTGTGACGGAACTCCAAGCGATGCAGTAACTTCAGGAGTTCCGTAATGTCCCAGCTCAGTCTCTAGTTAGTCACCCCTGCCCTAATGCATAGACACAGGCACACACACAACTTTAGTTTCAATAAGACCTTGAACTTAGGTGCTTCGTGGATTTCTGTACCTAATTGAATAGTAAATGGAAAGGCTACAGCTCTGTGCTATTTTCACATACCTAATGCACAGGAAAATCATATTTGTAAATGTAAGAACTTAACTTATTGATTCTTTGACCCGAATAATATAACCTCTATGAATCTTACAGAAAAGGCAAAAAGCACATGTACACATCGATCCATATGTATGTTCAATACAGTAAAGGGATCTGTTGAATCAACTGTGTTATTGATAGAGAAGTGCTAGACAATAAAACAGGCCCTTGCCTTGCTTCCATTTTTTTCCACAGAAGGTTTGGTTTTGGAAATGTAAGTTTGCGTTGCTGGACTCCTGCCCAGTGTATCAAAATGATTCCCAACTGTTTGAACTGAGTGACCTTTCAGGAATGTTCTGTAACTCCACCCCTTTACTTCAGGAATGTTCTAGAACTCCACTCTCACCCCCTGCTTCACTGAGCGTGCTCGCCTGCCCTGTAGATCACTATATAAGGAGGCTGTCATTTCTGGTAGAACACTCAGTCTCCTCTGAGCCCGCCAGGGCCTGCTGGTGTAGTAAAGGTATTTCTCCACCTCTTCAACTAACAAGAGCTGTGACCCAGAGCTGCCACACTGAGCTGTAAAGCTCAGCTGTGCCTCAGAGCTGTGTCCTAGGCTGCCACACTGAGCTGTAACACTTGGTTATAGCACTGAGTTGTGCTGCTGCACCATTATATCTACACTATAGCTTATTATGCAATTTATAAAAAGAATGGTTGCAAACCAGTGCATATATTGTGCTCCCATCTTTGTAAAAAATTTGGCAAAACTGTTTATACATAGCACAGTAAACAGGAGGATGCATCTCTATGATAAGACTGTTTATTAGAAAACAGTGGGTTTGTCAGGAAAGGGAGATATTAGCATTATCTTTATACACCACACATACAGTATTGCTTTAATTATTTTAAAGGGCATGCACTATTTTTACAGTTTCAATCCATCCTGTCCAGAGTGCAACAAACTAACGTTATTAGACAGTTGTTTTGCTGTGGCTTTGTTCTTTCAAATGAGAAAAGAAAGACAACAACACATGATCATGCCTCACTCCATGCACCTATGGAGGTGGCTTGCGGCTGTGCCTGTCAGGAAGGCTATCTCAGACCCAACCTGGGGACCGCTGTGACCCTTGATTACAGCACTCACTGCCTTCTCCAGCTCTTGAACTTGAACTGCTCCTCTTCTCAGTTCAAGTGCTGCTTTTTGGTATCAGTCCAACCAAAGTCCAAGAATAAATTACAGTTCTTGGAATTCAGCCTAGAAACAAAAACCTTATTCTGGTTCATTCCTCATTCTTTGTATATATACTATTCAGACAGTCCCAGAAGTATTTCATTTATTATTTAAAGAGAATTATCTTTGTCTCACTTCTATAGGTAACTTATTATCTATCAACAAACATCTTTTCCATGTCTAGTCAAATACCTTTAGAAAAACGCAAATACCACTGAGGTAGATACATGATAAACTACACATACATGCACATATCTTTCTGAACTAACCCACTGATGAAATTAAAGTCCTTATTTTCCAATACCTTTCCCAAAACTCATTTACCACCAAGCCTTCAACACAATAAGCCTTTCAGGGGGACATTTTGGATCTCAACCATAGCAATAGGTAAGACATTAGTGGATAACTATTTTGGAGTCCTACAATACCACAGAATCATCTATAGATCCTAAGTAATTGTTGACAGTAAAGGTCCACAATAAAGTGCCAGCAAAGTAGCAGATGAGCCTCCCACTGGGTCTGTGACAGAGGCACTGTGCTCTCCTGAAAGGTGACTGTGAGTTCTCTAGTCGTATTCCTCCTGCCCACTGCTTTGAAGGATGCCCTAGAGTTTTGGGAATTTTCAACCTTCTTTCATTGCCTAAGGAGTTGGCTTATTTTCCTAGACAAAAGAAAAAAGTACCAGAAGTCACACCTAAGAAATGATGAAAAATGAATTTTCCAATTCATGTAAAAAGACAGTCTTCTTCATTAAATGGCTGACTTATGGTGGAAATGTGTAACAGAATATTTTTATTGTTGCTTTGGAATGAAGGTATGTAAAGAAAATGTCAGTTTTTTTTTTCCTTTTTTTTTTTTTTTAGGAAATCTGGTCAATAAAAATAAGATGATTATTACATACATAGATTCAAGGATTGTATTCAGCCCCTCATGAAGCCCACCTGATGGGGGAGTGAAGCTGGAGAGCTAGGTTGTTAGGAGCAGCTTCGTGGGATCGCCAGGAACCCAGGCTGCTCCTCTTCCAATTCAACTGTGCTGTACCGTTCTCCTTCACCTGTTGGCAAGGTGGCTCCATTCCCACCTCTCACTCCTGCCACGGGCCATACTAGGCAGACACCGAGACCATGTTGGTTTCAGGAAATGGGGAGAGCAAGCAGCAGACCAGGTGAGCTGGCCAAGGAGGCCACCTGAAGAGCTCAGAGCACTTTGGCCAAAGGCATCCTCTGCTCATCCCTGGAGCTCAGGAACTGGTCTGTGTCTCTCTGTTCCTCTCCCTCCCTCCTGTGTGTGTGTGTGTGTGTGTGTGTGTGTGTGTGTGTGTGTGACAGTTCAAACAGTTCTCCTCTATAAATTAACCCCAAGAAAGTAGTCAGCTTTTTCAACAAAGATACAATGTCCCTCTCGTTAGCGTGACTTCTGCTAGTACCCAGCAGGCCAGCACAGGCTCTGGCCCTCATCTCTGACCCCAACAGCACCCTCCCCACTCAGCACCTGCCTGCTGTTCTTCAACAACACTGAGCTCGCTCTTTTGCTCATTTTCTCTCCTCCGCCGCACGCGACTGTCCATCCTGCGTCCTCCCTTCGGGTCTCCTTGCCAGACACTCCTGCTTGGAGAAGCCCTGTCTCCTCCCCTTGCCACCACGTTCCTTCTTGGTCATTTTTATCTCTCATGACCATTTAACATTATATTTTATTTAATTTTTCTGTCTTGCTACTTGCAAGCAGAAGCCTGGGAAAATGACAGGTGTGTGAAATACGCATAAAACATTTGTTTTATGAATCTCTGTTTAGTTACATTTTTTCTTATGTCTCTCCAAAACATTTTGTAATCTTTCCATTAAGATGTTGCAGGCCCCTTTTAGAATTTTTCTGAGGTATTCATATGTTTTACTGATCTCGCAAAGGTTGTATTTTTCCCTTTTCAAATTGTTTTTTTTTTCTGGCCTATGAGAATGTCATAATTTTAAAATGTATTTAACAGCTGGACTGACCCCTTTAATTACTTTTAATATTTGGTCTCTAAGTTATCCTGTATTTTTGAAACATAGGGAAAAAGACAAATAGTCTGCAAAGAAAATGGTAATTTTTAACTCTAACCCTTAAAGCCCTTTCTTTTCTGGTCTTGTGGAGGCTCCATAGGTGAGGCCTCCACTGCAGGCTGGCTGACGTCACTGTGCTTTGCCCAGTACATCCTCCCGTGAATGGGGAGCAGGAGGTGCTGGGTTCGGGGCATCACACAGGGCACAGCTGGCCAAGAGCTGCCTCTGCCTGGGCGCTGTGCCTCTGGGGAGGGTCCATTGGCCCACATGCTCATCTACAGAGAGTCTCATAATAAAAATCACTTAAAGACCCAGACCTAGAAAACTCGCACAGCGTTATTTTTCAGTGCACTTGTGCAAATTCATTTAACATTTGAGTTTTTCTCCAAAAACTGAGAGATTTGACATTCATGACGGAGAGCTTAACACGTGAGTCCACAGTGAGTCAGCATGGGATGGTTTGAAGAAGCCCCAGCAGATCAGATGCCGAACAAGTGTTAGTTAAATAACACAAACTTTACAATAACTTAAATGCATCCACACTTAAGAGATTTATATGTGGTTTTCCATTTGTACATTTGATATTATATTCAAGATGCACTTTAGGTCTTTCCATTGAGACTCTTTAATTTCTAAATTATCGCCCAGCTATATTTAAATTTCTGCGTGGACTTTTTCCAGATTATTACCTGAGTAGATGCATTCATCAGTTGTGAGGCTCTTGCTCTTCTTTTCCATTCTCCGCCTCACACTGTCTACCTCCCCACACACACACACACACACACACACACACACACACACACAGAGGCACAGTCAACCCAGAGACAGTTCTTACGAATTTCTAGTTCATTAAAAAAGCTTTCCAGTATCCAATTTCTTTTGCATATACTTCCTACTGTCTGAATCTCTCTGTCTCTCAAAAGTGATAAAAAGTGAGTCAATTTGTTTTTTACAGTAGTGAACAATTCAAGAGGCTGCTATGCATGGGAAATTGCACACCAGGAATGAACTTCGGGGTGAGGCTGGGTAAAAATGTGGCTAGGTGGGTTGAATATCGGCTATCTTGGGGAAAAGGGGGGCTGTGGAACTAGAAATAAACTGTTTAAAATGTAATAGGAGGGAAGCGCCAAAGTGATGAAACGTGCACTCTGCAGACTTTCCACATAGTCTTAAGTTGAGAAGAAAACCGAGAGGTCATAGGACACAAGCTAAGTCACTCCTGAGGGGGGCAGTTTCTAGGCGGGGCCTCTGCCAGAGGGAACTAGCATGTATCAGCACGCAGCCTCTGGACGATGTCAGTTCCACCTTCACACTCATACACTGTGAGCTTCGAACCACCCGGCCAGGTCTTCCACTCTAGAGACAGCACACACACCGATCAGGGGCAGAACAACACTTTTAAGGAAATTCAAATGGCACCAGAGCATGAGGAAGAAAGGGCTTAGACCCGACTGTAAAGGGCTTCATTAGTTCAAGCAATGGTCTTGGGCTGAATATTGATGCTATTAGGCCTCGCCACTGAGTAATGCAATGAGACAGTGTTTTAGAAGTAAGACGCCCCCCTCCTCACTAGAAATCAGGAGCAGAGAAAAGCTGAAGTGTGCACCTGCTTTGTCCATAGTCCAACACCATCGCCCTGGGCCACCCTCCTCCCAGTGGCTTAAACTGAGACAGTATGGAAGAGACTTAGCTGTGGATTCTAGAGCCATGATAAAATTATTTTGTCTTGGGCAAGTCACTCAAATTTCTTAGCTCATATTTTCTTCCTGCAAATGAGGGGGTGGATTAAATCCTATCGTATAGAATTGCTATGGCCATGAAGGGAGACAGTACACATAACAGTGTGTGGCACACAGTGGAAGGCCAATAACTGTTTTTTATTAGGAAAAGATGGTGCCCACACCCAGCAAGGGACTGGATTTCCCTAGAACAGACTCCTCTGTAGTAGGAGTTTCTATGCATGGTGTTCTCTGTATTTATCTATAATAAGAAAGAGCATGAGCATCACACAAACTGGTCCCTTCTTCCTACCATACATTTCTCTAATTACAAATATCTAAGTCTCAGGCATGCTGGAAATGTGTGTACAGAAATGAGAGGAACATGCACCCGAGATAACATTGCTGTACACTTGGAAATTCTCCCTCTCCCTCTGCCTCTGCCTCTGCCTCTCTCCCTCTCCTTTCCCCCCTCCCCTTCCCTCCCCCAGCTCTCCCCCTTTCCCCCAAATATGCTAGAAAATCTGGCAAACAAAGGAAAATCCATCATCAAATAGCAGTTACTCAACATTTAGAATGGTGCTGTTCTTGGGCGCAATACTGCTTGGTAAATGTCAGTTGAAGGAATCAGTCAGTTTGTTGTCACCAACAGTCACAGTGTACTAGTTTTAATAGATTAAACACATGGGCACTGTAAACAAGCCTGTCTGTCTGCTTGAAGAGAGAGAACACACACTCTAATGGAATGAAAGGCAACACCAGTGAGCAAGTCTGCAGTTGAGGTAAGAAAGTGAATTCAGAGGCTGGCTGCTATATGTATCTCAAAAACAATTTATATTAGTCTTTCTCTAAGAACAGCCTCTGGACCATCTGCAACAGAATTCCAGGATATGGACTTTTACATGACACTTCCACCTCTGAATCACTGAGTTTTACCCCCGGGAATGTGGATATAAAGTTGTAAAACCGCTAGTATATAATTTTCTATATTTTAGGAGGACAGATTCCTTTCAGTCTGTTATGTTTTATACCTAAAGTGTCCCCCAAAGTCTCATATGTTTGGAAGCTAATTGCATCATGGAGGTGCTGTACTTATCAGTGCATTTATCCATCAATGAGTCCAGTAGCCAAATGTGCTGTTAGGAGAGTCTGGTTGAAGTTATATCACTGGGCATGTGATGTAGAAGGATGTGTTTTTATCCTCAGCTCTTTCTTTTCTCTCCCTCCCTCCCTCTCTCTCTCTCTCTCTCTCTCTCTCTCTCTCTCTGGTTCCTGATTTCATGAGTGAAATAGATCTCCTCTGCCAGGATTTTCCACCATAGTGTTTCTGCCTTGAAGTCAGCAAACAATGGACTGAAACCATGGAAACCATGAGCCAAAATAAATTTCTTCTTTAAATTGTGGATGTTGGATGTATTGCCCAAGTGACAGTAAAGCTGTGAAGGTGAAAGTAAGATACAATCCTATTTTATACAGGGGTTCAGGGTTTGGCACGTCTGTAAGATCTACTCTATTATGCATATTAAGTCTGATATATTCTTACCAAATTTTTGTCCATTGGTCTGTCTTAGACTGGGAGTAGTAAGTTAAAGTTTTTTTTATGTGGGATGCATTTTACTTATTTATCCCTATTTCCCTGTGCATTTCCTGCTTTAAAAAAAAAACTGATGTGCTTTTGGGCACTCAGGTACTAGCCACTTTGATAATTTTCTTTGTAGATTAAACTCTGTGGTATTACAAAGTATCCATGTTTTAAGGCTATTTTTCAAAACGCAAAAACAGGATTTACATTTAATTTTTATTTCATTTTAGTTTTTTACTTTTTTATTAGTACATAGTTTATAAAGATAATCGGGCTGCATTTGGCAGCTATGTACATGCACACAACGCAATGATGCCCCTTTCACCACCCTCCTTTTCAAGCCCTACCCGTAGGTTCACATTTTGGGGGCTGCAATGTGTGTAGTGTATTTTGATAGTATTCATCCTTACTGTTACCCACACTTACACCCATTGCCCTTAGTCTTTCCTTTTCTCTAATAATAGTCTCCCTTCTACTTTCTTTTCATCATTTTTAGATTCTGCATGTTAGGAAGAATATGTGATATTTGTCCTTTTGAGTATGGCTTATTTCACTCAACACAATGATCTGCAAATTGCAAAATTCCATTCTGTTTTATAGCCGAATGATAGCCTTTGTACATTTATACCACATTTTCTTTATCCATTCATCTGTTAATATGCACCTAGGCTGATTCTGTACCTATTGTTCTATAATAAAGTGGTATGCAGATATCCGATATCCCTGTGGCATCATGACTTTACTTCCTTTGGAGTAAAAGAATATACCAATGAGTGGTATAGCTGGATCAAATGGCAGTGCTATTTTTAGTTTTCTGAAGAACTTTCCTAGGGGCTTTACTAATTTACATACCTAGTAGCTGTACAGGAGGATTCCTCTCTCCCTGCACCCTTCCCATCACTTAGTGTTTTTGGATTCTTGATGATAGCCATTCTGACTAGAGAGAGATAGAATCTCAGTATAGTTTTGTTTTGTATTTTTCTAGTTGGATGTCGGACATTTTATTATGTACCTATTGGCCTTTTGTATTTCTTCTTTTGAGCCTTATCTGTCTCAATTTCTCTGTCTCTTCTCCTGTTCAGTTCTCTTGCCTTCTTATTTACTGGGCTATTGGACTTTTTGGTGTTCAGTGTTTTAGTCTTTTATGTATTCCAGATAGTGATCTCTGCCTCAAGGCCAGCTGACATGGGGCTGAGCCTTTGGCCATCACGATATCCACAATACTGCTGCCTCCTGCTGTCTGTCCACCCCACCAAGACTCTCATAATCTTGGGATGTTGTTTTACTACGTCACAGTCATCTTTTTCCTGGACCCACACTATGAGGACTGGTTTCCACTTCTTCCCGGGGGTGCAGTGACAGCTATGACTTGTAATTACAGAAAATGTTGGGGCTTTGTGAGCCTGGGCAGGAGTCACTCAGGATGGCCCACCACTCTATTTCTGCCCGAGTCCAGCTACTGCTTCCTCCCCTGAGGCAAGGGGGAGGGGCTAGTAAGATCACTTTTTCAATCAGTCCTATCTAAATCTGGAGAAAAGAGGGGATTATCACTCCCATCACTGTACATGGTCCAATAAAAAATACGGCACATGTTTAAACAGAAAAATTATTACAGTAAAAGACAAATTTGCACACACTAAACAATCTTTCTTGCTACTTTCTGAAGCAGCTCTGGAGTCCTCTTTCCTGAGTGTCTTTGATCAGGAGCCATCAAAAATGCAATGCATTCTGAAGCCAAGCACCATTCAGAAAAAAGGTAGGCCTATAAAAACATGGTCCTGTGTCCTCATCCACCTTATTCACTGGATTCTGTTTCTTCCACAGCCAAAGTGATCACAAAAGAGAAATGTTTTGAATGATCCAGGATATGGAGACAGGCAGGACAGTGCAACTAAAGACATTCAGGAAAGAAGACTCCAGAGCGGCTGCAGAAAATGGCAAACACTGGTCCCATCCTTATTGCTGTCTGCTGCAGTTCTGCATCAGGGTGTTTAGAGCGAGGGGGCTGCACGACAATGTGCCTTTGACTGGCATAACTTTTCTAACCACTCACTGTACTTTGTGATGACACCTTGTGCCCTGCGCGACACTCAGGTCTCCTATCTGGCAGATGGAATCCCTGTCCACAGCAGAAGCACCACTCCTCACATGACAGCACTGAAGTTTTATTTCTATGGCTGCACCAGAAATAAAGTTCCTCCTTCTCCACTGAGCCCCGATGTGTTGCGTGTCAGAGTGTGCTGCTTCAGTTAACATACTTGTCCTCCTCAGCACCGCTATCTCAGGGTTTTCCACAGTTGCTAGCTTTCTCAGGTTGCGGCTCGGTGGCCCCTATGCTACCTGTCTCTTTCCAGAGCCACATAACTGTGTTATGAAAGGAGTATTGTGCAGCAGTGTGTGGGTGCCTGCTGCCTCCAGCTGCCCTCTCCTTCACCTGTTTTGAAACAGTAGAGCTGACATTTGTTTTGCACGCTTGCCTTTGGGGTTTTATTGTCTTCACTATAATATTTGGTACTTTTTTTTCACTGTAACTTAGAATGTGATCACAGTATTTGTTCGTGTTTGAGGGAGATATTCCTGAGTCAAGACTGTTCTAGCTCTGTCTTGCCTTGCAATAGGCCCTCACACTAAGCTCTAAACTGTAGCTGACAAAAGAAAGCCTGTCCCCATTTCTGATGCTTTTCTCAGATCAGCCTATGATACTTTTCAATGAATATGTGTTGCAAAATTTGAGATTTCCAGGTTTCAGTGCCAACAAAATTTCTTTTGAGTCCTATGTCCTTCAATATGAATATTATTATCTTTAGGGTTTATTCCTAGCTGCTTCTGTTGTCAACATTGTTGCAATGCCAAGGCACCTATTTAGGTGTATGGGTTGCCCATGGGTTTTATTTTTGACATTTTAACCACTGCTCTACCTTGTTGGGGGGGTGGTCAAAGAGATTCAAGGATTATTATGTTGCTGCCCCTAATGCCATCCCACCCAGCCTTGTCTAACTCAGGGTTTGTAAATATTTTATTCTGCTTTCATTGCTTTAAAGAGAACAGTTTGTAGGAGACAAGAGAAGAAGCCGTGAGACTGGTTGGGAGGAGATTCTCTCAGCACAAGCTACTAGAAATGATGAAGATAACCAGAAGAGACACGATTCTGGGTGTAACTTGAAGTCACGGCTGAGAGCATCTTCTGCTCTTTTGGCTGCCAGGTGAGAAAGAGAGGGGTCAACAAGGCACGGAAATGTCTGAGTTGAGCAATTAGATAAAAGGAGTTGTTGTCCTGCAAATTAAGAGAACAGACTGGATGGCTGGTGGAGTAGCAAGTTTGGCCGGTGTACCACCATGGACCAAGATGATGGATTTGCTCCTCCTGTCCCACACTGGGTGCCCTTTGTAGTCAGGTTCCAGTACCAACCTGCCCAGTATACAATGCAGGCCTGAGGAAAAAAGTACATGAAGAGACAGAAGAAGGAGAGAAAGCGGGGTGCCAGGACAGCCAATGCTGGTACAACCAACAACAGCACTGGCCAGTCCCAGCCTTGACTTTGATTGGCAATCAGTTGGGTTAAAGGTGAGCTACAAGTGGTTTCTATCGAAATTAATATAAACAAGGCTCATGAAGGACACGACAAAGCATTCTCAAATTAGGGACAGAGTATAGTTATAATGAGAACACTGTCCTTCTAGTCTGATGGTTTTAGTTGTGGGAATGAAACTTAGGTGTGTTACTCTGACCTCAGCACATAGGCTTTAGCCAGACTCACTTCTATAAATAATCCAATTGTGGGTCAACTCTTCACAGACTGCTTTGGGTGGCATAATCAATATTACCGTCCTCTGCAGGTGGACAAAAAAATAAAAAAATAAAAAAAGAGCTTGGGTTTTGACCTGTTGATTTGGGCATTCATTTTAAATACTCCAGGTATATACTTGGACCTGAGTCAGAGTCCAGCTAAAGAGGTCTGGCGATGGGTGCTTGGGAGCTGTGAGTATTTAATGCATGAGATTGAATAAGCAACCCCAGGGAGTACGTGAGGCTAAAGAGCTGCTAGAGGTTGGAAATAAAATATCCAACAGAATAATTGCAAAGGAGAGGAGGTCCACTTGGCAGGCAGGAAGTGCAGAAAGAAAGAGAGTCGCCATGTTGCACCCATTTGTATTTTGTTCAAATATCATTGGGCGTCTGCATTTTCTGTACTTTTTCTTTATCACCTCCTAAGATATATATTATCTTTTAAAAATCTATCTAAAAGTTTAGTTTGACTTAATTAATATCATTTATAATCACAGCTCTCATTATCTAATTTGTTCCGATTTGACTTTTATCCCCCCAAAGAAGCCTTAAAAACATATAGATACTTTCTTCTACATCTCACTGTGTGAAAAGTAGTGACTTTTTTCCATGTTTGGATTCAGATACAGTGAGCTATGGTGGGAAGAGAAATGAGACATTACTCAAATATTCATAAGGATGCTCACTCATAAGCAGACACTGGCTCTATGCCTTCTTAAACAAGCAACCTAAACACACCCCAAGATATTATGACCTGGGTCCACAGTGGGTGACTCAATGCAGCCTTAGATTTCTATGACCTTGGCCACCTTCTTAATAGGTTCCAGTGACTTATTCACACAAAATACATTTTTCAAAAGCACTTTAGTCTTGGGACTAAAGTCTTTAGTCTGGAATTAATTCAGACGAGAGCTCATTTAACAATGCAGGAGCATCTATAATTATTAGTTCCACTGACTCTTTTTTCCTGCCTCACTATTGTGAAGATTAAGAATCCTTGCAAAGAATAAAAGATCATGAAGACCTTGGACCTCCACAGAATTTGGAATAGAAGCTAAATAGCTAATCCTTGAAAGCCATTTTATGTGCACGCTGTTTTATATCTGACTGCAGGACAGAGACTCTCATGCCCCAGCTGCCAAGAACACGGCCCACTGAAGGCATCAGGCTCAGTCCTACCCCAGGAGCTACCCTCAGCGGAGGGAGCTGCTTCACTCAAGGTGATCAGGCCTGTACTGGGGACGGTCTATGGCTGGTGAGTGCAGGATATGGGGGACCAGCCTGTTCAATCCATTCAGAAGATCTCTGAAAGGTCACCTCAGCTTCGAATCTGTCTATGGGATTTTCTGAGGTCTCAATATAAATTGTTTTGTAGGTTCACTTCTCCCTCTGCACAATCCTATCTTGTGCACTCCTTTACAAGAGTCATTCCTATTAACATTCTCCAGTATATCACCTACTTTGGACAAACTGTCTCTGAGTCCATTTCTCTGAGAGCTTGACTCGGGACAGTTAGTTGAGAAGTGACCCACTGAAGGAGACCCTAGAATGGATTGTGGAACTGAATCTCTTGATGGCTGGATAGCAGTGATTGTAAGTGGCATTGTAATAGGCCCCAGCAGCTAGCCTCGAATTGTTGAGTTTCACTGGTGGTGAACTGGACTGATATCCCTGTTGAAAGAAAGTGCACTGGTGGGGGGCTGGGGATTTAGCTCAGCAGTTTGGTGGCCTGCCTTGCAAGCGCAAGGACCCAAGTTCAATCCCTGGTACCAAAAAAAAAAAAAAATGTGCACTAGTGGGTGTCACACCTCAGTCATATGCTGGGCAGGACAAGTGATAGAAAGATTGCTGAACTGGGTGATTTCTGCTAGGGATTATGAGTACATTAGACAAAAAAATAAAAGATTCTTTTACATCCAAGGGAAAGTATGAAAATAAGTGAGGTGTAGAGTCAATACCTATCAACTTAGCGAGAACCAGAAGATCAGAATCTCCAAAGAACACTGAATTTTTTAGCCCTAGTTAGTCTTCTTTGGATGGATCTGGCTAGGAACAAGTGAGACTCTTGCACTTAGAGGGGAAATGTTTAGGTCATTTCACTCAAAACGTATAAATCTGGACATGAGCCAATTTTCAGATCCAGAATCTGTTGGTGGAAGGAGAGGCAGGGTGTTCAGGCAAGAGGATGTTTTAACACTGCAGCAAATTTATGTACCATTCTCCCAATACTACACCCCAAATCACTTTTTCTACTTAATTGGCAACTTTATTCTCTAAGAGTGGGCATAGAAATAAAATATTTAAATAACCATAGACACGGATTAGATTGGTATTAATACCTAATGACCTAAAGTTTTGTCATACCCTTCTTAGAGTAGAGTGTAGGAACTAAGCAGTAAATACAGTCCAGGCACGAGTCTGGTGTACAGTGGTCTACCAGGACTATAGATTCATCCAGTGGTTGTTCCCTGGATGGCCGGGTGTGTTATTGTAGTCAGCATACTTAGTCATCGTCAGGTCCCTACTAATGTACCAACACGTAGGTTAAAAGTTGTTGCCACAAGGAAGGCAAAGTAGATTCAAAATTGAATTCCAACTCGCTCTAACCTTAGGAAGTCTGGTAGTCTGGGTTGTCTAAGGAAATGGAGCTAACAGGATATCTAAATGGTGGGGTGAGGAAGGAGAGGCTCCTGTGACCAGGATGAGAAAACCCAAAGCCTGCTCCTGGCAAGATGGAGATTTGGAAGAGGGAATAACATAGTCCAGAGCAATTCCAAAGGCTGGAGAAGAAGAGCCAGTGGGATAGAGTTCTGTCCTTGTCTAATGGTAGAGAGGACTCATGGTGCCCTCAGAGAAGGTCAGGTAGAAACAGTGAACTCTGTCTTGTTCTACCTTTTCCCTCAGTTCAGCCTTCAAGGCACTGGATGAGGCCCATCCATGCGGGGAGGGCAACCTGCTTTACCCAGTACACCGACCCCAAAAACCCTCACAGACAAACTCACAGGGCTGTGTAACCAAACATCCGGGCATCTCGTGGCCCAGGCAAGCTGACACATAAAGGTAGCCATCACAGAGAGTCAATAAAAGATGGCATTGCATCTTCACACCATAGCGTTCCCACAGAGCCATAATACCTTCATTGCCTTCCAGTCTAGACCCTAAAAAATCCAGAAAGATCTTTCAAAATGATAGTAGACTGAATAAAACAGAAGTCTAAATTCCCACTTCTGTCCTTTCTTTTACTACAGCAGGTTAGGGCAGCCATAGGCACACTTGGGAACCCAGCTGCGGAGAATACACTTTTCCCTCTCTGTCATGACCAGAAGCTGATGAGACTATAACACTAAGTGAAACAAATCAGACATGGAGGTTAAATACCACAGTTTCTCGAATACAAGAGACCCAAAATACAAATACTGCAAAGAGAAAAATAAAAGAGAAATAGTAAGAACCAGGGAAGTAAACTCCGTGGAGATGGGAAGGGGATTTGGGCAAAGAGAAAGAGGGGCAGGTGAGGGGAAGGGAAATAAAAATGACCAAGATGCAATATGTATGTGTATCGATTCCCCCATGTAATAACATATATCACAAACATACTAACAGATATTTGTTTTAAAGCAACGTGAGAAGGAAATGGTCTTGTATGTCTGTATGTGTGTAAAATTTTCCAAGTGATTAATAAATTAGGAAAAGATGTCTACAGTGAGATCTATTTGTCTCCTTTATAAAATCTCAGCATCTCTTACCTTTAAGACTCATTGCTGCTCTCCAAGTTGCAAATCTAACTATGAGCACAATGCCTGCTTTGTTAAGCTTCACAGCTATTTAGTTATTGTGTTGAACTAACGAGCTCCTGTTAGAAATAATTATTGACTTAGATGAGAGAAGCATCAGAGTACACATATCTGGTTGTTTTCTAATTAATGGTAAACAGTAACAGTTTTGAATCTTGACTGTGATATATACATAAAACGGTGCACAGCTTCCTGTACTCCTAAAACTCTACCCCACTTTCCTGTTTTGCTTTATTTTAATCATTAGTTTTACCTGGCTTTTCAAACACCTGGGCACAAAAACTATAAAACTTCAACCTGATGGGTGTGATCAAACCATACAGCTAATATTTGAGTTAAAAATATTATAGAAAAAGACATCACCATGCGTCTACTTCAGAATACTCCTCCTTGCTTTGAACCAACATATCCCATCCTTCTGGCTACCATTTGAGCAGTTCTGGAAGGACTCTTTCTTGAGTGTCTTATAATGTGTGATCAAAACACAGTTGAGTGGTGCTGCCCAGTGCCGTCCAAGGGAAGACAACTCATAAAAACACGATACTGGGTCCTCATACACCTCATTCACGGGACCTGGCACCATGCAACTTCTGGCTCTTCCCCAAAGTCAAAATGAGCATGAAAGGGAAACATTTTGGACATCTCGGGCCTTGGAAGCAGCCAGGAGAGCACAATTAAAGACACCATAAGAGGCCCCAGAAATGCTTCAGAAAGCAGCAAGAGTGATGAAGTATGGGTGCTCAAAGTGAGGGAGAGGACTTGGAGAAAGATTAATGGCAATGTAGCTTTTAATTAATACATTTTTGAAGAATTAAATCTTCATTATATTTTCAGTTGTATCTCATATATGGGATAAAGATGTAGTTTTGAAATATTTTAGCTAGGACAATTCTTAAATCAAGCAAAATCTTATGGGGAGAGAACTTAAACAAAGCAAGGTGAGACAGAACTTCTCTGGTCTCTGCAGGGGGTGGGTTAATGCACCATCCTGTAGCTCCTGCCTTAGCTCCCTGAAGGTCTTTCACCTCCTCTCAGGTTCCCAGCTGATGCTCTGGAAAGACACAGCAGGATGAATACTCTTTTCAGGAGAACAGGGTTTTCATGGAACACATGCAATACATTCTCTCTGGTTGAATTTCCTTGGTGTCAGGCATGAACCCTGGCCCCCAAAAGCTGTCTGCTCACATGCCACGCTACGCTTTCTGAACATCCGTTGCTCTAACACGGATGCCCTAGATCCCGTACAAGTGGTTTTAAGGAATAAAAACTGAAGGTTGTAAAATTAACTTGCAAACTTAGGGAATATTCATATAGTTAACAAATCTAAAAAATAGTGAAAGATAATAACTTCTGAAAATTTGTACCACTTTTCCTCGATTTAATGAAGGTAGAAATAATTTTTGACTCAGAAAAGTCCTCATTCCAGTCTCAGCTCTTCAATTTAGTAAAGAGGGGACCTGAACACAGTCATTTCCTTTTGTTGGGCTCTCAGATTTGTCTTTTTCAAAAATGGAAGCAGGAACGATAAACAGGCTTGTGATGAAAGTTAAACAACAGCGAAATATCCCCACATAGGTCAGAGGTGGACACGGTGAAGGCACGAGGTAAATGTTCACCAAACCCACATGTTTTTTAGAAAAAGAGCTGCCCCACTTCCATATACTATGGATTTTACATCACGGCAGTGCACTGTAGCAATTCCATCACCAAGGGGCTCACCTGAAAAGTGGTGCTATATAAATGCAAATGCACTTGCTCCTACAGTCACACATACTTTTCAGTATACATTGCCTCACATCTTTTTTAAAAGCTATTTCCTTTACTTTGCTCCATACAGCAGCTGCCCTTAAAATTTAACGAGCAAAATAATTCATTTCTGAACTCTATCTTTTTTGACAGAAAAGCTTACTTGGTCAAAGGTGATTTGACAGAAGCTCACAATGAGCTAAAAATGTATAAATTATCAAATTTAGTTCTTTAGGTGTTATTCTTCATAACTTGCTGTTTTTTGAGTGTGTGTGTGTGTGTATGTGTGTAGACAGGACCTCACTATACCGTTCAAGTTGGCCTTGAAATCACTATGCCACACAGGTGAACCTCAAACTCCTGGTGATCCTCCTGTCACAGCCTCCTGAGTGTAGGAATTTTAGGCCATGTATATCACATATACAGTATGTATCATACATAATACACACATACCTATATGAGATATTTCTGTATTTCCTATATTTTTAAACAACAAACCATTGTGGAAATCTTGACAAGGGAACAGAGAAATCAGAGAATGGCCACCCTGCTTCCAAAACTTTTGTTTAGTGGTTACTTTCGAAACCTTGATATATGCGAGATATGGATTTTGCCAAATCTTTTGATGTTTTGTCACTTCCAATAAAAAAAACGAGACCCCACATCTGTTTCAGTTTTGAGAACACATCACGTTTACCCACAGGTACGTGAAAACCATGAAAAGAAGGAGTGGGATCCGTGAGAAAAGCTGAGTGCGACGCTGGAGCAGGGTGGGGAATGTGGAACCCGGAGCAGGTCCTCCGTCCCGGGACAGCGGTAACCCATTCCGCCCCTCTCACTGCCCTCTTCGGCGCCGATTAGTTAAAGGCTCTCTGTGCTCTTCACACTTGAGAAATGCACTGCCTCTTCCAACCGGAGGGAAGTTACTTCACGAGCTTCCGTTCCACGCCTCTAAAATAGTGTGGTCTTAATTCTAATTCGGCTAATATCAGTGACTGTTCTTTTCTGCTTATGAGAAGAGAATTCTTGCTCTGACCCACTTGGTTAAAAGGGCTGTAACAATGAGTCAAGCATGAACTTAGTGTAACTCATAGCTTCTAGGCAGTAATTCCAAGGGTCGTAGCCAACCTAAAACTGGGAAGCTGCACCCTGAGTACCACACCATGGCACACGACAACACAAGTTGCTGCATGAAACTGTACCAGATTGCCTGTCACACCTAGGGACAGTAAGTAGACCTTCTGGGCAGGGCCTTTTTAAATATGTATACCACTGTGTTTGCAACTGTGTTTGACAGCACAGAAAAAGAATGCTGCAAAAAACTCAAGTACTTTTAGTTCATTCTTGGAAAGGTAGGAGAATAGCTACCCACCAGAGTCACCTACAGCCTTAAGAAAAAGAGTCCTCTTGAAGGCCGCTTCCTCTGTAAGCAGGTGGGGGATGTAACAGTGAAATACACCGCTACTCAAAACTCCACAGCTCACAACAATGATCACCTGGCTGAAGGCTGCAGCGTTTATATACAAAGTAAATATGATGCTCTTTGGTTACAGAACTTAGAATATTCTTCTATTTCCAGCACGTTTTTAGGGAAGAAAGCAAAGTCGTGGTTTTTTTTGAAGTTACTCCACAGCTCACAACAATGATCACCTGGCTGAAGGCTGCAGCGTTTATATACAAAGTAAATATGATGCTCTTTGGTTACAGAACTTAGAATATTCTTCTATTTCCAGCACGTTTTAAGGGAAGAAAGCAAAGTCGTGGTTTGTTTTTTGAAGTATGACTTTAAAAAAAGCTACAACCAATATTTACGTTTTAAAAACTGACTACATTAAAAGACACATCGTCATTCAGCCCTCTCAGAATATACCCGCTTTGTTAGAACTCACTCCTCCCATCCTTCTCGCCCCTTTCTGAGGCAGCTCTGGAAGTCCTTTATCCTGCCACCATGTCCTGAATGGATTAAAAATGTTTACCTGTCGTGGTCATTTTGACTTTGGGGCAGAGCCGGAAGTCACACGGTGCCGGATCTGGTGACTAAGGCGGATGAGGACCAGCGTCCTGTCTCCGCAAGCTGTTTTCTGCTGGATGGCACGCGGCAGCCGCATTCATCCAATATTGATCATACCTTGCAAAGACACTTATGAAAGTGACAACAATGCCAGATTAAGTGTTTAAGGCAAGGGGGGATTTTTGAGGAAGACTAATGTCAATGTGCTCTTTACTGGAACAAAATTTTAAAATGTAAACATTTCTGTATATTTTGACTGCCCCTTTAAAATTCAGTTTCTTTTCCAAAGACAAAATGAGACTCCTGCCTATTGGTTGTGTTAATTATTGGCCTATGTGTGCCTCATAGAAGCCTAAGTAAAGAGACAGCACCTAAGTAAGGAGACCCAAGCTGGCTGGAGAGTCTCATGCTTGGATTTGGATGAGGATTCACCCAACCCTGCCATGAAGCTGCGGCTGGAGTGAGGGAAGTCACCCTCGGCTCCCCACTGAGAGAAAGCAGCAGGAGCCAAGGCCAGCAGGCACTGTAACCCCTGACAGGCTCTTTCGGGCAGTCCTATTATTTATTGACACTGTCTCTTTCCAGATGAATTTAAATGGTATAGAAAATGACCATATGGGCAGGAAAAGGCAATTAAAACTGGCACTTTTAAACTAGATTTTTATGAAGTTATAAAGTGTAGAAAGAAGATTATTCTTTCCAGCTACTGGTAATAAGTTTTTAATATAGTTATGTGCTTAATTTATATCTGAGTTCTCCAGTAGCCAAGATAACAGGAAAAACCAGACAGAGTATAGAATTCGGTTGTCCAGAAAAAGAACAATCAATTAACAAAAAGCAAACTATCAGGCACTAATATGGTTCCGTTCAAGAACGAACCCCCTAACTGTTGTGTGCTGCGTGAGGCCTTTGGAAGGAGATTGGACAGTGGAGGTGCTTGCTTACTGGTAAGCTCAGAGGCTGATGTGTTGTGACGAGGTGGGGCTTGGCCAGAAAAGGAGGCTCACGGGGGATGTGACTCCTCAGGAAGCCCCGGCCTCCCGGCCTTCACCCTTCTTCCTGTTTCCGGGCCACCATGATCTGAGCAGCTGTTCTCCTCCAGGCCCTTCTGCCTGCCCTTCATTCCTTGGAGTCTGCTGACCACAGACTGAAAAGATGAACCAAAACAAACCTCTTTTATTTTGTGTGTGTCTCGTTGGTGAGCAAGTTACTAAGACAGGCACTGAGCTCTAGAAATAATCCATGAAATAGGTACTGAAAAGACACAGCACGAACTAACAGAAAATCACCTCACTGACAGTTCCGTTCATCATTCTTCGCATGGATGCTTCATTTCATCTTTTTTAACACTGGAGAAATGACTTTAAGCTTTAACCCACGCGAGTAAACGATTACCGTGGTTCTGTCATGGGACACCTACCCTCAGAGGCTCCTGATTTTGATATCACAACTTGCTTCTGAGGCTGTGCCTGACCTAAGCTGATCCGGAATTATAGGCTGGCAGGGCAGAAATGATTTTCTAAACCAATGCAAATAGAATATTACATCCTCTAACTATAGGAAAACAGTATTTTTATTATAGAAGCAATAATAAAAAAATTAAAACTTCTCACTGCTACTGCCAAGTGATCACCATTACAAATTCTTAAGCATAATGTCTTAGATATTTCTGTGTACTTGCTTTATTTTGATTTTTTGCAAACTTGCATTATTTTCCAATCATAATTCTCTACCTTTCAATGTCAATGAATATTCCTCTCGTAACCCTGAGGCTACATTTGCATTTACTCAGTTTCCTCTAAAATGCTTCTGTTTGATCAGGATCTAAATAAATAACTTTTATTACATTTGGTCATTAGAGCTCTCGGGTCTGTTTTAGTCGATCACAGTCTTACTATTGTGACGTAAGCTCACTGAAGGCACAGGGGCAGTCGCTTGCAGTATGATCTACTTTCCAAGTTTGTATGGTGATTCTGACAATCTAGGTGGGCATGGGATGGAAAATCAAGGAACCCAGCGTTCTGCTGTAAGGGAGACAGCACTCAGGGCAGGCTGAGCTGTGGAGGAGTCTGCGTTCCCAGTATGCCAGCCTTGGCCCTGGCTGGCAGAGGAGAGGCCCCTCTCAGGGCGTGTGACCAAGAGATCTCAGAGGACAGAGGACAGAGGGTGGAGAGCAAGCAGCATCCAAGACTGAGGCAGAAATGGAGCAGACAGTTGTTTGCTGGAGCACCTCTCAGAAAACACGAATCAGTAGCTGTGATGAGTGGGCCTGGCTTTCTACACCACCCTGAAATGGGAACAATTAGCCCATTTGAGAGGAAATCTGTATGGCAGCCCTGGAAGAGGAAGGAACTCTCTTCTCTCCTGTGTTAATGTGTGTCCAGAGTGGCCTTTCCGAGGGCATAAGTAATTCATTCCAGGGTGGAAACCTGCCCAACTCCAAGTGTGCAGGATGAGGCACAGTTCCTGGCATAGGGAATGGTGAGACTTTCCGAGGTGTCTGACTTCCTCGGTGTGTATCATGAGAAGCTGTTTGGTACCATGGCACACCCAAGCCAGGGGCCTCTTCTTCTAGGGACCCTAGGCTGGTCTCCTCAACCATGTCTTCCTTGGTGTGATGGTTCTCTGGGCAAGGGAATGTACCCATCTAGGGTGCCCCACACCTTCTTAGACCCTGCTGGAGACACACAGTCCCTGGAATTCGCTGCTGCTCCAATAGCCACAAACACACCTGTAGCCCTGAGCCAAACTCTCCTCCTGTCTTATCTGAGCTTTGCCCTGAGCCTCCAGCGTATCCATCCCTAGACCTGGAGCCTGGGCATATGACCACGGTGGTGTCCAGGTGCAAGCTCATAAGACAGACGTGGGGTACAGCTGAAAGGCCAGTGTGGCACAGGAAGTGTGACAAGCTAGGGGTCTGGACCCGTACCTCCAGCCCTGTCTCATTCCAGCGAGGGACAGATCAAACCTGCTCTTCTGGCTCATTATCAAGCTGCATCTGTCAAAGCAGTGGGCCAAGGGTTTTGCTGTTGGCATTTGCTCTGGGTTTGTGACACATAAGTACTAGGGCTTCATTTGTATTCTTGCCCTGGAGCTACAATCACTAGGGAGAGTCAGAGGCTTCTAATAGCTGCAGGAAGCTCTCCTTGGGGAAAAGATAGCTTTTCCCCCCTGCTGGCTTTTCCTAGAAAGTGTCTAGAATCAACTAACCTTCAAGAGCCTGAAGTTTCTGGGCCAGGTGAGCACCTGCTTGTGAAGTCAACCAAAGCTCCCGTGCCCTCTCTGGTCCTATTCTCTCGTGACCGGCAGTGACTCCATTTTCAGCCGGAGAAACAGCACAAGTCTCCCAAGTTGCTCAAGCTCCCTCTGCCCTGCTTCAGCTCAGCTTTTGGTCATTTCTTGCTTGCCCCTATCTCTTCCAAAAGCGGAATAAGTAGGAAGGAAACGGCCATCGATTTAATGTGCTAAATTCTTTGTAATGGACAAACACCAGAAGTATAGAATATGGTATTTCGTTATTATTGCCACTGTCAGGAATATATTTCTATATTTCTGCTGTCCATTAAAACCTGCAGCCAAAAACTGACTAAAGACTGATTTTAGGAGATATAACAAACAGCTAATGCAAGCCAAATGAATGTTTAGGAATTCATACCCCAGAGAAATGGTTTTGCAAAGGAAAAGGGGGAAGGAAACATTTCCAGCTTGGCAGCTACGCTTTTACTGAAAAAGAAGTGAAATAAACTCGCCTTCATAAAGCAGAGGGCTTTTAATCTGAATTACTCACCTCAGCTATATCAGAGGCATTTCTTATAATAATTCTGTGAAGAAAAAGGTCATGTGCCAGCAAAATTCAATCATTAGCTTGAGTTGTTATCATACATTATATGTGGAGTCAGGACAAAAGGAACTGGGGAACTGAGGAAGGTTTCTCTGAGGTGTTCAGACCATAAAGAAACCCCAGTGCCCAGACCAACTACCATATCTTCCTCTCTTCCTCTGTCCTCCTAAGACAAACTATTGCATGGTTCTCTGAATAATATTTCATAGCGAAGCTCCTAAGTGAAAACATCCGGACTCTGGAAACCTGATCCTCTTGCCAATTCTGCATTTCCAAAAGGGCATTTAAAGACATCATTGTTTGTTCCCAGTGACTAGTTAATTGCATTTTGATTTGGTAATTGCAAACAGATTCCAGGCTCTCAGCTTTTGTACAAGCATAACCAACTTTAATATGGCGGAACCAGGGTTACACTCATAAACTCCCAAAGAGGTTCACATGAGATTCTCATGACTCTCTGCTGTTCTGTTGTCAGTGTTCGATCTAGATCTCTTTTCCTTTTACGTACTACAAGGACCATTACTGATTCAATGTTGATTTGGTCTTTTGGGAGATTGCACAAACATGGTGGTAGAAAAGCCAAAAAAATAGATATCTTGTTTTACACTACAGATTATTTGCATTTTGATGCATTCCAGATGTAGAGAAAGAAAAGGTATCTACAAGAAATGGATGTATTTTCTTTCTGAGCTGGAAATAGAGGATTTATGAACTGTCTTTTGAAAACTCTAAACTCTCCTTCTTGTAAGGGGGCAATGGGTCATAACATTTGTACCATTTCTACAGTGGAGATATAGATTATTAGTTGAACCGATAGGGTTCTGTGCAAGATGAAAGTAACGATAGAATGAAAACAATGAGTAAAAAATAATAATAAAGGCAACAATAACATGCAGCAAAATAGATGAACTCACAGACATTCACTGGTAAAAGAAGCCAGAAATAAAGACTGATGTGTCATATGATTTGTTGTATAAAATTCAAGGACAGACAAAGTTAATCCGTGGTGTTAGGGTGAGAAGAGTAGTACCTGTGTGGTAGGGGTTAGGTACGCCTGGGAAGGAACACAAAAGAATGTTTTGCACACGGAAACACTCTACAGCTTTATCTAGGTGGCAGTTGTCTGGGACAGTGCATAAATAAGCATCAATTCATATAATCCTGAAACGAGTGTATTTTGTGTACTTCGTATATGTTTCATCTCACCCACACAATAAAAGGAGCAAAAGAGTTAACTTTATTTCACCTCCCCTCCTCTCAGTAGTTCTGGCTTTTTTCATTTTACTTAGCTTCTCTTTATTCCTCCACGCCCTTTCCTCCCACTATTTTCTATTTGTGTCTCAAATAAAAATGATGGGAGATTGCAGAATCATATGAGCGGGTCAGAGAGCAAACTGGATTCAAACCTTACCTGATTTCCGAAAGGGAACAAGTATAAAGAAATAGTAAAAGGAGCTAACTTTCGCTTATCACTTTGAAGTTCACATAGTCTCCTCTTATTTATTATTTCATTTCATCCCATCCAGATCACTGTAAAATACATATTTGTGCCTTCACTGTGTAGACAAGAAAAAATTTTACCCAGAGAATTAAAATGACTTGATAAAGTGATACTGTGACAAAGGTAAAGCTGAAGTCAGATTTATGATTCAGGCTTACGAGATCCATGAGCAGTTAGGAAAGACAGTTTAAAATTCCAATTAAATATTTCTCTCAATTATAAACACATGCAATAAATCTCAGTAGTAGCCATAGTTCCTGACTCTGTCACCAACAACACGAGCCATCATTTCATAGTGCCTTATGTCAAAAAGATAATCCTGAACTAGCATCTATATACACAACTGCTTCAAAGTCACTGCTAGACTGTACATGATTGAAACATTCCCTCGCACGTGTGTGGAGAGGAACCATGAGACTTGGGGTGCCGTAGTTCTGCTAGCCTGGTGAAATTGAACTTTCTCACACTGGTGACCCGGAAATACAGTAGTACTTAGCAGCACCTCTCCCTCTTGGCAATTGGTGTTCAATATTTGGATGGAAACAAATTTAAGACCACCTCCTACTTAATGTTCTCATTAACTTCTTATTTAATATATAACTAGTATTTTTTAATTCTTTAAAATATATATAGATATAGATATAGATATAGATATAGATATAGATATATACTGTATTTCTAATATATGGCCTAATTAATACATCAAGAAAAGAGCACATATGTTCGAGTCGCAGAATATTTTCAAGTGTTCTAACTACATTGCATTGCAGCTCATTTCTACTGCACTATATTTTAGACATTAAAAATACATCTGAGAAGGTATTCATAGGTTTAACTACACTGACCACACACCCATGTTAGTTGAGATAACTAAGTACTCTACTTTCATTAGGCATAGCTCTTTGGAAAGCTCAATAGTGTGATGGTCCTGACTGCCTATGAAATGGCAAGAGACAAGCTGACCAGCTCAGGACAGACTCTTGCTGTGTGCACAGAGTCAGTGTGCTGGCACTGATGCTGGCTGCTCTGTCGAAACACCTCAAAAGGCTGAGTCAGTCAGATCACCATGCAGAATCGCATCATGTGAAGATAATAATTATCAAAAAGTAATTTTGCTGTGTCTTTTAATGTAAGAAATGCAAAGTACTATTTTTTTAAATGAAGCAGATGCTACTGACCCAATTACATATATGGTGGAAATGAAAATAAATATGGTTAAACTGCTTATGTCACAAATGTCTAAAAATGAAGATAATAGAACTAGCAGCAGGTGCCAAAATGCCTCACTCAACATTTTTTTCTTTGCAGTTTGTTGAATTAAGAACCAATTACAAGTATAGAGTACTTGCAAGTGATTAAAATATACTTAAACTGAAATACTGTCTTAAAATACAAATCAGACCACAAAGTATGTTGCCAACTTCAACACTTAATCTTTTCCTTTGTTTTCCATGGTAATGAAGTGAGGAAGTTAAAAGTGTGGAGTTTGAAATCTTACTAAATTCCAGCTCAACCATTTCCTAGCTTCGTGCTCCTAAACAAGTTTCTCAGCCTTTCTGGGTCTCAGTTTTATCTCTATGAGTCAAGGATGATGAGAGGACCTCCCTCAACAACAGCAGGCGTGGTGAGCATTCTGTAGCTACTGCAAACTACGCACACCTTGAGAACATAGGTGAAGACAAATAGCACACTTTAATTTTGGTTCCACAGACAAATATGGAATTGTAGATTTTTTTATCGACTTATTTTTGGCAAATCTCCATTCCTAATGGAGGGCCAGATGGTGAAAATTATGTTCTTCATACATTGGATAAAATATTTTAAATATGTGATTTATTCAAAGGAAAGCATTTTTATAAAAATCTTTAATGATTCAAAATGGTATCTCCTATTCAAGACACATATTAAGAGTTGGGCATGGCCATACATGCCTGTAATACATCCCACAACTCAAAGCAGTTACGCAGGAGGCTTACACAACCAGGGCAACTCAGTGACTAAATGAGCCCCTATCTCAAAAATAAAAATAAAAATAAAAGAGGCTAGGGTTGTAGTTCAGTGTGAAGCTACTGGGTTCAGTGCCTAGTACAAAACCAAAACCAAATTAATCCATTCTGTCATAGGAAACCATTTGATCATTTTAGCCAGCACAAGCACAATCACTTTACTCACTGAATCCGTCTTCTGCAGCTACAAAATGCTCTATTGAAAATGCTCTATACAGAGCATCCACACATCTCCTGTTCAACAATAGGTGTGTGCTGCTTATGGATCTGGGGCCTGTGGCTACACACCTCTGTGCTCTAGGTAAGGTTCTCCTCTCCTTCCTACATTTATCAGCTTTTCTTACCAGTAAACTCTGACCCAAATTCCTCTCTATATTTCTCCTTTTCTTTTCCTAGAATAAGCATAACTTTTTGTCAAGCTAGTATTAAATATACATATGTGTGTGTACATTTTTCTCTCGATTCTAGTGTGACTTTGTTGACCACAGCTGAAACATTTAAATTTTGCACAAGTCAAATAAGAGTGCACTTAAACCCAAAATTTATGATGCTATCTGAAGGACAAATATATCTTCTGTAGGCTTTCAGTCTTGTCGTGAAAAAAAGAACTGAGAGGGATGGTTTGCTAGTCTCTCTCAGCCCCAGTTGTCCCTTATATTTATGCTCTTTGGTAAATCTCCACTCTACTTAGAACCTGGTCCGCCGCTGACTTCTGTAATCACACCACGAGCCACATGCAAAGATGACCTCGCTGAACACATTTTTACCTGTAAGGCATACATTAATCTTATATTTTCACATCCTCGCGGCGTATTTCCAGACAGCGGTCTTAACTATTTCCTTCTACATGGATTTCCAAGGTGCGCCATGCATTTCTCTGCTATCTAAATCTTGGATTATGAATTTTCACATTCATGCTCTGTCCCAGGGACTTTGCAAGGAAGACGCCCACAGTATAGCCCATAAGGATGGGCTCGGTCACTTCTTTAGACTTCATTCTGATGTCAAGATGACTTTAGCATTGGCTTCACTCACACGTGACCTTTTTTCCTTTTCCCTGAGACATGAGAGAGCATTTGTGGGAAATTTTCTTTTCCCTTGTTGGTACCATCGCTCTGTCAAATCTCACTAACACTTAGAAGCATGGTGCAAGAGAAGGATGTCGATGGTAGGAGTCAGGTTTTCTTGAAATATCAAATGGGATCTGCAGTAAAAGATGGACACCTGGGTAGGGTTTTTAATGATGCAAAGTAACAAGAAATAAACCGAGGCATTGGACAACTTTGCTCTGATCTTGGCTCCAACTCTCCTACTTCACTCTCCACTGCTTTCTGCAATAAGTTCCTAATATTTTGTGTACTAAAGCCAGGAGAAAATGCCAAAGGTTTTCACCTACAGCCTTCCTTCCTAACCCAGTGTTTCTCTGCTTCCTCCTGTGAGTCACTCTTCTCCCGTGCCGTCCCTGTGCTGTGTGCTCATCAAGTCTTTGTTCTCTGTGATTCTGGGAGCCTCGCTCAAGACTCCCTCACCCCCTGCTTTGTAGAGGCTGCTATGGAAAGCAGCCACGTTCGCTTTATAAATTTAAGGTTTACCTTTTCTCTTTTGGAGCAATTTAATCCTAAATTTCACTCTAGATCAAAAACAAAAAATAATTGTTTTATGAACATCTAATTTATACGTGTGCCAATTTTGTTTGTGTCCTAGTCAGTTGTGCTGTAAAACGGTCTGACTCCTGTACAGCGTTGTGCTACAGAATGTAAGCAAGCGAGCCTGTCCAGCACACCGATTCCCCTGATAAATAATGAGGCGGTGTACATGATTTGAAATGAGCCATTACACAAGTGCTGGACTATTCGGTGATACAGGCACTCTCAACACCGAGACAGCGGTAAAACTTAGCATAAGCTTTCTACTTAAGCTTCTGACAATTTCCTTCATATACGGTATCTGTCCTTGTGGGATTTTCTGATGGGTATGGTTTTGTTTTCAGACTCACACTGTTTCTGAAGAAATAATAAGCTTTAACTTTTCTTGAAGGTAGCATATGTTCACTATAACAATCTAAATATTCAAATTAGATTGAGAATAAATTAAAATTAGCATAACTTACAGGGATGATCAGGATTTGTACTGTTCTTGTTTCCTTTTAGTCTACTGTAGACCTCTAAGTGACCCATGAGCACCTCCAACGCAACAGGACTAAAACTGAGCTTGCTCTGCGGAGAGTGCCCTTAAGCATCAGGCGCGGTGTGGAAAGAAACTGAAAGCAGTTGTTCAGGCTTTACTGGTTCTGATAGTGGAATGGGAGAGTCAGAAGCAGATCTGTCAGAGGACCCATTGGTTAGCTTAGGGCGAGGCTCTGTGGCAGAGAACGTGTGTAGCGCACAAGGGGCTCTGAGCTTGATCTTCAAAACAAAGAGGGGCAGGAGGGAGAGAAATGTGTTTCTGGCATCTGTTCTCCATTTTTCTTCATTTCAGGAAGACACCTGAGGACCTTTCTTCCTCCTCATACCCTTCATCCACTCAGCCCTTAGATTCAATAAGTATTACCCTCTTAGGGTCCGCCACATCCCATTGCTCTCTCTAGCCCCCTCTGTTTTTGTTTAGACTTCACTGATTCTTGTCTTAACCACACAAAAATCTCCTAAACATGCTTTATCCTCCAGAGTGTGCCTCCTCAGACATAAATCTGATCTCATGACTGCTCTACTCTGGACCGAGGTGTGTGCGTGTGTGTGTGTGTGTGTGTGTGTGTGCGCGCGCGCGTGTGATTTGAGAAATACTGCAACTGTAGCACTTCTGAACTATTTGATCAAAAGATTCAGTAAGATGAAAGCAACACTGTATATTCCTTCTACTCAGTAAACAAAGGAGGGGGCAAATGCATGGAGGCAAATTTACAGGATTTACAATTTTTTGGTAGCTTACGTTCTTTAATGTTTTTGTCTACAATACATCCTTGTGTGCATATTATGAGAGAAAAATATGAAGACAGACAAGATAATGGGAAAGAGAAGTAAGTAGTTTTGAACATATAAGAAGGAATGATAACAAAAAAATGAAAACATGAGACAAGGCTAGGATTTAATTCAGGAAAAACAACTGTGTGGTTTTAGATTAATAACCTATGCTATGGAAAAATAGAAGAGATAACCATAGCTTTTATCAGATGAAGGTTTAAAATCATGTAGACAGCGCTGAATTGAATATTCTCTTCCTCTCTAACTTTGGTTGATCTTTTTAATCTACAACATAGTGTTTTAAGAATATCTACATATTCCCACTTCTGGGATAATAAATCTTGGTAAATCTGAAAGAAAAGAAAGAAGGGCCAGTCTTTCTGCTTTAAAGAGCGGGAAAACCAGACAAACACAGCTTCAAATCCTGGCTCTGCCATGTGTTTGATGTGAGACAGAGCCCTGTGAGTGCCAGCGAACTCACACTGGAAAGGGTTGCGAGTCATACCTTGCAGGAAAGTTACAGGGTTTGGAAATGATGCGTGCCAGGTGTTTGGCACAGCCACTTGGCACTTTTCTCAACAAATGGTATTATTATTATTGTTGTTGTTGTTGTTGTTGTTATTGCTATTAGAGTCATTGAAAAGTTCAAAATCAAGGCAAAGCAATCTCACACGAAAAACCAGAGTGATGTAGTTTGGCCTAAATTATACTATTGTGACTAAAGAAAGATGTGTTGTCAGAAAATCTAGGTAGCGGTCACAATGTTCTGAAACACTTTGATGTCTAAAGCCCTTGCATAGGGTAATGAAATCTCCAGCATTTACCCATGAAGAGCTGCCACTTCTCTGCTTTGCACTGTTTGCATAAGTAGGTTGTTGAGAGAAGTCCAGAGGAAAGCAGAATATTTCTGTCACGGGAGAGCAGTGCAGCCATGGTATTGGAAAGACCTCTGCTAAGGTGTTGAAAGCATAGCTTCAGTGATTCACGTTCGGTGCAGTACCTTAGGTCACTTAGAAGTGTTCTGCAACCTATGTCTTGGCAGAACTCTAACTTCCAACTTCATTCAAAGCCCCAAAGGAAATAAACAATACAGCCTAACAATAAAAACTGAGTGGGGGGGGATAATGAAGAAACACCATCTTTTCTAGTAAACCCAAATGAATAAACAGATCAACATTTGTGAAGGAGCCACTAAGTCATGGTCAAGTAGAAAGTGTGTGTCAGAACACCAGGTATTTGGTTTCAAAAACATGTTGCCTTTGGCTTTCCCAAAGCCACATACATGTATGTATGTGTGTATATATATTATATATTATGTATATTATATATATTATATATTATATGTATGCAGTCCAGGGGAAAGACAATGCATGCACGGAACCATCAATTTTCCTTCAACTCTCTGCAAGAGAAGATTGGCTCTGTGGGCTCCATTAGGGTGTTAACTCTAATAGAGAGGCTCCTGCCCTTTTCTCACCTGGGAAACAAATCTGCCTGGAAACTAAGCCCAGCGCTAGCTGCGGCCAGTGTGAGCTGTTCGCCACAAGTGACAGGACCATTTCATATTCGTGTGTCTTCTGATGGCTTCAGTCATTGACTGCAAAACTGAAATTTGGGGACACACTGGAGTTCCCTTCTCTAAAATTTAACTGTTTATAATTATTTAAAACATTTGAAATTGAGTCAGCTGGAAAACTTTTATCTCAAGAAAGAGTATTTGCTTTTTATTTTATTTTGTTTCTTTTCACCAGATATGCCCAAGCAAATATTAGCCAATATATGTATCATGATCTTTGTCTACAGCACTTAGTATTTTGCCACTAGGATTCTCCAAGTTTTTATTCTTCGTGATCTATCAGTAACAAGTTATTGAGAAAACTACTAATGGAATAATATTTGACATGTAATACCGTACTCCACAGTGAAGAATTCCTCTAACAGTAATCTGTATTCCTCAGTCAGCCCCTTTTTAGTACATTTGTTCAGTTATGAAACTACCAAGCTTTCCATGACATCAAATAATATTTCCTAAAATTATACTATCGGCTGGGAAGGGGTGAGTGAATTTAGATAACACCTTCATTAAAAACCAAATACACTTGGATTCTGGTTTTTCAGGCTTTCATAGGAATCTAACTCCATCTGTGAGTAAAGAGAGCTCAATTTAGTTTTGTGAATTCAGTTTGTGTCTCATGGCCCCCGATTTTTCTTTCAGCTGATCAAGAACTACTACTCACTATTAATGACTTTATAAAAACAAATGTGTCGCAATATGACTTACATACTTCAAAGTTCACCAGTTTCAATGATGCGGCTCAACAGTTTTTAGTATAGGTACAGATATGCAGCCATCACCATAATTTAACTTTAGAACATTTTTGTCATCTCAGGAAGAAAAACCTTGGACCCGCTAGCCAGTGTCCCACCCCCTCCCAGTTCCTGTCCCTCCTGCTTGTCCCTTAACTACTGAGGTACGTTCTGCCTCTACAGACTTTCCTGTTCTGTGGATTTCCTATAAATAATATTATGTAGTATATACTCTTTTGGACTGGGTTCTTTCATTTAGTATGTTTTTGTGGTTTATCTATGTTGTGGAAAATGTCATTTTCATTCATTTTATTACTAAATAATATTCCATTTATAAGGGCACCACATTTTATTTATTCATGGGTCAGATGGTGGACGTTTAATTTGTTTACATTTAGGTTATTTAGGACATTTTTTAACTAGTATGAATAATGCTGAGACATTTTTGTACAGGTTTCTGTGTCTTCCTTTCTCTTGGGTATATATTTAAGGCAGGAATTGCTGGGTCACCCCACATGAAACATTTTGAAGCACTCCCAAACTGTTTTTGCAAAGTGGCTAAACCATTTTACATTCCTACTCACAGTGTCTGAGAATTTCATTTCCCAGCAGCTTGAAAACACTTGCCCTTGCCTGTCTTTTTTAAGGCAGGAATTGCTGGGTCACCCCACATGAAACATTTTGAAGCACTCCCAAACTGTTTTTGTAAAGTGGCTAAACCATTTTACATTCCTACTCACGGTGTCTGAGAATTTCATTTCCCAGCAGCTTGAAAACACTTGCCCTTGCCTGTCTTTGTATTATGAGCACTGTCCTGGGCCGGGAGAGGGGCATGCTGTCATGTTATCAATTAGCATTTCCTCCATGATGAATGACCACCCTTTCACACACCAAGTAAAGATCTTCTTTAAAGAAACATTTACTCAAATCCTTGATTCATTTTAAAATTTTGGTCATTTATCTTTTTATTGTTGACTTTTAAGAGTCCTTTTTATATTCTCACTGTAAGACCCCTAACAGAATGATTATTTGGAAATGTTTTCTTCCTTCTGCTATTTGTCTTTTCACTTTCTTGATGAAATCCTTTGGAATACAAAAGTTCTGAACTTTGATGAAGTCAATTATTTAAATGGATGAAGTTATTTAAAATTATATTTAATTTTAAAATAACCACTTGACAAAACTGTGTACATTCAATGTGTACAGTGAGATGACCTATATATATTTTTGTTATGGTTGCCACAGTGAAATTAACTAACAAGTCCATCGCCATCCACACTTACCCTGGCATGTATGGGAGAGGGGATGAGGGCAACTGGAATCTCCACCCCTGTCAAATTTCAAGCAAACAACACAGTGCTGTTGATTCTAGTCAGCATGCTGTACATTAGATCCTTGTACACTGCCGGTGGACATGTAAATTTATGCAGTCATTTGTAAGAGTATAAAGTTTCCTCAAAACAATGAAAAGCAGAACTACTGCACTGTCAGCAAGCACAGGCCTGGGTACATATCCACAGGAAAAGAAATCAGTATCTTTAGTAGATATCACCCACCACATTGTTGGAACAATCTAAGCAAGCATATCAGTCAGCTTTCCTGTCCCTAGGCCAGCATAATGGACAGCTGCAACTTGAAGGAGGAGAGTTATTTGGGTTCCTGGTTTCCCTGGGTTCAGGCTGTGGCTTCAAAGCAGAAACAGAAGCAGAACGGTGTGGTAAAGGAAAGACGCTCCTGTTACGACAGCTGGTAGTTAGAAGACAGAGGAGAAGCAGGGACAGGAATACAATCCCCCCAAGGTCACGCCCTCAACAACCCACCTCCAACCAGGCCCCACCTCCTGACAGCACATTCAGATGTGAACTCATCCAAGGTGAATCCACGGATGACCACGCCAGCCTCATGACCTGATCACCTTCCACATATGTGATACTTGAGGGAAATTGTAGGTCTAAACCTAAACATTGAGAGAGAAGGGAGAGAAGGGGTTGGGATCCTAATACCTCCTTTGAGGGTGCTCACTCAGTGAGGTTCCACCACCTCCTGATAGTTCCCAGGCAGGGGCCAAGTTCATATGGGCCTTTGGGGAACAGCCCAATGGCATACATGAATATGACATCCCACTCTATAGCATATGACATTCTTCTTTTCAAAACTTGCACACATGGTCATGATGGCTTACAACCTTTACAAATGGCTGTTAATAAAATTTCCAATTTATCCAGAAGATATTGACAGGTAGAATGCATCGCATGGATTGGTCACACCAAATCTTCAACTTTGAAATGGTTGTCATCCATTCCAGAAAATACGACCATTCCTACTGCCCATCATTGTATTCCTTTGTAATGCATGCTTTATTTGCCCAGAGCTTTGTATTCTTATAGAGCATCCTATTGGTTCTTCACATAGTTCATAGGGTAAAAAAGAGATCCACATTTGAGTCCAAATGCAATCACGCATGCTAAATGCAACTGGCTTCATGGAAGGACATCCAGCAGCCTGTCCTCATGAAGGCATTTGCAGCCAGTAACAGATAAATTGCTATCAGGTCTAGTGGCCAGATAGTAGATACTGTGATTGGTTTCTAAATACTTCCCACTTTCTAAAATGCTAATGTACTGAAAAAAAAATGTGGCTTAAAATCAAGAAAGTATAAGAGCTTTCTTAACATCTTAAAGTGCTATATGAAAATGTGTTCTCTCCCTTTGGTTACATGCTCATACCCTGGTCTGTCCGCGGTCCTCTGTTTTGCAAGATTTGATGGCTGCTGCTGCTCTACTTCAAAATATCTTTTTGTATCTTGTGGCTCAATTCATTCTAGCTGTTCAGAGACTCCGTGGAGCCAGCTGTCAGGAACCCTGGTAGATCACGCTGTGTGGATGCGGCTCATTCCCATCATCCCTGTTCATCTCATCATGTGCCATCTCTAGATCGTATCCGCTCTGATGGAAGAGAGAGAAGCAGATGAGAATGTGGGTGCAGCTTTCTGTGCCTCCAAATCTACAGCCTTCTCCTTGGGCAGCAGGCTTAGTTTTCCTTTGTTTTTAGGTTTAAAAAATAACTTAAAGCAGGCTCTTTCTTTCCTTCCTTTTTCTCTGCTGTCAACATTGTTGCAATAGACACCCTGACATCAATCTAACACCAGGGATCGTGGCAGTCATCACTGCCCGCTGTTCTCATCCTGGTTGTCATTATGACTGCTTCTTTTATTTATTTATTTATTTGGAATTGGCTCCTTTAAAAATCTGAAATCTTTGTGCAACTTAAGTAAGGCCTTAGAAAAAACTACAAATTCCTAATAGCCCAAGAACCTCTCAACCCTAACCATCATCACGAATGCATCATTGTGACTTACTTGTCTGCGTTCCCGTAAGAAAACCAGATTTCTAATAAAGTCTTTGAAAGGGAAATACTATATTTTCAGCAAACAGGAGGAACAAATTAAAAATTGGCTCCCATTCTGAGAGCTGTAAGTGGGTGCATCCTATTGCTTTCGAAAGACTTTACAGAAGATACTGAGACTGGAAAGTTGATCTCACAGGTGTGCACGCTGAGCCTGCTTCTGCTTGGACGGCAGAGTGGGGGAGGGCGGCCCACAGCTGTGCTCCTAGGAACCAAGGTCACGGTTTGCAGGGTTCCCAGCCACAGCTGTAACTAGAAGACGCTACTCCCAAACCCATCCGCTGCTTTTTTCCTGCTGGTTTTCTTTCTTGATCCTCACCCTTTCTTTCCCGCAGATCAAGAAATCACTAGTGAATTCGCCACTCCGTCCAGGGATGTAAATTTCTGGGCTGTATGGCTAACGATTCTGGTGATATCGACAGTGCTTATCCAGAGCCAACCCACGGTGACCGTCCATGGGTCCTCTTCAGTTTCTCCTTCACGGTGCACCGTCGCTATGCAGGCGCCTACCCCTGCTCCAGAGCACTCCCTGTGCTGCTTTGCAGCGCCTCCTTCCCGCTAACAGACTGCAGTTCCTCAGAAGGGCAACTGTACTTGGGAAGAAGAGCATGAATCTCAACAGATAACTGTAAACCGAGTCCACGAAGAAGTGACAGCAGTTCCTGACTTCGGCGATAACAGTTCTGTACGCAGAAACTGTCGTACCTCCAGAGGCATGAACACCTCGCTCCTCAAAACTGGAATGTGGCCGCAGATAAAGCAGCTCGTGCTTAGGATCTTTCCACCCAGCATTCTTACCAAACCCGGTCCGCGCTGGAGCTCAGGGACGATGCCTGCTCCCCAGAGCCTGCCACCCAAGTTCACAGCAAGCCTCTGGACACTTAAACATGAAGAGAGATGGACGAGCGGTCACTAATCTGTACTTAATTAGCAATTCCCAGGATAATGACTGGAGGTCGGCAGCGGAATGTGTCAGCTAAATAGTTCACCAGCATTTCATGACTCTGACTTACACACCACTGACGCTTGCTAAGTCTAGCAGATACTGTTCGTGAATTATTCTTATTCTCAACCGCTCATTTATTGCTCTGCCTTTATTGAGGTATTTTTATCAGTAGTAAATTAAAAAAGAAGAGGAGAGAAACAAAAAGTCAATACAGCACATTATCTGCACGTTAGCAAGTAATCAGCTTTTAAAAACGGATGTCGGTTGTACTTTTTATAATAAATACTTTATTGGACTGTAACGTAGGTAACGGAGTGCACACATCATGAGGTGTGTATCACTTTACGCCTTGCACCAGTGATGTATGGCAGTCTAGCAGCCCCAGGCCTTCAGCGCTTGCTCAGTCCAGACAGATCCACTACACTCACGCGAGTAGACATGTTCTGCTATTGCACTGTGATTTTAACTCCCATTTCCGTGATGACTAATGACCATCAGTACTTTTTTATTGGTGGTTTTCATAGCATTTCTATGATGGAGAATATGAGATTTTTTTCCAAAGATACTTAAAATAATAAAACTGAATTAGACACTAAGAATGACTTGGATCTCTGCCCTAGCCCTCCCCACACTATTTGTCAGCAAAATTTAGCTGTGAAATGGCAACTTGTGTCCAAGAAAAGACTGAACACCGCACTTATGCACTGGACACAAGCACACACACACACAGAGGAGATGACTTTATACAAAAGAGAAACCACACATTATATGGCTCACAATCTTTTACTCCAGAGATTGAAAGGAAGCTAAATAAATTATGCAAGAGAACAAAGAGGAGATAATAGATTATCACAATAATCTCAACAAATAGTTAAACTTCAGGAAAGAAATGGAAGAGAGAAAGGAAAACATAACAGAGATGAACTCCATGGTAGAACAATGGAAAGGCACTCTACTACAAGCAAACAAACACATAAAACTAAAGGGGAATCATCTCAAAGACCTGATCTCTCCTCCTTGCCTTTCTTTTTTAATATATATATGTATGTGCACATATATGTATATGTGCATATTTATTTAATCTGTGCATACATTATATATGTTTATTCACACTTATATGATCCTCCTTGCCTTTCTTTTTTAATATATATATGTATGTGCACATATATGTATATGTGCATATTTAATCTGTGCATACATTATATATGATGTTTATTCACACTTATATGCTTTTACATATACACAATGAATTATATATAGAACTATCAACTTCAATGAAATTGAAGATGTAACTTAAAACCTACCAAATAGAAAAGCCCAAGCCCTGATGGATCCACTGCTGAATTGTTTAAGAAATTTAAAGAAGCTCTAATGCCACCACTCTTTCTACTCTTTAATGAAACTGAAGGGGAAGCAATGTTCACATTACCCTGATACCAAAACCAGAGAAGGATCCACCCAAAAAACACAACTACAGGCCAATGTCTCTAACAAATATAGACGCAAAAATCCTCCATAAGATACTGGCAAACAGAATGTAGCAAATCATCAAGGAGATTATATGCCATTGTCAAGTAGGATTCACCCCAGGGATGCAGGAATGGTTCAGCACATGCAAATCAATCACTGTAATATACTATAGTAACAGAGCCAAGGACAAAAACCACCTCATCATCTCACAAGATGCAGAAGAAACATTTGACAAGGTCCAGCACTCATTCCTGATAAAAACCCTACAGAAACTTGGAATGGGTGATCTTTATCTCAACCTGGTGGCAGCCATCCATGACAAACCAACAGCCAATATCATACTTAGTGGTCAAAAGCCGAAAGCCTTCACTCTAAAATCAGGAGCAAGAATGCCCACATTGATTCTTCTGTTTAATGTAATACCCCATCTTCCCATCTCCCTGGCTATGTGTCCTCCTGTCTCAGCATCCTGGCACCCTGGATCGAGTGTGAGTCTGTGTTTGCACCCACTCAGAGCTCTGGACCTCACCTGAAGTCAAGTCTGGCTTTCAGTGTCCCCCACAGGCTTGTGTATGGGAGCCGTGGTCCACAGCTGGTGGCACTGTTGGGAGGTGGTGGGTGCAATCAGAAGCCAGTCACTGGGGACGTCCCTTGAAGGACAGCTTGAGTCCTTCCTTTGCTCCATCTTAATCAGTACTATTTTTTTTTTTTGAGATGGGGTTTCATTGTGTAATTCAGGCTGACCTTGATCTCAGGTTTATCCTCCTGCCTCAGCCTGCTGAGTGCTGGGATCAAAGGTGTGTGCCACTACCCAGCTCATTTCTACTTTCATAAAACATGAAGACCTCGGTACCCTAATTCTTCAGGTTGCATTTCATCTTAAATCTGATTGCCACCCACATTTCTACGCTCATTCACACTCTTGTTAAAAAAATGGGAAGATCTTTTCTAGGACTTAGCCATGTGCTTAAAATTTTCTCATCTTTTTCCATTCTTGAGTCTCAGCCCCTTTTGGGTTCAATTTCTTTTTTCTTGAAGTACAGCCTTCAAAAGAACCTTCAGTGAAAGTCTACTGGCGGCCTACTCTCTGTTTTGAATTTTTTAGAGATTGCCTATTTTGTTCTGTAGGACAGTTACGCTGAGTGGATGATAACCTTCTTTCAGCACTTTGCAGATTTTATTTCACTGTCTGAATTATATATTATATATTGTTGAAAAGTCAGGCATCTATGTAACCTTCCATTTTCAATTGTCTTTTCTGTCTGAATGCTAACATTTCTTGTTAGTCTTGGGTGTATGGCAGCTTCAGATCAGTATGTGTAATATAATTTTTAAAATGTATTCTTAGGATTTTTTTGAGATTCCTGAGTCTTTGTGGTGATCTTTCTCTGGAGTTCTAAAGTTTATTTCTAATAATTTTACTTCTATTTTTTTCTAATATTGGCCATCATGTTCTTTTTGCGACTCCAACTAGACTTATTTAGATTTTCATTCTTCCCCATTTTCCATGTTTCTTCAACTTTTCCATTTTGTCTCACTTTTTCTCTCTTTGATTCACATCCTGTATGATTTTCTCAGAACTATCTTTCAGTTTCTTGATTCTCTCTTTCACAGTGTTAAATCTGTTTTCTAAACTGTCTATCCATTTAATCTTTTTCATTTCCACACTGACTTTTTCTAATCTGCTTATTTGACTGTTAATGTTCTCTTAGTCTATCACCCTTATTTCTTTATACATTTAATCATGTGGTTAATACATGATAGTGCCAAAATTTTAAATCCTTAGTTTTAATTCTGCTTCTTCTCCTTTCTCATGACTTTCAGGATTTGTTTCCTTTGTTGTTGTTATTTGTCTATAATTGGGACTCTGGTGCTCAATGTCTGGAAATCCTGATGACCCTTGGTTGAAGAGAAGAGCAGATAATTTCCTCATCTACACAGCAGTGTCTTTGTGCCGGGCCCCACTTTGCACAGATGTAAGGACTCTTTCTGCCTCGCACATGGGTAACAATAGTCACTGTAAGTTTCTGGTACTAGAAAACATTCCCAGTGCTTCCAACACTGAGACACATTTGTAGTTCTTTAAGTTTGCTCTTTAAAATTTCATATGCTGTACTTTCTGAAGTGAGATCAATATTTATGCTGAAGAAGTCAAAATTATATTTTAACTTACCTGTTAAATTCCTTTGCTGCTTTATATTTACTCATTTTCATGTATAATTCCTTCTTCCCTCCCTCCCTTCCTTCCTTCTTTTCTTCCTCCCCTCCTGATGACCATGAGGTGAGGATAAGAATGCATTTCTGCCGTCCTGAAATGGAACTCTGTGAAGATGGGGGCCTTCTCCATCTTTGCCATGGGGTCACCACCAGAGGACAGACACTGCTTCCTTCTGGCACAAAGGTCCTCTGTACATCATTTGGGAATTCACAAGTAGGCAGTTCTACCACCTAGGCTTTTTATCTTGAATATCTTCTCATGTGTCTGTGTCTTTCTCTTACCTATCCAGTTGTGCATTTCTCTTCCTTTCAGTTTGGTGTTTAAACATTCGGACTTCCTTACAGTAAAATCTCTCGTAAGCCACATGGTTTTCCTTTTTGCCTCTCATTTGTCTCAGCTGGAAGACCAGGTCATAAATAATTACCCCTCTAGCCATGCTGAGCTATTTGGAGGGGCATCTACAGCACAGTCTTACTCTCACAAGTTGGAGTTCTTGTCGCCTCAGTTAAAGATTCCCGGGCAGACTTTTCAAGACTATAACACTGACATTTAAGAACATGCATACCCTGTTTAATGTCTGCATGGGCTTGGGTGGACACTCAGCTTCCCCATTTTCCTAGGTGCAGATTTCTTAGTATTTGGAAGGTTTGCTTCATAATTTGTGGTTTGAAGTTGTGACTATTTCCTTCTCATTTGTAAAGTGTAGCTCTGCTCCCATCTAATTTTTCCTAATTATTATTTCCAGTTGGGTTTGTGGAAGGGAGTCGGTCACTGCCCACGGTGCGTTCTTCTCACCTGCTCCTCTGCACCTTCCTCTCCTCTTCATCGTTGCTATTGTCTTCTCATTTCCCCAGTACACTGTTCTTCTTCTAAACAACTTCTGCATTTGGTTCAGGATTTTCCTCCACGACCACTTTTCATCCCACACTCTATGAGGGTTGTCAACTTTAAACCAGGTGAAGGAAAACTGAGTGGGGCGTCTCTCCCGTACTGTGTGTCCCATCACATGATATGTCAGTGTCTGAGCTCCAGGACTGGCTGCGCAGAAGGATTCGGTGGATTTTGCAAGGTCTAAGGGCCTCTTGGTCAGCTGGATGTCTCTGCCAAGTTCTTTTGTACCATGGTCCATAATCATAAGGGTTTCCAGGAGGTAAGGGATCGAAAATAAGTTCATAAATTTATCTTGTGAGCAACAGACTGCAACAAGACATCAGGTCTCTGAGGTGAGCCACTTGCATCAGTAGACATGGCACAATTCACTGAACCATAAGAGTAGGTTCATGACCTTTGTTTTAATATTCCTGTCTCTACTTATCTGAGCCTTCAACCACAGAATCACTTCACTGTTCCATAGGCGAGGTGTTCTGGTAGTCAGTCTACTGACATTTCCATCTGCTGCCAAAAAGCTTAAGATTTTCAATAATGAAACATACGTAGTTGCCTTCAACCACAGAATCACTTCACTGTTCCATAGGCGAGGTGTTCTGGTAGTCAGTCTACTGATATTTCCATCTGCTGCCAAAAAGCTTAAGATTTTCAATAATGACCCTTTACATTTCTTTAAAAGTCAATGTAAGTAGAATATTGTTTTCTACCACATCCCCACTCCTGAATTTGTTAGACTGGAATGTAGCAAAGCAACAGAATAGCAAAAGGCTGAATCTTTTCGGCCCTGTCTTATCTAAAATTGTGACAAATCTATGGATTTTTGTTTCCATTCCTTTTTAGCATATTTGACCACACTGTAATGCTGTCTTTTATGTAGAAGTCTAGATGGTCCTGTTTATATTTGTCATTTTCTCTCATCTGGGGGAAAAAAAGAAAAAAATCTTCCCTAATTTTTAATGTTTTTTTTTTCCAGGTGTACCTAGTACTTGCATAAGATCAAGATGAGTGAAATTCTCTCTGAAGGGATCATTTATTATCTGACATGGAATTTTCTTGCCTTGCCAGTAATTATCTGGGCATTATGTCATCTGTATATACTGAAGATGTAATCAGTTCTGCTTTAATGCCTGTTTAGAAAGATGCATATTAGTTTCAGAGCAAACATTAGGAAATAATTCAGGCATATCACGGATTTCGTGTTCGTGGCATAGTAGGTGGACACAGAACACTGCATGAATCCCAGCCACAAGGTGACCGGGGACACAAAGCGATCCCTGCACACCTCAGTTCTAAGTGCCCGCCAGCTGCCTTGGTTACTGTGTGAGCTGAGAGCCCGGGGCCCATCCGCTCCAGAACTCGTGCCCAGCCACAGGCCCCTTTCACCCTGATCAGACTCCCATGTCCACACTCAGGCTGCAGGAAAGGGGTCCCCCTGGTAGAGTGATTCTGTTACTTACCCATTCGCTGTGTGAAACTATGCGGCAAGTCCTGTAAGATTCCTCTTATTTTTAAATGTAATCGCCAAAGTTTTTGAGTGCCGTGTTCCTTACCCCATATCCCTCCAAGCCTCATTTTAAAAATTTATCTTCAAAGCTGAGGTCTGTAGCTCAGTGGTAGAGTGTTTGTCTGACACATGTGGGGCCCTGAGTGTGACCCCTAGTACTATACTCATGCACATGCATGCACACACACACTGCATTTTTACCTTGGGATGATTAAAGAATCGCACGTCCTCCTAAGAAATTACACAGACAAATCCAGCTTATTCTTTACCCGATGAATTCCTCCTGATGGTGAATTCTCGCGAACTATCATGTGATATAGTGGAGGTCGCCGAGATGCAGATCAATTTCACAATCACAAGGTCCCTCCTGGGTTCGTTCTTTTATAATAGCTACTGTCACTTTCTTCTTGGTATCTCTGCCTCTCTTTAACCCCTGGGAACCACTAATCTCCATTTCCATGATCTTGCAATTTCAAGGATTCTATAAAAATAGAGTGTATAGTATGTAATCCTTTGAGGAAATGGCTTTCCTTACTTGTGATTTCCTAGGGATCTGCTGGAGTTACTGATTAGTAAGTGGTTTGTTTATATGCTGAGTAGTGGTTGGTATATGTATGAAACACCATCGTTTGTTTAACCACTTATGCTTGGAGGAAACCTAAATTATTTCTAGTTCTGAACCACTACAAGTAAAGCTACCATAGACATCCACGTAAACATTTTTTGGGGTGCATATAAGTATTGCTTTCTCTGGGACAAATGCCCATGGGTGTAACTGCTGGATCTCATGGAAACTGAGTGTTTCGTTTCTTAAGAAATTGCTAACCTGTTTCCCAGAGTGGCTGCGCAGCTCAGGCTGGCCTTAAGCTCACTACACATCCCAGGTTGGCTTTAACTCACAAGCCTCCTGCCTCAGCCCCCCAAGTGCTGGGATTAGACACAAGTAACCATTCCCAGTTTTGTCATTATTTTGATAGGTCTGTAGCAGTATCTTATTTTTAATTTAATTTGCATTTCTCCAATAGCTAATGTTAATGAACACTTTCATGTGTTGAAATATAATCTGTGTCCTATGCAATGTCTCTTCATGTCTTCTGCTCATATTCTAATTGGATTGTTTGCTTTTTTCATGTCAAGTTTTCCAGTTATTTATGTATTTAGATACAATTCCTTTGTCAACTGTGTGGTTCATGAGACACTTTCCCCAGTCTGTCACCAGTCTTTTCATATTCTTGGGACTTTACAGATGAAAATATTTTGGTAAAGTCTGGTTTACCAGATTCCTTTTATGGTTCCTGCAGTGGTGTCTGTTGCATGATTTTGTTTAGCATGCTGAGTTTTGGGCCCTGTATGTAACATCACAGGAGAATTAATCCTACCAGGAAGAAACTGACCTATCAGGGCAAGAAACTCATTTCCGTTAAATAAGTTGTTGCTGACTCAATAAAATTATGAAACCCCAATTAAATTCTGGAGTTCCAGATAAAACAAGTAAGAAAACTTATTTTTTGTTGTTGTTGTTGTTCCATGCTACATTAAGTAGTAGCTTAGTTTGAGGACACCCGTGAACTCAAGGAAAAAGAGCCTCCCTCACAACTTTCAATGTGAAGATTCATTCTGTTTGCAGCAGAACTCTATATTTAGCCTCTAGTCCTAATAATTAGCAGGAAAATATCTGTCAGTGAGTTTAAGTACTGTCATTAAAAGATCTTTTTAACCAAGACCTGTCATGTAGAGGTACAAGATGCCAACAATGAATGTAACTGTACTGTATCCCTAAAATGTACCAATAAGCTCAATTAAAGCTGAAAAAAAAGATCTTTTTATCTCACTGATTTTCAATTAGGCAAGACCTCTAATGCAACAAAAAGCCAAATGTGTCCCAGCCAGCCCCTTGGGAAAGATATGATTTTGGCTCTGAGAGCCATTATGAAAAATTGACCTTTTTACTTTTGCCCAATCACTGGTCTTCCAACATGCAAATGTAATGGTTTTAAACACTGAATACTGTCAGTCCCACAAAGTGTGTGAGACCTGTCTGGTCCAAATGCCACCATAATTTAGCCGAGCGTCTGCCACTGCGCGGCATGCCCCGGCTGGGTACCACCATGCTTTCTTCAGCTTTCAGAGCACTGGTGTTTGACCTCAAGTTAGGTCTCTCCCATGCAGAGGAAAAGGAGGGAGGAAAATAAATTATTACATAAAACAAAGACTATATTATGTGGGACATATGTTACGCTTTACCCCCATTTCATCCTCTGAACAAGAGATTGTCTGCCTTCAACTTTTCCAGGCTTTTAAAATCCCTCTTTATAGTCTGCACAGTCGACTTAATGAAGACCATTTGAGGAGCATAAGAGAAATGATGTCATGTGGGCCCTCTCTCCTCCCGCTCCCTCTCTAACAGCAGGATACAGGCTCCCTGAAGGGGATGAAAACTATGCACACAGTCCTGGGGTTATTAGAGTAAAAGCCTTGATTTGCTTCAGAACACCAAGTACGCATGCAGTGCACAGAAACTTTGTCCCTCTTCTGCCAACCATGACTATTCTTTTGCATTTGCCCAGAATTTGTGAGCGCCCATGTGCTAGGTCTTAAAGGCCATATTTTACTTCAGTGTGCACTCCTCACAACTTGCAATGCTCGCTTACACAGTTCTGGACCATAAGTATCAGATATGCATCATTATACTGCACTCCGTGGGGCGCTGCCTTGTGAGAGCCGATCGTTACAGTTACAGGCATTTTGTCAGCCCATATTCCACACAGCCATCACTAGATTTGTGATATAAATTTGCAGAACCAAGACATATCATGCCAATGATAAATGTAACTATATTGTTTGCTTTACATGTATCAATAAACTTAATGGGGGAAGATAAATAGAAATAAATTACATGCAAAGCAAATTAATATACTCAAATTTCATAACTGTTTTTTCTATATTTATTAGTATTTATGCCTTTGAGATTATTTCCAACTCTTCCATTTTTGGCTGGGAATACTATGTAGTTAACTGTGTTCTCTGTAGAAGTCATCTCCTCCCAATTCCTCTTTCAACAGTGTTGGGCCAGTGGCTGAATATTGGCACTTGTGGGAATGTTACAAAACAGAAGCCAAAAAATGCTACAACTCAGGGTTTCTACCCTGCAGAGAGCTTGTTGCCAATCATTTACCAGCACACCGGTGGCTGCACTTTTCCATGGCTCATACATTGTACTATAAATGATACTTCAAGTTACATGTGAACAACCATGAGTAAAAATAACTGCACAAAAAAAAGCCTCTTTGTGTCTTGCATGCTGGTAGAAACCAGAAACTCCCTTGAGCATATGTTTTGGTTGTTGTAGAAGGAAACATACTGCACCCTGGGAACTTGAGCTAGGTGTACCGGGGCACAAACATACCTGTGAGAGAAGTTCAAGCCTGGCTGGGCCAGGTGCACCACACTCCTGTCTCCTGAGCTAACTCGGAGACCTTGCTAAGGCTGAGCTAACTCACCTAAGTGTGTAGATGCTGGGTGCAACAGGCTACACCTCTGCCCCTAGTCCGTGACTCCTTCCCTCGCCCAAGAAAAATCACTCCACCGTGCCTCCAATAAGATGTCGCCAAATGTTAAATGCTCCGCCCATGCTCCTCCCCCATGGTTGTCCCTATAGAAGCCTGTGCATTTCCTGACTAAAACGGAAGCATTCCAGAAACCTCCCTGGAGTCTGCCTGATGATTCTGCACCTTACCCTCCCAGTTCGAGCTCCCGAACCTCGTTCTGTGAGCAGGCTCACGGATGACAGCACATACCTTTCTGAGCAAGGTAGGTGGGGCCTTAAAGACAAGGTTCCCACAGGGAATGAGGAATCCCATGAGAAGTAATGTGGCCTAAGGAGAGATGAACGTGAGCTACACACGTATGACCCAAGGGTGATGGTGTGAGGGTGGAAGGCTTCCCTGGGCACATGGGTGTGTGCTGTCCTCTCCTTGGGTCCTGCAGAATGGAGCCTCTGAACGAGGGGGCAATAGCAGGAGAAATTATGCAGTTTTACAAAAATCGCCAAATAACATTAACAGCTGTGGCCCATGTAAGAGGTTCCCGTGGCATAGAACAGAGAATTCTTCTGTGTAGCAGAATGTTGAACTGGGTCTTAGGACACACAGTGAAGCAGGTGAGATCCTACCAGCTAGACGAGTTTGGCTCACATCTGGAGACGAGAAGATATCCCAGGGGACAGAGGATTAGTACGGGTCACCGTATGGGACAGATGAGAGAAGTAAGAGCTGAAAAAGCACGCATTCTAGTATAAGGTACCCGGAGACCAGCACGCCCAAGGGCGTGATGGAGAAAATGAGACTCTTCTCTGGCCAGGAGAGACGTGTGCACATGTGGAAGCAAGCTCGAGGAAATTCCTGAGCTGAGAAAAAGGTCAAGAGAACCTGAGTCTCCACGTTACTTTGGATGGAAAGCCTGCCCTGTTGCAGTTTTTCAGCTCTGGTTTACTCCACACTGGCTCATCTGCACCGGGAAAACTGATTCCTCATTGCTGCAGCCTACGGCTCAGCTGTGTTCTACGACACAGAGAAGGGCACAAAGCCAGAATCAGTGCCATAAAATTTAAGTGGCTATTCTGTTTTATTCAATAGAGACTGTGCACAGAAGAAATATTTAGTGTGCAGTTAGAGCTTTCCAAGGAGAAGAATCTGTACCTTCTCTCTTGACACTTGTCTTAAAATATCCCTCTTGGTGAGTGAATAAAACAAATGGAGGAACCATGACTAACAGATGTGAGTTTCAATCCAATTCCGTCCCTCTCTTGGCGTGACCCTTTTCTGAGTTGGAGCTCTTCTGAGGCCTTCAGCTCACCATCTGTAGGGGGAGGATTCTAACCTAGGATGCTGAATGTGCCAACCCAAAGGAAAGCCGTGCTCACAAGGAAATGTGTTTCCAATCAGTGAAGTGGCCAAGTAGCCGATCATCACATAATCTTGGGAAGAAATCTTTGTAGCAATCTTCAAAAAACGTTCTAGCCCAGGGGCCGGGCTGATGACGCTGCATGGTTTGATGAGCCAGCCTCCTTTTCTGTTTGCTTTACTGGCATGTGGTGCGGAAGAATAACTGCCCCAGAACCTCCCCAAAACTCCCTAGGCATTTCCACAAAGACATTTTGTGCCTTTCAGACTGGACAACTGTAAGAAATCTTTGTAGCAATCTTCAAAAAACGTTCTAGCCCAGGGGCCGGGCTGATGACGCTGCATGGTTTGATGAGCCAGCCTTTTTTTCTGTTTGCTTTACTGGCATGTGGTGCGGAAGAATAACTGCCCCAGAACCTCCCCAAAACTCCCTAGGCATTTCCACAAAGACATTTTGTGCCTTTCAGACTGGACAACTGTATTTGGAGTGTGTGTGTGTGTGTGTGTGTGTGTGTGTGTGTGTGTGTGTAAGAGGGAGAAACACACAGAGAAAGACCGAGACGGGGTCTTGCACACATCACTGCCCAAGTCTGAACCCCCCCAAGTCTGTCTCCCCACTTCGTAATTTAGAACAAGCCAGGCATAGACAGCATCATTCATACCTTCGAAAGATGCTGTGTGCACCAAGCCTGTTCTAAAGTAAGCACATAGTTCATTAGCATATTGACTTGTTTATTATTTTATTATTTAACATAAAAGAATTCATTGTGGAAGTAATTTTCAAATTAGTGACCATGCAACTGCTGAACCAGGAAAAAAACAACAATAAAAGCTGTGGGAAAGTGATTGCAGATACTGATGGCAGTTTTTACACGTTTACTAGAAAGTGGAGCAAATAAAGTCCAGTGCTTACCAAGCAAAAGCAATGTAAAGCAAAAGCAAAAATTAAATGTAAATAGTTGAGCCTCTCCTTCTTTGACAAAGTTATCAAGTGTGGCTCTGGTCTGATGGGCAGCTGGATCTCACTGAAGGGAAATCTAGTGGGTTCTTTTTATTTGTTTTGTTTTGTTTTGAGACAGTCTCCATATATAGGCCAGGGTGGTCGTGAACTCACTATGTAGCCCAACCTGGCCTCTTAACTTGTGGTGATCTTCCTGCCTTGGCCTACTGAGTGCTGGGGCTATAGGTGTGCACCACCACGCCTCTCCTAGGAATGCCACCTTTTATGTATAAAGATTCCTCACTGGTAACTAAATGGGAGGAAGAGAATATTAAAGTATGAGGGGCAGGAAGAGGGAGAGAGAGAGAGAGACAGAGAGAGAATATCTTTATCCCAAGAAAGAAGAAAAGCAACAATGTGTACATCATTTGTGGTTAAATGTGGCTGTATGTTTAACTCAACTGTATTTTTTAAAATGCTATTTTTGACATAGCTTGTTTTGCTTAACACTGTGCTGCCTCTAGCCTTCCTGCCTAACTGAAGTGATAATGCATGTCATGTGCACTCTGTGGCCGTGGTGGAGAGGTGACAGGAATGCTGTTAGACCCCGTTCCAGACCACTATGATCCACACTGTGTAACAGGTGGATAGCACCGGTCCAGCAGCCCAGCAAACCTATGTTCCAGACTTGTGTCTGTGACCACTGGTTTGGGACTCCCTCAGCAAACCACCTAGTTAGATAAAATCATGATCTCTGCTCCCTTTACCTTCTTGGAGTCTTATAAAGCACCACGAAACTCTTTACTGATAAAGGCTTCCTAAGGCTCTCACCCACTCGGGAAATCTGGAGTGCAATTGTTCTGCAGGAAACTGAAGTTCTGATGATCACCCCAAACCCCATACCAGCAGTCTCTGAACAGCTAAAATTTCTGACATCAGCAAAGGCATAGAGGTCACTTTAGTGATGAAAAGGACGACACACTCTTTAATGGGTCCCTGGTCCCTTAATCCCTTAGGTCGTCTTGATGTGACAAGAGAGCAGAACACAAAATACACCACAACAGCAGATTATGGGGAGGGAAGAAAACTGAACAGACAATGGGAATATTGTGGTGAGTTTGTAATGAGTGACATGTGAGTTACACATATGCTGTCCAAAAATGTGGGCTGTGGTCACCTGGCCATTGAGAACTTGAACTGAGGCCAGTACAATTTGAAATGAGCCGCACAGTAATTTTTGATAATTTAGAATGAAAAAGATCAATGTAAAAGACTTCAAGTTTTATACCGATTGCATGTTGAAATTATTGTACTTTGGATAAAGTACTCTTAATACTACTTTTAATCTCATTTATTTGTTTTTACTTTTTAAATGTGCCTCCCAGAAATTTTAGGATCACATGTGTAGTTCACGTCATGTTCCAACAAAGCAGTCCTGGTTTAGACATGTTTAGACTCTGCACAGACTTTGAAGAACTTCTACTCTTCACCGTGTAGCCAAGAAACAAGACTGAGAGCAAAGCAAAGAGTTGGAAGAAAAGTAAAGGAAAAAGCACATTGGGAGGGGAAAAATCCTCTCCACTGTGCCCGAAACTGTAAGGGTCCATGTTAAAATATGTGCTTGTGCTTGTTTCTTTGACAAAATTATAGGTCAAGCAAATACTGAGTATGTCACTTTTGGTTTTGTTATCCAAGCGTCTTTCTAGGGACACTGTGATTCACAGGTATATGTTCCTTTCCCTCCTCCATACTTCCAAGGTAGAGAAATGAGCAACCTGTGGAAGGTGCACAGGGGCCAGTGCTCTAGGGACCACAGCAGACACTGCAGGGTGCAGAACAATGTTTGGCCACACTTCCTCCGCAGTCCCCATTTGGGTTAGGTATCTAGTACATCGTATGCTTCTTATTGTTGATGGTCTAAATCCATTTGCAGAAGACAAAAATCCAAGTGGCCAATACATGTGTGATAAATACTCAATATCAGGAATAGAGATGCTTAAATTCCACCAAAAAGGAAGGTGAATTTCAAATTTATCATATTTAAATTATTTCCAAGTCTGAAAGGAGGGTTAGCAGATCCAGAGGCACTCTGATAAGGGCAGCTCTCAGCCGGATCCTTTGGTACAGTTTCGAGGGAAATTTAGCAATATCTAATAGAACTGACACCATGCTCTGTAAGTTAATGATTCCCTTTCTGAATCTGTACTTTAGACACACAGAACAGAATGTTTGTAACAGTAGCGTTTGGGATAGTCTAAACAACAGCACAATGCGGTATTCACACAATCCAGCAGAGTATAGCAATTAAATGACTGGAATCCCATGTGTTAATATTTTTAAATCTTCACTGCATAATAGTGGTTGGAGAGCAATGGAAGGGTGACACAGGCCACCATACATATAAAATTCAAAGGTCTGTAAAATGTACACTTTTTACAGTTACATCTGATGTGCATGATAAGGCAAGCATAGAATAACTCCCACATCTGGAAAGAGAGGGTCTAGAGAAAGATGGATGGAACCCTTGATTATGTGTAATGTTTTATTCCCTTTAAAACAGAAAAGGGAGCAAAAGTAGTTTAAATAGAGACCCCTAAACCACAGCTTACCAGAATCAAAAGTATCGCCATTTTTTCAGACATGTATGCATTCACCACTTATGTATTTACCAACCAAATCATTCTCTAAGACTTGCTCTGTAGGAGCACCTGGAGCTACAAAGCACAAGGCATGGGTGAGAGAGAACAGAGAGCAGCAGGACATAAAGCACGAACAGTTGACCCTGTAGCTATGGGTTCTGTACCTGCGGATTCAACACCAATGAAAAATATTAGAAAAACGCGTGTGTCGTACTAGTCACTTTCTTGTCATTGGTGTGAAATATCTGACACCCACAGTTTAAAGGCAGACAGGTTCGTTTTAGCTCATGGCTTCAGTCCATGGTCAGCTGGCACCAATGGAGAAATGGCGCCGCCCAAGAGCCTGGCAAACAAAGGCTGCTCGACCCACAACATCCAGGAAGCAGAGAGGGAGGAGCTGGGGACAAGACAACGCCCTTCCAGGTCGCAGCTCAATGACGCCCTCCAACCAGGCCCCACCTCCTGACAGCACGTTCAGCTACTAAATTCACCAGTAGATGAATCCACTGATGAGTAGAAGGCCCTTAGGATCTCATCATTTTCCAAACACATGAGAATTTGGGGACATTTTAGATCTAAACCACAATGTCTTGCTGGGTATGTTCAGACTCTCCTGTTATTATTTCCTAAATAATACAGCATAACAACTACTATCTTTGTAGCATTTGCGGTGTATTACACATGGTTAATAATCTACAGAAAATTCAAAGTATACAGGAGGATGATTGCAGGTTAAATGCAAACAGTATGCTGTTTTCTACAGGGGACTTAAGGGCCTGAAGATTTGGGTGAAGGAAATTTGGGAACTGATCTCCTGTGGATTTTGAGGGGTGGATACATTTGGTCTGGCCTGGGGCTATGAGTAGAAGGACCTCAGGGAAGAGATCCCAGTGAAGCAGTCCCTGGAGTTGTGCTCCAGGTAATGAGAAAGAGCAAGGCAAAAGAAATAGAAGCGAGTCCTGACACTTGGGAAAGAGGGCAACAGTGCAACACCCCAGCATGAGGAGAGACCCCAGGATGAAAAGCACGGTTTTGAGCAGAGACCGGAGCCAGTTCTGCAGCTGTGACCTGAAATGTGAGCAGAAAGACTGGGCCCTCTCCTGATAGAGACAGATGGAGATGAAGCTGTAGGCTGATGAGGGGCAGGTCACAGAGGGCCTGGTAGGCCACGTAAGGACTTTGTTCTGCACTGGGGAGGCTGTGGGAGGTCAGTGACATTTTTCATCAGGGATGGTGCATTTCAGGCTTAGATTTCATGGTAAGAAGTCGGAGAGCAGAATGGGAACCAGGAGGAAACAAAAGCAGCAACGCAAGCTTAAAAGTAGCACAGTTTAAATGACAACTAAACCAGATTGATAGCCACATGCGGTGAATTGGGCTCAAGGGGGGTTTTGGATGATTCAAAACCTTTGGAGATCAGTGGATGTTGGTGGATGCTGATAAAATAGGAAGAATCCACTCCTCTCTCAATAAACACTTGTCACTGTGGAGATAGCACATAGAGGAAGCCAAACGTCATCATGCATTTTGCTAAACTAAAACCTCAGAACCTAATGCTGTATCCTCTTCACTCCATTTGCCACTTCTAGACTAAGCTCATGATCTACCACTGGCCATCAGTACCACTGGAATCTGTTGCTTTTACTTCTGTCTTTCTTTAAAGCTATGACTGTTATGTAAAACTTATGTGCAGGATAAACTTTCTGTGCCACATATTAATAGTGGCCATACAGAACACTCTGAATATATCTGCTATTAGGTAAGGAAAAGAAAACCCAGATATAAGGTAAGCGAAGACTGTTAAATATGAAAGTCATAGAAATTTAGTGAAGGAGGATATTCAAAGTATCCTTTAGCAAACTCCCATTGAAAATCTATGCCCAAAGCACCTCGGAAGAAATAAGGACAACTTTAGAAAAAATGTAATAAAATCCTAACATGTGTTAAGTTTTCACATAAATAAGATACATGAAATGCTAACATGTATGTATGCTGTTTGTTTGCTTGGCTCCCTAAAAAGAGAGTGGAAATACCAACCTTGAAGAATGTTTATATGTAATATCCCAGTCAAGTGTGAACACTTGGCAATTTGCTCTCTTTGGGAGATTTTTAGTTTATTTATGTAAGGTTCGATCATACTGTCAGAGCTGTGACTTGTTAAAGGCTTTACCTTTAGAATCTGTGCTCCACAAAACCCTCCAAACCACTTTCTACCAGAGAGATAATATTATACAGAGCAGTCTTGGGTTGATTTTTTTTCCAACCATCATATAGTTTGGGCCAAGAACCACACTTGCATAACTCCCCATGCATCACCAGACTATTATATTTTAATGTTCTTTTATAATATGAAAGAGAAAAATGCTTTCACTGTGACCAACTGTGCATGTGAGCTTTCAGAATGGACAAATATCAAGCAAATTCTAGCGGGACCGGGCAGACCCAGAGTTGGAGACGCACGGACTTGCTTTAATCTGCCTTTCATTCTCTTTCCCAGCTCCTCACAGTAACAGCAGTAACAACTGCCTCCTCTGGCTTGAGACTGAAAACTTGATCTGTTTTGTCAGGAATGGAGAGAGCTGTGAGAAGCCACCTGTTGCAAAGAAAGCGCTCTTTAAAAGGCGAAAGTTTTATAAGCTCAGGTCGTGAGGGTCTCGCCACTGTAACCCTGGCCAAAATCGACTGATGAACCC
>NW_022900915.1:42868121-42868394 GCF_012274545.1 Fukomys damarensis
TTATAAGCTCAGGTCGTGAGGGTCTCGCCACTGTAACCCTGGCCAAAATCGACTGATGAACCCGCACATGGTGAAGGAACAAGTGTCAAGGAGACGCCTGGGCCTTCAGAGTTCTCCCGCTGCAGGCCAGCGGTTTGCTCCACCAAAAAACAAAGCTAGGCTCAAAATATTCAAGATATTTTCCCCAGGGTTCAGAGCACCCAAAGCACTTTTCACTGCCTGGTGCATTTTGCCACCCGATACAACCAGGCACTCTGAAGGCGAATATATATA
>NW_022900915.1:42871495-42996010 GCF_012274545.1 Fukomys damarensis
CCAGAACTCATTGCCTGACCTCGACCGCCATTCGTATACAATGCAGAGCAGGGATTTAGATGCAAGTCTGACCTCAGAGTCTACTCTGTTACCATAAAGCTCAAGAATGAGAATTTAACCCACCGCAAGGGCCGGGCTTGTGATTTCACAACCTGGCTTTGATTCAGGGCTTTTGGCACACTGTTCCACAGCTTGGCGCCCACGGCCAGCCATGCATGACTGTCCTCTCATTCCTGCCACGTGGGAGCCATCAGCCACACCTCACTCAGACAACTCTGGCCCTGGGAGGACCTAAAGCAACACTGGTGCCAGCCTCAGTCTCTGAGCAACTATGCTGCCTCGTTTAGGTTAAGTGAAATGAAAGCTTGAATATTACCTGTAATTCCTCAAGCACTTGCCTGGATGGTTGCTATCTGAAAGGTACTGCGCTCTTGGATGGAGGTGTTGTACAAGGAAACCAGGTGTGATGGTTACCCCGGCATACATTTGGTGAGTGATAAAAGAAGAGTCTTGTATATAAGTAGAATGAAGGGCTGAGCAGGAACAGAAGTTCAGCAGGAATATACAAATTAAGCAAGTTTTCTTGGTTCACAAGGCAGAAATTTTATGATAATCACCAATCCTATGGTTTATCCCAACCAGTGAAATCAGTTTTGCTCCTTGAATCACTGCCCATGTCAAGTACTTTCCTTTCCTGCACAGCTCTGGAGGCAAGATCACTGTCCCTGTGGATCTGAGGACAAAAACCTCCTAGAGAACCCAAACCCCTCTTCCTTTATCGCTGCCACAGCTTGGAGAAGATGTCAGCATCTGTGAACTGCTGCTCCTTCACTCTGGACAGCCTGGTTTCTTTTCTCCCATCTACCACTCTGTACCAAGCCAATGTCACATTCAACTGTGACTTCATACAGCAGGTTTGGTGGATCTGGGAGGAAGAAAAGCTGTGCATCCTGGACAGTGATGGGTGCCATGACCCTTTCCTGGAGGACCCCCAAAGTCTCCTGTCTAGACATCAGTCCCATCTACTATTTTGGTTTCTGGAGGGAAGGACCTCCCCGCCCCCCGTGACTGAGGGGGCGGTGCTTTGTCATTTTCCTAAGTGATCTTTGATTCGTAATCTCAGTGAATCCCCACCCACTAGACTTCCGGGGAGGACCACAAAGCCCTGAATATGCTGTCCCTTGCTTGCAGTTACCTCAAAGGCTAAGGAAGCACAGCATAGAAAGAATGCCCAGTTGAGTGGATGAATCTAAAAGAACAGAATTGCGATTAGTGGGAGGCTAACGAGAAATTTCACGTTCTTTGTAATTTCAGGTGAGAGAAAAAAGTAGCTTAAGGTATTCCTTTCTGGTGGAACAAAGCAGAGTTATACTACCAAACGAATCCAAAGACTTCAAAGTAGTTCAGTCTTTGGCCAGAATGCATCATATCATCTTCCAAATGTGTTCTGATGGAGATTTTTCCTGAGAACTGTAGTCAGATAACTTGGGGTCATTCTGGGTTAAAGTTAGTTTCCTTTAAAGTAGGACCAGAGCCTTTAAAAAGCTGAGATACATTATACATTTCTAAAGTGGTATTCTGTAAATCATCATTTTTAACTGTATCGGCCCATGGAACCTTTATTCAAGGTGCCTTCCTAAAGGCTACAGTTCTTAGGATACTCTTTGAGAAATGCTTCTCTAAACATGTTTCAAGCACCTATTTTTTGATGCAGACCAGCCTTTAAGAAAAATCCCTATTTTGCTCCTTTTACGTTCTTATTACTTTAGCGGTGTTTTTGCTGACAATACACAACCAACTCAATATGGCTTCTTCCTAAAGTGAATCCGTAGCCAGAGAGCTGAGAATAGCCAGCATCTCCACATTCACCTTCTATCTCATGTAACTTTCAACAGTGCTTTTATTTTTCTGATCCAGTTGTCTCTGAAAATACCACATCATTGGAGTGTTAGTGCTGTCTAGTTCTAATAGCCTAAAAACAATTTTGAAAAATTTCAGTGAAATTCAGACTTTAGACACTGATAATAGCTAACATGTATTGGTCACTTGTTTATTACCTTATTAAGTTATTACAACAGCTTTATGAAACAGGCAGCATTCCAGGTGAACTGAGAGAGATTAAGTAACATGCTCAGGGTCACACAGGTTGAGATTGAGCTGGGATATGGATCTTGTTCCACAAATGGTACTCTGACTGTGCAGTGATGTGAATAGAAAAATCTAATGAGTTCTTAGCAATGTAAAAGTAGACCACTGATGGCAAGGTCTTCATAGTCGAAATCTCTGACACATTGATGTGGATAGATAGTCTCATAAATACCAGCATCAAGAATTTTCTCTACATAAACTTTCTTCTCACAAAGTCTTAAGAAAGCTAATAATTAAAATCTAACAGGAGTCAAAAATAGTGCCTTTTAAAAGACATCACAGACAAATGACCACATGGTGGATTTTAGGTCATCCTTATAAATTCCTCCCAAGGAGTGTTTGAAATTCCACTTTTAGCAATTGATTAATCTGGTATTGTGCAATATTAAAATGAAAATCTTTGGTACGTATATGTGATCATTGGCTGTGATGTGTTGATTTGACCTGAGTCAGAACCACCTGGAAGATCCGTAAATGCTGGGTGTGGCTGCAGATGATTGACAGGTGGCCAGCAGGAGGCAGGAAGTCCCACCCTGAATGTAGGTGGTGCCAACTGCTGGGCTTATAGCCTGGATGAACAGGAGGGAAAGAAGAGAGACGTGTTTCCTTTCTTTTGAAGAGCTTCAGTCTCTCCACTGCCTTTGGACACTGGTTTCTAGTTTATTTAGCCTTCTAACCCAGTCTTCAGCCTTCCACTGCAGACTCAGAGCAGCCACTCTACGGTGAGTTTCCAGGCCTTTGAGCTTCGGATCCTCCACCATCATCTGCCTCTCTGAGGATAGATGTCCGTTCTGTGTTCTTCCGTGCCTGACCTCATAGATGGCCATTGTTACTCTTACACTTCTGATCTTGTAAGCCCACCTAATCAACCCCTTTGTACATTTATACATATATTTTATACTTGATCCTAGAGAATCCAAATTAAAACAATGTAACACATTTTTATCCTTATTAATTTTAGCTATTGCTTACTGTTTTTTCTACAATAGGCAATGTGCAAAAATTATACCGGAAACTATGTCAGATATTCTACACCCATTATCCCTTTTATTCACTCAGTAACTCTGTCTTTTCCTCCAACTGACAAATGAAGACACTGGAGCCTGCGAGAGATTACATAATTTGTCCAAATTGCTATAATTTGCAAATGGAGAGTGAGATCTTTTTAAATATTCATTCTTATATATGCTTATAAATTTTAATATTTCAGAATGGATAGTCTCCCTCAAAACTAATCAGTTAGCGAGGCACCTTTTAAGAGGAGAAAGTAAAATAGGTCTTCTTTTGAACTGGTGCACAAGTGGGCATGCACAGAATGCTGATCAAAGTTAGATTTATCCCAGGAAAAAGGATGTGTGAAAGCTAGAAGTTGCACAATATGAAATGGTATGTACCAGTTGCAAGCTCAGTAGTAGATTTTAAGAGTAACATGCATAGATCTTAAAATTTCAAGCGCCACTTAAAAAATAATCATCTTCAGACTACTTGGAAGATAATAATACACAGTGTATTACCTATAGTTATTCTCTTATTATTTTATGACTATTTTTTCATAAAATAAAAATTATTAAAAAGAATGTTAACAAGCGCTTGTATAAAATTTTAACTCATTCAAACATAAAATACTATATGTTTTTATAGATACAGACAAATTCAAGTATTTGAATCAGTGGTTGACTATGCAAAGAAAGGGAAATAAGATGGAGGATGAAAGGACTAGAAAGGAGAAAGAGAAAGAAAAGGATAGAGGAGGGTCAAAGAGGGAGGGAAGTAACAGAAAATAGAGAAAAAAGAATTTAAAAAGAAAGAATGATAATGTACTTTGAATTTGGTAGCATGACTTACTTAACTTTCTAAGCCTGAAGTGTAAAAAAATTTAAAGGCAGGAAGAAGAGAAGGGAGAGCAGGGAAGGAATGTACACTTGTCCCTCCCCCATGCATTTAGAAAGTGGATTGTGACAGTTTCATAGTCAGCTTGCTGTCAGGAGGTGGGTGGGGTCTGGCTGGAAGAAGTGGTCCCTGGGGGGACAGCCTCGAGGGAGGGGCTCTCCCTCCCTAGCTCTTCTCTCCACTCTGCTTCCTGGTTCACCTTCAGATGAGCAGCTTTCTTCCACCCAGACCCTTCTACCACACCTCCCTGCCTTGGAGCTAGCCAACTATGGATTAAAACATGAGCCAAAATAAACATTTCCTTCTTTGAGTTACAGCTGTTGGGTATTTTGTCAAGCAATGAGGAATGTGACTAAGACAGATTTTGGTACCAGGAATGGGGCCATTGCTATCTGGCCATGTGGTTCAGAAACTTTTTGAACTGGCTTATAGGAAGAGTTTGGAAAAGCTTGGAGAGGCCAGCTAGAGAAGCCCTAGAATGCCAAAATCTGAGCTTCATGAGAGTGTCTTGTCAGGGCTCAGAGGACCAGAATGCTGATTAAAAGGTAGAAAGTAAAGGCGAGACTTAGGAGGTTTCAGCTGGGAACAGGGATTGGGATTCTACTGGCAGTTGGACTCCAGGCCATGTGTATTGTCCTCTGGCAGAAAATTTGCCAACATTTTGTCATGTTCTGAAATTCTGTGGGAGAATGAGATTAAGAACTGCAGCCCAATTAATCTGATGGAGGATATTTAAAGGCAGTCCAATGTTCAGGCTGTGGTATGGGTAACACTCATTGCTTGTAGAGATTTGCACTTAGCAACATGAGCAAAAGCCCATTTAAATGTTTCCAGTTTCTCCAGAAACCAAGGGCCAGCAAAATTAGAGCAGGAGAGCTTGGTTGCTGAAAAGAAAAGAAACTAAGTACTTTACAACAGGATAATAGGAAACATACCTTGAGGGTATGCAAAGAATCCTCCAGACCCACTCACCACACACTCAAGGTTGTAAAGCTGTAAAGCTTTCTTTGAGAATAAAGCCCCAGAGTACCATGCTGGAGACGGTCCACCTATGCATTTAGTTTCCTAGGAATCCTTTCACAGTGCTCAGCCATACAAGGACTCAAGAGATCTCTGCAGCCATGATTCAAAGGGTTCTGGCTACTGTTGAAGCTGCTGGCAGATCTTGGTGTCAACCACACGATGCTAGTTTATAGTATACAGTATGTAAGACTTGTGGGGTCAAGGAGGCTTTCACCCACATTTTAGAAGAAGGCCTCGGAGGCCAGGCAGTTTGTTCCTTAGAGTGTACTGTGTAAAGCCGTAAGAGTGAAGTGAAAAGTGCAGTGAAAACCCTGGAATTTGGAGAAGCCATAGACATGGAACATCCTCTGAAGAAAGCCTCAGACAGTGAGCAAAGTCCCCTGAAGAGAGAACTCATGAGGGCTGCACCTGTGGCAGTGCTGTAGGGAAGGAGCTGCTCAATCCTGTGGAGACCACATTTGGCCACAAATTGTCCCTGACACAGGACAGAGAGATAAAGGATTTAATGTTTGCCTTGCTGTGTTTCAGTCTTGCTTTGACCTCATTCCTTTCCATCCTGATTCCTGCCTCTTGGGATGAGAATGTCTCTCTAGTGTCAATGTACATGGGCAATGTCTAATTTTCCTTTAGATGTTTACAAGGCTCACAGCTAAGAATTTCAAGTCTCAAAGAAGACTTTGCTTTTTTTTTTTTTTTTTTTTTTTTTTTTTTGAGACAGGGTCTCACTATGTAGTTGAGACTGACCTGGAACTCACTATGTAGCTCAGGCTGGTCTTGAACTCACAAAGATTCTCCTGTCTCAGCCTCCCAAGTGCTGGGGTTACAGGTGTGTGCCACCACATCCGGCTCAAAGACTTTGGACTTGGACATTTCAGCACTGTTGAAACTGTTAAAACTTTAGTGATCTTAAAAAGGGGTTAAATGTATTTTTGCATAAAGTAATACATATGAGCCTTTTGTGGGCCATGGGCAGAATGTTATAGTTTAGATCTAAAATGGCCCCCCAATTGACATGTGATTTTAAGGTCACTAGATTATGGGGCCATTACAGATGACCTGATCTTAGGATGCAGGGTATGTATGGAAGGGGAGGATAACTGAGGGCACAATGTGGAAGGATCTGTCTCACTTCCTGGCTCCTCCCTTCACCCCTGATGACCACAAGATGAATAGCTTTCCTCCATGAGTCCTCTGCCCCATGACTTTATGCCTTAGAGCTAGCTCAACTACAGATTAAAAATGTGAACCAAAATAAAGCTCTCTTTCTGTAAACTGTGCGTGTTAAGTACTTTATTCCAGCTATGAGGAATGTGACTGAGACAGTTCCCTTATCCACTCAGTGGTTGATAAGAGGCATCATCATGATGGTGGTCACCCAAGAAAAAGGAGGTGAGAAAGCTGAATTATTAGTTAGGAAAGAGATAATGAATGGTAAAATAAAGCTGTGTCCATAGGGCTCTACAAAGGCACAGTGTGACTTTAGCACACAGCTCAGCATCAGCTTTAGGAAGTGCACAATTCCCAGCGTGTGGCCTGCCGAGTCTCAACATGGCACTCTGTAAACAACTAGCTCTCTGGAATCTCCCTGTCAGTTGGATGTCTGGCTGTATCAACTAGGAAGTTAGAATACTCATGCATAATTAACAGGCATAATTAATTTGCTTTGCTCTTCCCAAGAGCTCAAGCAGAGAGGGCTTCAGGGTAGGTAGAAGACTGTTTCCACAAGTCCACAGGAGGAACCTAGGGCATCAACTCCTCTGGAATCGCTAGGTCATGGAAGTAATGAGTGGCTTCCCGAAAGCAGAGTGTAGGAGGGCAACAGCCACCCCACAGGATGGGCTGAGCAAAGCAGGGTGACCCAAAGCTTACTAAGATAATTCTGGGAGAGGGGACATGGTTCAGCCACAGGCTCTCATCCAGTGCCCTGAGCTGACTAGTCCCACATTTGGAGTTTGGCACGACTCGGAACTCACTGTGCCAAGCTTTCTTCCCTTTAATTGCTAAACCCATGTTTATTTGAACTCAGAGTTAATCCATGTATTTCTGATTACCCATCACAACTCATCAGATGAGGCCCTAAAAAAAAAAAAAGCCTGTTTGATGTTCAAAAATTAATCTGAAGCCATAAGTCTTGAGAACAGGAAGTTACACTTTGCCAAAAATAAACTGTTCCAAATTTTGAAAGAGTTCAGTTTGGTCTGATACTTTATAAGATACTTCAGCCTCTTTTCTGTACTCTTGGCCCAAATTTCATCTCTTGCTGTAGTGTTTTTTAATCCACAGCCCATGCTTTCCGTTATTTTGAGTATGGTAGTGAATTCTGTCATCTGGGATGAGAATGCTGCTAAAAATTACACTGTGCGACTAGTAGAAATAAAAAAATGTCAGTTCCTTCATATGCCAAGCTATGGTTCCCACATTCATGGTAGACAATAATTTTTCTTTTAGTCTACTTTTACTTATCTTCCTGAATATAATTGTTTCATCAGGATTAAAAACTGTCAACTAGTCAAGAGACAAATGTGGCTGTGACAGGGTGTTGATCTTGTGGCATGATTTAGAAACTGAAGAAAATTCTACCAACTTCAATTTAGCTTCTGCTCACACACACAGACACGTTACATATGCATATTTGTTTCTGGTCGCCAGTGTTATCGTTTTTGCTTCATTTTTCTCACATAAAATTAACTACATGCTCTCAATCATTGAGATCCAACTCCAAAATTCTTTGAGTCAGTCATTAGTTTAAAAGACACTACTATGAAGAAATAAGACAGACCACAATTTAAAGCTACTCTCACACATAACGGCATACAAATGCTCTATAGATAATAGGATCAGAATGGATTCTGCAGTTTTACGATAGGTTTGGAAATGGGAAATACTGTATAACCCTCTTCAAGGCTTACTACATCCATAAATATTACATAAATGTATTCTTGTTCTTTCCTCAGTAAGAAATTTATATCAAAAGCTCTTAAGCACAGTGCTGCATTGGTTCTGTAGAGAGCATGATCTGTTTGATGGTTTAATTTGATTTAAGGAACACAAGAGTAGACAGAAGAGAGCACAGGTGTGTTGTTTTTCTCCTCTCAGACAAAATGCTTCTTTTAGCTCAGTCATCTGTCCAGGGCCTGGGAGATAACTTCATTCTCCCTCACATCTGGCTATCTTTATCTCCACGAAAACGGCAATTAACACTGCCACCACGCTCCCATGTGCTCCACAACCCCAGGCTCCACCGTTGCCTTCTGGCAGTGCCCATGCTGAGGAGTCAGTGGCCAGGTGCAGGCGAAAAGAAAATGCCCTGAAGGAGCTGGCTGAGAGGAACGTCCTCACTCTGTCACCAGAGTGCCTTGTGTCCCTTAAGCCCCTCATGGTGTTGAGAACAGCAGCTCTGAGGCAGAGAGGACAATTAGGTTAAGATGGGTCCCCTTATCCATCAGGAAACATAGCCCCCAGGCCAGGCAGAAACCTTGCAGGCTCAGGACAGAGGGCAAGGGTGGCAGACTAGAAGGCACCCCAGAGCCAGGTATCTGGTGACAGAACCAAAAAGTGAGGGGTGGTGTTTTATACAACTTTGATCAAAATGGAAATCCTCCCCGACCAAGACCTTAGACAGCCATGTCCTCTGCTCACACAGCCTGCTCGCTGCATTCTGGCTCATGAGCTGCAAAAGGTGCTGGCTCAGCAGCAAGTTCTGGGTATACAGCTGTAGTTGGGCCTTTTCTGTGTTCAACAAAGCTAACTTGGCCTGGGCAGGTGTCCTGTACAGTTAATTGGTGAATGTGTCCATGCATTTTTCTATGTGATAATTTCCTCAGTAAGAAAAGAGAATCAAATCAGCTAGAGGTATCTACAAGACTGTGGGATTTATTCTTGTACTGGAGGAGAATAATCAGTTAGCAGGGAAATGTACAGAAGAGGAACAGCCTTGCACTTACGGGGAAAAGATGGAATACGAGGATGGGGTGAAAAGATGCTCCTAGTTTGCTAGGAGTCACTTAGATGGAAAAGTTGTACAAAGTTCTCCAGGGGAGATGAATTAAACTCCCATCGAAGGTCTTTAAGAAACACAAGAGGGCTGGGGATTTGGCTCAATGATTCCACCGCCTGCCTCATAAGTGCAAGGGCCGGAGTTCGATCCTCAGTACCAAAAAGAAAAGAAACACAAGAAATGAGACAAGATCGAGCCATGTAGGTGAGGACAACTTTATGTGCGTGTGTGCAGAGGGCTGAGAGTGAAAAAATAATCCGCTTGCAGTGCTGCTAAATTGCCATGTAATGCTCTGTAAGTAATTTGGTTTTGAAGATGAAAAGGCAGCATGGTGCCATCAGTAAGCTTTTGCTTTTATATCCAGACATGAGACCACTTCTCGCTTTTACCCTGAGGAATTATCTGACCCTTGTGTTCTCACTATACAGTGAGGATTTGAGTCCCTTCCCAAGAGAATTGTCATGAGGGTTACACCAAATAAAGTAATGCCTCGGTTCACAAATGCTTCGGTTCATGAACAATTCAGTTTATAAACAGAAGCGTTTGGCAAAATTTTGTTTCCGTTAGTGAACTCTGCATTGGGTGACAAAAATGGCCGCAGACCCCTTCCCAAGAATCACAGGACAAGTTAAGTTCCTGAAGTGAGACACCTCCATAATGCATGTTATTCTCTTAGCACAGCACCCAGAAGTATTGGCTGTTATTATTCTTATTACCAGTAACTTTTATAAGTCTCACCTCTACAATAAAACTATTGGGGTAACAACTGCCTCTTCTTATTCAAAAACTATGGATTTGGTTCCCATGGTTGTGACTTTGATGTGTTAAACTTCCTTGGGCTGTCAGGGAATCGAGCAGTCAGCTAAAATTACATCCAAGCCCAAGGAGCTGAAGAAATATGAGGTGAAAATCATTGTTATTCTGAGTCCACGATGATATATCCACCAAGAAAACCCAGAGACAGTGAAAGTTGATGTCTTTCTCCTGCTGACACATCCAAGAAACCAACAGAAAAACAGGAGGAATCTGTCCAAATAATCCCCAAGATGATGGACCCTCAATGTTCCCTTCCCCTAAGCAGTCAGCTAAATCATTCCTCGCGAAAGTATTCTTTGAAAGAAGCGAAACACACACATTTTAGTCTGGTTTAGTTGAGTAAAAAGTGTTGTCTGCATCTGTGCTTGGCTTGTGTCACCCAGGGTGTCAGGAAGGCTCACGTAGGTGCTGTGCTAAGTGACTCCAAGACCAAACTGGAGGTGTTTTTCTGGTCCCTACTCTAAAAACATACTGTCTGTCAGATCATTTTGTGACAATTCAGTGTATGCCTTTTCTTATATTCACACAGCTGTCTGTCTTTTCAGGTAGCGCAGGAGAGAAAGTGCTTCTGTCTCTTCCCTTGGTCATCGTGATGTCACCCATGCCCCCCCACCCCACTCAGGAAACTCAGAAATCCCCCGTCACACCCTCATGTCTGCAGTTTCTTTTCCCAAACTGGATCTGTAAAGACCATTAACTGACACTGGGTTTGTGACCAGTGGACCACGTACAATAGAGAACTATTTTTATTTTATTTTATTTATTTTTTGGCGGGGTACCGGGGAGAGAACTCAGGTCCTCGCATTTGCGAGGCAGGTGGGGGAACCACTGAGCTAAATCCCTAGCCCCATAGAGAACTATTTTTAAAAGTTCCTCGTGTGTATCTGAAATTTGATGCTATGATATGAAATATAGCTAATAATCATTACTCAAAATAGTCATTGAATATCATTACACTGTTCCTTGGGTACTGAAGTTTCTTCTAAGTTTTTCAGAAAATATTACAAAATGTTCTTCAAAGACACAAACTAAAAAATTTTTAAAGGGAAATAAATTCACAAAATGAAGATTATTTCTACTCAATGACTAACCTTCAAATAATTTTACATTGAATCTTGGCCATTAACCAAAACCAAAATATTATGATTTCATAAGGGGAAAGGCTCATGAAATACAATGTATTCTCTGACAATATTTGCTTCCCTTGAAACATTTGTAGAAGGTGACCCGGGAGGCGAAACTGATACTTGCTAGGTTTGGCTGGAGAGCTTGCGGTTACAGGCGGAAGGCTGGTACAGCCCCATGAAGTTTCAAGATCCTAACATGGAAGCCTAAGAGAGAGACTGGAACACGCCTGACAAAGGACAAGTGGTAGGGAGGACAAGGCGGCCCCTGGAAATAAGGTCACCACGAGGGAGAGCCGAGCGGGGACGGCGGACGCAGGTGAGGCCCAGCACACGTGCCAGTGCCCAGGAAGCCAGCTGTGTGCGGGGTGGAAATGAACTCAGGCTGCCACCCTCGCCACCTCACTGGCCACACCGCGGGCACAGCAGGGCGAGTGGCCTCATAGGGCAGAGGAAGAACAACTCCACCAACCGGGCCTGGGACCTGCGGGCTACCGGACCAGCCCCTTATGGAGCCACCATCTCAGAGCCGGGGTGGAGCAACCCAGGCCTGGCTCCTACAGCCCAGCTGAGCTCGGATTCCGCTGCGAGGCGGGGAGGACTCTTCAGCAGACGTGAGTTAGCTCTGCGGAGAGCCTGGGACCCATTGGCCCTGTGTGGGAAACCAAGACAGGATGCTTTTTTGCACTGGGGATTGAAGCCCGGCCCCCCACACTAACCTATATCCCCAGCCCTTCTTAATTTTTATTTTGAGACAGAGTTTTGTTAAATTCATAAATTTCCCAGGCTGGGCTGTTGAAGCAGTGATCCTTCTGCCTCAGCCTCCTGTAGTGCTGGGATTACGGGCCTGTGCCACCACTCCTGGCTCCAGACAGAACGCTTAATAGAGGAGACCTCTACACAATCTTCCCACACCCCGGATACTGCAGAGGAAACATACAGTTACATAATAGTTAAGGGACATTTAAAGTAAAAAAAAAATATGAATGTATATTTCTGGGAATCATATTGATAGACAATTTTGCTGAAATCAGTTTTAAAAAGAAAATTTAAAAACTTCCTGTTCTCCAAGCAACACAAGCAGCTCCTAAATTCTAAGTCAAATATATGAACACTTCTTTTCATTGGAAGCAAAATTTGAACTATACAGTCCTTCAGATTAAAACCCTGATCATACTGGGGCAGTGGTTCGTGTCTATGATCCCAGCACTCCGGGAGGCTGAGGCAGGAGGACTGCAAGTTCAGGCACAGCCCAGTCAACTTAGGCATTGTGACTTAGCAAGACCCTGCCTCAAAATTTAAAGTTTTTATAAAGGCTTGGGGATAAAAGCTGAGTGTGAATGCCCTGGGTTCACTCTCCAGTACTGGGGGTGTGGACCCCGACCAACCAGTAAGAAAATATAAACATTTTAAGTTTCTTTTACAGTACACAGTAGACATGTCTCCAGGGAAAAAAGCTTTACTAAAATTTCACTCTGTAAATTATACTGAATTCCATTTTTCCACAATACCGCCTCGAAAATACTGCAGCCAAACTACGTTCAGTCACTTTGTGATTCATTGCTGTGTGTGTCCCAGTAGCTCTGAAGTGCTGGCAAATGGTATCCCATCTTGTATTTGACTTTTTATAAGACTGCATATAGCTCCACATTAGAACTCCATGTCATTCTGCTCTCCCTTGAATCTCTGAGTGCACCTTGTGATTTCAAAACTCCACATACACTTTCTCCAGGATGAAGATTATCTCCTCTAGCTCACGAATTCATTTCTCCTCAGGGTGACTTCATTTTCTATTCTCAAATAAAATATTCCTCCTTCCAGCACCATGAGAAAGGCAGGACGGCCGGTGTGCTCTTGCCAAGCATACAAATATTTTACACCAAGTCCTGAGCACATGATTGGCAGCTTGGTAGAGCTGTGCAGAGCGGCAGCAGCCCACGACGCGTTCATGCAGCGGATTTTAAAATGGAAACTAGGGAAGAAGGGCTTATTCAGTTCCAGCCCATTAAGTGTATAATAAGCAATTAAATATCTGTAATTAAATCTCCATTTACTCAGCGGAGCAGAACGGCACGTTCAAATCCAGTCTTCGGGGTAAGTAATAAGCTTTATAAAAACTACATTCATTAATTCTGATAATAAAGAAGGTTACAAAAACAATAAAAATAAATGTGTGCTTAAGAGATCTGGTGGCATTTAAGGTCTAGACGGGCTTAACTGGACTCCAGAATTAATACGCACCTGCAGAAATAAAATAAACAACACTAAAAATTAATATGCATTTATTTCAGTGCTGGATAAATGTAGCAATTAATGCGGACCAGGAAGGAGTTTAAGAATGGAACACCTGTGGGTATTAAAATTGGTAATATGCACCTCTTTAAATGATTTCTTTTGTTAGAAACAATATTCAAGACATATGGAAGAGGGAGATTTATAATATCGTAAAATCATGATTGCTGGACTCTAGTGGTGTTCCTGAGTCTTCAATACTACCTTTTTTCTGTATAATACAAAATGGATTACACAGCTTTCCATCAAAAACAGTAAACACGAAAGAAAAACAGTTTCTAATTTGAGGGAAAACATTGCTGATAAATGATTGTAACAGTTGCTGCATTAAGGTTTATTGAGTACTTTATGTTTTCAGAGACATGAATTAGAAACACAGGGTCCAGAAGTAGTGAGAACATGACTCTGGATTTTCCTAGGCTTTTGTTGTATCTAGAGACTGAACACTCACAGAAACCAACTAGAACAGCGTTGTGGAGAAGTGTGTACCTACCCACTGGGAAGAGACTTCCTTCCCAGGGTTAAATAGCCCCTCAAGAATCTTTTGATATGGGGAGAGAGGAGAGGCTTCAAATGACAAAACGAAAGCAGTGGAGGCTCTGGGGATTTTTTAAAAAGCCAGTTCTGCCATAAAATAATATCATTAAAGAATTAATATTAAATAGGGTCAGGCATTGAAACACAGTTACTTGCATCATCTTAGTTACAGCTCACAGCAAACATATGCAAGAGAGGTATTATTATAATTCCCATTTTTAAAAAGAAGAAAAACAAAGCCCATTAATAGCTTCCTTCAGGCATGATTGTCAGAGCCAGGACACAGGGCCTCAGCCTCAGTCTGCCTCAGGCAAATCCTGAGGACGGTAACCACCACCCACCCACCCGCAGTATCCAGCCGCCTCAGTGCACCCAGCTCTAGGACCTGGCAGAGAACTCCTCAGACCAGGGAGCTTCCCAGCGACAATGTGCAGAGAGTGATATCTGTCCCTGCAGCTGTTATGCAGTTGGCTGACACCACCTTGCTAAATTCCTGCTCCAGGGAAGACTGCATTACTGGTGGCTTTTCCCCCTCCTCCTTTCCTGAAGGTGGCGCTAACCTAGTGTGTGGCAGACCCTCAGCCACGTCACCTCAGCCCTCAGGTGCCTGACTTCCTCAGCCATACGTGGGCGTGGGGAGGCTCCACAGCACTCAAAGTGGGTGACTTCCTTCTTCACCAGAGTGCACTGGAATTCCACTACTCATATTTCAAAAATTCACGTTGTACAATGCATAGGTGCCCGCAGCTGGCAATCCCAGCATTCCCCAGGCATTTGAAAGGTACCTTCACCGTGAGCTATGGAACAACCACAGATTATTCAGTTTTACAAAAAATGATGGGAGCCAGGAATAAATGAGGTGCCTTAATTTATATAAACTAATATGTCCAGCACACAAACAGTCCTGGGGATAGGTTACAGGCCCTCAGGTTTGGGAGCCATACTAGAAGTCTGTCCCCAGAAACATAAGCAACCAGATCTGATAAAGAGTCATCTCTATGGGAAACTTTAACTGCCGGGCTCGCTCCTTGGGGTCCCTGCTCTTTGGATACTTCTTATTATGTTCTCAAGGTTTCTGGCATTTTTAAAGATCTGAAACAAATTCTTTAAGAAAGTGTAGTTAGTTATTAGCTGGGCATGGTGGTGCACGCCTGTAATCCCAGCACTCGGGAGGCTGAAGCAGGAGGATCGCTCTGACTTCGAGAGTAGCCTGGGCTAAGCGGTGAGCTCCAGGTCAGTCTCACTATATAGTGAGACCCTGTCTCATCCCCCCCCCACAAAAAAAAACAAAAAAGAAAGTATAGTTATATGCTAAGCCTGTACAGGAGCGCAAAGATGGTAAACGTTCTCTAGCAGGTGGTAGCTTGCTAACCAGCTCTGCAGGCAAACAGAGCACTGTTGAAATGCAGAACACTGTGCTTGGAAATGCACGCTACGCCTTGGTGTGGGGAGAACAGCTATCACAGGACTTCATAATCACTGGTGAGAATAATCACTCGTAATCACAATGATTACTGGCAATAACAGTAATAACAATAATACAGGATGGTGACAGTCTTCTAGGTCCGACTGCACTGAAAGCCTTCCTCGCTGGTTAAGGAACAATAGAATCCAGAGGTATGAACTCACGGCTCACGGCGGATCTCTGAATTATTCATGAGATCAGACATGTCAGTGCATCTGTATGTTAAGAAAAAAGCAGGAGAGTGTAATAGCACATTAGTAATGCAAATTACAAAAAGGCAGGCTTCATTCTGGGTTCGTGATGATTTTCAAAATTCAGTCCAAAGAGCATCTCACCAGCAGCCAGCAGCTATCAAGTATTCTTTACAGTTGCCAGGGTTCGCTTTACTTCCCCAGGTCACACCTGGGGCGTTCTTATTCCACTTCGTGCTCATTCACCCATTTTGATCAGCTTCTTCTACACACTGGCAACACTGAACAAGTCCCTCTCATAATTTCTCCGAGATATACAATTAGGTTGCGTTCCTTGTACATTTTAAAGATGTGAATTTAGTAATATACAAACAAGGAAATAATGTTGAAAGACACACTGCAAAAATTCATGAGAGACGAAAGAATAAAGAAAATAATGATTAAAATGTTAGCACTTCGGGAACTCTATGCTATGCTTGCAAATTTTTATTGTCTCAAATTATGTCAGAATTAGAAATTAGAAGATAAAATGGTCTTGCGAGTCAGGACCTCACCCACCACGCACGTGCAGGCCGCAGGGTGAGCAGAAGAGATGAGAGCGCCTCAGTTCCCACACTTTCTGCACAGATTGTGCCGAGCTGGGCCGATTCTAGGGGTGTAAAATGTGTTCAGTCTAGTGCAAAGCTCTGCTTTAAGAATTCTACCTATTCACTCCTATTATGTGTTACACACTAGACACTGATATACGTGAAATGTGAACCAGGGTCCGTACACTACAGCTCCAGGGTGAGGGAAGGTACAGCTGGGTGGTGGTGTGTCTGGGATCCCAGCACTTGGGAGACTGAGGCAAGAGAATCATGAGTGCGAGGACAGTCCAGTCGACAAGGCAAGACCCTGTCTAAATAAATAAATAATAAATGTTTTTAAAACGAAAGAAGTTACACAAAGTGGGTATGATAGTGCACATCTTCATTCACAGCACTCTGGGAGGCTGAGGCAAGAGGATCCCAAGTCTGAGCTCAGCTCGGTGACTAAACTACTTAGTGAGACTTGTCTCAAAGTAGACGGATCTGGGAATGTAACTCATGGTGAAGGCTCTGGATTCAGTCTCCATTACCTCAGAAAAGGAAGGAAGGGAGAGAGGGAGGGAAGGAGGAAAAAGCAAAAACAAAAAGAAGGAAAGAGACAGAAAATGGAACAGAAAGAAAAGAAAAGTTCCATGAATTAGTGAGTTAATTCGTGTTTCTGTGTAGATGGCTCCTCCGTGCTCATGAAGCGGAAGGCCGGAAGCCAGCCTGTGCTGCTCAGTCTTCCTCGCCTGAATCTGCGCTCTCTGCCCGCTTCCAGCGTTCTGCCATCTCACCAGGAGGCTCACTGCTGGGGCCGCTGGCTGTCACAGGAAAGCATCAGAGGAACTAACTGTGTCACATGGAAAATTTCTAGTTGGAGAGAGGGAATTCTGTCGGGGAAGGTATCAAGCTGAAGGGGCTCTGTGAGAATTCCGAGTTAGCAGTGGGGACGAAGTCTGCGCGGGCTCCTTCCCTCGGCTCTGGGATTGTCAACACCTGCACCTCCCACACTAAGGCACCAAAGCCACCCGAAGGTTCACTGGGTGCATTTAACACAGGACAAATTTAGTCAATGAAATTTGTACTTTGCAAGCCACAGGTGCATGCCTGGGAACTTAGTTACCGCCTGTTACTTAGTACACATGAAATGCAGTCGAAAAGCCTGGGACTGAGAATAGAGAAAACACATACAATCTCCATGTTACTCACATGACTGATTTTACATATGTCTCCTATCCATTCAAGGCAAGAAGATCACACTGCGTCTTCGCAATCATGTGGATCCCAGTGACCCTGGTGACAGCGCTAGTAACAGCAACCCCTTTGCTCCACAGGTCTGTGCCAAGGCCGCAAAGGTCGTGCTTAGGAGAGAGCTTCACACTCTCCTAAGCACGCAGCAAATGCAAAGGGATTGACCACGATGGCTCATTTTAGATGTCAACCTAACTGGGCTATGGGGGGGTCCAGGTTCCACCTAAACATTGCCCTCGCGTGTCTGTGAGGACGTCAATCTGCACACTGCCTTCACCCCAAGTGAGAAAAGCCCGAATATCTCGTAGAACAAAGGGCTGAATGAGGGAGAACTGTTGAGCCCCCCCCACTCACCCCATCTTTAACTCTCTGACTAAACCTTCAGCTTTTCACCTTCAGCCCATGACTTGGGCCTTACACCGCCAGCTCTCCTGGCTCTCAGGGTTCAAATCCACACCCACAGCAGTAACCGGTGCCACAGGCATCTGGCACCTCATAACCCTCTTTTTATGTAGATCCTATTGGTTCTGGAGACTCTTGACCCATACACTATGGAAAAAAAATAACTACTCCTTATACCCATTAGTTAGATAATTTAAAAGTATGACTTGCAGTTGCAGTGCTGATTAGCTAATTTCATAACACTGTGTGTGTCCATGGTCAGTCTGAAATTCTATACCACTCTCTCCCACAACCCGGAGTGACTTCGGCAGTGTAGGGCAATCTTGGCGAGCAGAGAAAGGTAAAGCTTGTTTCCGGGATGGCCCCCTTACACGTGACTCAGACTTCTTCCCCATCACACCAAAAGGAAAGGAGATTGCACAATTTAAGAAGTGAGAAACTACAGAGCTCTACACTGAGCACTCACTGGCATGATGGATGTGACTTCCCTTGCTTTGACAGTGTCTCAGATATTTCCTGTTCCCTGGAGATCTCCATATGTTCCTGGTCACCACCGTGGTCTCACTGTGATGCTCGTATCTCAATGTTGTAGCCGTAATAATCATATGCTATTCATTACGTTCACGGGCTTTTACTGGTTTTGTTTTCCTGAAAACTCATTTAAATGACATGCCCTGAGGACAAAGTTAAATAAGGACATAGCACCTGGGACAGTTCCCATCAATGATAATGAAATAGTGTCATAATTGTATTCAAGTCTAAAATTCTATTTCTACATTGCTTCACGTCCAATGGGTTAGCTTCTTGTTTGAAGAGGAAAAAGAGAAAAGGTCTAGGTTAGCCTGCCCTCTAGTGTAGCTTACTGGTTCTTAAACACTCTAGAGAACTGGATTCTACAAGCGGATGGTGCAATTCTGCCCCATGGCAACCTGCTGTGGCCTCCATCACCCTCAGTCTCGCAGCTTCCTCCTCTCTGGGAGCTACAGACTTTTCTAGCATTAGGTCACATCTCTAACCGAGTTGTGAAAAGCTCTGCATCTGCACCACACCCTCCCAAGGCCCTGCCTGTGTGAAGTCAGTGTTACACGGGCGGCCCTGACCAAGGCTTTGGCTGTTTGTTCCCATTTCAGAACAGAGAAGAAAATAAATAAGAGCACATATTTCTGAGTTCAGGATATGGAGGGACTGCTGGGTCGGGGCTGAGCTCTCGGGAACACTCTGGTCTGTCCACGTAGCAAAGCCCCTGCCTCCTTCTGAAAGTGAGCTAGTATAGTGTGGATCTCATGTTGGACCCTGGGGCCAGGTTAGGAGACAAGAGGCATCTTTAAGATCCCTGTTTTACATCTCTGCTCAAATTCAGCTTTAGATTAGAAATCAAAGTGCCTTGGGGATAGTGTCTGAGAAATCTGCAGCTTCTCCTCAACCCCATAAACAGTCTGTTTTTAAGAAGAAAGATTAATTCTTACAAAGATTGTGTTTGTGTAGATCTGGAGATGTTTCTGCTGCAGATAATTTCCAAAGCTATTTTCAACAAATAAAGACAATAATAAATTACCTTCTGAAAATAGTTTTGGAAACTTTGCTTATGTATTTTCCTGAAAATCTCAAATTTCCTTGTTGCTCACAATCTGACCTAGATTTCCCTGCTCATTCAACCCCCGAAGTCCATGTTCTAAAGCAATTTGGCTAAGTAGTGATCACCCTTTACACCACAAGCACTACAATTTCAGGAAATACTAGGTTCTAACCTTCATAAATAAGAAGAAATAAGGAGAATACCATCTTTATGGGCCATAGACTCTCAGGGTGTGCCCGTGTGTGTGAGTACACACATTCTAAGTTTTGAAACAACAAAGATGTCTTCCAATTTCTGTTTCTATTGTCCTGCAGTCCACTTGGCAAAATGCAAAGACCCAAATGGCCTGAGAGCATCCTAAGATTGGTACCACCAAGTTGGGTCCTTCAGGGCTGAAGTGTCAGGGAAACTCTGATCTATTTTTGTAACTCTCCTTCCATGACAGTTCTATAACCACAACACACACACAGACTTTCTGGCTGTCGTGCTACTTATCAAACACAATGGGAAGAGATTTCAAAGGGGAGTCAGTGTGAAGCAACAGACGGAGCACTGAGAGTTGATAAACCTAGACTTTAACTGAGGTGCTACGGCCAGTAGCTCGTTAACCTATGGACAGCTCCTTGGCATTTTGGAGGCATCTTTTCCTCATTTGTAATAGGCATGAGCTGGACTGAAGTGAAATCAGAGATATCTGAATTTTCATCTCCAAATCGCCCATTCGAAAAAACATATCTGTGCCTTTCATGGCCACATCTGTGTCTCAGTGTATTTTAGACTCAAAATATAATAAATCTAAGTTTGCCAATTCTGGGATGGTGTTACCCAAATACCACGCTCTCACTGACTCTGTTCCCAGTCTCAGCCACACCCTTGGCATGTTTGCCAAGTGCTGTATTGATTTTCCAGCTTGTTTTCTTCCTCGAGTCTCTAAAAGACATTAAGAGCTTAATCACTGTCATAAAGAGAAAATGAAAGATGGTAGGCTTTCTGACTGGCACTTAGCATGTATTTTTATACAGAACTTCAGGAGCACACAGGGAACAGCACTTGCCCCCTACCAGCCTTTCCTCTTACTCCTTAGTTTGCTGACATGTGATTTTTCAAGTCATCTTTGGAAATCTGAAACCTGTTAGAGATTGCAGATGCCAAGATCTGCATGACTACTATAGTCCTGGCACGGTCTGCTCTTTTAAGACAACAAAGGCGGTAAACAGAAATCTGCTTTTCTCTGGCTCTATTCTTTTTTTGGGGGGGGGTACCAGGGATTGAATTTGGGTCCTTGAGCTTGCAAGGCAGGCCACCTAACCACTGAGCTAAATCCCCGGCCCTCTATTCTTTACTAAAAGAAAAAAAAGTCTTTGTGGATGCACGGTATTTAATAAGATTTCTTGGTTTAGACTGCTTTTGTTCTTGATGTAGAACTGGGACTTTTCATCTTGAAAACTGCAAGCTTATTCCTGTTATCAACTTCCACAAAGAGTACAGTTTTGCAGTTTCTTTAAAGTCTGTGATTCTCGCTGATAAAACTAACCATCTAAGTGCCAAAGGCTGGCAGCAATAAAAATATGTTTCTGCCAACACGAATAACTATTTGACTAATTTGAACCCTCCCCTGGCCAAGTCCCTTGGTCTTCATGTCATTTCAGGCAGTTTCTGAGTAGTGCTTTTTGTTTTGTTTTTTAATACAGCGGATTGAACTTGGGTCCCTGCACTTGCAAGGCAGGTGGCAGAACCACTGAGCTAAATCCCCAGCTTCGTCAGGCAGTTTCTAAAGAGGAAAAAAATAACAAACTACAAAATAGTACAGCTAAAGAAGCATAAAGAGGAGAGAGACGTCTGATTTAAGGCTTGGAGAAACAGGCACAGGAGGCTTTCAAGATTAGGTACAGTTTTGATGAAGAGAATTGAAGAGAAAGAAGTGGGACGGGGATAAGCAAATGGGAAGAGGTGGGAAAGGCTCCGGTATGTTGAGGAATAGTCAGGAGGTCAGTTTTACTGTAGACTTAGTGTACGGGAACACCACGTTCTGAGAGGTGGGAATTCGCGTTTTAGTGAGCTTGGGGAAGATGAACAAAAACAGTGGAGAGAGTCAGGGAAGACTGAAAGCAAAGCAGCAACTTTACAACATGCAGAAGAACAGGCGTGTACATTCCAAGGAGAGGGTAAGGGCAGGAAATAGCACTTCTGCTCGGTTAGGTGACGTATGGCGATGGACAATGGGGAGAGGCAATAATGCGATGGCAATGAAAATAGAGGTCAGAAATACGAGCCTGAGCTACTTCTGGATGAGAGGGGACATCAGAAAAAAACATAGTAAGGCCCTCATTTATACAAACAACCTAATATAAAACAAAGCAAAAAAAATTCACAGAACAAATCACCTCGGGCAGTGTTGCTGTTTATCGAAGATTTAGAATACTGAATAAATTTGTTCGTTGTCTACTCAGTGCATAATTAGGCTCTCTTGCAGTGTCTAGGAACCATCTAATTTCTTACTTCTGATTCATTTCTTATTTCCGACCACAAGCAAAAATGTCAGTGCAGCTGACACGATGCCATGGCTCTTCAGAATCTCCCTGCGACAAAACAACACAGCTCTTTTGCCACTGGTTTTCCAATGCTATCTGTTCTCCACTGTGCTGCCATTATTTAAGATGCTGCCCCATTCCTTGTGTTTCCTGAGGGTAATGGATTCCAGCGACTGTCCAATGTGGTCACTGTACTTTGTTCACGGTGTAAGACATGACCAGAGACTGTGACAAAGGTGGAAAAGAATTCACGTTCTAGTTACTTTTCATTTGCTATTGGGGATTTTAAAGTGTAAACCCTAACACTTCACGTTCACATCAGAGCTTCTCTTGAGCTTGTTAGTCTGCAGTTATTCCTAGAATGTGATTTTCTTTCAAACTTTTTCACTCCAGCTGCAGCCCCTGTTGGCAAGGGGCCCATAAACACAGCAAGAACAAGCCGCCCCATTCGTGCAAGAAATCTATTCCTCCTAATGACTGTCCGGACACGAGCGTGGATCTGAAGCCAGAGAGGCTATCAGTCAGAAGGGCCTGTTGGAACTGCACAACAGTAGTCTTGAAAGCCCTCAGATGTACCAGCTGTGTCCGTCCCAGACACTGCACGGGGTGCCAAGCCCGCAGATGGGTGGTAAACCTCACTGGGTTCCAGCAGTGAGGGTCACTCAGGGTCACTGGCTTCGGCCATCATTCCTACCGCATCTCCATAATCAGAACCCGAACGGGCGAAGCCAGTATGCGGCTGGCTCGGAGCTCAGAATTCACCCTGCGTGTTCCATGGGTGAGCATAACTCTGAGTCAGTTCACCAGCACCGTTCTGGAAGCCGAATTTTGTATGGTTTCATGACAGAAATATCAAGCTGACCAGCAGGAGCAATACCCGTTCAAGGTGACGCCAAACGCACAAGTCTAGCAGCTCCTCCAGACCTCTGTTGACTTGTTCAAGGGCCGAGGGACAGAGAGAGTGCCCATAGCTCTGGCGAAAAGGGCCACAAACCACGTGGGCCCCCTACCGGCCCTGGGACACCCGGGATATGACACTAGCACGGCCAGCTGCAGGAACCTGAGGGAGGCTTAGCGGAGAATAAGGAAGCGACTACAAAGCACAGAACCCTGCCTGCCTGCCCACGTGTAAGAACAGAGAGGGGCTGCTGGAATGGACCACGGAAGCGGAAGAGTGGGCACACGGTTGGGGAGGGCACAGACTCTGCTTCCGAGCCCTGGGCTGGAGGGCTGAGCTGTCTGGAATGCAGTGGCTAATGTGACAGGAGCGGCTCCTGCCTTCTTTACGGGGTTTTAGGCAATCTGTTTTGAGAGCTTTCGACAAAATGAAAGAGAAAAAAAAAAGATAGCAAATTACTTAAACTCTCTGAGACTCCATTTGAAGGAATGGTAAGGCTCTTTCCATGCTTATTAAGAGCTTTGAGTTAATATCTGTAAGAAACTTTCCAGTGCCTGGCACAGAAGGCTGTTTCAGCCTCTGTTAAATGTACGGTGTCTTACTTTTCCAGGACCCCCCTTTGGATGTACCCAGCGGGTACCGGAGAGCTGACCGATCTCAGTTACTCCTACGTCATCATTCTAGAAGCTCCTTCTTTCCCTTGCAAAGGGGATGGAGGGAAATGGAATTTTTTCTTCCCTGAAATATTGATCCTCATGTACACCTGTATCTCCTACGATAATCTCTGAATGAAAACTAAGCTCAAATGCTTAGCACCTCTTTCCTTCGAAGGCACTCTGCCATTACAACCCAAACCTAGGAATCTGATGTGCCGTGTGTGTCTGGAATGGGACGGGATGAGCTAAGATTTCTTCTTCCTTCCCCTACCTCACATCGATCCTGTTTTACCTTCTGCTCCAATGTAGAAGGGTGGCTGCCCTTGTTAGTCTGGGACTTCCGTGCAGTCTGGGGCTTCCTTCCTCTTTCTCCTCCTCGTCCTCGGCAGTGCGTGGGCCAGTGTTTACACACAGTACATACTCACTAGCTCTTTGCTGAGCAAAACGGATTCAGGAAAAGCACACAAATGACAAGTGTGTACAAACACTTTCAAGATGAGTAACTCCCCAGATACAGTCTGGGTGCGGGCCTCTGAGTATGCGCGGGTCTGGGACAGTGTCCGAATCACCTGTTTTGTCTGAAGACTAAACTTTTAACCTCAGCCCAGTGCAACAATGTAAATGAAGCCATGTGTCCAGCGACCCTAAGGAACAGCAGCCCCATTTCTTCTGCTGCCTCAACCCTTGAAGTCTCACATGACTGCAGACTGTTAGAATTATTTCAGATATGTTCCCAAGTCCTCGCCTCTGCCTTCTTTGAAAATAAGTTAAATCCAGCTGCAGGTCCCCGCCACGTTGCAGTATAGTTGAAACACATTTCAGTTTGTTTTCTATTAATGTAGAAAATCTGAGTTCTGGGTCCTGAACAAGCATCTACAATATCAGAGTTAAGCAGAAAAAGATTTCAGAGATCAGCTAGCGGGAGCCCCTTGTTTCTCCCGAAGATGTTTCCTAGACACAGACATGGGGTAACGAGCTCACGTATCTACAGGGCTCAGCAAACACCGCACAATCTACGTTCGACTCCAGAGCTGCCTTCTGAGCCACAGACTATCTGCAAAAGCAAATCTATTGGAGTCCTGTCCAAAACCATCACACTCTGAATACAGAGAAATATCTCTAAAACATGATGCATCTCCTTTTCACCCCAGCCCTGCTCTAAGCTCACAGTTGGCCTCTCTAATCCTCGCAGATACCCGACCTCTCATAATGAAGGACAAGGGTTCCCCAGAACACTCCTACTGTACATCCAGCCCCGTTGCTTTGTACATGGCACAGCTTCTGTCCGGAACCTCCGGGCCTCCCGGCCGCCTGCTTAACTCTGTGCAATCTCCCAAGCCACCTCCGAGATGCTCGTCCCCTAGGCCTGTGCTGGGATCTCTCCTGTCTCACGTGCTGCCTGTGACCACTCGGCTAAGGCAGCCAGTTTTCTCCATTGCAACATTACTACTTTCTCTCTCTCTTTTTTTTTTGGTACCGGGGATTGAACTCCGGTCCTTGCGCTTGCAAGGCAGGCCACCGAACCACTGAGCTAACTCCCCGGCCCCTACTTTCTCTTTATAATTAAAAAATATGGGGACAGGAAAACTTGGAGGCCATCTAAAAATCCTGTCTGTCTTAAGACCTTAAACTACTAGTTTTACTATTCATTGATGATTTTCTGTCGTCGTCATTTCCTCTATACTTTGATGGCATTTGGCCATCAAGGAAGAGTTTTGCTTTTGCTCCCATTGATTTATGTTTCCACTGGCATATTTTTGACAGCATGGATCCATTCTTCTAAAAAAAAAATTTGGAAGTACAGGGGATTGAACTCAGCTCCTTCATACTGAGCTACTTCATCAGACCTTTTTAAAAATTTTAATTTTGAGACAGGGCATTGCTAAGTCAGTAAATTACCCAGGCTGGGCTAGATCTTCCTGCCTTAACCTCCTAGATTGCTGGGATTACAAGGCATTCACCACCATGCCCTGCTAGATTTCTTCATGCTGTAGCCATTATATCGCTATTTACTGTGATGCTGAAATTGTCTGGGGTCCACTCAGTCGGTGTCCCTTCAGAATGGCCTGTTTCTCTTCAAATCCCCTTTCTCTCTGAGCATTTCTTTACTCCTGGCACAAACGATATCATAGGCTCCTTCCATACTTTTTTTTTACATGGAGCTGGAATGAGCCATTTCTCCTGATTTGTAAAAAATCAGTTTTATTTAGGCATAATGCACATCTAGTGAAATCTGCCACCCTTTCCTCTTTAAGCCTCTCCACTCCTCTGCTCCTGGTAGAGTTGCTTTCCATACCCGTAGCTCTGCCCTTCATGGAATTATAGGCAAATGGCATGCATTCACTTATTTTCTACCACTGTGATGAAATTCCCAGGGTGGGGTAACTTATAAGAAAAGAGATCATTTTACCTCACCATTTTCACAGCTAAAAATCCAAAGAGCGTGACACCAGTTCTGGGGAGGCTCCTTGGGTGGAACACCTCCAGGCAGACGGTGAGGTAGGGAGCAGTAGTCACAGAGCAGGGCAGGCAGGAAACCAGACGGGAGCAAGGCCACTGATCTACGCATACATGCAACACCCTGCTGTGCCTCTGATACTGTAACTTGGTGGACTTAGCAGAAAAATAATGCAAACCTTTCAGCTTTGTTATTCTTTCAAAATTATTTTTAGTATACTGTATTACCTACATTTCCACTTCTATTTTATTTTATTTTATTCCAGTACCAGGGATCAAACTTGGGACCTTGTGCTTGCGAAGCAGGTGGCAGAACCACTGAGCTAAATCCCTGGCCCTCCACTTCCATTTTAGAAACAAATTTCACATAAGCGTAAATGCTGAGATTTTTATTGTTATAAAATAAATTTATATATCAATTTAGGTAGAATATCTAAATTTATTTAATCTTCTGATCTGCAAGCTCAGCATACCTTTTCATTTATTTGTGATTTTAAATTTTTCTTTCATCATTCAGTTTTATTTTTCAATGTGCAATTTTGTACATAACAATAAACATTTGACTGAAAGTTCAACAGTTTACAGGTATAAAATTTTCACTCTAGTTGTTTTTGGCTTTTTTATAAAAATATACTGAATAGGCCGGGAGTGGTGGCACACACCTGTAATCCCAGCATTGGAGGCTGAGACAGGAGGATCACTGTGAGTTCGAGACCAGCCCGGGCTACATAGTGAGTTCCAGGTCAGTCTCAAATACGCAGTGAAACCCTGTCTCAAAAACCAAAAAAAAAAAAAAAACTGAATTTGTACATTGACTACATTTTTACTTTGTTAAATACATTTATTTCAAGTAGCTTTTTCTGTTCCTTCTTTTTGTGAACTTTATTTTTAATTTTTAAAAATTTATTAGTACATGTTTGTGATACATCATGAATACATTTAGTGTAGGTAGTTGGTGCGCATACATGACACATCTTTTTTTTTTCCAGTAAGTTTGTAATATATAATGCTTACATGCACAGTAGGGAGTGGGTGCATGGACATAATATCTGAACTTTTTGTTCATCCCCTTCCTGGCCCCTCCATCACCCCTCCCTCCATCTCTTGAGACCTTTCCTATCTGCAAAACATCTATCTCCCTACTTCCTAATATCTATCTTTTGTTTTGCTCTTTTTTACATTTTGGGCTTCTCACAGGTGAAAACCCATATGATAATGAAACTTGCGTATCTGATTTATTTCATCTAACATTATGGCCTAACGGTGCATCCATTTTTCTATAAAATGACTCAAGTTTATCCTTCTTTAGGGCAGAATGTTACTTCATCGTATATAAATAGCCACATTTTCTCCATCCATATTCTTCATCTGTTAACGGGCATGTAGGCTGCTTCACGGATTGAGCTGTTATGAATTGTGCTGCCCTAAACAATAGCAGCATCTTACTGCCTATGAACAAAAGGAGTTTTGCCTCTTCCTTTTCGATTCTGTGTACATACAGCTCATCTGTTCTTCCATAATTCTCACAGATTCTCCTAGCCCTTGATCATAAGTGATGACAAGACGTGTTCTTGCTTTGTTCCTGATCTGGGGAAAAAGGAATCCAGGCTTTTGCTGATGAATAGTATGTAGCTGAAGGGTGCGTGGTTTGTTTGCCTTGGTTTGGTTTGGTTTATTGTGGTTGTTGTTGTTTTCTTTGTTGATGCTTTTTATCAAATTAAGTTTCTCTCTAATATAATTTGCTGAAATTTTCTTATCATGAGTGGGTTTTGAATTCTTCTGAATCCTTTCTCTGTATCTACTGAGATTAGCCAAACACAGACAGATGGTAGACTAAATTGACGGATTTACTAGTGTGAATTCCTACCTCACATTCCTGGTTTAAAGAAATTTTGTTTCTGATCTGCCATAATTTTTATATATTTGAAGACCTAATTTCTTGTTTTGTTTTTGTTTTACAGTGTTCTTAGTTTTTAATGCTCAGAAGGGTGTTGGTCTGTAGTTTGTTTGTTTTTTTTTTCTCCCTGTATTGCATTCTTTCTGGTTTTAGTATCAGAGTTAACTCTAGTCCCATGTATATTTTCTGTATATTTTTCTCATAAATTCTTTGTTCATTTTTTCCTCTTTCTCCATTTTCCTTTGTATTGACTATTCATATGACATTATCTCTTTTTTAGTTATAAGTTTTTAGAGTGGCTGCTTTAATGAGTTAGTAAATGCTCTCTGCTGGAGTTCTTTCTTTTCTTTTTTCTTCATACCAGAGATTGAACTCAGGTCCTTGTGCTTGCAAGGCAGGCGGTGGAACCACTGAGCTAAATCCCCGGCATTGGAGTTATTTCTTAATTCACTGTTTTGCAAAATTCATCACTGAAGTCATCAGGCGTGGAGATCTTCAACATGTTTGAGGGAGAGTTACCTATGAAATTCATTTATTTGTAGATTGTAGGACTACTTAGGTTATCTATTTCTTCCTGAATGAGCTCATATGGCATATTTTGAGAAACTGGTTTATCTAAGATCTGAGATGATATTCTCTCTTTCAGTCTTGCTACTGACAATCCATGTCACCTTTTTTCATGTTAGTCTGGATAGAAGTTCATCATTTTCATTGTTTCTACTGATCAATTTTGGCTGAGAGACTACTGTCATTTTAAGCACCAGATTTTATGGTTTATACTACATATACTATTTCCATCCTTCAGCTTACTTTAGTTTTCTATTTTTTTCATGGCATTTGAAAGTATAAATTTAAGTTTTGAAATGTTAGGTTTGCATTGTTATCAAGTCATAAATTCTGTGGCTAATTCTTGACCCTTTGGTCATTCAGAAATATATTCTTTAATTTCTAAATATTTGAGGATCTTCTCATTCACTTTTCTGCTAGAAATATGTGCTTAATTCTACTATAGTCAAAAACATACTTTGCATTATTTTTCTTCTAAAGTTTCTAGAGACTTGGTTAATGAATCATCATGGGATGTAGCTTGATGAAATTCCCATGTGTACTGAACAGGAATGTGTGTTCTTTTGTTGGGTGGAGCATTCTGTAAATGTCAATAAGGCCAAGATGGTCGAAGATGGTTTTGTGTATGTTTTCTCCTTCTTTGCTGAATTTTTGTTTTTGTTCTACCAAGAACTGAGAAAGGAGTTTTGAAACTTCCAATTACAATTAGGATTTGTTTATTTCTCTTTTCAGTAGTATCGAGTTTTGGTTGATGAAATTTGATGCTCTTTCATTAGTTGTGCATAAACTCACAATTATTATTTATTCTTGATGATTTAGTCTGTTTGTTGTTATGAAATTTCCCTGTTTAACTTTGGAAACTGTTCTTGTTTTTCAATCTTCCTGCATAATCCTAATAGATCCATTTCAGGATCTATTATTTTTAAAATGTATTTTTTTCATTCTTTTATTTTTAAATTGCCTATATCTTTACTTAAGAAGTGAGATTCTTTTATACAGCATATTACAGAGTCTTGATTTTTAATCCAAAATGACAGTTTCTGCCCTGGACCATATTCATGTAATGTAACTATTCGATGTGGTACGGTTTTAATTTACTGTCTCCTGCTGTATATTTTTCTCATAAATTCTTTGTTCATTGTTTCCTCTTTCTCCATTTTCCTTTGTATTGACTATTCCTAAGATATTATCTCTTTTTTAGTTATAAGTTTTTAGAGTTATTATAGTGGCAGCTTTAATACTTATAGTACTTATCTTTAACACGCCTTCTAATAATCTTGCATCATTTATGTATACTATCAAAATCATCCAGCAGTATACAGTCATTTGTCAGTGTCTCTTGACCCTCCTCATAACTAAAATTCACAAGTCTTCAAGTCCAGTATATAAATATTATTTGGATATAACCTACCCTCATCCTCGTGTATAAGTTTAAATTATATCTAGATTACTTATAAAACATAATATAATATAAACCTATGTAAATAATTGTTGTACTGCACGATTGAGAAAAAAGTCTATATGAGTTCAGTACAAGCCAGCGCCTGCTTCACAAACCAAGGGCCCGAGTTCAATCCCCGGTACCAAAAGAAAAAAAGAAAAAAGAAGTGTGTGTTCAGCACAAGCAGCACTTTTTTCTAACTATCTTCCATCTACTGTCGGTTGAACTTGCAGTTGTGAAATTCATGGATACAAAGGCCTGGCGGGATGGCTTCATGTGGTGTGGTCAAGAAGTACTACGGATGTTTAAATTTTTTTAACTTTATTACAGTGAGACGCCTTTCTGTTAATCCCCATCAAAACACTCCCTCTCACTTCAAACACTTACCCATCCTTCCTGCTACTTTCTTAAGCAGTTCTGGAAGTTGTTCTTGTTCAGTGTCTTTATGAGGTGCGATCAAAAGTACGGTGAATGCAGCAGCTATGTGCCACCCAACAAAAAGGCAGCTCATACAAACATGACACGGTGTCCTTGTCTACTTACTCACCAGATCTGGCTCTGGCCCCAAATCGAAATGGCCACGAAAGGTAAACATTCTGAACTGACTCTGGGCATCGAAGCAGCCAGGACAGCGCAATGGAAGACACTCGGGACAAAGGCCTTGCAGAACTGCTTCAGAAAGTGGCCAGGAAGATGGATGTGTGTGTGTGTGAGGTGAGAGGGAGGCTTTTGAGGGGGATTTATGGCAATGTACCTTCTATGGTAATAATTTTTATTTAAACTTTCACCATGTTTGTCAGTTGCACCTTAAAGTTCCATCTCGCCCTTTCCCTGGTTGTGCTATTGTTGCCACACACTTCCACTTTAGTGTTACAAACTACACAATAGTTATTATTTTGCTTTAAAAGGGCAACTGACTTTTAATGAGATTGAAAATGAGGGTAAAATATTTTTATTTCATACATAGATACCATTTCTGCTGTTTTTGTTTTTTGGTACCAGGGATCAAACTTGGTACCTTGCACTTTTGAGGCAGGTGGCAGAACCAGTGATCTAAATCCCCGGCCCTGTTTCTGCTATTTTTCACCCCTTGGTGATAATCCAGATTTCTATTTGTAGGCATTTTCTTCCTGCTAGGAAATATTTCTTTTAACATTTCCTATAGACCAGGTCTTTGGCCTGTGAACTCGCTTTTAATTTAGTGGGTCTGGGAGAACGATCTTTATTTCATCTTAGTTTTAAAAATACTTGGGGGAGGCATGTATGGGATTCTAGGTTGAAAATATTGCACTTTAGAAATTGTGTTTCAGTGTCTTCTTGTCTGTATATATTCTAACAAGAAGTACTGTAACTCTCCTCACAAAGATAGCATCGGGGTTTACCAGATTTGGTGAGGTGATGTAGGGGAGAAAAACAAGATGAGGTAGGAGATGAACACATATCTGAGATACTTCTGTCAGTACATACAGCGGTGATAAGTAGTTCGTCTATGATTCTGAAGACCTAGCAGCGGCTGGCACATAGTGACCTTTTTCTGATAGAATCTCAAATCTTAAAAATTCTCTACCTAAAGAAAGAGGTCTTCTCACTTAGTAACCAAGCCTAACTGGCAATGTATCATACATGACAATAATGAACTATACATGTATCAAGGAAAACATGAACGTTGATAACTCTAGTAGATCCTAGAGAATTATCCAAGAAAGGAAAAAGATTAAACATATAGCTACAGAATATAAAACTAATTACATCTCTTTATGAAGAGTGCTCATGTTCAATAATCTCTACGCATGCTTATGTGTCAGGTTCATTTTTTTTTTAATTTAGCTCCACCCAGGGACCTGTGGCCCAAGGCCTTGCCTCCTCTGCAGCCTCCCCCAGCTCCCTCTGCTCTCCTCTGACGCTCGCTCCCTCTGCTGTTCCCAGCTACAGCTCCAAAGCTCGTGGCTTACTGCAGTCACTCATAGGGCCAGTCCCATATTTTTGTCTTGGAAAACATGTTATTAAAATAATGAAACCAAGAAAAATAAGACTGCTATTATTTGTATCAGTCAGAAAAGAGAGAATAGCTTTACAGAACTGATCAGAACAGGCTTCTTAATACGCCCAGCACAGTGCTTATGCCTGTGTCTTGTTCTCTTCTAGGTAAGAGATCCGTGTTTTCCACTAGAAACTCAGTTTCTCTAACTCAGGGTAATGACCTTTCATCCCTGTATCTAGCCAACGTTACCATAATCATGTCTCGGGCCACCACGTGGTGGATGCCAGTAGTTTACCAGAAATGTCTTTGCAAACTTCACTAACTGTATTTACTGAGATGAGACTAAGGACACTGCTCACTATATTACTAAATATTCCTACATGACACTTCATAACATGAATTTCTTTCACACTGTAGTGCCGGGAAATCTTTTTTGTGTTTCATGAATCATATCTATTTTTTTAAAAAAATGTTTTCTGTATTATTTTGGCTTCCAGGAAGTGAAAAATCAAATTTGTGGTTCAACTTAATAACTGTGTATAGTCTGAATATTTCTGCTCACAAGTTTCATTCATTTTGGCCTTATATTCTAATGTATATGCTCCTTTTTTTTAATGCATGTCATACATTGCTATTTTCTAAAAAAAATTATTCACAAATTTCCAGTATGTGGCTATGCTACTTAACCTTGCACTAGCATCTGTAAGAGAAAGCCCTCAAAGCCCACCGAGGTGGAGTATATTTTGTACTCATGAGAACTTACTGGCTGGTAGCCCCAACATGGACGTCCTGGGATTCAGGCTCCCTCTTCCAGGACCCAGAGGACATCTGCATTCCTCCAGTGTTCCCAGATGAGAACAGGAAAAGAGACTTCTACTCCCCCTCGTGCATCCCTGTCAAGAGAGCAAACGCTGCCTCCACCTGCGCCAGGTGTGTGAGAAAACCCACTCTAAGTGTGGGTAGCAGCTTCCCGGCACCCAGCTCATTTGCCAACAAATCTTTGCCACCCAAGCCAAGCTTCCTATTTGATAGTCTCAAACATTTGTTAGGTGATTTAAAGAGAATCTTGAGTCATTCTGTGTTTACCTACCCTGCATTAGTGTTATTTAACTAACATGTATATCGAATGCTTACAGGACAGTGTCTTTGAGTTAAATTTCTTAATAAAACATAGTCAAGTGAAGTGCCTTATATGGCCTTAAACTGTCAGTTGAAGTCGTTTGCTCATAGTGTATAAGCCAACAGAAGGAGTCCGTAATTGATGGCCCTCCAGTTGCTTAGTTCAGAACCATGGCCACAGGCCGAGCAGATGGCTGAGGGTTTGGGCTCCACGTACCATGAACACAGTTGTCATAGGATAGCAGGGTTTCTACAGAAGGGATCTTGAGTCCTTCTAATCCTCCAGCAACAATGGGGTAGAAGGCCTGAGGCTAATCAGAAGATCTAAGCCAAAAGCCATCAAATTATGATAGGAAAAGGATCGAGAGTCCTTGAGATGTGATCTCCAGATATGCAACAACTTACCAGCAAAGTTAATTACCCAAAATTTCAGAACTTTACCTTTCAGGTCAGATTCCAAGTAGGCATGACACAGGCTTTCATAACTACATGTCTGGGGGGTCTATAATGTCCCCCTGATACTTCCTTACATACTTCTCTCTCTTCATATTGAGTCCTGCTCCTTTATAAAGTAATTTCTATAAAGGAAAAGACTATAAAAATAGCCTATCCTACTTTGGTTCCTTCAATAGTCTCTTAGAATAATCTTTTGCCAAACACACAAGAAATTAGAATGAGGACCGTGCATCCCAGTTTTCCCAAAAAAGCCCAGTTTTATGCTTATTGAGCCAGTATAATACAAACAGAACTCCTTTTTTGTCTCAAAGCTATTGCCAGTCGCGGACCCCAGACCTCTGACTCATAGCTTAGCGTTTCTGCTATAACATCAAGCTATCTCTTCTGCTGGGGACCAGACAGAAACAGCAAACAGTCTTGTGGAGATTCCACACAGTGCTCTCTCTCCCTCCTTCACGATTACTGGCCTCTGTATTACAGAGGTGGCTTACAGCAGAGTGAGCCATAATTCTGCCTCGCGAAAAACTGAGATAAAGTAAGTGAATCTGGAAGTCTGCCCCTTCTTTAACCCCAAGGTAAGCTCTAACATTCATTCTAAGCTTGGAAATCATGTCAGTTCAATTCATGACAAAATTGAAAGAAAGTCCAGAGATTTTCCCCAGACTCATGAATCCCTGCTATTTTTCAACCTTGTCCTTTTTCTGCAGAACTACATCACTGCTGATCTCACAATACTTCTATCATCTACTTAGAAGTCCACTAAGACACAATTTCATTATTGTTCCCCTTAACGGTTTGTAAAGTTAGAGCATGACATGGTTCTTTCTCCAAACAGTCATAGCAGATAATTTAACACCAATTAATAAACGGGTCATTTGTCCCTATGCGCAGGAAGGAATGTGGCTAAAAATCTGAGAATAAATATAAGAACCAGACTAACAATCTGCACACTAAGCCCAGGCTGGGCTAGAGCGAACAGAAAGAATGTGCTCTGTTTCAACAAGTTTTCCTGCCATTCTTTCTACTTGTCATGGGTTAAATGTCCCTGTGTGTCATTTCTCTCTCCAATTATGTACCTTTCAGGCGGAAGTGGATTCCCAGGAAAGCAGGAGAGACCATCTTAAACAAAAGAGCCACTTGGCACAGGCAGGAGAGACTTCTGTCTGAAGGAAATAGCAGCTCTTGAACTTTTTATGAAAAGTGCCTTTGTTCTAATAGTTCTCAAGGACACAAATGTATCTTCACACTTTTGTCATTATATTTATGAACTGTAAATCCTCATTTTATGGAAACACTCCAGGATTTCAAACTCCTAAATCAACCTGGTAAATCTCCAACCTCAGGAGCTCAATTCAAGGAGAATGTCTTCAAAATCACTGACATTTTAAGGGGAACTTGAGGAAAAACAAACAGTTCTCAGTGTACATTTTTTTGTAACCTGAAAGACTCGTCATGGGAGACAGCTAACATGTAAAAGGAATAAAGACTGCTGTTCAGAATACATTTTCTGAGCCTCAGGTCAATGACTTCAGCAATAACAATGCAATGTCTCCTGGGAAATTTGGTCTGGGCCCCTAACAAACCACCATTGTTTCCACAGAAGAATATTTTATTATATCAGGGTATCATGATGTTGGCTATACAACTAAACTTTTAAAAGGGAGAAAAGTGACTTCAGAAAATTCATTTGCAGTTGAAAAGCACTTTGTAAATACTGTTAGACTGGAGGTTTATTTCCCATTATTTGCTGGACGCAGCCCTGTCATAGTGGTTGGTATCTCCATGAACTGTCTGCCAGCCTCTGCTAATGACGGCATTTCAACATGCCAAGACTAGCCAGTGTTTAGCCAGCTGCTAACCCGTGTCGGCCAATCCAAATATTTCACTGTTGGATGAAATCGCTTTACGGGCAACCACAGGTTTCAGCCATATCAATTTTTTAAGGCTCACTCCACAGACGAGGACAGATCAGGATACAAGGCAGTTCACCCTGAGCTGCTGAGTGAGGCCTGTCACAAACCACATTCACACACTCACTGAACAATGTCAAGAAATGTATGGTCTCCACAGAATTTTGCATTGTAAAGCTGTCTATAAGCACTGAGCATCCTGAAAATCTTTAGAAGCTGTGTCATTTTCTGTCCTAGAGCGGCCTTGGTTCATACGGTGCTTAAGAGAAGTAGTGTCCATTAATCCCTTCACAGAAACAAGAGAAAAGGTGCACAGTGAGCTGTGCCATCTTTTTTTCCAGTGTACAATTGTTGCTGTGCCAGGCCCTGCTGCTCTGTTTCTGAATGTCTACGGAAACCTACTTAACTGCATCGTTAGCAGGGTGCCCTGCGTTCATTCCTATATGTGTATTTTCTGTATTCTTGAATGAAAGGTTTCCCCTTCCTGTGCCAGCATAGAAACAGGATTTCCCGCAGCTCACACTTCTCCAGGATACATCCTCACTGCTTTGGGGAATGTCTTAATCAGCCACTAGTGGCCCAGCACTGGAGAAAATTCCAGCCTTCTCCCTGGCTGTAATTACTGAGAAGGTTTCAGTGGGTTCACCAGTGTCACCAACACATAAAGTGTCCGGTCCTTTTCTGTATGCCTTTGGGAAAGGCGTAGGGGAAATGGGAAGGGTAGGGGAAAGGTAATAAGGGAAAAGGAAAGAAAAACATGAGAAAATGAAAAAATGGTAATAAAGTATAAATAGGGAAGGGAGGAGGGGGTGAAGGGCGGGCAGGGGTAAGGGAAAAAAATGAGAACCAAGACCTGTCATGTAAAGATACAAGATCCCAATGATGAATGTAACTGTACTATATACCTAAAATGCACCAGTAAACTCTTGGAGAAAAAAAAAATGTCACAGAAGAACTGTGCTCAGACTAGTAGATTCAAAGTCAGAAAGTACACATATCGCATCAGAGGGCAGCCCTGATCTCAGAGGGAAAGAGCAACAGCAAAATGGCCCAGATGAAAAAAACGGATTTCAAGACTCAGCATGGTGTTGGCTACATAGAGGAACTCAAGTGATCAAGATTCAGCAATCAGAATTTTTTTCTGTATTGACCTCCCAGGGAGCTGGGCACCCTCAGCCAAGACAACTTCCTCCATGCCCACTCAGGATGGTGATCAACGTGGCTGATCTGAAAGGTTGTATCAGTGGGGGTTTATGCCCATCTTCTACTGTTCTGTGATGTTTACAATTAATTAATTTTTGGATAATGACAATGTATAGTTGAAACTGAAACACATCTGCAATGTGAAGTGACAGAAAAAGCTAATTAACTGTCCTGCTCCGTTTTCTGTTACTGTAACACACTATTTGAGGCTGGACTGTCCAGAGCAAAGAGGCTCACTGAATTCACACTTTGGAGATGGAACATCCATCCCACACATACCCACTTGGGAAGGACAGACGCCCCGGCTGCATTGCGCTGTGCAAGATGGCATCATGGTGGAAACACACAGCATAGGGAGGGACCACATGGCAAGCGGGGACCCAAGGGTGAGCAGGGCCAGCAATGTCCCCCACTTGGCCCACGTCTCAGAGGCCTGCTGACAGTGCTGCCTGGGCATCGGGCTCCTGACAAATACAGGAAACTATGGGGCACAAAGCACAGCATCAGCACGGCCATCACTTCCTGCATGGAGATGGCAGGCCCCTGTTTAATGGGAATGCTATGGCCCTTGGCCAACATTTCATTTGGCAACCTCTGCAACCTCTTAGAACCAGCGCCATCTCTGGACTCCTATGTATTAGATTCGGGGAATTTCCACCTGTAGGGAGAGCAGGCAGTGCTTGTCGAAATTTCTGATGGCCAGAAAGTAGGTGGAGGCTGTGACTAGACAAGAAAAAGAGAATAAAGAGAGTAGGAGTGGGGCTAAAGGAGGGCAACAAGGAATGTGTGTGTATGACAACACCACATGGAAGCCCAGAATTTTATAAAATTAATGAGCACTGAAACATATGCTAAAATATTTGTCTATTTGTGCCTGGCTTACTTCACTTAGCATGAAGTCCATGAAGTCCATGGGTTTACCCATCTTGTCATAAATAATACTATTTTTTCTTTTTGAAGGCTGAGTGGCATTCTACCAGGCAAATGTCCAACATTTATTAATTAATTGGCTAGTGGACACTTTGATTATATATGTTCATTCTTATGAAGATGTTTTAGTGAATATGAGACTGTAGATGTCTCTTCAACAGACTACTTTAAAACCCTTCTATTTTGGCAACATTTGACCATTTTTTGGCCAATGCTACCCTTCCTTTATGGTCTAGTATTTTTTTTTTCCTTTATTACTACATGTTTGCGGTACATAATGATTACATTCACAGTAGGGAATTGGCCCACGTACATAACACATTTCAGGTTTTTTGCCCTACATTCTACTCTCCCTTTTATTCCAGCATCAGAATCATTTATTTATAACAATTTATAAAGTTAATTATCATATATACAGATTGAAAACTATACCAATAAGCCAAAGAACATGTAAAACATCTAAGAAAAATGTACTAAGTCGAGGCACCCTTTTGTTTTATTTCTCTACTTATTATTTTGTCCTCCAAAGCCAATGTGATTTTATTCAGCACCCTGAACTCTTCTTTCTTTTCATTAAATTTATTGGTACATTTAAAGCAAACAATACAGTTGCATTTATCACTGGGATCTAAGGCACACCTTATCGCACTTGGCCCTGCCCCTTCCTGTTTACCTATTATCTTTCCTTTATACACACACACACACACACACACACACATATAATATTATATATATTGATCAGCCAATATAACCTTGGATGTCTGAGTTATTTCACAACATTATGGTTTCAAGTTACATTAATTTTTAATTAATTTTAACTCAAGTTAATCCTACTTTATGGAAGAGAAGCACTCCATTATGTATAAATACCACATTTTCCTTTATCCACTCACGTGTTGGTCTACAGACAGGATATTTACAAGATTTAGCTATTATGAACTGTGCTGCTATAAACATGGTTGTGCCTGGATCTCTGTAATATGATGTCTTTAACTCGTGTTAGAAGATACCTACAAGGAGAATGCCTAGGTCAAATGGAATTTCTGTTTTTAGTTTTTTAGAAAATTTCCACACTGATTTTCATAGTGGCTGTACTAGTTTATAGTCCCACCACCCGTGGTGAAGGGTTCCTTTCTCCCTAGCCTCACCAGTATTCGTTATTGGTTGATTTCTTGATGGGAGACATTCTTTCCGGAGATGGAATCTCGGTCTTGTTTAATTTACATTTCTTTTTTTTTCTTTTATTGATACATTTAAGGTATACAGTACAATTATGTTCATTATTGGGATCATGTACCTTTACATAACACGTCTTGGTTCTCATTTTTTCCCCCTTGTCCGTGCTTGCCCTTCACCCTCTCCTCTCCTCCCCATTTACAAACACTTTATTTCCCTTTTTTCATTACTTTACATTTCTTTCTTTTTTGGGGGGGCGTGTTCCCGGGGACTGAACTTGGGTCTTTGTGCTTGTGAGGCAGGCCACCGAACTGCGGAGCTAAATCCCCGGTATTAATTTACATTTCTTAAATGGCCAATGCTGTTAAACATTTTTCACATATTTATTGGTCATGTGAGTTCCTCATCTGAGAAATGCTTATTCATTTCAGATGTCTGTTTTTTAATTGAGTCTTTAAATTTGGCAGGTCTAATTTTTGGAGTTATTTACATATTCTAAACGTTAGTCCTTTGTCTGAGAAGTAGGTGGCAAAATATTTTTCCCGTTCTGTAGGTTGTCTCTTCACTCTATTGGCAGTTTCTTTTGCTGTGCTGAAGCTTTTGAACTTGATGTGATCCTATTTGTTGCTTCTTGGTATTATTTCCTGTGTAATTAGGTTTTTTTCCAGAAAGTCTTTGACTACTTCTGTATCTTTAAAGGTTTCACCTATATCGTTTTCCAACAAATTATATCTTTTCTAATATTTAGGTCTTTGATCCATTTTGATTTTTAGTTTAATGCATGATGAGAGATACGGGTCTAGGTTCAAAATTCAGTGTGTGGAAAGCCAGTTTTCCCAGTACCATTTGTTAAAGAGGCTGTCTTTCCTCCAGCAAAGGGATTTAGCCCTGTTGTCAAAGATAACATAACTGGCGGGGTTGTGGGGAGAAAGGAACCCTTCTCCATTGTTGGTGGATTTGCAGACTGGTGCAACCACTATGGAAATCAATATGGAGATACCTCAAAGAGCTTGGACTGGAGGTTCCATTTGACCCAGCCATCCCTCTGCTGGGTATATTTCCAAAAGAACTAAAAGAATCATATCACAGTGATGTATGTGCAACCATGTTTATAGCGGCACAGTTTGTAACAGTTAAAACTTGGAAACAGCCTATTTGCCCATCAGTTGGAAACTGGATATAGAAGATGTGGTTTTTCTATAAAATGGAATATTACTCAGCCATAAAGAACAAGAAAATAGATTCATTCATAGGAAAATGGATACATATTGAAGATATACTCCTAAGTGAAATAAATAAGTCACACATGTGTAAATACCAAATAGTTTCTCTGGTGTGAATAGACTGCAATAATGAATAAGATCCTAATAAGATTACTGACATGGTGAAATGGGAAGAAAGGGGCTTTTAAAGGAATAGGGAAGGTGGGATGGACAGGGGAAGGGTGATAAGGGAAAAGAAAAAAATGTGAGGTAAAGAAAAGATGGAAATAAAGTGTTTGCAGATGGGGAGGGGAGGAGGGGATGAAGGGAGGGCAGGGACAAGGGGAAAAAATGAGAACCAAGACTTGTCATGTAAAGGTACAAGATCCCAACAATGAATGTAACTGTACTGTATCCCTAAAATGTACCAATAAACTCAATTAAAGCTGAAAAAAAAAGATAACATAACTGAATGTATTTGGAGTTGTTTCTGCATCTTCTTTTGTCCCACTGATCCACAAGTCTGTTTTTATTTTTTTCAAAACCACACTGTTTTTAATCACTATGACTTTGTAGCATAGCTTAAAGCCTGGGACTGTGATTTCCCCTGCCTTGCCCTTGTTGCACAGAATTGCTTTTACTATTCTGGATCTCTTCTGGGTTTGCATGAATTTTAGGATTGTCTTCACCAGTTCTGTAAGGAATGTGGTTGGTATTTTGATTGGTAACACACTGAATCTGTACAATGGTTTTGAAAGTTTGACCATTTTGACTATATCATTTCTGCCAATACAGGGGATGTCTCTCCATTTGCTGATAATCTCTTTAATCTCCTTTTTCAGTACTGTAATATTTTGGTAGTCTTGAAGTCAGTTAATGCCTGTTGATTTTGATTGTGTTAATCATCTTGACAACTATGATCTTTTTTGTTTCTGAATGTGGGGTATTTCATTTATTTAGCTCTTTTTGATATTATAGTTTCCTCACATAGGTCCTATACACATCTTATTAGATTTATACCCATTGCTAAGTGATCATGTAGTTTTACTTCAAATTCCATTTGTTCTTTGCTCACATATAGGAAAAATACTTTTGTACTCTAACTCTGTATTGTGAAAATTTTCAATACTAGTTGTTAGTTCCAATTATTTCAGATTTTCCACATAGACAACTGCTTCATCTGTGAATAAACACATTTTATTTCTTCCTTTATAATCCATATACCTTTTATTTTCTTATTCTATTCTGTTATCCAGGAATTTCATTAATGGTGAGAGACATCAGTTCCTAGGGCTTCCGAACACGTGGCCAGGTACACTCACCACTATGACTCCACTTCTCTGGTATAAATTTTTGTATTAGTCAGCTTTCCCATTGCCAGGACAAATACCTGACTCCTGCAACTTAAAGGAAGAGAGGTTTACCTGGATCACAGCTTCAGTGATTTCTGTCCAAGGCTGTCTGTCTCTAATGCAAAAGTGATGGAAGGGAATAGCAGAGCAAAAACGCTCAGTTCGTGGTAGCCAGGAAGCAGAGCAGGGGCACAACAGTGGAAGGGCAAGACACCAGATATGGACCCAAAGTCATGCTTCCACATCCTACCCAGAAGTCTGCTTTACTTATACTCAGTTGGCTCCTGAGCCAATCAAGTTGAGATTTAAGCAAAACTGTCACTATCCCTTTAACATTTTGCTATGCTTGTCTTTATCCCTGCTAAAGAATTTAAGAAGTAAAATTTAAGGAAAATGTTTTTCTAATCAGTCACAGCATTGCACATAACTTTTTAACCTCATTTATATCAAGTACATCATATATCACCTTTAATCACATCCCAGAAGTTCATTGTTCCTAATTCAAACACACTATTTCCTATTTTTCCTGAACTCCCAGATAAGCCCCCTTTCACAGTGAATTGTCAAGCATGTAATATTGTTCTCTGACTCTTGGAAGTTACTTTAATATTTTCATTGCTGCTGCTATGTAAACAATATGGAATTAGTTCTAGCTTTTACATAGCCATGTACTCATTGGCTGGAACATTATCAACTTTAGAGAACTCAAATCACTCTGCAGAGCTCAGGAATCATACCTGGCTTTATACATGAAAGCCAACAATCCAAACATATTGCTGTGGCTAAAATGTGTCTCCTTCAAGTTTATGTTGGAATGTTATATGTACTGCGGTCATATTAACAGGTGAGGACTTTTTTGTGAATCGGCGAGTTACTGCCTGATAAAAGGCCTGGAGGAATCTTATTTAGACCCTTATGCTCTTCCATACTTTCTGCCATTTGAGGATGTAGCATCCACTCCAGTATCCAGAGGGTACAACAGGGCACCATCTAGGAAGCAGAGAACATCCCTCAGCAGGTACTCTGGCCGACAGAACCTCAATGTTGGACTTCCTGTCCTCCAGAAGAGTGAGAAAAAACTTTCTGTTCTACAGTCACCTAGTTTCAAATACCACCACAAAGGACTGAGACACACGGAATGTGGGGTCAAATAAAAAAAATAAGCAGAAGGAACAAAAGATTCAAATAATTGCAATTACCCCAACAACCCTGTGAAGATTGTTTAGGTGCTTTCTGGTAGAGCAAGCTATTCTGTTTTCATATTAGTCATTCATCTCTCCATATGCACACTTTACTTATCTTGTAGTCATTTGGCCCTGCTGTGTTTGTTTTTCATTTGTGATTAAGCAATAAGTTTGGTCCCTCTCCTCCTCCACTGATATTCTATTTCTATTCTGTTTCTAAAGTTTTTGAAGATAACATAAGCTTAGAAATATGGGCAATAGGTGTCAGGAAGAAATGAAATGTAAGAATTAGGTAAAATATGGAAATATTTAAAGTACTGATTCTTGTATGATTCTAATGTCTTGGAAATGTATGGATAGAATTATAGAATTAGCTCTAAGACTGATGTGGTGATGAAAATACTAGTTTCCAACTTAATAACAATTCTTGCCTCCTCTTTCTTTTTAAAAGTATGAGTACATATTAGTTGTATAAAATAGTGGGATTCACTATAATAGTTCCATACTCTTTTTCATGCATGTAGTTTATTTTCCTGACTTCTTCACAGATAAAGATGACAAATAAGATATAAGAAAAATACATTGGTTATCACTGCTGGTGAAGCATTGTTCTATCTTGTTCTTTTTCCTTCCCTCTGTCTGGGAAGTGAAAATTATTACATTATCTCCACCTTTGACTCATAAGAAGATGGTAAAGGGAACAGCAGTCTTGGCTAATACGTCCTAACCAGGTAATACCTATGTGGACATCTTATAGCTGAGAGAAATAAATGTGTGATGAAGCCATTCTTGTTCAAATTATCTGTTGTTGGTACCTGAACCTAATCCCTGCCGATATGATTAGTAATGAAAACAATTCTGAAAGTCAGCAAATCCCACTGGCCAAACTAGATTTGTAAGTTTAACTCTTATTCAAAACCAACAATATATATATTTTACATACTTTTCTTCAATGGAGAAGCGTATTTCTGACTTACCTTGTAAATATAAAAGCACGATATGACATATTATATAAAAAGTGGATAACATTAGGATTGAGAAAACTTTGTAAAAGAATCATAGAGCTCTTGGGAATGATGGACTGATTTGGCAATTGGACCAGTTGGAAGAAAATAATCTGGTCATGGGTTATGCCTATAGTCTCTGTTGTAGGAGCTGAAATTAAAATTGTTCTTATGAGCTGGGCTCAGTGACATGTACCTGTACCTCCAGCTACTTGTGAAGCCGAAGTAGGAGAATCGCTTGAGTCAAGGATGTGTGGCCAATCTGAACAACATAGCAAGATCTTGTTTTCAAAAAAAAAAAAAAAAACCACGGTGTGATCAACGTAGACCAAAATGAAGTTAGAAAGTTAGTCTATATGTGATGTTTACAAAATTAGCCTCATTAATTACTATGGCTAGCAAATGAAGAAATTTTTATTTTTTAAAAGAGAGTACTTCAAAGACAATTAATTCACTTAATTTCCATGGTAACTGCTATTAGAAATCATCTTTGCAATGGTTGAGGCCTTTGCATCTTAAATTAAGAAGTCTTCTGTTGGTTTTATGTAGTCTATTTGAAGTGCAAGAACCAAATGGTTACGGAGAACATTCACAGATAAAAACTCATCAAAACTTTTATTCAACTGCCTGGATATAATGCAAAGAAAGAATATACATGGGTCAGAATTGTGAGCCATAGATATGTATGTCAGTCATCTAGGCCACGATTATCCTTATCACATAACAATACTATTGTTGGTCGTTAAATTTTTCATAGAAAATGAAAATATGCTAAACCATAGGTCACTTTCAGGAAAAAAACAGTAATCCCCACAGCTACACCAGAGGCCGAGGTAATTTCCTTCTGGATAGCATTTTCAAAGGCCCTTTGTGTTTTTATATAATAAAACGCATTACATCTAACCAAGCATCCCTGCCTTTTAGGTACCACTGTTACATGTTTAGAACCATAAATTTTACCTCATGTCATCAGTAATTACTTCTCCGAGCAAGACACCATATCGTTAATGAAATATAATTGCTACAAAAAGGACTTTGCTTTTTTGTGTTAACTGGGAAATTAAAAAGTGACAAGAGGGAATATTGCAGTTATAGTTATTTCCACTAATAAAAGTTATCTGATATTGCACATAATATTGTGCTACCAGAATTGTGTTAAGTGCTGTATTTTTCTAAAAGAAAATCTAATTTTAATGTTTTCCAAAGGGAAGTGCTATTGTGGTCCTCCCTATTTAGCTACCTGCACAGCCCACTGGTGTTCAGAAAGGCTTTGTGCTTTTCCTGAGGCACACGGGTAGCAAATGTGTCAGAAGGAGAACTTGCGTCCAGGCTGTGTGACTGCAAACCCAGGTTTGCACCATTACATGGATGCCACTTTGACTCCAAGGGGACATGTGTTGTACTGGAAAGTAGGGCTATGTTTTCCACAAGTAGACATGATACTTTCATAAACAAATGCAAGATTTATGGCTGATATATGCACTTCTTCATACTAGAGAAGAAAAGATGATTGAAAACTTGGTTTTGATTTTGAGGCCATGTTAAATGAGCCAGGCGCTTTCTGGCCCCATGAAGAAGTACAGCATGTCCCATCATGGTTGAGTGACAAGGCCTACTTGGCAGAGAAGACCATGGAGAAGGCAAGATGTAGACAGTCTGTGATTTCTCAGAAAGTGTAGTCTTAAATAAACTAGCTTTTTCCTCTCCCTCCCTCCCTTCCCTTTCTTCCCTGTTTTGGGTCACTGAAACTCTAGTTAACAGGAACATTTTGTGTGCATGAAACTAAGGTCTTTATTTCCTAACTCATAACAGATTTGACATACGGTAATTGAAGGACATAAATATCAACTCCTAATTGTTTGTCTCTTTGACCAGTATAAATTATTTTCCATAAACTTTGGCACCTTGTTTGTTCTATTCCAAAGCCCATGGTTGTAAAGTAAGACAGTTATAAGGTCTTCTTGAGCAGTGTCATAAACACAGGAGCTCTGAGCAAATTTGGAACTGGAGGTTTAGTCCTGGTTCTACACTAAGTAGCGTTTCAAATGTAGGAAGGTAATTTAATTTCTACAGACTTAATTTTCATATCTGTAAAGAGAAGCTATTGAACTGTTGTGCTTTCTGCAGCAATAAGATTTTGTTCTCTGTCTGAATTTCACTTAAGCAAAAGTGGGTAGAAACATAACATATCACACATTTTTCTTAACTTGAGAAGTCTGCTCTGCCACCTTTCCTAACACATGGCTGCCAACATGAGCCCTACCTCGACATGAACATTTCAACCCCTTCCAGCAACATCACCAGCCACTTTGCACAAGGTCAGCTCTGAGGCAAAACTGGCTTCTGGTTTGGCGATCATGGCAGCAAAATAACCAGATGGAGGTGACTGCAAGCATTTGGAAGATTTCAGTAAGGAAAGGTGATAAGCAGAAACTAGGATGAGTATTTATTGTCAACACCTTCCTTCTGTTCCATAGTTAAAGCCAATTTTTTTGAGGCATATGCAATCAATAGCCAGCACAGGTGCTAAAATTTTCCAAGATTAAAGAGCAAGGGATGAGGATGCAAAATTATCGTCTTATTCATGAAGCAGCTCACCTACTTTGTGCTTCGGGATTACGTTTAATTATCTCTCAAAGGTCAGAGGAGGGCTGCATCACAAATTCTCACTGGGGAAGTGAAAATCCACTGTTATGCTTTAGCTCTAAAATGTCCCCCACACTCTCCTGTGTTGGGAAGAACATTGGCCCATGGTGCTGCTGTAGCTGACTTGTGGCTAGGAGGCAGGTCCTGGCTGGAAATGGGTTCCTAGGAGTGTGATTTAGAAGCTCCTCCCTCCCTCCTTCTGGGCTGTTGTGAGTTAAACAGCTTTCCTCTGTCATGTCCTCTTCGCATGCCATGCCTGCATGGAGGCTGCCAGCCATGGAATAAAATCATGAACCAAAGTAAACCTCTTCTCCTTTATGTTGTGGGTGTTGCGTGTTTATCCCAGAGATGTGAAAGCAATCAAGACACCAACTCATGTGGTAAGAAAGGGCTCAGGTAGTTCAAAGGGAGGGTGGAATCCCCTGGGAGCCAACAGCACAGGAAGCCAAATCACATGTAATCTTGAAGGGGCAAGAGAACATGAGATCAGTGAGAGAAAGAGCCATGTAGAAAACCCATTTCACGGAACTGCTAGTGAGGGAGAGGTGCACATCCCAGAGCAGGCAGCATGCAGGGAGGAAGTGCCCTGTGCTCTCCGGCATCTTCCCATGTCCTTGTGCCTGTCCTTAGCCAAGGACACTCATCAGGGGGCAGGACTTTCTGTGCTTAGAGTCACTGTGCTGCAGTCCATGGTAAGGCAGAGACTAGCAGAGGGTGCAGCTGACTTACAGAGGGGCTGACATGCACAGGTGCTGAGATTTCCCAAGACAAGGTTTTGCATAATTGGACTATTTTTTATTCTTGGAGAGCAAAGTATAGAGAAATGACCTGATTTAGTTGACTGTCCATTTTTCCCCAGTGATTTTCGTAGGCATACAATTTCCTTTTGATTCGTTTTCATTTTGATATTTCATTTTTATTGGCACTTAGCTGTTAATGAAGAATTGCTTCATTTCCCTCTCGCTGTTGCTTTGACCTGATTGATACTTCTCCAGGGTTTTGTGAACCATTGTCTGTCCCCAGCAGTCTCTGGCCAAACTAGACACTTCTCTTCACCCTAGAAACTCTGTTGAAGCTTAAAATATGAAAGGAGGCCAATTGCCTTCTGTCTTCACATTTTGAGAAACCTAGAAGTCTTCAATTCCAATTAAAAATTTAAGTAAAAATCAAGATAGCACAGGGGATGTTATCTCTGGGATTCTACTTGCTGTATTTGTTGTGCCTGGGAGAGAAATGAAATGAAAACACAGACACCCTGGTGTCATTTGAGAGGTGATATTATCCCGAGAACCACTATGGAGACCATATTGCTCTTCTCACGCACGGAGTTTAGATTACTCTGAAACATGACATTGACTGTGTGAACGGGCTAAGAGTAAAACTGAGTCCAGTGTGTTTCAAGTTTGGGCCATTAATAAACCCAGTGGAACTTGCCGTTAATGTGTAGCTTGGCAAACCCCCTCATAGCAACAAGAGAGACTGTTTTCTATCTCTTTGTGGCCTTAAAGATTTTGGGATTTGACCAGAGCTGTCAGTGTAGTTTAGGGAAACAGAATCCAGGTCTCTCCCTCATGTCATCAGTTTCTTATGAGAAAATTAACTATAATTTGAACTACATTTATTTACATGTACATATCCAGAATTGCTAAATGAAAAGAAATTTTCAGAGTACAGCAAGACTAAGAAATCACACTTGGATCACAAAGTCAACCTTCTTGACTTTATTTCTCCATGTGTTCCTTCCTTCACCCTCTGGTCATGCAAATTAACTTCTAGAAATGTTCCAACTTCAGATCATAAATCCAACAACCAACAAAATTTTAAAGAATAGAAAATATTTACTGTTTCTCATTTAATACTTTGTGACTCCATCTTATTTGTATCATGAGAGTTAAATCTCTCCAACTATAGTAATACAGAAAGACATGGACGCAGAGACACAAACATCTGATAATTTGTGCTTTCCACCTGCAGAGGAAACATTCCAGAGGGATGCCTCTGAGTTTGCCATGCAGGAGCAGCAAGGCAGAAGAGCAAATCGCCAGTGGGGAAGGGGAAGGGATGCAGGAGATACATATCTAGGGTCTGAAGATGGGGCTCGAGGACTCATAAGTGCTTTCGAGAAGTAGAAAGCCTTTTGGGGTGGGCACTAATGGACAAGTGGAGCTCGTGTAGTAAATGGGCAGGGGAAGAGAGAGAGAGAAAGACAGAGAGAGAGAGGGAGAATGAGAGAGAGAGAGAGAGAGAGAGACTTCAGGAAATAATTCAGCTGTCCAGAATGTGCTCTGTACAGAGAGAATTTTGAGAGTCAAGCCCAGGTTAGGTGGTGGCCAAATCAAGAAGCGTATTTTATGTCAAGCTGAGGAAGTTGCAATCTGTTCATCAAAGATCAGGCAATGGTGATTTTTTTTTCAATTTGATCTTTGTTTTGATTATGAGTAATTCAGAATTTTTAAAAAATCTTAAGACTTTCAAAATATTTAAAGGAAAAATTAAAAATCTACCTTATCATAACCACCTATGTTTTTCAGTGCTTATTTTAGCTTGAAGTGGGAGCACTTAGCGTAGGCCTTCTCTGCGTATCACGAGTTCCTTCCCAGTGACTCCATACAGATCACCATTCGACCCTACGGCTGTGGAATATTCCATTCCAAAACAATGGCTAGGAAGAAACAGCGCGCTAACACCTGCTCTAGGAAGGTGAAAGGAACAATCCACAGCGTGGCAACCTAGATTCAAGTGAATGCCGTTTTCAGACACCTGGTTTTATGCAGGTTGGTGCACTCTCTATATTCTTTGTCTGTGATAGCTGGTATTCTTTCCGGAGAGACAAACACAAGCAAAGCACCCTTGATCACTACACACCTATCTGGAGAAACTCTAGACTAGGATAATTGTTTCTCCATGGATATTTCTTAAAACGTTAGGTTAACTGAATAAAGAAGTCTTTCCCTGGCTGCATTCCTTATAATGCTAAAGCACAAGTAAGTACAGGGTAAGATACCGTTATAATCCCAATATAGAAGGTAATATTCAGATTAATATTATGTCACCCCCTTTAGAGATAGTGAGGTCACATTTCATTTCTCTGCACCAGGATTTATAATATAATGCCTGAGACTCTGTTTAGCAGCAACTGGGCTGACCAAATGGAGGGACAGACTCTGATTCATAGGCACGCATGCCCCCCAGGGCCACACCTACCCTGTTATATACCACAGACAGCGACAGCCAGAGGGAGTATGTCCCACCAGTGACCCAGTGAGGGCAAAGCAGCTGTTCCCAAGTGACTGCTGCTGTGACCACGACCTGCTCCGTAGTGAGAAGAGCGGGGGACTCAGCAACAGCACGTGGATTCCTGGGCCATGGAAATGGAGCTGACAAAGGGTGCGGGTGACAGCCATCAACAGGGGCAGGGGGGGGTAGTTACACAGCAGTAGGTAACTTTAAGGGATCCTTCCAGCTCCTACGTAGCAACCTCCTAACCCACCTCTTAGGTGAGCTGTTGTTCCGGCAGCCAGCTTCCCGCAGGCTCACGCTGAGAATATCTTACTTTAACAGTGCACCCTATTTTGTTCCTCACTTCTGCCTTCAACTTTCCCAACAACGGGACACCTGTGGGAACTTAATAAGTGCTGTACATCAGAAAACCTAGGGGTGCAAGAGTTACTGCTGCAGGGCTGCTCTTGGGAAGTCAGGGAGCGGTAAGAACGTCTTCCCTCTGCGACAGCACAGATGCGCAGTTCTGATCCACGACTCCTCGTGAGGCCCACTGCGACCCCAGCACCACGGCTCACTGCTGTGACTCACCCGAGTCCACATCACACACCCTCCCCCTCCACTGGCTTTCCATCTTGCCAGTCAACATCTTCCCAGAGAGGCTATTTTGCAAAATACACCACCACCAAAGCCCTTGTTTCAGGCTCTATCTTGGATTGCAAGGCAAGAACCCAAGCAAAAGCACTTTCTCTCCTACTACGGTGCTAACCAAGTCAAAGAGTTATTAAGGTACAGATAGTTATGTTTTTACATACTGAAGATGTAAATGTATAGTGCATGCTAGCACACAGGTTATTTCTTTGACATAATATTGCACAATACCTCTTACTCATAATATTTCTCATCTCACAGGCATAAAAGTTGTTTAGGCCAACATTCTGTCTGACAAATATTACCATGGAGTATGTATACACAAGGACAACTCACATATACTGTGCACTTGGATCAAAATGCAGTGACCAGCTTGAAATGTTTGCAGTACTCAAAACCAATTCAGAACCCTCAACCAATGTATTTGTTTAAGTTAATTCCATGGTGTGAGTCAGATTCCCAGTTAATCCTTCTGTTATTTTTTTCTTTTTTTTACCTATGAGTAAAAGAACATCTCTAATTCTGCTGGAATTGGATGTCTGGACAATTGCCTCCAGTCCACGTTCTGTAACAAAGTCAGAAAATTTCCACAGCAGTGCTGGTTCCTGTAGAGCTTGTCTGAGGCCTGACTGTTCTCTGCAGAAAAAAGGTCAAATCCCAGATGCTAACTGCGGTCTTTGCCCCAAAATCCAGGAAGAGTTTTCACAAAGTCTGTGTGGCATATGTGTGTGTGTGTGTGTGTGTGTGTGTGTGTGTGTGTGAGTGTGTCTTACAGTGACCTTCCAAGAAATTCCATAGATATATTTTTAAGTGTAATGCTTTCTCAGCATTTCCTAATTTAGAGACAAAATTAGTTGTCATTTGAAATCAATGGCAAAATCTCCAACAATGATAAAAGATGCCCTTAAATAAATGTATTTATTCCTGGATTACACAGCTCTCCCTCCTTCCCTTCCGGATCTCACGCTGAGATAAAATGTCTAATTCTCTCTGAAATCAGTTTGGTTGTTAATCCTAAAAACCAAGTTGATTGGCTTTGAACTCTACTTGGTTTTTATCCTGAGACTAATAAGGGATGAAAACAGCAAAGAGAATTGAGGGCATTTTTCAAACTAGCTGGAAGAGGCCATTCAAATTGCCTCAGAGGCTCTCACAGCAACATGAGGCCTTCTAAAGAATTTAAGTATAAATAAGCAATTTTCACATAGCAACAACCTTGCTGTGGAAACTAAATGAGTCACGCAACACCCTGTGGTCATGTATAAATTGTTCTTTTCTTATCTTTCTTGGTCCTTTGTCTAAAGTAGAGGTCAGTAAACTCTTTCTTAAAGGGCCAGATACTGAATACAGCTGTGAGCCCTTTAATCTTTGCTGCAATAGTTCCACTCTGCCCTTGATGATAAATAAGACTTTATTTATAAAACCAAAGCTTGACAGCTATGTCTTTCCAAACCCAATCTAGAACAAGAAACTTAAAGAACTACAGATTAACGTTGCATCACTGTGCTTCTGACATCCTTTCCTGCCCCAATGGCCCAACTGCGGTATTTACATATGGTAAAACATGTGGAAAGACCAGAGATGTCTTTGTGGTGCATATGGGAACACACAGCTCTGAAAAGCTTTCAGAACAAGAAACACAACTGAAAATGATAAGGGTCTGTCTGCACTTTCTTATCCAAGTTCAGCTTCAACGTGTGACTCCTGTCTTTTGGAAGTTCAAGAAAAGTACTGCACTATGCCATGGATAGCTAGATAAAGCATAAAAGTAAACATGCCAAGGGACTATTAGACCAACAATGGCCAAATAACCTATTTCTGAAATAAGTACCTCCTTCACCAGAACAGAAACTGGTATGCTATCACACATTTACAATATGACACCGCCCCTTATGTCTGGTGTGGCCTTGAGGTACTGAGGTAACAGGCAATAATTCGCCCCTCTCTGCCTTATCTATGGTTCTGTATGGGTCTTTACAAAGTATGAGAAAATGCACAAATTTTTTCAGGTGGGTTATCAAATTTTTTCCAAATTTTTGTCAGAAGTTTTCCATCACTGCTAACAGCTTCTCACACAACTCCAGGACTGCCAAGTAAGAAAAACCACATTACTACTCAATAAATGAAAAAATAAAACATCACTAAAGCTAAATTTTATTCCAGATTATATGTTATGATTGGAAGGGTGGTAAAGAAGGTTTTTTTAAAAAAAGAAATCAAGTAAAAAATCCTCTTCCTTGAGACTTCAAATGTCACTATTACTGGATTCCTTTGTGTTTGTTATTAAGCTTTCTTTTAACGCCTTTGTAAAGATGTCTTTGGTTTTTTAAAAATATTCTTCAATAACAAAAGTTGTTTATGAGAATTTACAACAAGAAAAAGGAAAGAAAGGGAAAAAGGGTCATCCACTTTCACCCTAAGATATAATATGGAACTCAAAGACAGAGTTGGAAGATACAGCAACTAAAATATAGAAGATTCAGAAAAACTTAAATTTTGTGTGAGACACACATCTTCTAAAAGTTACTCATTGTTTATTTGAAATTAAAATTAATTCCATCTCCTGTATTTTAACTGACAATGAAACAGAATTAAATGACCTTCAAATTCATGATATTTTTTGAAGCCATTGAAGAACTGAAGTAAAACAAGCAACTGGTTCAAATTTTCAGTTATCTGACATTGACATAAAAATATATTTCATGCCAAACCCCATAAATATGTACAATTAAGATGTGTTAATGACATTTTTAAAAATTTATGTTGGAAGAGAGGAAGTATGAGATTTTGCTTGCCTAGGCTGAAGGTAACTAAATACCAGTAGAATTCAAGCTAAACTAATTGATGAATTGGTGAAAGTCAAAGTAAGACTGTGACCCTGACATCCAGCAAAAGGCATCACTAAGAAATCTGAAGCATCTGTAGTATTGAAGTTAACTACAGCAGCAGCCCAAACCCTAAGTAGGGTACCTCAAATGCCTAGACTATAGATCCGACAGAAAAAAAATATATCCATTGCAGGCATATTAATTATTTACCTCAGTTTCCTCTACCCTGTACAAGATATTCAGCTTTAAAAAATGTTATCAGGGGCCGGGGATTTAGCTCAGTGGTTCTGCCGACTGCCTTGCAAGCACAAGGACCTGAGTTCGATCCCTGGTACCAAAAAACAAAAAGAAGTTAATAAAAAAATATTATGAGGTGTAGAGAAAGGAAAATAAGAACAGAAAAAGCAAAGCATGCACCACAAAGCAGACTTAGCTATAGCATAGTTGTAGGTATTACCTGACTAGGAATTTTTAAATAATGTTGATGAATGTGTTGAATTCTGTAAAGAAAAAACTGGGCAACAAGCAAGATCAGATGAGTAATTTTATCAAGGAGATAAGAAAGCATCCAATGAAAATGATAAAAGTTGAAAAGCCCAAGAACAGAGCTAAAGGATGATTTCAACAGGCTCATTAGTAGAACGTTACCAACAAAAGCACCACTTAACTTGAAGATATAAGTAGAAATTATAGAAAGGCCCAATTAGGATGGTGTGAAATACATGCACATTCAATAAAACTGTATTCTAAATGACGAATTTTGATCCTTTCCTGAGTTAGCAGTATGTAGTGTGGACACCAGCTGCTCAGGTCCATGCCCTCCATTGCCCCTGCGACCACTCATCATGACGTGGCACCTAGGATGGATTAGGAAACACCTAGCCATGTGCTAAAGACAGCTCCCGGACTTGTCTGTGGGTGCCTGACCGCAAACTGAGGCGGGAAGAGTTGCCTTGGTTGTAAGTGGCACTAACCAACAGACTTTTACCCTGGATGGAGTGAAAAGGGAAAGAAGAACACAGTACACTGCCTGGAAGAGCCCCAGTCTTCCTGAGTGACCACGCCCATTCCGGTCCTTTGCTGTACATGCACCAGTGACTCTCCCCAGGACCTCCTCGGCCCGAGACCTTGGACTGCCGCTGCATCCTTGACCCTTCTTGCTCTGCAGCTTGCTTCTTCTTGGGCTGAGCATCCACTGGACCTTCACTGTCCAGCGTGGAGGCAGCATTGTGGATATTCCCACCTCTGAACCTGAGCCTAATGCATCCTCCTGTTATTATGCATTCATTTTCCACTGTTTCTGTTCCTCTAGAGAACTCTCAGAACCAAACAAAGACATCTTGCTGGGAAGAAAAAAAAGGGACACTAGTTTTGTGACAGAGAGGCTAGTTTCCTGTCTATCGCCTGACTAAGGAGAGGAAGGGGTGGTAGTTTAAAATTTATCCCTAAAAGAAAACATCTGCTTTTTATGGATCTGTTTTACCCTCTTTGTTATAATGTGACACTTCCTAGCAAGCCCGGGCAGTGGCACAGATTCCACTCAGCCCTTTAGTCATGAAGGTAAACAACTGATTCTCTAAAGGGTACTATGTTGCTAAGCTATGATTTTCCGTAGTTAGGTGTATTAAGTGCATTTTTGACTCATGATGTTTTTAGCTTATGATGAAGTTTCCTCAGACATAACCCCATCATAATAAATCAAGGAACATCTGTAAAAATAATGAAATTCAAAGGGGAAGAAATGAATGAGAAGAAAACCAAACAAAAGCTTTGCAAATTGGAGAACAAAAACATTTATAACAAACATGTAATTAGAGTCTAAAAAAGGAAGAAGAAGAAGAGAGAGAATAGGGAAAAAGAAATATTTTAAGAAAAATGGTGGCCTTGAATTTCCCCAAATTAATGACAGACACCAAACACAGAGCCATGATTATGGAAGACCAAGGTAAATAAGCTAAAAGACATGCACAGAAATGCACACACACACACACACACACACACACACATGCACACATGGATGAACACCCCACCCCACCACTTGCTACAAGCAAAAGAAACTATGAAATTTTGAAAGGAACCAGAAGAAAAACATCATATAGAGAGGAAGAAATTGAGTGTTACTGGAGATTTCTTACCAGAATCCAATAAACCAAAGGACAATGGAGAAATCTTTAGAGAGGTGTGGTTCTGGGGGAAGGCTAGTAACATCAACTTAGACTTCTACAGCCTTTGAAAGTAACTCTTTAAAAAATTAAAAAAGAAAGAAAAGGACTTTTTCAAATTTAGCCAGGCGTGGTGGCGCAAACCTATAATCCCAGCACTCTGGAGGCTGAGGCAGGAGGATAGCTGTGAGTTCGAGACCAGCCTGGGCTACATAGTGAGTTCCAGGTCAGTCTCAACTACATAGTGAGACCTTGTCTCAAAAAAAAATTTTTTTAAATTTAAAAACTAGATGAAATTTATTGCCTGCATATCTACCTTATAATAAGTGTTGCAGTAAACCCTTCTGATTAAAGCAACAGATATTGGACTGAAAGTTAGGTATAAAGAAAGATTAACTGTGCTATATAATGGGAGAAAAGACTTGCAAATAGTATATCTGATAGTTGACTTACATCCAGGATGTGTTGTGGACTCTCAAAACTCAAGACTAAGAAAACAACTTAATTAGCACATACAGAGGAGAGCAGAGTCTTGACCAGAGAAGATACATGGATGGCAAAAAAGCAAATGAAAGACTGTTTCACATCATTAGTCACTGGGGAAAGGTAAATTAACTGTAATGAAATCACAGTCCATAGAATGGCTAAGATTAGAGAAAATCTGAGGAAGGGCATACAGAGACCCTTTAACTATATTTGCAAATTTTTGTAAACAAAGTGACTGCAACCAGTGAGGAAGGCGAGATTTGGGACGGCTGCTCTGAGATCTGGTCTCCCTCTGGCCTGCTTGGGCCCATTCAGTGGGATCTGGTAGCCGCACCCTCCCTGCCTACTCTGCCACCAGCTCCAGCAAGGAAGGTAGCCATGCAGGTGCCCCTGAACACTCCCCACCCTGCGCGCACGTGCTCTCAGACCTTCTGATTGGGCCAGTCCTTAGACCCACTCTGTGCAGGCATAGGTGGTCATAAAGGGTATTTTTTTTCCCAACTTTGAACATCTTTAAAGAAAGGGCAGGGGAAACCTGTAGTAGAACTGTGTGAAGTTCAACCCTGCAGGTCGGGCAACTCAATCTGTGCCTTGCAGCCTGAGGTCAGTCTGAGATGTGGGGATCTGCCAATGGCTAGCTGAGATCAGAGGATTTGGTTCTGCACATGGCTGTATACGATGTATATTAAGACAGCAGAGAGGCCTTTCAAAGTAATTTTTTTTCTTTCTTTTCCTCATTCCACTTTGCAAATTCTTTCTTTTTTCTGTCCTCTTTCTCCAACTCAGACTCTTGCTCCACCATATTATCCCTCATCTCCCTTTCTGCTCCTGCTCCTGCCCTAACTGAGAATTCTTCTTTTATCATTTTTTCCTTTTTTTTAATGTTCTTTTCTTCTGTCATTATATCTCACTCATGGGTCAATAGTTTCAAGGGAAAGTGAGCCCCTGTTAAGGGGATATACTCTTGTCTTTATTCTTGCACTCTTTCTATCCATTTTGAATTGAATAGTTTCATAAAGATTGTATGGTCATTCTACGTCCTCTGGCTTCACTTCAAACCTTCTCTAATTCTTTCACTTTACTCCTCTCTTCCTAACTCTATCTAAGCCCCCATCCTAAATGGTAAAGATGCTATATTGAAAAGTGTATTCACTGCAAACATACTGATTTTAATTTAATTCACATGGTTTGAAGGTGATAGACTCATTACTACCACAAGTGGTCAATTTCCAAGTTGTACTTGATTCTATTGTGCTGCTGATTGTATCAATTGGGATAAAGCATTGTGATTGATTTAATGAGTTTTTTTCTCCGATATTATGAAAATGAGAATGTCTATGACTCATTAGAGACTCAAAAGCTAAAGTGCAACTATATCAGGAAGATTTAAGTAATAACCCAGAAATTAAACCAAGGACAACCCAACAACAAAAATAAAAATGAGAAAACACTTAAGCAAGACACAAAGACAGATTTCTAGTTCACCAATGGCAAACAGTAGGGCAAATGGGGATGAAAAGTCTGATAGTGAACCAGCAGGACACCCTGAAACCATAGCACAGGAAGTAACAAAACAGATCAATGAGGCTCTAGAAAAATTCAAAACAGAAATACTTTCCCAGATAACCATAGAGATGGTGAGCAAAATGGAAGTAATGATTCAAGACTCTAGAACAGAAACTGAGAAAAAAATAGATGAGCTCAGGAGCATGATAGAAGCCATGAAGGCCCAGCATAAGAAACAAATGGAAACAATGAATGCCCAACATAGGAAAGAAATGGGATCCAGAAAACAGATTCAAACAGATATCCAGGATATTAAAAACACTATTGAAAGTGTATGCAATGGAATAAAAGAATGTGAAGACAGAATCTCATATATAGAAGATAGAATTGCAGTGAGTGACTGTGAAAAGAGAGGTCTCTTAAAAACAGTAACGGATCATGAGAAATTGATCCAACAACTGCTTAGATGAGGCAAAGAAGAATAACATAAGACTGATAGGAATCCATGAAATAGCAGGAGAAAATGCAAATGACTTAAAAAGCTGCTCACAGAATTAATGACAGAAAACTTCCCAAACAAAAGGGAAGAATTAGACATACAGATAAGTGAGGCATATAAGACTCCAACTAGCCAAGACAAAAACAAAAAAAAACAAAAAACTACACCTAGACATATAATAATCAAGATCCCAGAAATCCAACAGAACGACATACTACAATCAGTAAGAGAAAAGAAACAAATCACATGCAAAGGAAAGGCCATCAGAATCACAGCAAACTTTTCAACACAAACCCTCAGGTCAAGGAGAGTCTGCAGTGAGGTATTTCAAGTCCTAAAAGAAAACAACCTCCAACCCATACTGATGTATCCTGCAAAACTCTCTTTCAAAATGGATGGGGAAATAAGATACTGACATGACAAAGAACACCTGAGAAACTTCATGAACACCAAACCAGCACTACAAGGAATTCTAAACAATATCCTAGAAAGAGACAATGAAGGTCACAACACCAACAGACCAAATCAAATAGGCAAGGCAAGAAACTAAAAGGAGAGGGGGGAAAAAGTAAAAAGAGTCAACAAAGGGACAATAACATGACAATAAGACATATCAGTTATAACCAGCAATGTCAATGGCCTCAATTCACCAATCAAGAGAAACAGACTGGCAGAATGGATTAAGAAGCAAAACCCAACAATATGTTGTATATAAGAAACACACTTAGTGCAAAAAGAAGCCCATAGACTGAAAGTGAAAGGATGGAAAATGATTCTCCATGGGACAGGAGCCCAGAAAAAAGCAGGGGTAGCAATCTTATTCACAGACAAAATAAATTTCAAACCAAAACTGATTAAGAGAGACAAAGAAGGCCACTACATCCTTGTAAAGGGAACAATTCAAGAGGAAGAGATGACAATCATAAACATATATGCACCAAATATTAATGCCCACAACTATATAAAACAAATATTAAGTAACATGAAAAACCAAATAAGCACTAATACAATTATAGTGGGGGATCTAAATGCCCCACTATCACAAATAGACAGATCATCTAGGCAGAAAATCAACAACGAAATACTAGAACTCAACCAAGCTTTTGAATGCATGGACTTAATAGACATCTATAGAGTGTTCCACCCCACAAAATCAGAATATACATTCTTTTCAGCTGCACATAGGTCATTCTCCAAGATAGATCACATACTAGTTCACAGAACAAGTCTGCATAAATGCAAAAGAATCTAAGTTATCCCCTGTATATTATCAAGTGCAATCAAGCTGGAGATCAATAGCATAAGAAACCGTAGGAACTTCACAAACACATGGAAATTGAACAACACTCTACTGAACTATTAATGGATCACAGAGGAAATTAAAGAAGAAATTGGATAGTTTTTACAAATAAATGAAAATGCCAATACAACATACAGAAATGTATGGGACAAAATCAAAGCAGTTCTACGTGCAAAATTCATAGCACTGAAAGCCCACACTAGGAAAACAGAGTGAGCTCAAATAAACAACCCAATGATGAATCTTAGACTACTAGAAAAATGAGCAAGAAAAACCCAAACCTTGAATAAGAGAGGAAATTTTAAAAATAAGAGCAGAAATCAATGCAATGGAAACTAAGAAAATGATACAAAAAAATAAATGAATCAAAGAGTTGGTTTTTTGAAAGAATGAATAAAATAGATAAACCCTTAGGTAACCTTATCAAATAAAGGAAAGAAGAGGCTCAGATCCATGCAATCAGGAATGAAAAAGGCAAAGTCACAACAGATCCAACAGAAATCCAGAAGATCATTAATAACTACTTTGAAAAGCTATACTTTAATAAAATGGAAAACACAGAAGAAAAGGACAGATTTTTAGATACTTATAAATTACCAAAGTTGAACAAAGAAGACAAAAACATTTTAAACACTCAAATTACAATCAGCAAAATTGAAAATGTATTTAAAAATTTACCAACAAAGAAAATGTAATTAAAAATTTACCAGGTCTTGATGGATTCACTTCTGAATTTTACAACACATTTAGAGAAGAACTGCTGCCTTTACTCTTCAAACTTTTCAATGAAATTGAAAGGGAAGCTATACTTCCAAATACATTCCTGGAAGCAAGTATTACTTTGATTCCCAAACCAGGGAAAGGGGCGCCTAAAAAGGAGAACTACAGGCCAATCTCCTTAATGAATGTAGATGCCAAAAACTTTAATAAGATTCTAGCAAACAGAATACAGAGGATCATCAAGAAGATCACACATCCTGACCGTCGGATTTATTCCAGGGATGCAAGGAAGGTTCAACATATGTAAGTCAATAAATGTAATACACTATATTAACAAAGTCAAGGACAAAAACCATATGATCCTCTCAATAGATGCAGAAAAAGCATTTGACAAAATTCAACAACGATTCATGATAAAAACCCTGCAAAAAATTGGAAAAGATGGTCTATACCTCAACTTAATAAAGGCTATCTATGAAATATCAACAGCCAACATCATATTAAATGGCCAAAAACTGAAAACCTTCATGTTAAAATCAGGAATAAAACAAGGATGCCCACTATCACCACTCCTCTTCAATATAGTTCCAGAAACATTAGCCACAGCAATTAGACAAGAGAAAGAAATTAAAGCAATAAAGATAGGAAAGGAAGAAGTTAAATTGTCATTATTTGCTGACGATAAGATACTCTACCAAAAACTCCACCAAAAGACTTCTAGACTTAATTGACACTTTTAGCAGAGTAGCTGGATACAAGGTCAACACCCCAAAATCAATAGCCTTCTTGTACACAAATAACAGACTCACTGAGAAATTAGGGAAACAATTCCTTTCATAATAGCATCCAAAAAAATGAAGTATCTAGGAATCAATCTAACAAAAGAAGCAAAAGACCTCTACACTGAAAACTACAGCACTCTGAAAAAAGAGATCGAAGAAGAGGATATAAGAAAATGGGAAAGATATCCCCTGCTCCTGGGTAGGAAGAATCAACATAGTGAAAATGGCCATACTACCAAAACATTCACAGAACTAGAACAAAGAATCCAAAAATTCATTTGGAACCATAAGAGACCTAGAATAACAAAGCCATCCTAGGCAACACACACATGGTAGCAGGTATAACAATTCCCAATTTGAAACTATACTACAAAGCCACTGTGATAAAAACAGCATGGTACTGGCAATGAAACAGATCTTAGGATCAGTGGAACAGATTGGAAGACACAAAAACAAATCCAGTTGTATTCAGCTAGGTCATCTTTGACAAAGGAGCTGACCATCCTCAGTGGAGGAAAGATAGCCTCTTTAATAAATGGTGTTGGAAAAACTGGATCTCAACATGCCACAGATTAAAACTGGACCCCTATATTTCACCATGCACTAAATTGGATTAAAAATCCACTAAAGTGGATTAAAAATCTAAATATTAAAACAGAAACACTAACCTTGCTGGAAGATAAGTTAGGCAGAACTCTTGAAGACACTGGCATAGGAAAAGACTTTATGAACAAATCCTCAGTAGCACGGGAACTAGCTGAAAGAATCAACAACTGGGATCTCATCTTATTGAAAAGCTTCTGTACTGCAAAAGAAACCATCAGCAGAACTAAGAGACAACCTAAAATGTGGGAAAAAAATTTTACCAGCTGCTCCTCAGACAAAGGACTATTATCTAGAATATATAAAGAACTCAAAACAATCAGTCCCCCCAAATATAAAGACCCAATTCAAAAATGAGAATCTGAAATGAACAGACATTTCTCAAAGAAGTAAAAGCAGCAAGAAAATATATGAAAAAATGCTCCACATCACTGGTCATTCGAGAGACGCAGATGAAAACAACACTGAGATTTCACCTCACCCCACAAAGAATGGCTGCTATCAAGAAATCACACAATAACAAAGGTTGCCAGGGTTGTGGGGAGAAAGGAACCCTTCTCCATTGTTGGTGGGAGTGCAGAATGGTGCAACCACTATGGAAATCAATATGGAGATACCTCAAAGAGCTGGGACTAGAGGTTCCATTTGACCCAGCCATCCCTCTGTTGGGTATCTTTCCCAAAGAATTAAAAGAATCATATCATAGAGATATATGCACTCCTATGCTTATAGGGGCATAGTTTGTAATATCTAAAACTTGGAAACAGCCCATGTGCCCATCAGTTGGAAACTGGATAAAGATGTGTTTTTTCTATAAAATGGAATACAACTCAGCCATAAAGAATGAAAAATTAGATTCATTCATAGGAAAAATAGATACATATTGAGGATATACTCCTAAGTGAAATAAATACGTCACATGTATAAATACTGAATAGTTTCTCTGGTATGAATAAACTATAATAGTACATAAGATCCTAATGATATAATGGACAATGTGAAATAGGACGAAAGGGACTAAACGTGTAGGGAAAGTGGGAAGGGTAGGGTAGATCTAATAAGGGAAAAGAAAAAAATGTGAGAAAATGAAGAAATGGAAATGAAGTGTTTGTAAAGGAGGAGGGAGGAGGGGTGAAGGGAGGGCAGGGACAAGGGGAAAAAATGAGAACCAAGACCTGTCATGTAAAGGTACAAGATCTCAATAATGAATGTAACTGTACTGTATACCTAAAATGTACCAATAAACTCAATGAGGGGGAAAAAAGATATTAAACAAAGTGGCTGCAAAATAAAAAGGTATAAAAACAGGCATGGGCTGTTTTCTCTTGTTGAGGTACCAGTACCAAGAGATCGTGGTGACTATCAAGGAAGACATCAAGACAAAGAGGACAAAAGAACAGGCATTGGCCGGGGTCCTCTGGCCCCTACCAGGCTGATGATGTAAATCTGTTCAAGGAACAATAAATCCATAAACCTTGGCGATCACACCATGTACTTCTCATTTTCGACCAAACCTAGTGTGCTGAGTTTATGTTAGTTTGCTTCCTGTAATGTTTCTCACATGAGGTGTTGGAGGGTAAGAAAATGGAGAAGGGAAGGGATTTCTTTGGAAATGAACTGTGTGGCACATATAAATAATCTCATTGTGTACTTGGTTTATCATAGTTTCCAATAACGAAGCACATTTAAGTAAAAAGTGTCCCACTCTGGTGTGATTGTGCTGTCTTAATGACTACTTCTACTTGCACTTATGGACAATTTTCTCTTCCATTGAGGGACAATTCCAGGACTTCATCAAGAAGACATTGATTTGGGGCTTCACGGAGACCTGGTGTTACTGATTGGGCCATGGCTTACTTCCCAAACCTTGGCTTAATTCCTAAACGTTCTTTTAAGTTCTTTTAAGAAAAATTAAATATTTTAAAGAATAGTTTTGGATTCAGACTTTAGTGTCTAAAAATCCTTTTCAGTTGTGCCCACATATAACATCTGGTGAATTTCTCAAGAAAAAAAATGTCCTGAATAGTCCATGAATTCAGCTCATGATCCAATCATTTAAATTAAAAATAACCAAAATGATGGCATAATTTCCTCCACTATCTCCACACATAGCCACCTTTTAGGAAGCCAAATAAAACCCTTTCTTGGCTGAAAAAAAAACATACATCAAAAGCCGCCTTTCTGCACACGGATCAAATACAGACCTACGTGAAGAAGTTCTACCAAGTGCTCCAAATAATACTTTTCCACATGAAATAAACATCTAGTAAAATCATTCTGTGTTTTGTTGAGCCAGTTAGGATTTTTTTTTTGATGCAAAAATTGGCTGTCTCATTCTTCTCTGTTTTAGTTGCTCTAGCTCTGAAAATGAAAATCACACCCCAAGAACTATGCACCTCCTTTCACCAGTTGCTTCACTCTGCACTCAAGGAGCTCTTAGCGATGTTCTTGTCCTTATCAAGTGTAATCGGCTTAAAGTCAATGTCCAGTCGGCCCACCCCCAACGGCCCTCCAGCTGCGTCATTCCTCCGTCCTCCCGAAGTCCTTCTCGGACCTCAGGGTCCTTAGTTCACATCTTACTATGAACCAGGAAAAACATCTCACATCAAAGCCCATTATCTGCTCTGACCGCCAGCCTCTCACCCTATCCCAGGAGAAGCTCACTTTCAGAGACAGAGTCAGTCTTCTGAGGCATCGTTTTCCTGTCAGGTGGACAAGTTCTAGGTACTTAATTAGTCACAGTATCATCTAATGTTCACATTAACAGCAAAAATAAATGAACAAAAATGAAACCAGCCAACCAGTAACCAATAAACAGAAACCAAGCAAATGCCAATTGGTAAATAGGATCTACACTGGGGATTAAAAAGAGTGAATAGTTCGGTTTTTGGAGGAAATTTTCATTTAGATATATGTGCTTTATTATCTATGTACAAAGATCTAAAATTTGGAAAATAGAAAATGTGCACGAAAAGTAAGACTGAATTAGTTCTAACTATTTCTAATAAGCAAGAAAATTTTTACTGGGCTTCATACCCTGTAACAGCTGGTCTGGCCAAGTATTGTTCAGCCAGCACTTTGAACACAACGAACCATGCTCTTAGCGTTTAAGAAGAGGCAGGATTAACAGTCTTTGAAAAGTAATTGTCCACTTAAATTCAGGCATGCCTGGTGTTTGAAAAAAGAAACTGAATGAACAAGTACTAACTATGGTAGGAGCATGGCTGGACCACAGTCCAGCTTTATGTTTAGGGAGTCAGAAAATTAGAATCTCAAAGATGAAACTCTCCAGCGATACATGCAAATCATTGACCCTACATGGAAACTTACTGTTCACCAGCCCAAAATGCAGCAGTTGAGCTAACAGCCCTGCAACGTGAGTTGATCCTTTAATAAACTGCCTGTCTTCCCAGAGAGTCCATTTTCAGCTGGTTTAACAGCCAGAGAAAAAAGAATTATACCAAGGAGTCTCCAGCTGCTTCTGCATGAGGCAAAGGCTTTCCATCCATATTGTAGTATTTGGCCCCCAAATCTCTTTTTACACCCCAGTCTGTGCAGCAAGAAGGAAGGGGCTTGGAACTGCACGGGACCACGTGAGACCCGGGACTGCTTCTCTTGGCTTCGGGTGCTAGGCTTTCTAAGAAGCTGCTCCCTGGGACGCCCCATCAGTTCATTATTAATGCCAGAACAGCCAAGCCAAGGGGGTGTTCTGAAAGCCTGGGATCCACAGTCCAGACCAAGGGCTGCACACAGGCTTTGAGGAAGCCGCAAAGCACATTGCTTAGCCTCACCCACGGGAGACACCGAGGGGACCCCCGTGATGTGGGGACAGCTCTGAGGTCTGCCAGCTTCAGTTCAACCATTAGCTTTACCACGGTGGGGCCAGCACAGGGACTTGTCTGCCCCAGGCTCTGCATCTGTGAGACAGAAGCAATATTCACCTGGCAGGGCTGCTAGACAGCAGGAGGGGGTTAGAACAGAGGCTGTAGGAAGCACTCCCTGCATCGCAGCTACCTGTGGCAATTCTCTTTCCTCTGTCCGTCCTCCTCCACTATTCTCCTCGCATCCTCGTCTCCTCTCCCTTTGCTGGTCTCCAGCCTCTGCCTGGGTCTGTCAGTGACACCAAGATGAGCCACGGACTCTGCACAGGGTCCCCCAGCCTGGGCACCCCACTGGCTCTCATTCCAGATGCCGTCAGCTTCTGCAGCACCAACACTGCCCACCCACAGCAGACACCACTAGTCTCACTCATCCAAATGACTCCTTTAGTGCTAAAGTTCTTCTTCCACCTGTGTGATTTTCTAAAACAATGCACTTACAGTGGAGTGGATCACACCATCCCAAGGCCATCTCCACGCAAAATGCTGAAAATTACAAAGACGTAGTCTTTCAGCCCCTGAATTTTTAATTTTTAACTATTTATTTGGAAATAATTTAACACTTATAGAAAAGTTTCAAGAGTAAGACAGCTGGGTGTGGGGGGATGCACATTATAATCCCAGCATTCTGGAGGCTGAGGCAGGAGGATGACAGTTTCAAGCCCAGGCTAGGAAAGTTAGTGACTTAGTAAGCAAGACTGTCTCAAAGTAAAAAGTAACCCAAGGGCTGGGAATGTAGCTCAGTATGGAGCTCCTGAGTTCAACGTTCAATACAGCAAAAATAAAAAAGTAAGAATGATAGTATACAGAATGCTCATCTTTCTGTCTCAGCTGCGTTAAGACATTTTGTGCTGCGTTAGCAACATACCTGAGACACGGAAATTGATAATGACAGGAACTTCCATGGCTCGCAGTTCTGGAGGCTGGAAGGCCAAGGGTTAGGGCTGCAGCTGGCGAGGTTTTCTTGCTGCATCACCCATGGCAAAAGAGAAAGGGAAAGGACAGGATGGAGAGACTGCGGAGACAGCTGAATTACGGGACCAACGCACCCTGGGGCAGTTACCCTACCCGGCCTGTGAGGTGACTGACTCATCACTGCTTAAACGTCTGCCTCCCAATGTTGCTGCAGGAGCGATTCGCTCTCCAACAAAACTTTGGCAGTGGGGGATTTAGCTCAGTGGTTCCACCGCCTGCCTAACAAGCGCAAGGTCCCGAGTTCGATCCCCGGTACCCCTCCCCAAAAAACCTTAGGTGACATACTCGAGCACAACGGCACCCTCATCCAGATGCACTGGTCTCTCCCTCTGTGTGTGTGTGCCCGTGTTTGTATTTCTGTGTAAGCATGCATATATATGTATATATTTGCGTATGTGATTATACATCTATACGATACAGATGCCGCCTGTTGCGTGCACCATGGCTCTACCCCTCCACCTTGAGTGCGGATTCCTTAAGGGGAGGCCTGTTCTCCATTACCAGAGCATGCCCGTGTTTGTATTTCTGTGTAAGCACGCATATATATATGTATGTATATGTCTGCGTATGTGATTATACATCTGTACGATACAGATGCCGCCTGTTGCGTGCACCACGGCTCTACCCCTCCACCTTGAGTGCGGATTCCTTAAGGGGAGGCCTGTTCTCCATTACCAGAGCACAGCAATTTCAGTACTTATTTAACCTGCTGTCCTCATCCAACTTTCTGCACTGACCCTCAGTGTTTAGACTTCTGCATTCTTGTACCAGTCCTCAGAATCTTGACCAGTGTCATCTCGAATTCCCTCTAAAATGAAGACAATTAAACCACTCATTTACATTATTCCACTTGTGATTTCAACTCTAGATTATGTATCCTTAAATGTTATCTACTTGGAGAGTGGAAGAAAATTTTTTTTTTAATTTCTTCAATAAGCTATTGCTTTGTGTTGCTGACACAAGGGTGAGGAACGGATTGCAGGGTCACTACAGGCTTCCTGACACTTATTAGGATGAGGCCATTTAGCACATTCCTCTAAAAGTGTAAGATTTGCGAGAGCACTGAACTGATATTCACTGTTCTTCACAGGGCCTTTTTAGGAAATGTCTTAAAGAGCGGCACCCATGTTTCCTCCCACCTTTTGAAAATGAGAGGCACCCTTATTAAAGAACCGCTATTGTACATGACAAGGAAAAATTCAATTATGGAAGAATTTTAAATTTGGGACAATCCTTGGCGCTGTCTTTATTTCCTAGGTAGTAACGGGGCATTCTAAATAAACAGGGGCCTCGTCAGGTTTACTGGAGCGAAGTCTTCCGATGAGAAATGCCTAACATTCACTCTGTCTCCTGGCATCAGGTCTCTCCTTCCGCTTCCCTGCTCTGAGATGAGCAAAGCCAACGCTGGGAAGCTGCAGCCTGGAGACCTCTGCACCAGGCATCCTGAAGACTCTCACTCTCCACCTCTCCGCGCTCCTGGAGTTCATGGGCGCAGCTCCGAACGCAGAGGTGCCCGGCTGTCCTCCGGCTTGGACGAGAGCCTACAGGAGAGGCCTCCTGCCTTGTAAAGGTACATGGACACTCCAACAGGCCAGTGAGACGCCAGGCACTTGCTCAGTCCCACCCAAGACTGTAAGCACTAATGTAAGAGTTTTCAACCAAAAGCAGTATTTTGCCAGGACCTAAGCTCTGGGCGGTCCTGGCTGCATAAGACACAAGCAAGGGAGATGCCATCTGGGATGTGTGATGTGCGGCTGCTGGATGTCTTTTCTTCTGGTAGTCTGCAGGTCACGGCCAACGTGTCTTAAATATTCATCTGTCGGTCTCAACTCTCACATCTGTTTACGTGAATCAATGCAGTGCTACAAGGTAAATGCAATTCATATGCCCATTCGCAACATAAAGAAACCAAGGCACAGAAAGGTTGAGTTCACTGCCTAAGTTCACACAGTGATTGTCATGTCTTTCCTATTTTTCACTGGAAGATGCCATGGGGGCTGTTTGGGTTCTGCCAAAACGTATATGCTGACACTCTAAACATCAGTGCATTGGGATTGGGAGGTAGAGAACTGGAGATATGACTGGGTGTACAAAAGGAATGCGACAGAGTGCTCATGATGCGGCTGGTGCCCTTATAAGAGGGAAAGGAGCTAGGCTCCCTCTTCTCATGTGAGGATACACCAAGAAGGTGGCCATCTACCATCCAGCAAGAGAGCTGGCACTTTGCTGTGGGACTTCCAGCCTCAACAACTGTGAGGAATAATGTTTGCTGTTCTGGTATAGGAGTCTGGTGTAGAAAGTGATTACAATAGAAAGAGCATATCAAGCACTCTTACTACTCAACTATAGAGAAGGGCATTTGTCAAGGCTGAGATCTAAAATGGGTGCAAGAGTCTCACGTTTTTAGAGGTGGGGCTTGTAGAAGCCAACTGGATTATGGGGGAGGTAGACTCATTAGTGGAGGAATCCAGCCAGGCCTGCTAGAAGGTAGCCCTTGTTGGACGAGGTAGGTCACTCGGATATGATCTGGAAGTGTGCATTCTTGTCCCAAGTTCAATCTTGTCTTTCTAGGCTAAGCAGATTTCCTCCACCACATCCCCATGCCATGTCATGTCTGCCTAAAACCAGCTGACTACAGGCTGAACCCAGGAGCCCAAAGAAACCTCTCCTCCTTAGGATGTGGGTGACAGGTATTCTGTGGCAGTGATGCCAAGGCTAACTAATACAAACCCGAAGGGACACCTCCGAGTTCAAAGACACAGAGTCTGAGTAAGAATCTCATTAAAAATTAGCAATAATCTCCCCCTGCATATATAACTTACTGTTATTTTGAGGCCTTGTGGATGTGTCCCAAAGAAAGGTCAAAGGACTCAACTAGAGGAGTAGGCAAGACCCTTGGGTGACAGAAGGACGCTGAAGTCCTCACGGGCAAACTGATGAGCCTGGGAGCATCTGCTTTTATTTCATAGTTTTGCTGAGGTTATCAGACACCAAGTAGAACAAGGATCACTAAAAGTTTCTTTCTCCTTCCTTTTACATTTAAAATCATTGTACTTCATTCTTAAGTAAATGTAACATCCTAAGAAATATTTCTGAGCCAACCAAAAGAACTACAAATATGAAGGGAGAACTAGAATTATCAGAAAAGGCAAAAACACTCCAATGAATTTAATTATTAGAGTTAACAGCTTTTGCAGTGCTAAATGGGTTTCTTGTTCTATTTGGGGCATATAATTTGTGGATTGAAGGTTTCTTAAGGATAAGAGAAGTAGCAACTACTAATCTCTATCTGCAGTAGGTAAGCGTGGTGCGGGACACAGGTGGGCCTCTAAGCAGACTTCAAACTTGTACCCTACAAACGCATGATTTTCATGGAGTTTTTTCAAAGCTTGAGCCATTATTCCAGTACCAGAGATTTTATATAAAACCTAGATTTCTCTCTTTTCATTAGAAAAAAAAAAGATTATGACCACACTAGCATGAGACTGCTCCGCGGTGATGGTCAAGCTGAGCTGGGCAGTGGCTGTGCTCACGTCAAACAAATCCAGCTGTCCCATGTGAGACCCAGTCCTGTTGCTGAGCTGCAGGTGGAAAGGCAGTGAGGAGGGGGCTGTGTGACCCTTAACTGACGGTGTCCACCCGACTCAGAAGTGCCCAACTAACTTGGGTTCGCAGAGTTCCAGGTGTGGCTGAGGGAGTTTACTGCAGACAGAAAACTCACCCAGGGTAGGCTCGTCACCCAAATGGAATACAAGGGCCATGAAGAAGGAAGGCTGTTTCTGTATCCAGTCTTCACCTCTGCCGTGGACGTTGTCTCCTGGCCTCCAGCACAGACCCTGGCACAGACTCACACAGGACTCTGCCATGAGCTCCAGGCCTTCACTGGACCCTCGATCTCGAGCACGCAGACAGCCCTTCCCACCTTCCACACCTGACTCTGTGGGCAGCCACTGTAAGCCAGTCTTGTAAACCCTTATACAGTTATGTGTCCTGCCTTCCATCTGGGCCTCCAGCTGACAGGGCAGTAAGAACTCCGGGGTGTTCCTGGGCAGCAGACCTAGGGAGTGAACAGACTTACAAGAGGAGGGAAGGGAAGCACTAGATCAGCATGTCCAGCAAAGCTTGAGGATGTGTCCTCATGGCCAGCACATTAAGTAAAAGGAAGAGGTAGGTCCAGATGTTTTCCTTTTCCATATAAATTGCATGTCAAGCCACATGTCTGCATATAAACAAGACCAAAAATGATGCCATAGCAGGTAGAGCCATGTAAACAGGTGTGTGTCCAAGCCTTCAAGTGGCACTTGACGCACGCTGTGCATTCAGTAAAATGATTCGTCATTGTCGTCGTATTCCAAAGACACCCAAAAATGAACAAGTTGGGCTTTTCTTAATACATTTCTGCTTCAAAACTATTAGTAATTTGCATTTACTAATGGACTCTCCTGTAGGCATTTGGCAACACTTGCATACAATTTATGCCAGAAAACATATATCCCTCCTCCAGCCCACTAATTCCCTTTACCTACTATCCAGACCAAAAAAAAAAAGAATTAGAAAAACTAATAATCTAGTTAACAACTTGTCTTCACATGAAATAAAGCTTCCCTTGTAACTGTACTGTATGAATGTGGTTCACCTCAGCTAAAAGTACCTATGAACTACAAGCCGTATTTATGTGTCCTGGTAAACAAATTCTTCAGAGGACCTGATTAGGTAAATACTATGATCTGTTGAATTTCAGTACAAACTGAAACAGTGAATGAAGAAGTTGATCCCTATACCCTTTACTGAAATTTTAAAGAGGAAAGAAAATTTAAAAATCTTTTAGTGGTATAATAGATCTAATTTCAAATGGTAGAAAAAATATTTTAAATGATATTTAAGGAAAGTAAAACTAGAAGGCACTGTTTGTTTTAAAAATAGATAATAAACAAAGCAAGAGGAAAACTGAGTTCAAGATGCCAGGCTGGCATCTGTCCATACATGTAATTTCATATTAGTTATTACAAACAATCTTAGTATTTATCTAGTAGTAATGATATTTATTTTAAACGCATCATTAATTCATATACAATAACATCAAACTGTCTATTAAAGTGCAAACACTCTTAGTTTTCTCATATTGGTCTATATTAAATGGTAAGACAAAATGTAGATGTTCGCTTTCAAGCAGGTTAAGACACTAACTTGGTAACCTTAAGGATTTTGAGACTTGGAGATACACAGCTTTGCGTGGGAACCAAGCCTATGTGAACACGCTTGCACCCTCTTCCTGTCTGAGGGAATTATGAGAAGGAGCTGAGGACAACAGTGGACATGCCTGAGTACAGGTTCCTCACCTGGCAGGCATCTCAAGCTGAAGACTGTGTTAATGGGAAGAAAGACTGAATACTTCAATGACACGTCCATGTCTCTGCAGATAATTTTTCTAGTCCTCTAGAGTCGATAAGGACTTAACTGTCATCTGAACATGTTGTTGTCTCCACGAAAGTTGTTATATTTACTTCCATATATTACTATAAAGAGAAAAGGAAAGACCTATAATCTCCTGAAAGAACACTATCAGGATATGATTGCTAAATGAGCCCCTTGACATTTTCCACTCCCCAACACATCATTATGCTGAGCGGCATTTTAGGTAATTGTCAGATATATGGAAGGCCTCTCACAGTCTCTCTGCAGGATTAACAGCAAAACACTACCTGTGGTCAATCTGTTCTACCCTCCAGTATAATCAGAAGAGCTCTCCCAGTGCCTCCAGGGCAGCCGTGGACCACAGGGAAGTAACTCCTGGACGCAGGTCCAGGACAACTGAGGGGTGCCTCGCCTATGATCCTGGTGGGGCTCTGGCCTGGGGAAGGCGTTTGATAAGGGTCTCCTCGGAAGGCCCAGAGTTCTTGGAGATGAAAGCAGTTCCTGAACGTGGAGGGGAAACACACTGCTCACTGCTGGTGGTGGGCAGGGAAGGGATAGCTTCTGTCCACTCTGAGACGCTACCAGAAAAAGGGCTGTGCCCTTTGCTCCAGATATACACTCTCCCTCCTGCATAATAGGGGACAACCATCACAGCAAAGTTTACTGCCCCAGGCCAAGTATTTCTATGTAGACCCCCACATGGCCAGGAGCTGTACAAAGTACACAGAAGACACAGATAGACAAGAACAAAGAACTTCACTTGCTGAAGCCCTCAAGAATGGTGTCTTTGCACATTTGTGACCCACAGCTCCTACGGGAAGGTGCCAAGCACTGTGGGGTTTTCACTAAGGCCTGGGAAGGCAAATTAGGTGAAACTTAAATTATTTAATCAGAATCCTGGGCTGATGGCCCCAGTATATATCACATGGAAACACATTTCTGCTCTTATATAAGATCGAGGGGGGATAATTCAGGAATGGCTGTGACATTATTGGTATTTACCTATTTCTTTCCATGGGCACTATCAGATTGATCATTTTCATAAAACAATATCCAATTCACATACAAGTAATGCAAAAACACACTGCTCTATTATCATCCTAACACCCCTGCAGAACAATTTGTAATTCTCTAATAATACCATTTATTGGCTTAATGAGCTACCTTAGCAAAATGGGAACACAGTCCTCCTTTCATTCACTGACCTTTTCTTACAGCCTAAACAAACTCAATGGCCATTTAGCCCACGTGTCCTTTCAGGTGTTGAGAATATAGTTAGAAACCTTCTCTAAAGCCTGAGAGTATCCAACAATGCAAACTGAACCTCGTCAGGCTGGAAATCTCGAAAGCAGCCTACAATAATGCAAGTGCTAAGCAAAGACGCCCGACCTTTTCAATAAGCCAACTGCAGTTAAAATATCATGTGATCCTAGGAAAGCGCAGATGACTCCTGCTAGTAAGATATAATTTCCACAGCCTCCAAGTTCCTGAAAAGGTAGTGGCAAATAAAAAGAAAAAAAAATTCCTCGGGATTTAGTCTACTGCCTTCTGTCCTGGTTGCTTCTGGCTATTTTTAGGAAGGAGAAAAGAATTACCTGTCCCATTCCCATCTGACTAGGACACTCCTTTGTGTGACTATTTGATCAAAAATATCACTACCATGTACACAATTAAAGGAACAAAAAATATCCAACAGGCTAAATAGGGCACTCTCACATCTAAATGGGTAAGAAAGATTAGATTTTCTACCTTGGGTCCCAGTGGCTTGAAAATAATAGATTATTTATTTCAAATCTAATTAGGACCCATCAATAGACTCATTGCATCTGTCTAATGCAGTAGAAATCTTATATATGTTCAATATATACAGAGTCTACCCCTCAAAAATTCCCTCAAAACGTCAGGTAAAGAACAGTATGATGTTTTTCCAACAGATGCTGTATGGGGAACCCTGGGGGATGTCGCCTATCGCAGAAAACCCACTACACGGCTGGCCCTTAGAGAAGATGAAAATGCATGTGCAGCGATCACAGGGACCAAGGTTCCCGAGCAGCAGTTCGGCACCCGAGGAAATGTCAGGAAGCTCACGGCCACCACTTCGAGCACCTCTTCTAATTATAGGCCACAGGTAGCTTGTACTAATCCCATGATGCCTCAATACACTTAGTAATAAAATATTTATACAAGTTTCTCTTTTCCTGAAGGAAGCGTGCACACATTGTTCTGGGTAGACTCTGTGTACGGTGGTGCTGGGGATTCCAGCCAGGGCCTTTGAGCGAGTTAAGCTCCCGCTAAGAGGGTATGCTGCTCAGGCAGGGCCTGAACTTAAATCCTCCTGCAGCCGACTTTGGAGATGACGGGCATGTACAACTATGCCCAGCTCATATTTTTATACTAATTAATAAGCTACATTTGTAACAAACATATAATCTTTACTGAAAATTCCCCTAAACATTACCAGTACTTGTCTTTGCTTTATTGTTTCCATTAAATAAGATTTTCTCTGCAAAAATTGAGTGATTATTCTCTGATGAAGAAAATCAAAGCACTCAAATTTTCACTAGCCCTAAAGATAGTTTTTCAAAGCAGATTAAATGCTAGAGTCATGAAAATAAGATTTCCAGATATTCAGTTTTAAAACTTTTTACTTCAAATTTACTCATTTTCACATTCAAAAGTTGCTTCTGGACTTGCATAATACAAAGAGACTGAATGTTATAAAGCATCTTTTAATCAATGTCTTCTTATTAGACATTTTATGAAACAGAGAGACTCTAAAACTAGAACTTGTCTGGGAGCAATTCATTATAGCACACTATGACCTGTGAGAATTTATACTTCTAGGTTAACATTTCAGATTTTCGAGCAGCCCCACAGAGTGAAAAATAGGCCCTGTAATTTAAAAGCTTCTCCATGACAACTATGGTTAATTCTCTGGTGGTCTGTCCTTAGGAAGGACAAACATCAGGAGCAATTTGAGTAATGTAACCCTTTTCTCAGTCGTGCTACTGACAAATATTTAGGAAAGTGCATCACCCTCCAGTTGGCCCCTTATGAACTCTTCCCTTTCATGCTGCACCTGAATGTTTTTGGACAGTGAATTCAAACATAGCGCATAAGTAAATAAACGTTTCAGACCCCTGATCTAAATTCTTGTGAATGGAACAATTTTCTCAGTCTGTAATTCTGTTTTCTTAAATAATTAAAAGAAGATTTTAAAAGGTTAGTAAGAAACTAAAATGACAGTGGTGAGAAACAGCATCGAGACAAATTACTGTGACATCAAGAAACAAAGAGGTACAAACATGTTTAAATCAAGCCATAGGTAATAATTCAGGAAGAAGAGAGATCCCAAGTATGCAGAAGTAATTTAAGAAGATAAAAGAATCTGACCGCTTTGAGTCAAAATTTTGACATTGACGCCTTTGGCAGGGGGTGGGGGGTACCGGGATTGAAGTCAGGTCCTTGCACTTGTGAGGCAGGCAGCAGAACCACTGAGCTAAAATCCCCAGCCCTGATGCATTTTAAATAAACACTACAATACACTACTCCAGTAAGGACATTATAAAAACAGGTTAAGGGGTTTTAATAATTTGAAGCATGCTTAAGATTAGTCACTGCAGGAGATGTCTTATAGCTTGTGAACAGTAACAGATTTTCCTAAGTATGAAGACAAACCTAAAACTTCACATAGCGTTTCTGGTAAATTATGGCGCACACATTTTTCAGCCGAGTATACTAGAGGAAACACTGAATGAGTTTCTCTTCTCTTTGGAGTGAATGATGTTTCAAAATATTTATTGTGATCCAAGAGTGAGTAAAGACTACTAAGCCAGAAAAGGCGTGGGAGAAGTTAGGTAAGCACGTTAGGTGGTCGATTAACACAACCACATGACTTTCTGGGTTATATAGTGCTGTGATTTAGCAGTGTCTTACATGGGACATTTGTTTCGTGTTTTCATTCTAAAAGGTTAAGTTTATAGATTTGCCAGTTTGCATGCTTCTTCCAGTGTGAAACCACACTGCCACACAGCAGGATTCTTCCCGCAGAGGCTCAGAGGTGAATCCCACGGGTTACACAGGCACTGACAGGGCGAAGAGGAAGGAGGACGATGCCAGCACCGCAGCGCCCCACGCTGCGAACACTGCAGCTGCCTTAGTCTTTCATCCATCGCCGGACAGACAGGCTGCTTCCAAAACAGCGCTGAGGAGTTTGCTGCCGTAACGTGGATGTGCGCATGTCCCTGTCATGTGGTGTCTCCCACTCGCCGTGGAGGACACACGGCGAGGGAATGGCAAGGGGAGGCAATCCTGAGATGGCGAGGAGGAAGAAAAGGAGAAAAAGGAATTAAATAAATAGACAACTAAAAGACCGAGGCACACTACGTATGTGCACCTGCGCCCTACAATGAACGCAATCGTTATGTAAAGTAGACACGCGCTGATAAGAAAATTTCAAAAGAATTCTGCGAATAGGAGAAGTGATGAGTGGGCAGATCTGGAGGGGAGAGGACGCGGCCCCCTGGGGATACTGACCGTGATTCGGTGGGGCAGAGGAGGGGAGCAGGGAGGAGCGGAGCACGTACGGGGTGGGCAGTTGATGGCAGCACTCTTCACACTAGGCCAAAGGTGCACCACCACTGAAATGAGCAGGAGCTGGCGGACAGACAAGCAAGATGTACCCCATCTGTACCACAGAGCATCATTCAGCCATCACGTGGAGAAGTTCTTATCCATGCTACAAATAGAGAAACCCTGAAAGTGTCATGCTATGTGAAAGCTATAATTTTATGACTGCATTTCCTAAGACATTCAGAATAGGTAAATTCAAACAGGCAGAAAGCAAATTAGTAGGGGGAGAGCAGAATGGGGAGTGACCCCAAAGTAGGTATGGGGTTTCCTTCCTACATAATGAAAATATTCTGAGAGTAGACAGTAGGAATGGTTGTATAAACTGTACTGTACAGTGGGTCAGCTGGTAAGTTACATATTATGTCTATTTTGCTGCATTTAAAAAATGTGGCTGGCTTGCAGCCTAGTCAGGAGCCAGATGGCAGATGGTTAGAGGGATGATTTTAGAGGTTATTGTAAAGGAGGCCCAGTGTGCTAGGGAAAACAATGCCAAAGATAGCCACATCCTAATTCCTGTCTCTCATGAACACACTGTGTTATATGACAAAGGGCAATTCAAGTACTAAATAGAATTAGGCCTGCTAATCAGCTGGCTTCAAAATAGGGAGATTATTCTGTATTGTCTGGGTGGACTTTATGTAAGACAAAGATCCTTGAAAGCAAAAACAGGAGGCAAAAGAAAGCGTCAGCATAAGGTAACATGAGAAAGACTTCATTCTCCACTGCTGGCTTTGAAAATGAAGACCAGAGTCATAAGTCAAGGACTGTGGGCAGCTTCCACTAGATATAAAAGGCAAGAAAAAAGATCGTCTTTTACAATCTCCAGGAGGAAAACAGCCTTTTATACTTCTGACTTGCACAACTATGAGATGGTGAATTTATGTTGTTTTAAGTCACTACGATTATGGTTATTTGTTACAGCAGCCACAGGAAACTAATACATTAGTACTAAATTGGATTAATCACTACTACCTGTTGGTTTATTAGTTTCTTGTTTCATAGAGTAGTACTTGATTTTGCCCCTTGGAGAAACATTTTGGACCACTGAACTTTGGAATCATAAGGCAAAAAACAAAACAAAATAAAACAAAAAATACAAGTTTGTGGTAATTTATGCAGTAACAATAAAAAACTTAAAACACCAGCAAATGCCAACAGTGGCCTTAATCAGGATGGAGGGGATCATCACCTCATCACCAAGAGAAGTAGATTAGGAAAGGAAATTAGTGAATAAACCATGAGATCTTTACACAATAAAATGCCCAAGAATTAACTCGTTTTGAACTGGAAGTCAGAGTATTAAAAAAGGAAGGTACTGACTGAAGCTCGGATCCCTCCAAGACTTTTAGGAAAGGAAAGAGAACCCAGACCATGGGACCAGTCCTGGATAAGAGCACTGGGAAGAGGAGCTCCATTGGGTTTGGCTAGGACTGAGCAGGAGGTGAGGAGGTGGTGGCCTAAAGAGAACCGTCCCAAGGAGACCGGACTGAACAGAGACAGATGGGCATTTGTTGTTGGCTGAGCAACGTCAGCCACGCTCTGGGGTAAACAACAACCATGTATGAATGGGCCAGGTGAGAACAGTGACACTCGGCTCAGGGGCTCAAAGCACGGATGTGAATGACTTCAAATACCACAAATCCAGTCCTCATTGCCCAGCATAAAGGAGCCCTCACGCATCTCAGGGTATGCTGATAACTTGCTGATTTATTTGAAGGCAGCACAAATGTTAGTAATTTGTCTGCCCACTCGGTGAATTGTTAACTGGGCTCTCTAGGCTTTGCCTTATGCACCCATTTGCTTGCCACACCCAGGAGTACAGAAAGCAGGGGTCCCAAAGCTGTCTTGTGCCAGAGGAAAAGAAGCCTTGCAGCTAACACCGGAACACACTAGCATGTGAAAAGTTGACTTTTGTTGCATCTAATTAAATGAGTACCATAAAACCCCCAAACCTGTTTCTCATTCAGAAAAAAGTCTAGACTTCTGCTTTCTGCACAACAAAATGATGCTTCTGCTTTCACTCTCCATCAACATGTGATTTAATGACCAGGTCCCCTAAAAAACCACAGTGTTCACTCTACTGTAACAGCCAAGGGGCTGATCTGATGGTGGGGGCAGCACCGGCTCTGGCTCCTACGGTCTGGCTCCTGGGATGCAACTGTGCCTCTCTCTGCAGCAGTGGTGTGAGCACACTCCATAGTCTGCCCTTTTTCTCTCTCACCAGAACTCCAAGCTCACTGTGAGACTTTTTCAGAAACGAGCCAGTGTTCAAAGTCCTCCACCTTAAAAGACAACTATCACACTTTCCAAGTCGTGCTCTGAAGCCCCTGTCACTTGTATTAAAATTATGCAAGGCCTCGGGAGGAAGTGATAATTAGCAACACACAGAGTGGCTCAGCTCTCTCCAGGACCCCACACACATCTCTCTTAACCCTCATCGTGGGTTCTGAGTAACGGAGGAACTGGTCCCATAACAGTATTACAGGCCACGTGGATGGTCTGACATTTGTCATCCTAAACACTGTGGGCTCTGTAACAGTAGGAAAAGTTGTACTTAGCAACTGCATCCAAGCCCTGCTGTTTCACGGTACAGACGAGACAAACACCACAGGGAATGGATGCTGAAGGACTTGTGACCTGGAGACCAGACTGAGCTTCCAGAGGACTCCATGAGATGCCACTCTAGCCAGATTCACTGGTTCACCTAGGTCCATCTGCTGACTCACCCGCCTGTTTGGTTAATGCCTTTCATGTCTTTGTGATATGCTTTAAGAAAAATGCTAGAGTTAAAAAAAACTTAGTCATCCACGAATCCAGAGCGATTTTTCTTTCAACTGTCTCTGAGGAGACCAAGATGTGCATTGTCTCTGCTCATGGAAGATGAGCTCTTATTTATGAGGACATGCAATTAGCAAATTCCTATACAGTACCAAATCATTTAGAAAGCCAGTCAAATGTGCTTGTATGCATAAACTATTGACTTTTTTAAAAAAAGAAATACGAAGTCAGTTTTAGAAATCACTGGAACTGATGTCATGAAACAGAACCAAACTTGTGTTTTTAATAATCACAATGGTTTAGTGACTCTTCATGGGCTGAGATTGGAATTTGATCATGGAAGCTATAGAACCAGCATACCTAATTGTTTTAAAATTATTGTTCCAATTATGAATTTAAGTAAAATTTTGCTATGAAGGGTAATTTACTTTTCACGCCATTTTTAGAAAATAAAACAGCTGACCAACTGTTTTAGCTCTGATTACAGCTTGGAAAAATACATATTGAAAATTATTTTAGCAGTTTATAATCATAATTTATATCCATTTAAGAAATTTCTAAGGATATTTAAGAGATATTAAACTCTGAAGGCAGCTACAGGCTTCACAAGGCAAACAGAAGATTCAAGCACACGATGACTCATTTATAAACAGCATCATATTTCTATAAATATTTTTACATGCTGGTAATCAATCTCCTTAAATTCATAATCCACACATGCACGTGTGTGTGTGTGTGTGTGTGTGTGTGTGTGTGTGTGTAATGAAGGCATTCTAAGGCAATTACAAGTGTTGGGGTGGATTTAGCTTGGGCAGCTTTTTATGAGTACACATCAGCTACCAAAACAGATTTTGAACTTAACAGATTCTGATGTAAAACCAATTTGTCAATTAGACCTGATATGCATTAAAAAAGAAAGTGAAGTACAGACTATGCGCTTATTTTTATTATTTTTGGAGGTGCCTTGTCAGAAAAAAGTAGCCAGGGCCTTGCTGGATCTGTATTGACCACTGCGGCTCCACGCAAATCCTGTTTACAACAAAATTCATAATTAAATTCAGAATATGCTGAGTACACCAGTTTCCAACCTCTGAGGATCACTGCCATTGTCTTCTGACCTCTCTTCTTCCCTAACTTCTGTTCTCTCGCAAGGTCTGCTTTCAGGTTCATCTCCTCTGATAAATTTCCTCCAGCCTCTTTAAGGCAAACTGATTTCTCCTCCTTGAGAATTTCTTTCCTGATCAATTACTGCACAGCAGTGTTGCTCTGCAGCTCATCTTCCTATATTTGTAGTATAACCTAGAATGGTCTTGCTTACTTGTTTAGCTTTTTAAATTGTTTATCTCCTCCACTAAAACGGAAGCCAAAGACCATTTCCACCCTGTTCACCACTGTAAAATGAGCCCCCACCGCAGCGTGTGACACAGAAAATGTGTTCCGTTAGTATTTGTGAAATGAATGCCTGAGTCTTCCATCTAAGTGTTGACTCGAAAGAAGACTCCTCCTTGGGCCCAGGATTTAGCTCAGTGGTTCCGCCTCCTGCCTCACAAGCTCAAGGACTCAAGTTCAATCCCTGGTACAAAAAAAATAATGAAGACGACTCCTGCTTGATCACATCTTTCTCCTCCTGCCTCCTCCCTCTCCACACTCCATCTTCTAACATGAGAAACCACTTCCTCTGTTAAAATTCCCTATGTATCTCCTGCCTATTTTCCAGCATTGAGCTATGCTTCCCACCCTTCCCTTGCTTTACTGCCTTCTGCCAATTGCCACTCAGGCCTATGGATTTCCTTCTGTCCACATTATTGGCACCGCTCCTTTGTCTTTTCTTAGAGTTGGAAAATTTTTTGTATTACCTGTTCTCCAGACACAGCTCACTTGAGAAAGTCAGGCCTCAGCAAATCGTTTTCTTTTTTAGTAAGGGGAGATTGTTAGACAATTAACAGCAACTCACACTTCCAAGTATGTGCTTTGCCACTGAGCTATCACCCTGGCCTTTTTTTAAATTTTATTTTGAGACAAAGTCCTAGCACTTTTTAATTTCATTTTGAGACAGGGGCTCGCTAAGTTGTCCAGGTGGGCCTTGAACTTGCAATCTTCATGTCTCAGCCTTCCTAGTAGCTGGGGTTACAGACGTGCACCAGCGCATCTAATTTCAACAAACAGATTTCTGAGCTCACTGACTAACTGTGTTGTGTATTACCACACTACCAATCCAGGCAAGCCTTGCAGGAGGAAGTTGTGGTCTACAGGAGAGGCTCAAGAGGCCAGATTGGAGGACCAGTTCCTCTGTGGAGGATTCTCACTGGATCTGGAGCTTGAAGCTGCCTTGCTGGTGTTTGTTTTTATGGTGATGGAGGTCGAACCCAGAGCATTTTCTCTGGGCTACATCCCCAAACCTTTTTTGATTTTTTTTTCTGCCTGAGACAAGGTCTCCTAAAATCTGTGTCCCAGGCTAGGCTTAAACTAGTAATGCTCCTGCTTTGGCCTCCAGGAGTGTCACCTCAGCTGGCTCACTCTGCTGTTCTTTAATCAGTTAAATCTTGAAAACTCTAACACTTGGCTTTCTACTTCACAAAACCAAATTTGGTGACAGCTTTCTGGGTTATAATTCAGGATGCTCAATCTCAGAGGGCTTTCTACAGATGAAAAGACACAGATGTGGGAGAGGCTCACCAGCCAGTCAGCAGTAAAGTCACAGCCACATAGCTCTCTCTCTCTCTCTTGCCCAAGGTCAAGAGCCATCTCCACCACAACCTAGAGCTCCCGGCAGCCACAAACAAATCCAGATTCCACCAGGAACATGTGCTGACCCCAGAGCAAGGACTGAAGTTGCTTCTTTGACCAAACAGACCCCTGACTTCAGTTCCCCTGCAGTGTCAGTGTTCGCTTCTCCTCCATCTATGCACTTGTCACTGCGTTGTTTTACCCAGATGCTGTTTTCAACATCAGCTATGTGCAGATGCCTCCCAAATGTGTAAGTCCAGCCCAAATTTCTGCTCTGGACTCTGGATCAAAATACTCAACATCTTAGTTGGTGTCACCACTTAGATGCCTAAAAGACAGTTTACGCTTAATATGCCAAAAGAGATTTATTTCCTCCCCCAAAACCTTTTCTCTTCTACCTAACTCTACTTCAATTAAAGGACCATCAGCCACTGTCCCTTCCCAAAATAAGCTATGAAATCACTGTCTAACTCATTCCTTCTGCCATTTCTGTACTCAAAATCCTTGCTTTAAAAACCCAGGAGAGGTGTGAAGGAAATGGGAAATTTCATCTTAGATATGGTTCTTCTTGGGCCAAGAACAGAAATTAACAAGCTATCTCTAAGGAAAAAAATAGTTTAAATTTCCCAAGGACTATTTTCTACTATATGTAACTAAACATAATCTCTCTAGATAAATACAGAAAAATCAAAACTCAAGCTATGAATCATGGGCCCAGGAAATTTTTATTTTCTTAAAGACAGGGTCTAACTACGCAGTTCAAGCTGGCCTTGAACTCACTATGTGGTGCAGACTAGCTTTGAACTCATGAGATCCTCCTGCCTCAGTCTCTTGTGTGCTGAGATTACAGGCATGCACTACCACACCCAGTGAACCCAGGAAAATGTACTGTTCTTTGTGGAAATGTCTTACCAGTGTGAGTGTGTGTGTGTGCTTTTATAGATTGCTTAATAAAATCTATGGATATATTTTGTTCTACCAGGCCTCTGGAATTAAACATTTCGTTCATTTCACTTTTTCATCATTATAAAAAACAATGTGCTTAAGGTCTTTGTACATTATTTTAATGATTTATCTGATTATACACTTAGAATGTACTTCTGTGAAATTTTAGAATTTTTAGAAATAAAATTGTGAGATTGCTTTATAACTATTAAGAGAAATGTAGTTTTGATAATTAAACTTCTTTAGCATTAGCATTTGCTAACTCAAGCACTTTAGATAAAAATAGAATACTATTTGAAAAGGAACCTAGTCCATTATGAATGTACCAAAAATAATATTTGTTGACATCACATGTGCTTGCTCTAACTAATTGTTGTTATTTAGATTGTTCTGTGATTTGTTAAAGTTCACGAAATATTTGTCAGAAATACCTACAATGGTCAAACATTTTTAGAGATCCTCCTACATATTTCAATTTTGTGCACTCTTGTAAAAACCTTCAGTGTTAAAGGTGTCTAAGGAAAAACAAAATCTACATTTTGCTGATCATAAAATTCCCCTTCTATAGATTCCAAGAGACTCTTGCTGTCTCTGTTGTGAGAAAGTTTTACACCATGGAAGACCAGTGCTTCTACCTGCTCCTCTCTCAGGACCCCAACACAATGGACAAGAGTGATGCCTGTCAGTTCCCTGCCCTCTGTTCCTGGGCAGTTCTGGCTGGCATTTCAGTGTTGTTCTAGGAAAAGCAACACTGATATATGAGCTCTTATAGATGGGATGATACGATTTGACCAAAGATTCTGCTGGTAGAAATATTTGATTTAATTATGAGTAAGGCAAAATAGTTCTTAATTCAAGCCTTTACACAGAAGCAGGGGCACTAATCATGCAGGAATCCTTATTTCCTAAATTGAAAATGGAAGAACTAAACTTGTCCAACTCAAGGATTGTTTCCAACACTCTACAAAATGTTGTAGTAGCTACCAAGCACTAACACTGATCTATTCAGAATCAGTCACATTTGACCAGTATGTCTCCTAGCTCAAATCAGATTTTTCCTCCATGCTACCATTACATAGAGAGGTTGGTTCCTGTTTTTTAAATTCTCAAAACTTTCAGGGGCATATTAAGGATCCAGACCTGAAGAAAAAAGAAAATCTATGTAGAATGATTCTGAAGACTGTATCAAGAGAATGAAAGGCGAGTGTCCAGTTCACTTCTGATGCACAGTCGTAATATGACATTGGAAAACTCACTTCACTTCTCAGAATCCTCATGTGCAAGTGGCAGAGTTGTAGCATCGGCAAACTAGAGAGAAACAAAACCTAGATTCTCCTTCCACTCATAGTCCAAGTGATCCAAGACACCCATGTGTGGATTCCTTTTGTAAAAAACCCAGGATCTAGTTGAAGCCCAGCCCTCCAGGCAGGTGGAGAGACCATCCACCGCAAAACCAGTGTGAAAACCGGAGCCACTCCTGGTGCCATAGATTCCTCCCCAGCACAGCTACCTTGTGATCAAGGAGAAACTCTCACCTTGAAAGGAGAAAGAGTTGGATGTTCACCAGAGAGACATGAACCGGGCTGGCCTTGGCCAGAGTGTATGGACTAGCCCTGGAATCGTGGGAAAGCATTCTTCCTTGTGAAGGACAGGTAAATGTGTGGGTTCTTGTGGAGTTGAGGTTTTGTATTACTATCTGCAGACCAAAAAATAAATAAATTAATATGAAGCAGAGTGTAATCTAGTGCTCTGAATATCCTTAAGAATTGGGAACCTCCCTACATGGTTGGTAGAAAAGTAAATAGTCCAGCTACTATGGAAAGGAGTATGAAGAGTACTCAAAGAATTAAAATAGAAATTCCATGTAGCCTACTACAGCTCTTTCTGAAAGGAGTAAAGCATCATACTATAACAATGCACGCAGGTCTATATTCACAGCACCATCCTTCACAATGGCTGCACACTGGGTACCCATCAACAGATAAATGGATTAACAACCTGTGGCACAAACAGAGAGCGGGGCATTATTTACCATAGAGAAGAAGGAAATCATTTCATTTGTGGGCAAATGGGTGGAACTTGAGGCCATCTTGCTGAACAAAATAAATCAGACATAGAAATTTAAGTATCACACAGTGACAACCCAAAATACAAACACATAAGTGAATAAAATAAAGAAGGGATAACAGGAAACTATAAGGCAGACATATGGGGAAAGAGATGAGGGGATGGGAAGAGAGGGAGAGGATGTTACAGGATTGAAAATTATCAGGGCGCTATGCATTTGTAGCAGTTCCCCTAAGCACACATTACTATTCAGTACTGCAAACATGCATTAATAAAAGAAAATAAATAAATGGAACGTTTTTCTATTACTGTAATTAAACAATAATTAAATATCATTAATAATTAAGCATGACACATCCTTTTAAAATTTAAGACAAAAACACAAAAGGAGTTAAACAGAAAACTCCATGAAATGGGTCAGGTGCGATACCATCTGGAGATCGAAATATTTAGCGTGAGTATGACTATATAGTTAAAAATTCTACGTGAAATGAAATACAAATATAAAATAACTGGATTTGCTCCAAAACCACAGATTTTTTCGCTCCCCTTCCTGTGTCCAGAAATGGGAAAAATGGTGACACCTCCGAGTTCTGCAGCTGCCTAAAAGGTGTCTGTCTCCCCAGCGCCACGCAGCTAGCCAGCTGTTCAGAGCGCAGCAAACAGTAACTGGGCTAGGGACACCGAGGATGGTTTATTTTCCTAAATTTGACCACTACCAGATTCAGAGAATGATTTAAAAGAAAATTAGATAGCATCAAAAAACATGTTTAGAACCTGATTCCTTTCTATATCGCGTCTCCCCCTCAAATACACACCCCAGGGGAAAGCGCTGGGGCCTTGTCCCAGAGGGGCAGTGTGTGTGCTGCACAGACTATCACCGCCTTTGGGATCGGAATCACCCGCACAGTCCGAGCTAATTACATCAACTGATGTAACCCAAGTCCTTTACAAGGGACCTGGCTGTGAAGAACTTTGAATGGAAATGTAAAGCTTTCCTTAGTCCCTGGAAGAGGGTCTGCAATTAGGAAGATATTTTTACCTAGGAAAAGCGGTCTGTCTTGGTAAATACCACATTTCTGTGCTCTTTATCCACTTATTTTTTTTTTCTTTACTCTTTTAAAAACTCCTACTAGGATGGGCCTGAAAAGTCCATCATGAAGAGAAGGGACAATGGTGCTTAGCCAGGGAAGCAGCAGTAAGTCATGTCGAGTAAACAAAAACAATGAAAGCAAGCATCGTCCTAAAAGCTTTAACGTGTCCTCCACCAGGCGGTCAGCTCCCAGCTATGTTTCATGAAGGGTGGGGGGTCTCGGTGGCTTATCTCCCGCTAGCGCCCCAGGGCTGCTATCACAGCCTGAGCCCACTCTGCTCACAGATGGTGTGGCGATTGGTTTGAAAACAATTTCTTGCATGGCTACCCCCCTGGAAATGCCATGAGCAAAGTCCATCCCACACTTCTGTATTTACACATTGAGAAAATCTCCAGTATTTTGAGGGTTTGATATTAGCAGCATGCTTTTTGCATGGTGGAGTCAAGCCATCCTAAATACTGCCTAAAACATTTCATCCGTGGCCAGACTGGAAAATTATAGCAATGGCCTGGACACCAAACAAAGAAAACAGCATCATTAAAATACAGTAATTCCATAATTCTGTCTACTAAAACAAATGCATTTTATGGTTCTCACAATGAAAACTTGCCACGCTGGCAGAGGAACTGGTAAAAGTGAACACAACTACACACACCTCTAGTAATCGGAGACCAATTCTTCAAGCATTCAGATTACAGAATAAGGCTCAATCACAAAAGCTCTCTGGAAATTCAACTGGAGCTGATAGTGCATCTTTAACCTATGTGTTTGTAAAAAAAGGGCACAGTTCAGTGAGTTGAGTGGAGGAGTATCGAGCTCAACTTTGCATTCCATATTTATCATACTCTAATAACACTAAACATGGAAAGAGCATCCTTCTCTAAAAGAAATATTTTAGCTACTGAGTGGAAGAACAGGTGGAGACAATTGTAGAAAAGCACAGCACATACAGAAATAATTCACTAATATGAAAAATACATGTCTAATTGTGCCTAGGAGCCAAAAGACAGCATCCAGGAGAATGAAATAAATACCGCACTTATGAAAGATGGTCATAGGCATGGAGTTCCCCTAGGTGTTTTAGAGAGTTCTGCGTCCTTCTGAAGAAATGATCACCACTGCCTATGATCAATGCCAAACTGGGGCCTTCTTTGGTAATGCCAGTCTTGGAACGCTGCATAAATTTCAAATTTTGTCATTATAATCATTCAGAAATAGTTATCTCGATTTCTATGTTACTGTGATTGTGGAGGTTTTGCATTTCTCCTTGGGTATCTCAAGCCCAGTTCTCTTTGCTTGATTTTATTCTGCTCCTCCCCTCTGGGAAGCAAAATGATGGCTGACAAAGTGAGCCTTGAAACTTCCAAATTTAACTGGGTGTGAGGGTTTGTGTCTATAATCCTAGCACTTGAGATGCTGAGGCAGGAGGATCACCACACATTTGAGGCCAGCCTGCATTACATACTGTACTGAGTTCACAGCCAACCTGAACTATATAGTGAGATTCTGTCTCAAAATACAAACAACAAAATGACTTCTAATTTACTAGTAGCTTCCTCTGCCCACCTGCATACAGTGAGAGGGGCATGTCTAGCATAACTGTCCCTCAAATTAGCATAGATCTCTCTGCCTAACTACATAAAGCAGGAAAGACATACCTCAGCTGGCAGGTAAAAACAGCAGGCACTTCTGCAATAAGTCTTAATGAGCCACATGTTTGAATCCCTGTCAGTGTTCCTTCAGAGGAGAAAAGTTCCCCCAAATAATACCTCTAACACAAACACACACACACACACACACACACACACAGCACACAGACTTGAAGGCCTCTTTTATGAGCAAGCTGTAAGTGACTTTTCTGAATTTCCATCAAGAAGGAAGAAGTAATGAATGCTCCTGCTACATCTTTACTTTTGCAAAACAGCCTTGGTGTTTCCAGAGCAACACACAGTTGTCTACAGGTTATTTTTAGAGAAGAGTAAAAAGACATTTCTGGAAATCAACTATCAAAATTGGAATTCAACCCTACAGAACTGAAGGACAGAGTCTATGCTCATTCTGAGAACAAAAACTTCAGGGATGATGTGGCCCCAAACACACCATTCCACAAATGTACAGATTCCCTAGGGGCCAAACTTTTCTATGCCTTTTCTTAGCCAAGAGATAACACTAGAAGTTGTAGTATTCACCCAAACAAGTCAATTTTTCCCCCAGTGTATGAACCCAACAGATTTGCTAGGCAGTCCAGACAAAGACCGAGATTTGGATTGTTTGCTTTGAAGCTTGTCCAATGCAACCAAATGCCATCAAATTGGGCTTGGAAATCTTTCTGGAAAATTTGCTCCCAGGAAAGATGTATGTAGCTCAAGTCTGTGGTAAAGACCCTGAAAATAATCACATCTCTAATTAGCATATTCAAATGTCTCCTTTCTATCAATCCCAGTTCAGGACCACAATGGATATTTTCAACATTTCGGAGGTCTTAAAGAGTTTCCAGTTAGTGCAAATTCAGATTAGAGATATGTTCAACTTTTATTTTACTTTGTCTAAATAACTTCTATCTATACATCTCCTACCTTACTCCCATCTTAAAGCCACTATACCCCACCTGACAGGAATCTTCTGAATTAAATTTCTTTTCATTCAGTATACTATGTTCAAGCTATCCTCTTTGTTATGGTTTCTATCAAGATGGCCTCCTAAAGCCTTGTGCTTTTAGGTGGGACCTTGGGAGAGTGAGTTATGGGGCTTATAATGGACTGACTGCTAAGAGGTGGGCTCTGGGTAGGAGAGACCAGTCACTGGGTCGTGAGCTGGGAGGGTCTATCTCCCTCCCTGGCTGCTCTCCTCACTCTCTACTTCCTATCCTCCATGATGTGAGCAGCTTTTCCTCCACTCTGCCCTTCTCTCATGCTCTCCTGCTTGGAGCCAGCCAGCTGTGGGCTAAAAAGATAAGACAAAATAAACTTTTCCTCCTTTCAGTTGTGGGTGTCCAGTACTGTGTCACAGTGGCAAGGAAAATGACTAAGACACTTTCCCATTAATAGACAGGTCGATATTAAAGTTTATTATCAAAATGTATACAAATTCAACGTGAAGCTAGGTGTGGTGGCACATGCTCGTAATCCCAGCACTCGGGAGGCTGAGGCAGGAAGATTGCTGTGAGTTCAAGACCAGCCTGGGCTACATAGTGAGTTCCAGGTCAGTCTCTACATAACGAGACTCTGTCTCAAAAAAAAATTTTTTTAACATAAGAAGACCTCATTAAAAGATCAAACATAAAAGAGAAAAGGGGCAATTCTATATGAATCAAATGCAGAAGAGCAATTACATAAAAATGTATTTTGTAGGGGTATAGAACAAAAATGAATGGATACATTATGCACATTTACAAATTCCCTATGATGAATGTGATCATTATGTATGCAAACATGTACTAAAAAATACAATAAAATAAAATGTTTATTTTGTGTATTGGGGGCACCCACTTAAAAAAGAATTACCTCCAAAATTCTCTTTGACAGATTTATTTTAGGGATGAGGAAGGCCTCTTTTAGGTTACATAATAATGTTTTTGTTTCCAGAAAAGAAGCAGTGTCTTTACTGGGAATTTTACTTGTAAGAGTAAACAGTGTATACATATAAATTACAAATGCATGCATAGTGTGTTTTACAAACAAATGTACCATTGCATACATATCTAACTGCCCTTGATAGATGCTGACTTATAATATCCTAGTACAACTATTGTGAGATAGAGAGCACTTTTTTCTTTAGAAATTAGGCAAGATTAGGACTGAATTGGTCCTAATTCTGGGACTCATTGAAGCATAATGGAAAGATTCCCACTTTGGTGGAAGGCAATCCAAATCTCAGTTGTACCTGTATAAATCACATCAGCAAGTTACTTAAATTCTCTGAATCTTAGCTTCTTCATTTGAAATTAAAAAAAAGGATAATACTTATCTAGCACTGTTGTTGCAAAGACTGAATGAAGTAATGACTTTCAGTGACTAGCTAATTTCTAAACAGTTATCACCGTTATTGTTTAAACATGGAGTCAGCAAAGACCTCGTGTGGAACATTTAATCAGGCTTTGGATCCACTGTCCATACAAATATCTTCTGACAGTTGATTCTACAAACATGGCGAAGAAGCCCTCATACATAGCCATTCCATTTTCATAGGTATCGTCTTCCTAACAAACCCTTAAAGTATCCCTCCACCACTCTTATCAATAGTCTTACATCAATTCTCTAATATTAAGCAGTAATTTTGTTTTTCTTTATGATAGCTCTAAAAATATTTGAATACCAAGAAACCATTAGAGTGCTAAGACCAAAGAAAAAGTCTTTTCTTACCAAAACTATCTATTTTCAGTCCTTTAATCATTGTTTCCAGACCCTTAAAAATTCTGGTTCCTTTTCTTTTGGTGTATTCCAGTTGATAAAGCCATTTCATGTTTATAATTCCACTATTATTTTTGTGATAGAATATCCGTCATACACTTTATTTTAATGACTGCACTTAAAACTTTTTAAACTTCATCAACGGTCTAAATTTAATGAAAATGTTTATCCACATTGAAAAACTATATGAAAATCTTAAAACAGTTTAACCTTATTATCTTGCAATTATATAATTTTGATTATCTGTATTTTAGTTTATATCTTTAGGTTGACACAGTTCAGGTTATTTGGTCTTGCTGTATACTCATAAGTGAAATATATTTTAGTTTCAGTTGAGTATCCCTTGGGTCACTTGTCCTCAGCAAATGTACAGTTTTCATCGACATCTTCCTCCAGAGCCTGTGGGGACATGGCAGGACTTCGCTTCTGTTCCAGCTAAGTCCAGTGTCACCAGCTTCCCACTGACTCCACTCCTTCTCTGTTACCAAGAACTCTCCTCTGAGCGCCGCTATTTCTATAAATCACGCCAATGATTTTCCTGTTCTAATGAACAATTCCCACAACACACCAATGGGCTACTACATAGGGAGCCATAAAATAATACAAAACCTCATGACTCATATCCTGTTTCCTTCCTTTATAGCAATGCTGTGTGAAAATATCATCCATGCCTATTGCTGTCTCAAATTTGCTTCCATCCTGAATTTGTTTCAATGAAGTCCTGTCCTCACCAGTCCACTGGAGCTGCTTATAAAGGTCATGCTGACCTGGAACTCACTCGTGTTTTGTTTTCCCCAGCTACCAACTGCTACGAAGTGTGTGCTCATCAGTGGGCATCACTGGGATGGCCTATGGCTATCTCTGACTCGTCCTTTTCAGTCTTTCTTGCTGCTTCTTCTATATCCCCCAGCCTCTAATGCAGGATCTAAAAGCCTCCCATATGCTTCATCTGACATACTATTCACAGGAGCCTGGAAGAGTAGGCATTTTCAGCCCAATTAATAAATATGAGCAGATGACTTTGAAGCCCTTTCGGAAACACATGGTTACTCACTTATCAAGAACAAATTTGTAACAAATGCTTTGCTGCTCGGGGTATTTGATGTGTAGATCAGAGGAACCCACAGGCATAATTAATTATGCTTTCACCACGTCTTCAGATGCCATCATTCCCCATGTTTTTGCAAAAGAAATGATAAAATGCTTAGAATGCTAAAAATCAAATGCAACCAATACTAAATAATGAATCAAAATAGGACACAGAAGGGGTCCTCAGTGCCATCCTGCAGGTGTATCTTTGCCTCCAATCATTTTATTTATTCATTAAACAAATATTTGCAATATTTGGGTTTGGGGTATATAGCTTGGAATACATACATGAAATCCCTGGCTTCATGAAGATTATATTGTGATGGCAGAGACGGGCAACAGAGGAGTGAAAGAGACCACATACTAGGTATCAGTGAGGGTAAGAATAAGAAAGCAAGCAGAAGTGGAGATAAATGTGCGGTGGGAGCAATTACGAAGAGAGAACTTGGGCTGTGATGCACCTAAGGTCAAGGTGGGCAGGAGAAGCAGAGGAGCCAATGTTTCTTTCCTCGAAGTCACAGCACAACACTAATGCAACGATTAGCACAAGCAGATGCTGGATATTTTTAATAGACAGATGAATAACTAGATAGATGAAAGCCGACTATCCACAAAGCCTTTCATCTCAGGAATGATAGCAGCATCCCGAGAAGCATTTCCTGTAGAACACAGTCATCTGGCTTTGATTTTTCACTTGTTCTTTGCGATGATCCAACAGCCCCATGGAGTGAATGAAGCCATAATTCTCGGGCCACTGCAGCTGCCACGGGAGCATCACCTGTTCTTGCTTTTGTCTCTGGATGGTTGGAAAAGGGCCCTGTGTGCTGGGTCAGGAGTACCGTGTGTGTCGGCTGAGGCGGGGCTGTGATGTCGCGAGAAATGTGGCCACATACTAGTTCTTTCATTCCCTGAGAGAGTTCAGTCGCTATGCTCCCTGGTGCACAGGCGGGACAGGGGCGTGGTCACACCAAGAGGCTCTGCAGACCTTACATATAAACGGGAACCAAGCTGACAGTCAAGGCCTTCTAAAGAGGATGAAATAAGTATCTCCAACAAGTTGCACAACATCCATTATGAACGTTAAGCTTTCTCCTCAATTGTTTTTCCCACATTTCTCATCTCAAACGCATCCTTTGTTAACACAGGCTCGGTTTCCCACAAGAAAGTAACACATATATTACTGATATTCTTCGACCCAGTCTCTAGCTCATCTCTAACTCACTGGCAGAACACTAAGCCGTTGTCCAAAATGGCAGAATACGGAAAATGTGAAGAAAACTGCTATGACCACTTCTATGAGGGCAACAGCCATTAGGAGATCATCTTCCATTTCTTGTAATTAAACTGTGTATGCCTTTTTTAAAAATGCACTTATATCCAGCTAACCTGCCAAAGCAAAACCAACAAAGTCAAATTTTCCTACAAGACTAAGGGTGAAGCCAGCCGTCTCCACATGAGACAAAAGTGACTAGATTGGCTATGCTGTTTTCCAGAACTTCACCCTGACCAGCAGAGATTAAACTGTTCCTGAACTCTAGAGAGAAGCGATGAATCAGTGTGTCTTGAATACAGTGATTTACAGAGCAGTATTCTTCCTGCTTTTTCATAAATCAAAGGCTCAAAGAAGAAAAAGTTTATTTTTTCTTTAAAATACCTACATTTTCATACTAAATGTTGCCCACCATATTTTATTTCACACTTTCATCTTCCAAACTCCTGAAGAATTAAATGAAAAATAAATAGGATCAGCATGGTGTGGCCCAAGATACTTGTTAGCCTACGAACTGGTTTCCCTCCTCCTGTTATTCCTGAGTTTGAGATTCCCATCAGCAAAACACAGCCCATGCTCACTTGACTGTGGTAAAGCATGTCAGGATATTTCAGAGAAATACAGTCAACTTCCCAGGGGTCCAGCAAGCACAGATGGAAAAGATTCAGGAAAAAATTGTTTCTGTACTGAATATGTTTGGACTATTTTGTCATTGTCATTATTCCCTGAGCAAAAGGAATCACAGCAATTTACATGTCATTTATGCTGTATTAAGGATGATACGTAACAAAGATGATTTAACATATATAGGAAGAGGGTGTAGGTTATACACAAACACTACACTGTTTTAGACAGGGGACTGCACATCTGCAGGTTTTAGGATCTACAGTGTCTAGAACCCATTCTGCACCACAAGTACCAAGGGAAACACTATCTGATATTAAAATCAAAACATTCAGAACTATACACACTTTTAAGTCTGGTTATACTATGTAAGAACAGCTATCGTTAACATAAGACACAGAATAAAATTTTGTATTCTACTATGTCCATTTCTGGATAATTTACATGTACTGCAAAAGCAAAGTTTATGAACACAAACATTAAGACAGTAAGTATATATTCATTATATTCTTTAAAGAAGGTCTCCTTAGAAACTTCACTGAATAAATACATAAAGTACAATCAAAAGATGCAGTAAATGTTTAAGTTTTTAAGAAAACGTACTACTGTAAAAGACACCTTGCTGAAAATGATAGGACAAGTGTGTTTAAAGTGAAGGGGAGCTGGGGATTTAGCTCAGCAGTTCGGTGGCCTGCCTTGCAAGCACAAGGACCCGAGTTCAATCCCCGGTACCAAAAAAATAAAAAATAAAGTGAAGGGGAGCTGGGGATTTAGCTCAGCAGTTCGGTGGCCTGCCTTGCAAGCACAAGGACCCGAGTTCAATCCCCGGTACCAAAAAAATAAAAAATAAAGTGAAGGGGAGCTGGGGATTTAGCTCAGCAGTTCGGTGGCCTGCCTTGCAAGCACAAGGACCCGAGTTCAATCCCCGGTACCAAAAAAATAAAAAATAAAGTGAAGGGGAGCTGGGGATTTAGCTCAGCAGTTCGGTGGCCTGCCTTGCAAGCACAAGGACCCGAGTTCAATCCCCGGTACCAAAAAAATAAAAAATAAAGTGAAGGGGAGCAATTTGAGAGGGATTAATGGCAGTAGGTCTTCTACTGTAATACATTTAATTTAAACATTTACTGTATGTTTTTACCACTCCATATTGATCAACCATTTACAGCAATTTCTACCAAATGAAAACAGGACAATGGGTCCTCATCCACCTTAGTCACTGGATCTGGCACCGTGCAACTTCTGGCTCTGCCCCAAAGTCACAACAACATGGAAGGGAAAGGTTTTGAATGGATTCAGGCCACTGAGGGAGCCAAGACAGCATGCAACTAAAGACACTCAGGAAAGAGGACTCCAGAGCTGCTTAACAAGGAACAATGGGACAAAGGTGTTCAAAGCCAGTAGAGCTTTTTGGGGGTGATTCATAAGAATGTGTCGTTTAATGTAATAACTTTTTTTTTAATTTAAGCATTTACCTATCTTTTGATCTCACTTCCTACTGTTGGCCTAAAAGCAATGAGTTATGCTTCTTTGCTCTATAACTTGTTTCTTTATACTCATATGGGCATCTGTCTCAAGCAAATGAAGATTTGGGGTCTAGGTCTACTACTAATCTTTTCCTTATTGAGGTCGTCAGGGATATATTATTTACTTCTAAAAAGAGACATCAAAAAGCCTAAACAACATTACCAAACTCTAGATAAATTCTCTGTCATTTCACAAACTGAATGTGGTTTAGAACCTGTAAGACAATGAATTTTTTACTTGATTTTCTAATTATAATTTTAATGTATTTATTTGGAAATTCAACCCTGTTCTTTACCAAAGAAAACTGGGAGAGGGGGTGGAATGCGGAAAGCAAATGTTTTAGAGAGAGTTTGTTTCTGCCTTTCTCTACCTCTTCCAGCTTGGTCAGGATATTTGACCATTAGATCCCTGAGCTTGCAGTGCAGAGGTTTTCTAAATACTATTCGAAGTCTCTGTCAGCTTCAAGATGGAAGTTAAATTCTTTCGCATTACTCTTTAATAAGTTGTTTTTGGAAGAATTAACAGAACTGAACAAGCCAGGTTCCTAACTCTACCTTGCCCTGAACATGGCAAGGTTCCAAACCTCTGCTGGCCCTGGGATGTTTGCGGGGGAGCCAGAGAGACCCAGCCCCATGGCCCACAGTAGGGATCCAAATGCTGGCTGTGTCCCATGGCAACCAAGTGAGCCCAAGCAATAAGACTCTGAAAATCTGAAAAAAGACTGAACTGGAGAGGAAAATAAGGCAACTTCTCACAGCAGTTGGAACTATACAGTCATTCTAAGTAGAGAAGCCAGAGAGGAAAAGTGGATGATGGTAAACTGAGACATTTAGAATAATCTTATCTGAAGTTTAGGGAGGCTTACTGATTATTACTACTATTACATCAATTCGATTTTTTATTATAAGCTTAAAAAATGAAAGGTTTGGAACTCTCTGAGGCACACATCATCTAGGTTATTTCAAAAAGGCCCCTTTGTTTTCTACGCAAGGCACTATTAAAAGAATAATGAAGTATTGGTCACAAAGGTTGCGATGAGTCAGAGCCCCTCATGGTACGATCCCCTCCCTGGCCATTTCAGAACTGGGGGCGTGGACCTGCGATGGCCTTGCCTTGGGGTGGCTGGGTGGGGGCCAGTGGTGAGTTCTCGAGTTTGGAATGGCCTGCCTCCTTCTCTCACTCCAGAAATGAATTCAGTGACGATGTCTCTTTCCTCCGCGAGTTACAAAGCGGCGATCACCTCCATCTGTAACAGCAATACAACTGACTCACAACAAGATGTTAAATTTGTCATTTCACTATCCGCACATCCCAAGGTCATCTGAAGGACTTATGATCAGACTCTCAAAATCAAAACAGATGAGCAAAAGCAGCTCTAAAATCAGTAATCTGGGGACTCTGAAATGAGGGGAAACCAGAGAGTGCAGGAATGAGACAGATGGTCACAAAAGAAGGCACAAACTGAGCCCTTTGCTCTCAAACTCTCGCCTTGCTGAATGGATGATCCCTGTCCTTCCAAGAGCCCCTCAGGAGCCTCCCACATTACAGGTCTCCAAAGAATCTGGGAAATGGCCCTGAAGTCACTGACCCTCTCCCGCCCGCAGGCCAGCTGACACCCGGCATGGGGGCACACTGACTGGAGAGAGCTCATATTGGTCCTCTGTGAGCGTAGGGCTTTGGTCCCAATGCCAAGGTCATCTGCTAATAACTCCTGGGACTGAGGAGCATCCAGAAGCACCTGTGTGGGTACAGGGTATGGTTTCTTTCATTGCTTCCTTGATTCACTTGCTCAGTACTCAGTTGCAAAGTGTTTTTGACATTCCAAATGTTGCTCTAAGCTGAGGGTACATAAGAGAGACAAGACCTCTGCTGTTCAACTCTCAATACGGGAAGCAAAGGAAAAAGAATGAGAACATATGTAGACCGCCCTTCTGAGGGCCGAGTGTCTTCAGAGGAGTAGGCCGACCTGAAAGGAGGGCAAGTGTGGAATGAGGAGAAAGGCGGTCAGTCGGGAAAAGTGTCTAGAACACCCGAGGGCTCCGAGGGCTCCGAGGGCTCCGAGGGCGGGGGCCTGAGGCCTGCCGCCTCCCGCTCACCAGTCGACACATCTCACAGGGGCGCCTGGTTACCACAGGCCCTAGAGGAGGAGGAAGTGGAGCTGATGCCCCCTGGATGAGTGCACACTCCGCCCCGGAGCTGGATGCAGACCCTGAGGAAGAGGGTGAAAGTTAGTCGGCTCCTTCCTTCTCCAGGGGCAGAGATCACAGGATGCCCGCAGTCTCCCCCTAGTGCCAGGTCACGTCGGAAACAGGGTGGCTAGAGCTAGCAAAGCTGTCTCTTCATTTGCTGAGGTAATTATTTACAATCCTCCGTGTTACCAAGCCCACTTTTTATTCCACAGCTAAATTAATTTTAAAATCTTCACTCCTCAGCACTCCTAATAGGAACCAGATGTGAGAACTACCTCAAAACTAGGAGAAGCCCTTCTCCTATCTCTCCCAACCTCCGTGGGTTGCAAAGGAGCCAAATGTAAACCAGCAATCATGCATGTTTCCAATCAGCACTCCAGCCTTCTCCCTGCGGAAGTAACTCCTTGGCTTGCACAAGGGAAGGAAACGTCTCGCTCAAAAAGCTGTGCCAGGAAAGGAGGGAGCAGCTCATTCTCACGATACTTAACACGCTAACCAGCCAGGGCACTGAGCAAAGGAACGCAGGAAGGATGAACAGCAGGGAAAGACAGAAGAGGCCCTGTGCCAGCAGCAACAATGGGGGAGAAATAGGAGGACTAGGGGGACACGTACAAAGTGCAAAGAGATGAAGCCACTGTGGGTTCAACAGAGGTGCAGTTCTCTCTCTTACTCGCAGTCTCTGATCAAAAATGGCACAAACAAAATGATACCCTGAGACCCACAGAGAGGTGGGCCCAGCCTTCGTGACCTATGGAAGGAGAAAATTAAATGAGCACAGCTCAACTCACAAATGCCCTTACCTTGTCTTTTGACAGCTCCCCTCCACCCTGCCACCTACAGTGAGAAAATTTTAATATTTAGCCACACCATGAAACATGTTCAGAAATGTCATAACTGCCCAGAGAAATGGTTCCCAATCCATTATCAAACTGATTGGGAAGAAAGGCAAATAAAAATATGAGATGGTCACTCTACGGGGCTTTCATTTTTCTGAGCCTGCCCATTCTCAGGAAATGTCTGAATTCAGTTATTTTAAAAGCAACTGAGCAATGTGAAGCTTCTGGACACTTAATAAAACGTTCCATGGGAATGCTGCTGACACCAGCTTTTGTTTGGGGTCTGAAACATACATGCAAAGAAAGAATACTTGTGAGAATTGCAGAGGTAGCTTCACGGCGTAGTCTTTATGAAAAGCAATGAGCACTGAGCCATTCTTCTGCTCGCGACTTATCCCTGGGAGAGTCACTAACTCGGATGTGTGTGCTCCTCACTTTCTGGTGGCAGCTCTCACCACCGAGCAACAGCAACCATAGAAACAGTCAAAACACGGAAAGACCGGAGGTTAATTCAATAAAACTCAAGCACACAAATAGCTGATAGTCTAACTGACTGAAGAGATAGTGAGCAGCTGGCAGTTCTAGGAATTACACTGAATATTTATTTTATTCTGTTTAATTTAAAATTGGAACAATATTTTATTGTACAGTAAGTTTATGTAAATTTTTAATTGCTGGTTAAGTTGTATGCTTGTTTTTAGCTATTTTAAAACATTTGTCACGTGTAGCTTTTTAAGATATTTTCCACTTTCCCAAAGCATTGCAGAAAATAGTTTAACACAGTAAACATAAGAAGTCAACAGACCATCACACTGTGTTTACAAGTCTTCCCAGCAACCAGCAACCTGCACTGCAACTTTGCTCCTGCCCCCTTCAGGCTCGGTGAAGTTGGACAAGTTATTTGCTGAGCCTCACTGCAATTATCTATGGAATGAGATCAAAATAATTCTGAGCTCATGGGATCATTGCAAGCATTAATAAAACAAGGCAGGTAGAGCAACTGACACGATGGCTGAGCCTAGTCAGTACTTGGCTAGTACTGCTCACCGTCTTCACATTCTGGCATCAGCTGGCCAGTCTACACATGTTCCCCCAAGTCCACAAAGCCCCGACTCCGAAGCCACCCAGCTCATCAGAAATGGGCAAAGGGATTCTTAAACAGCACATGGCTTGTTTTGTTTACCAAAGTCCAAATCACAGAACTGCAGTTGTCAACAGAGAATGGCTCTGTCCACTCTTGAAAAGAGCACATTTTGGGACACACTCCTGTTTGCTATGCCAAGAGCTGGTCAACCCAAGCCCAGCATGATCTTCAGCCTGTCCGTGCCCGCCACCCGCCACCTTGCCACCACTCAGTGCTCCATGGTGTCACAGTTTTCCCCTCATTCAACCAAACTCAGAAGCAATGCAGAAATCAAAGCTGGGGTCTCACAGTGCATGAATAGTTCTTCTAGTTTTCCTAAACATGAGATTCTTCCAAACAAACCTGCTCACTGGGGTTAGTAGGTAAATGTGAGCCACCAGCCACAGAGCAATGTGACATTATTTGTCAGAGCACCAAAGCTTGCTATCGTGTTGCCTCGGGGTTCGGATTCTCACAGGTTGGACAAGGCAGCTTCACAAGTCTGTCCTCTCCTCCACAGGGGATGGAGTGTGGAAAACAAAATTCAGCAGAGGTCCTTTCAGCCTGCTTGTATTATAGCAGAGATTAATTACCCTGTGGCGTGTGGACCAGGCAGGTCTCTGACATCCTACCCAGGCATCTGTAGAAATGTCTCTTCTTGGCAATTCAGAACTGCCACTGGCAGCTACTCTGGCCAGAGAAAAAGAGATTCTGCTGGCTACAATGGAAAACACCAATATTGCTTCCTTACAGTAACTTGAAATAAACCAATTAATGTTTAAAGCTCCAACCAACAGAATGTGTCCAGGCCAGGAATTGTAATGCAAAGATTTTGCCCTGAGGCTGTTGCATTCTACACAGTAATCCACTCAGATGGTGAGCAGGGATCTTCCAGTCCTCCAGAACACCCACAGCCTTACCTGTGCTCTCTGGATCTTAAGAGAGTGTGCCCTGCAGTTCACCTCTGACTCTTCCTCTTAGACCTTTGTCCAGTAGAGGTAACTAGAGAGTCTCATTTCCTTTCTCCACCCAAGGATCCTCTGGAAGGACAAAGGCTTGGAAGCAAGGAGCTTTGTCTTCTCGCTGAGAAGGAATTCTCCAGTCCCTTCTTCACAGCACTGCTGGGCACCTTGCTACTGTCACCCAAGGGGAAAGACTATGGACCTCCTTCCTATATCTCGACAGTGGACACTGACAACTTTTCTTTAAGATCTACCTCGGGGGCCCATAATATGTGCACTTTAATGACACAAAGTTAGACATACAAATTTGGGAATTGAGTCTGCCTTTATGATCGCAACTGAGCACAATATTGCCCATCTTCTATTCAGTGAGAGAATGTCCTGGAGTCGGGAGAGACAAGTCTTCTTTTTCCCTTCCATGTGATTACAGTATTTAACAATACATATTTTCTGAATAACATGGCCCACAAATACAAGCCAACATTTTCATCTGGTGCTCATCTGCTTGAAAAAATCAGAAAAAAGAAAACTGGCTCTATCTTGATTTCCCACAGAGCATCTTCCTTAAAGCTTTCCAAGAATTATTTTGTCTCTGTGTGATTTTTTCATTTACTCACTGCTTAGGAATCTAATACCCCCAACTTGTGACTTACCATAGTCCATTCTTACACTGGGGTTTGGTAAGTCACTGTGCTTTGTCTCACAGTATGTTGTCTGAAGCAACAATAATCACAGCCAAACCAGGAAGACCACAACCTCTTAGGTGCTCCTAGTCAACTCCGGGGAGCATAGACTACAAACCACTTAAAAAGAGCTTAGGAATCAGCATGAAGGTCAGCGAGAAGGTATTGCTTGAAAGTGACAGTCTCTCCTGGTGGAAAAAAGGAAGTATCAGGGTAACAAGCACACTATCCCTGTGAGTGGCTTTAAACCATTTCCTCAGAATTATGAATTCCCTGCATTGGCTGAACAGCTCTTAAAAAGCTCTTAAAAGTGGCAGGGTTTAGGTAGTTACAAAGTCCAGCAATCTTACTCCTCAACTGTGTGACTAAATTGAACATCCAGGTGACTTGCCATCAATGTTTAAGATTTCCCTTTGTCATCTCCCTCTAAAGACACAAAGCTGGAATTCGCTCCGAGCTGAGAGTCAAGTACAGGCAGGATAGAAGCCAGGACGGAGCTGGGACAGCTGCTGTCTGCATCCAGTGGTGATAACTAAGACGCAAAGAGATTTCACCTGGAAGGAAGAGACAGCAAAGGTGGTGTGGCAAATGCTGACCTGGACAGACCTGTCCTGACAGCAGGCTTTCCTAAAAGGACAAGGCTAAAACTGTCACACAAACAGCACCCGAGATATGGGGGATTGTCTAGAATTGGGAATCTCCCATTTGAGAGGAAGAGAGAGTTTTAACCAAAAAGAATAATCAATGAGGAACTTAATGGGAAGGAAAAGCAAAGCACACGATGTTGCTTTCAGTTTTCTAACCAACTTCAAGCCAGGGCAAGGAGGTTGTACTTCTGTCATCTGCATATTGTTGGGTGTGACACAAAGCTTGCAGCTGAGAGGCAGGTGGCCTTCTGTGAACCTGGCAGCAGCGTCCTGGCCAGGTGGCCCAGGGGGGCAGAAGCAATGCTGGGAGCTTCTCTTAGTTGACAGAATTGCTTTATGTTCTTGTCTTTGTAAGAATAATAAGAGCAGAGCATCTATTTTAACCCTGGAAAATACCAAGGAAATGGAGTCAGCACATCTCTTGTTCAGCAGCAGCGGTGCTGCTCTCGGAACAGTTTCCACACGGAGAGGTGGTTTCTGCAGGGCTAGAAACACATGGCGAACGTTCACATTCTGAAAATGTGTTACTGTAAAATCACATTCCCATTCATCCCCCTCAAAGTTCTCCCCTCAATCTGAGCACTCATCCCAACGCCTTGCCACTTTCCGCAGCAGCTCTGGAGTCCTCTTTCCTGAAGGGCTTTAGCTGTAGTGTCCTGCTGCCTCAATGTCCTGAATCGATCAAAAGATGAACTTTTCACGGTGTTCTGACTTCAGGAAGATCCGGGAGTGGCACAGCATCAGATGCAGCATAGGAGGTGGATGCAGACACAGCGGCACATCTCTGTGAGGCTGTCTTTTTGTTGGATGGTTCTTGGCAGGTAGCATCCACCATACATTGTTTTCAATCACAGCTCTTGAAGCCATTCAGGAAGAAGGACTCCAAGACCTGCTGTAAAAATCTCAGGAACAAATGGGATGTGTGTTAAAATGGAGGGGAGTATTGTGAAGGGGACTAGTGGCGATGAGTTTTTTACTGTAATAAATGCTTTTTATTTAAATATTCACTGTGTACTTGGATGACACTGTGTACATAAAGCATCAGTCTTTACCTTCTCCAGCCTGTCTGCAGGAATGGGGAAGTTGTAACACCTCTCACATAATCAGTTATTGCCTAGAAGCCAGCATGGCAACTGACTTCGTCCCTCAATATGACATGCTTTCAATAATCTGAAAGCTCACTACTGGCTGCAGGCTCCTGTACTGTCCTTGAAAAGTTGCAATAAATTCCAATTTCAGAAGCTGGACTTTCCCCCAAATAACAATTCTGTTTCTGCAAGGCTCAAAGAACAGAAATTCTGAGAACAAGGAGGACATTGTGCACAAAGGTCTTCCTGTCTTCTTCAGAACATGATAGGCTGTGCTGCGGCAAAAAAATAAGGCCCCAAATCTCAGAAGCACAACTCAGCAAGAAGCTTTTGCCCCTCTGGTAGAGTCTGATGTGGGTGGGCAGGTTTTCCAGAGCAGCCTCCTTCCTTTGGTGATTCACAGGAGATGGAGAAATACTGGCTCGCACCTTCTCATGCAGCTGGATGAGAAGAGGCTCCATGCACTTCAAGTTTGACACAACGGCTATCCCCAACATGGGGGTCACTTCTCTCAGACAAGATGGGGCCAAGGAGAAGGGAGAAGGCCTAACTAAAGTGCTCTCTCCCTTGGCCTGTGCCTAAGAGTCTTACACTATTCTGTCACATGGGTTGATGTTTATTGTTACTTTTAAAATACACATGTTGTATAAGGAATATACTTTGTGGTAGGATGTTTCACACATACTCTTAAAGGTACAGAGGAGAAGATGAACTTCCTGCCTCAGTGCAGGGCCATGGGCTCATTTCCTGAGATCCAGGCTCAGACTGTGACACCTGCCTCAATCACTCACAGTTAAGGACATCAACCTCAGGAGAAAGAGCTACTTGAAGCCAAGTGTGGGCCTTCCTCACTGATCTGTCAGCTACTAACACTTTCTCAGAAGCGGATTTATGAGCTGATCATACCAGACTCTTTACTGCCCTCTAAAAGGGTAGAAAAAGTAAACTACTCCATTAGAATGGCAAGCAGCATGTCATGGTGTGCTATGGATTGTATCTAGACGTCCCCCTAAAGGCTCATGCCGTCATTGACTGGATCTTTGGAGGGTGACTAGACTGTAGGCCATGGTCGCTGACTTCCTATTAGGAGTCAGAGTCATGGCTGGAGGCCGATCACTATGGGCATGACCTAGATATGGGTATCTCCCGCCCTGTTCCTTCCTTTCTCTCTGCTTCCTGTCTACCATGCTCCAAGCAACCCTGCTCTATCAGTCCCCTCTGCCAGGCCATCCAGCCAATTATGGGCTGAAATGTGAGCCAAAATAAACCTTTCCTGCTTTAAATTGCTATTGTCAGGTATTGTGTCTAAGAGAGAGACAGTGGCTAAAACATGGTGGTAAGCATCCAAACTGTGAACAACAAACCCTGGTTTACAGCACTGGTCCCAACAATTACTAGAGGTGTAGTTTACCTAAAGTGCATGAACTTCTGGTGCAAAACGGAAACAACGTTCTTTAACCCTGCTGTAAGTCTTTCAAGCCTCTGACTCACAAAGGTATCCACCAGGTATAAGATTACTATTGGGCAGGAGACAGCCAGGGGCTGAAGGTGGAGGACCGCTGGGCCAACACTAAGTGTGGAGAAGGAACTGCAGGAAAAGAGGAGGGAGCTGAATTGTGGACACACAGAAATTCAGTTTTGGCAGCCTGTTCCTACACTTCTGTCTGATTCCCATGCTTATTGGTTGTGCTCTCCCATTTGACAAGACCTGGTAGAGATGATGATAAGTCATCTTCACAGAAGCTCTGGAGTTGCCTAAACATTCACAGAGGCTTTCGGCTTGCTAGCCATGTCCACCTGACCTTGAAGGTCCCACGCAGAGCGGTGACCCAGGGCAAACCTCTGGGGGTCAGTTACCAGGACAAGGAGGAATTAACTCATCAAAATAAGGCCCAAGAGAAAACAACTTAATTCTTAAACATCCCTTGGGCCTTTCAGTGTCTTAGATTATGCAAACACAGGGAAATCTGTTTCACTGAACAATACATTGCTTTAGTTTTCAAGTAAAAACTTTAGGATCTATTCCAGGCATTATTTCCACAACCTTTTAAATACCATTTTAAATGAAAGCATCCTATTCTATCCTGCTGTTTTTGCTACACATTATATAAGGCAGAGAATTAATGAAGGCAATGGTGCCAGTTCTGAGGTAAATCATACTTTTGCATCAGGAAAAATCAGCCTAAAGAGCAATTGCTTACAATGGACAAAATGAATTGTACAGGACTTCAAGGTGCCTGAAGTTAGGCACACTGGGTTGTATCTAATTAAATCATGATAGCTTTTTGGACTGCAGCGGAATCATTTTTAACAGATTAGTTAAAAAACAAATCCGTGAAAAAAAAGACAAATCTATGATTTCTTTCATAGATTTCTTTCATAGGTTTCTTTCAGAAACCTTCCCTGTTGGTATAAATACACAGGAATCTAAGGAAGGTGAAATAAATAGTCTGCTAAAACATGAATGAAAACAGCCAATAGGTAGACTGAATTATATCATGATGTGCGTGGTTTTCCACATGCTTCTGACTTGTCTTGGTGCCTTGGTGTCTAGAACTGCTTAAAGGCCATGGCGGAATCTTTAAGATGTATTTTGAAAACCAGAAATAAAGTGAGGGCAATTGCACTCTCCCGAAATGGGATCAGATCTAATAATTTGGCTACAACATTGACCAGCTATGTGACAGTGCAAATAGCACCTAATCTTTAGCCATCCCTGTATTTCTTATTACTAAAACAAAAATAATAATGCCTCCTTCACAGGGCTGTTATGAGAACACCACGAAATTCCCCAGGTCTGTTTTGGGGGACAGAGTAAACAGCCTGCTTCTCTTCGCTGCATGTTCATCCATTCTGTCATTTTTTTGTTTACTGGAACTGACCCTTTAGATAATGTCCTTTAATCACTGCCCTCTGGGCTGTTCTCACAGATGAGATCTACATAAATGAAAATGAAGTTGCTTATCAAGCAAAACCTACTGTGTGGATAATGTGAGCTAGGTGGCATCTTAAAAATTCACTTAAAGGGACCAGGGGTTGGGAACTTAGAGGAATGATTCGTGTTTTCCAGAACAGCTGAAACTGGAGTTCCAGAGACCACTAGATCTATCAACAAGAGGACCTCTTCAGTCTGTGGTGTCAAATATAAGCTCCAACCCAAGTCACAATGGCAGGCTCTACAATCTAGAGTCAAGAAGCATCTCACAGGGGCAACTGGACATTAATAATTCTCCTGACCCCTGTGGCCACAGGCACAAACTGATGCTTGCACATCTCTTGCATTTTATGTGTAAACAACATTTGTTCATGATTTTCAAATGAGAACATTATTCATACAGTACTAACAAAACATCACTCTAAAAACTACTAAGTTGTGGGACTAAAGTTACCCCAAATCAGGACCCCAGGAGAGAACCTCCTCCCTCCCTCTCACTCTCTTCTTTCCAGGAATAATGTACTACATTACTCAATAAGCATAGCTTATTTCTCTTGGGTGCTCACTGCAAGGACACATATGTAGCCATAGTCCCAAACTGTGGCTGTCCATAATTGAAGGTTTTTGACATTGGCATTAAACAGATCCTTTTAATTCTGTGTCGTCCAGGGAGAAGCAACTTCAAACTACTCGTGATTCCTTTAGCTCTTATGATAGTGAGTAAGGACTTCTTGATGGTTTGGTTGGCTGCTGTTGATTGTTTTTTCTGTTTGCTTTGATTTTGTGCTGGGAATAGGAAGATAAATTTACCATATATACCATCATGGGTCAAACTTACCCCATCAAGAGAGTACCTTAAGTCTTTCATTATTGTTGATTGTCTGCCCACTGCTGTCTGGACTTCTTGGCCCTAGATCTGGGAAGAGCTCCCTGATAATCCAACCATTGGTTTTTTCTTTCATTGGATTCTCTTTGGGAAAACAAAAATAATTTATATGAAAGAGAAATAAAACTCAGTGGATAGTGTGGTAGGCTAGAAGTCTTCTCCACTTGCTCCCCTGCCATATTTCTTAGTGAGTCTAGTTGTTCAAGTCAGAATGCTCTCTGAATTTTTCTATGTAGTTTAAGACATAAAACATATTTTAAGTGACTATATTAGTAGGCTTCTCTTTGCTGAAACACAATACCAACACCCACAACTCTTAAAGGAGGGGAGTTTGAGTTCGCTCATGGTTTCAGTCCACGGGAGCTGACTCCACGGCACAGACAAAATGGCAGAAGGGCATTGTGGAGTAAGCCGCACAGTTCATGGTGATGGCCGGGGGACAGAGCAGAGAAGAGCACCAGAGAGGAACAGGCAAGGGACCAGATATAATACCCAAGGCCGTGCCTCCACTACCCACCCAGACACACCAGGAGCATGTTCTCTTAATATGTGAGGAGTTTCTTAGTCCAGTGACGTTGACACATCAGGATTAACCGTCACAATAACCAAACCATGATATTAATTGTGCTCTGTATTTTCTAATAAATGGTATTACTTGAGTGTTTCATGATCTCTTTGAACTTCAGAGCTATCCTGAGAGGGACCTATGGTACCATTTTCATTTTGTAGCCCTCTAAGAAGTAGGAATGGAACTAGGTCTTCCATTCTGAGTCTTATGTGTGTGAGAAATATTGTGGGCCATCCTGAGAAAAACCAACAGGGGGCTATGGAGAGAGAGATGACTTCCAGTTTGGGAAAGCATCTCTATATTCTCACCAGTTCACAAATAAATGCCCCACATCCCCATGCAGACTCTAATTCTTGGTAGCACAGGGCTCAGGAAGGATGGTGTGATAATTATTTGTTGAGAACTAATTAACACCAAACATACTGCTAGGCTAAATAAATAAACATGCACACACAATTTTAATTCTCTCAATTACTCTATGATGCAGGAATCATCACACACACTTTACAGATGATGAAACTCAGGTAGAGAGAAATGGGATTGTACAAGGGACTGTGCAACGTGGCACCACTGCAGTCCCACTAGCCACACAACGCTCCTCCAGGACATGTGTGGAGTGCACAAACACAGCTGAAGCACAGGGCCCTGGCAGCTCTTGTGGAGCTTGATGTAGAACGCTGGACTTCACTCACATGTATGGGATCATTTATTCACGGAGAGGAGCTGTAGAAATCACTGCCCATTTCCACCTGCTAAGTGCAAGAGAGGCTGAGTATAATTTGAGTCTATGCAAAAGCACAGAAACCATAACAAGCAGAGAAGATAGCCTCCACTGCTCTTCGGCAGGGACACGAGGCAGCTGGAAGGGCAGACCCATTTCCCACTGACTCCTCGTCTCTGTCTTTCCTGTCTTCCCTCTGGGAAGCTCACACACACCTTGGGGCTCTCCCCGACCTTTTCCTTGGAATTCAAGGACTGGTAGAATGCGGACAATAAGGAAGTAGAGCGTGGTAGGAAAGACTTCATAAGAAGTGTTATGGAATTACAGTCCGTCATTTCAAACAGGACGGAGCCCCATACGCAGGGTCACACTGGTTCAGCAGATACATGGCTCGGCTGGCCCCATACAGTCCGACAATTCATTTTACATGGGAGCCTTAATGCCATGATTTCAATCCTGCCAGCTCTAATGTTCAGCCAAGTGGTCCAGGGCTGTGCATTTGTGGTTTAACTCAGTCTTCTGTTTATTTCCACTGTTGGCACTCTTTAAATGGTTACATTAGCATTCATCTTTAGAGGGAAGGCAAATTAACCTCATCTTTATGGCTAATGACTACTCTCATGCCCTTCTTTCAGATCTATCTGGGAATGGGAGAATGACTCTTTCCTAGTCTTTCTCCAGAAAGTCAACACTGTAATTGAAAGCTTGGTTAGCAGGAACTTTGGGCTGGGTCAGCTTCCGGTCAGCGAGATCCCAGTCTGGTGACAGCACAGCCTGTGTGGCCCCATGCTAGGCAGAGATGCAATGCTCAAAGACAGGAGGGTTCAGGCCTGGTTCCATTAAAAGACACGAAGGAGACTAAATCTGTGTAGGCTTCTCAGGTGTGCAGCTGCAAAGTAATCTCTACTTACTGTCTTATGTATAATGAAGATACCTCCGTGGACCGCAGAACACTAAGTCTAGCAGAGTTTCCATCATCCGTTCTGGACACAAAGTCCCCAGAGAGAATGTTTGACAATTTCCTGCCAGTAGGTGAGGGCCCTGCAGCTTGACTCTCCCTCCATGTGGAAACAAGCTTCAAAATACTACATATATGGTGTCTTTCCAAAATGGAAGACTACTTGGCCATAAAGGAAGGACAAATTTGAGACTTTTGTAGGAAAGCAGGTGCACCTTGAAAACACGTTAAGTGAAATAAATCAGACACAGAAGCGTAAATATTATATGGTTTCTCTCATTTGAGTAGTGCAAAGGACTGGTGAAAAGTTCAATGATGATTAATAAACAGAATCAGGAAGATCAATCTTTTGCAAATGGGAAGGGGACCAAGAGACTGAGGAGGCAGGGAAAGAGGATGTAAAAAGATTTAAAATGTGTCCTGCACATGTACCAACTTCCTACAATGAGTGTAATCATTCTGTGTCACAAACATGAACTAAAAAAATAACAATAAAAATGGGGAGAGAGGCTCTACAGTGGGAGAGAGATGGATGAGGAGGGGAAAGGAACAGAGTCGAGCTATGTTATGTACACGTACCTGCTCCTTGAAATGAATACTCAAGTACTGCAAACATGGACTAATAAAGTAAGTAAATAAAAATTTTAAAACTCTACCAACTGAGAAAGTCATTGCCTACAGTGAAAAGTGATCTAGAGGCACCGTGAAGAGCAGAAAGACCAGGAGTCAGTCTGCTGAGAAGAGATCAGCCCTCAAGAGACTGGGAGAGGACAGAAAGGAGGAGCAGGAGCCAGCGGAGGGATCAGAGGCCTTTGTTGTCTCCACATGGTCAGGTGTTCGGAAGTCTGGATAAACCCCCGCAGGAAGTATGCTTAACACACTGTCCTGAGGAGTCATCGCTCACATTATTACCATCACCACAAGGACTTCAGAAGGACCCCTTCAGCCAGTGAAGAAACACATGTTAAGAAAGCAGACCACTGGAAGTTTAGCTGCTTTCTGTCTCCTTAATGGACTTCTTGAGGAATAAGGGCCTCAGCTCTGAATCCCTGGTACCCGACAAAACTGCTCAGAAAATAAAGACCAGAACCACTCTGCCACTCCTGAGTCCCTGTTTAAGATTTATGTATTTTTCTCCCGAAATCTACTTGGGAGGTTATAAAATGAAAACAATTGCAAAATTAGAGATCTGCTGTTAATACCTAGAAAGAGCTCACTGGCGCAGGCAGAAGCCAGGGTTTTGTGAGATAAAAACTGAGAAGCCTGCTGAGAAGGAGGCCAGAAGGGAGACAGGGCGCTGCTTGGAGACCAGATGGCAAAAGGAGCAGGCAGGGCCCTTTTCACAGGTGTGTACCAGTCGTCATGCCCATGCATTCAGATTTCTTTTCTGGAGAAATCACCACACTGTGTGCTCAGCGGGTTCTGAGTTTATGCTGTCCGAAGCTCACTGACCAGACAGGCTGGTTTCTGCTCATGCAGAAAAATCCGATTTCAAACTGTCTTTGAGTGGATTCTGGAGACTTTTCCTGAAAACGCTTAAGCATTTTTTTTTTTAATTTAAGGAATTTACATCCAGGTATGCCCAACCTTTAACTGATTTCACCATTGCGAAGGTCCCTGAGACTTGTTTTGATATTTGAAATTGATTGCAGGTTGAAATAAATTAGGAAAAATAATGGGCATAAATCATATAGAAAAATTCTATACTTATATGTCTTCCCCATAAAAACTCACTTTTAAAAGATGACAAGAAAGGTTTGCAAAGCCTTTGAATGGATTTGAATGAAGCTTTAAAACAACCATGCTAATGAGAATAATAATGAAATAGGAATAAAACACCCAAGGAAAATCTGACATCTGGGAAGTTCCTAGCTAATCAGTTTCTATAAAACAGGAACAGCCAAGGCTCCAAGAACAGTGATTTCTCTCAAAATGTGCACCAACAGCACCACCCTAGTTGAGCATGGAAATCTGCAGGCCCTGGCTTCCTCCGGGGAATCTGAGGGATGTCCTCACTGTCTTCAGCAGAACACCAATAGTCACTTTATGTCATACAAGCCCTCAATCTAATCCTAATCCAACCACCACACCACTGTGCTCTCCAATCCAGGAAAGCCAGAACACCAAAGGGTTTGAAAGGTCAAGATCTAGATAGCATTTACTGGAAAAGTGCAAGGATTAAACACTTTTAACTCATTGCAGACCAGCCTGCCCCCAGATGACATCTCTGGCTAGGTTTCCAGAATTGCCATGTATGTACCCATCTTTCAGTTAGGACTTGGATTTAATTCTCCACAGCCTTCAGCTCCATTAAAACGTTAGCGATGGGGTAAGTTAGGATTCTTTTTCTTTTCTGATGAGAATATTTTTCTTTCTTCTGGGAGTACATTCTCCGGAGCCCTCAAGTCACCCTTATCTTTCCAGTTCAAAGAGTGTGAGCTCAAAGTTTCATAAAGAAAAAAAAAAAAGATACAAGCACTCAGATTGGCCAAAGGTAGGAACTTACACATCCTGAAGACCATGTTTGGATTTCTGGGCAGGAAGTGCATCTGCTGTGACTTATAAACAAGATGAAAAGGGTGCAAACCTAGGACTTCTGTCCTGTCACTAGAAATTGTTCATACTCGCTAATCCGGTGTAGGTAGAAAGTGTCCCAGGATGTACAACACCTGTCAGTTGCACCAAGATAAAACCAAGATGTGTCTAAATAGTGACTGACTCCCCTTTTTACGACTAGGTCCTTACATACGATTCATTTCCTCCCCTGGGCCAAAGAGCCACAGTCAATCTCCCCGCTCATCACAAGTTCTCCTTTGTCTCCGGTCTGGCTCCACTGAGCTCCATCCGAGAAATCGATTCTCGAGTTACTCCAGTGATAAAATCTTTCTCTGCTAGTCATTCTGGTGAGGTTTCACGTTTGTTTTCAGTGATTTTGCACGTGTCGCTTTCGGTAACCTCCTCTTGTATTTCTTTCCTGGAAAGAATGTTCATTTGTCTGCAATTTTCATCTCTTCTCCAATCCCTCCCTTTTTGTTATCTTTATTTCTACGCTTGTCCTTATGCATTTAAGCACTGGAATGCAATAAATTTTGTTACCTAGCGATGGAATAATTTAGAAGATGATTTTTTTAAAACTTTAAACTAAACAAAGTCAACAGCATTTATATGGACATGGAATGATTCTTAAGCAGGGAACCCTTCCCTGTAAGGCTCAGAGTGCTCTGCTCTGCAATGTGGGCACTGAATATTTTTAGGCAGGAAAAAGCTAAAGAAAGCAGAAGTGAGGAAGAAAAAATCTCAAAGTGACATTCCTTGTAAGACTTAGAGCAGACAGGACTTCTTCCTTACCCTGGCTGAAGCTGGTCTATTTGGGGATGGAGCCTTACTGGGGCTGCCAGGACACAGGACCTCAGAGTGCACCCCACCGTCCAGCAGGAGCGGAGCCACTGTGCCGAGAGACTTAAAATGCCCCTTTCTCCCCGACCTTCCAACCTCCACAAGCCTCTTCTTGGCTGGACCCAGCTGGAGGCCTAGAAAGTGCAGTCTCCTGGCGTAGTTTTCCCACCCTTCACAGAGGCAGATGATGAATGAGTGACTGAGAGGAAGAGGCCAGGGACTGTCATGGCTCTGAAGTCTTCCATCCCTAAAGCTACCTGACCTTGGCCACATGAAGGCTGAGCTCAGATCCGGCTCCCAACAGGATCACTCTGAGCATTTGGCTCAAGCCACAGTCCTCCTGGGAGTCCGGCCGGGCCTCTCTGCCTCTAGTGCTCCGTGACTCCTTGTTCTAAGACAGAAGTAGCCTTTCTTGCTCAAAATTCTTCTCTTTGCTTTGAACACACTGATCCCACCATTCTTCCACTTCCTGAAGCAGCTCTGGAGTCCTCTTTTCTGAGGTTTTTAAGAGGTGCCATAAAAAATACAGTGAATGTTGCTGCCGAGTGGGATGTTTGTTAAATTGTGACACTGTGTCCTCTTCCGCCTTATGCACCAGGTCTGGTGCCATGCGACTTCCGGTTCTTCCTCAAAGTCAAAAAGACCATGAAAGGCAAAGTTGCCTTCAGCACAATGATCAGCACTGGCTCAAACATCCGTCTGGTCCATTACATCACGGCGTCCACGCAGGTCTGGTGATATGTCCTCTGGCCTACACCGCGCTGTAGGATGCGTTTCTGGCTGAGGTACAGTTTGATAGCATTTTTTACTAAAGAAAGAACCCCATAACATTTTTATGTAAAGCAGTCATTTATGGAGCAAGTAGTTTAAGATTACAGTACTTCTGGCTATGCTTAACCTGGAAAAATTTAATAGTTTTTTTTTTAATTAGACTTTTATCATTGTGCTGACACTGATTAACAGGACATCAGTTGTTCCAAAATTTACCCACACATTCATTTCATGTGTTTATTTTATTTTGTTTTCCTTTTCTCTAAAAAGCAACATTCTTCCAAATATTAATATCTCCGCAATACCTAGAGAGATGCTAGACTCTTGGCCAGTGATAAATTCCTAGCAATAGAATGATGACACAGTTCGATGTTCTTAGAAGAACATGGTGGCATTCGAATTTTAGGGAGGATAGTGGCATGTGGTGGTGAATATTCTAACACACTTTTCCTTACATATTCATTTTAACCCTGGTGTTTACAATGTACTCATTCAAGAATATTTACCAAGCAGAGTCAATCAGTGGAAAACACAAATTGAGTATCCTGATCTGAAAATATGAAATCAGAAATGTTCCAAAATTTGAAATTTTTTGAAAGTCAAAGTGATGCCACATGTGGAAAATTCCATGCCCGGCTTTATGAAACAGTCACAGTCAAAACACGGGTACACTAAAAATAATGGATACATTTAATGTGAACCCATGTGCATAAGGTGTGTATGAGACATAAATCGATTTCATGTTTACACACATCTTATTTCTAAGATATATGTAGATATATCTATATATAGGTAAATATTCCAAAATCTGGAAAAAATCAGGAATTGGAAACACTTCTGGTGCCGCGAATTTCAGCTAAGAGACACTCAACCCCTATCACCAATTCCTGAGAATACTGTCCCAATTTTGACAATTCTGAGTCACTTGCACTGTTGCCCTTTCTCCTCCAAAGAAGTCTTTTTGGCTTCTTCGATTATATACAATCGTGACCTCTCTCCCACTCTCTAATCATTCATTCTCGGTCTCCTCCAAGGCCTCTTCTCCCTCTGCTTATACCTGAAATACAACCCTCCAGGGATCTGGTTTTAAGACTCTTCTCATTGTATCCAACACACTCTCACGTGACCTCATGACTCCAGAGACCCTACACACTCTGTGGAACTCCAGATTTACAGCTGCAGCCCCTGCTTCTCTCCTGGAATCTTTATCTAAAGAGACAATTTTTGCATTTCTCAAGCTGAGACATGGTTATTACATGTCATGAGTAAGCCTTACGGAATGAAATCCTAAGCCTTTCTCCATGCTACCCTTCCTCTTTATCCACAGTCATTGTATCAATAATTCTCTTTTCTTGTCTGGATGCATGCTGTTGTTTCCCTTCCTTTCCTGGTCTCACTGCTTCCTGATCTTTCTGAACTTCAAAGAGGATCAACTTACTGTTCTGCCATTTAATACTTTAGAAACTCATGTGGCATCCCCGAATCTGTTCAGCCCAACATTTGTGGGGTCTTTGTGGTAAGAGGAGATGCTGAAGTCTACATACTGTGTATCTAGATATTTGACATTTATCAATCAAGCCAGCGAGCTGTTAAATGTGTTCTACTTGCTTACCTTGACAAATACACTTTCAGGACATGGATTCCTGGTCCAGATGTAGACTTCACAGTCTCTGCAACGTTCTCAGCAAGCATTTAGCTGCACATAGAGAAGCGTCCCTGACCAGGGTCCTCCTGTCTCCTCTCATTCTTGTCTCTAACCATCGCAGCAGGTATCTCATATACATACACAGACACTCCAGCCTTCAGTCTCAACCAACAGCTACTCTTCAAACCAGCAGATGCACACAAAGGTCCTCAGAAAGAAAAGCCCAGGGAAAAGGCCTCATGCAGCTAGAATCACAACTTCCCAATTATGCTGACCACAATCCACAATCTACAAGCAAGACAAGGAAAATACCCTCTTCATCTTGTAAGCCTTTCAGCCTGTGCAGGAGGGACATGCCCTACACTTTGTGACATGACCTGTATTTACTCTGGTTGTCTATCTCTCTCTCCTTTTATACTGTGAGCTACTTAAAGGGACTGTTCTTCTTTTTAATACCACATCTTTTCATTAGTAGTATTCAAAGTAAGATATGCATATCTCTTAGGGATACACAAAGATTCTCCAATGAACATTTAAGTTTTTCTTTTCCATTTTTTCTTTCCACAGATGTCCCACTCTTCCCTTACCATTCCACGCCTAACATGCATTATCTGAAAAAAGAGTAGATATTTGGAATGGGGCCTATGACAGGTAATTTTTTTTTTTTTTTTTGAGACAGGGTCTCACTATGTAGTTGAGACTGACCTGGAACTCACTATGTAGCCAAGGCTGGTTTCAAACTCACAGTGATCCTCCTGCCTCAGCCTCCCAAGTGCTGGGATTACAGTTACGCACCATCAAGCCTGGCTGACGAGTAATTATTTTTAAATGAGCTGATGAGGGTGGTGCCTTTGTGATAGGATTAGAGGCCTCATGAGAAGGAACACCACAGAGCTTGCTGCTTCTCACTTTATCATGAGGACACACCAAGAAGGCATTTTTCCACAAGCCAGAAGAAAATAAGCCCTCACGAGAAACCTGACTGACTGACTCTTTAAGACTTTTCAGCTGTCAGAAAAGTGATACTTGATCTATTGTTTAATATACTCGGTCTAAGGTATTTTCTCATAACATCCTGAGCAGACCAAGACCCATCGTGTTGACTGATTTCAGATTACCAATGAGTTATCAGTGTACTTGGAGTTGGGAAAAGTTAGTGTATTGACTCCTGCAAATTAGTACAAGCATAACTGCAAGATTTTAATAGTCATCTCAAGTATTGTAGACTGCAGTGAGAAATGGGACAGAGATTCTTGGAACTCCAACTCTATCACTTGTGGGCTCTGCACCTTGAGCAGTTGACTTCAGTGTCCTGGATTTCCACCAATGGAACTCTAGTCAATGTTAGGGGTACCAACTTGACTGGATTAGGTTGTTCCCTGAAAAGTGATAAAGCATTCTTTTGGGGTGTGTCAAGGGGAAGAGCTGGTTGAGAATCTGAGCAGCCCAAATGGGGAAAGTCTGCCCTTAGTGTGTTTGGTCATGCAAATAACACGGGCCTGGTAGAGCAGCAACAAAGAAGAAATGAAGACAATCACCTCTCCCTCCTGGAGCTGGAATACTCTCCTGCTCTGGACATCAGAACCCCAGTCTCTGCCTTGGGCTCCAGGATTTAAACTAAGAACCCTCTGTGCCCTGGGGCCTTTGGCCTCAGAACAAGCACCTCACCCACTCCTGGCTTCCCTGGTACTGAGGCTTCACACTACGCTGGAATCTCAGGGTCTCCAGCTTGCAGACAGATGGTGGGGGGGCTCCTCAGTGCCTCCTACTAAACACCTTCTCATCCATTTATCTGTCTTTATTCTGTCTGTTTCTATGGACTCCTGATGATTACAGATATATTGCTTACTAGCATACATGTTGGAATATTATTCTGCGGAATAAGTAAGTCAAAATGCTTAGCACAAGAACCGGCACCAGGAATTAGTCAATGTCAACTGGTCTTTTTCTTCTGTCCTCTCCCTTATGAATATCTGCTGGAAAGCTGAACCAAGCTAATGACGGACAAGAAAGTCTACCTCTTCTCCCCCTTCCTCCCAACCTTTCCCTTCTTTGGCAAACATGTTCCACTGCCCTACCCTGAGCACTAGTTTCTTGGGCAGAGTCCTGACCTCATGGTTTTTTTTCAAAGGCCCCAGGCTTCCTATTTCCTGTCTCCCTCCTCCCAAATACAACACTGAAATCCTGTACCCTTTTCTTTAATATAGCCAAGAGATGTGGTTCAGGGATGCTGTGAAAATATTAAGATCATTAACTGGCAGTGTCAGCATGGGTAGAAATGTATAAAGGAAGCAGGATGTGCATACTCCAAGATTCTTTGGTCTTGGTAGTCTCATCGCATGAGAGGAAAGCATAACATTAGACTTGGTACTTTTCTTGTACTTTGCTTCAACAATGACATACACTAGTTATGGCCAAATGTTACAATATGATCTGTGGTACTGATTTACCTTTGAGATGCACACTGGCAAAATCAGAAAGCTCTATGTACAAAGAACTGATAACAGCGCCTGATAGTTTAGCTTTTTATCTAAGCTAGGTGATATTTAGCTCTCTAATTGGAGACAAAACTTCTCCCCAGAGGATTGCAACTGGAATAAAGACAGACTCTAACATTGTCTGCTGCCTAAACATAGGCTAGCTATTTAGTATCTCTAAAGCCTCAGTTTTCTATTATAAATCATAATATGTAAAATAGATATGATAGTAGTACATACAATAAAAGCTAGTATTTATCTGGTGTCAGTCACTGTGTGGTCCCAAGGTCCTCAAATGGCGTCCTGCCTCAGGGCAGTTTATGTTATAAGGAAAATGATGGTTCTCTCCATTTGAAGAACAGCAGCACATAAACTACTAAGTAGGGGTGATTCAGTGGTGACAGCAGGTCATACTGCATTCTTCTTTAGGACAAATCTTTGTGAATCCGGGTGTTTCACAAATACTCTGATAAAAGGCAAGTGGCCTGAAAAATCAGAGTAGAATAGGAAATGCAAGTGGTGATGTCCAATCTGATATCCAAGTTTGAGAGACTTGCATGCAACAGACACATACTTCTTATTGGGGAGGAGTTATGGACAAGGACAAAAGTATATTTCATTAGTCTAGACACTATCTTTTAAAGCAGCCACTAAGTTGTTACAACATGAATATGTATTGAGTTACACAGACCTAACTGCTTAGTAAATGAAACTCTCAGAAATTTCTCTTGGTGTAATAGCATCAGGAAAAATTACTTACACTGTGAATTAGGTTTCCCATTGCTGGGACACAATACCTGATACCCCTCAACTTAAAAATTTGAGGTTTAACTTAGCTCATAGTTCAGGGGATTCAGTCCATGGCTGGCTGCTCCAAGGCAGGAGCACAATGGTGGGAAGGCTTGGAAAAGCAAAGCTGCTTAATTTATGATGGTGGTTGGGACACAGAGCAGAGGACAGACAATGTCAAAGAGGGATGAGTGAGGGACTAAATATAGTAGCCAAAGTCATGACTCCATCATCCACCTACACCCTCCAAGGAGTATGCTTATTAACCTGCTAGGCACTTGTGAACCCAGTGAAGTTACACACCATGATTAACAGCCACCCACTGTGAGGGCCCCAAGGACCTAGAACATTCTGGAATCTCTGCTGTAATCCCTTCACGTGTATTATCTTTTGTAACCCTTGCAGCACTCTAACAAGTCAGTTCCATGGAAGTTTCCAGTTTACAGAGATGAGAAATGAGGACATGAGCAGTAACAGGATGAGGTTCATTTCCCAAATGCCCAATATTCTTTCTATCCCAGAGATCTGACTCCGAAATCACCAGTTTCCAAGGAAAATATGACAATTTTGTTCAAAAAGACCTTTGCATAATGATGGCTACGTCTTCAGAGAGTTGAATGTGACCCTAAGATAGAACAACCAGCATATGTTTTTCTGCCATCTTGTCATGGGATATATTAGCTCAGGCTCTCAAAGCTATTTGCTGAAATAACCATTTTGCTGAAATTGCAGTCTCTAATGCTCCTGAAAACTGTGTGTGTGCTGTAAATGAAAGTCACCTGCACCCAAGCAAAGGGAGAAAATTGAAGATGGTCTAAAGTAGCAGCCTGAGTCCACGGACTCTAGCAGCTCACTCAACAAACATTACCAAGTACACAGCCTCTGTCAGCAGGAACGAGTCTCTATGGAAATCCCAGATAAAATAACAGTATTTGGTAAACTGTTCCAAAAGCAACATGATCCATCCATTTTTGACATGTTTTCAATCTGAAAAACAGTTAAGCTATTGCAAACTAATACAGAATAGAAGCCAAAGCAATTTTTAAAAATGTCTAGAAAGCTAACAGCTGAATCTGGGACCAACAATCTGTTGGCCATAAGATTTTCAATTGGGCTTTTGCCAGCCATGAGGAGGTGAAATTAGACAAAGATTGACGGTTCCATAGGTAACAGTCTTGATACAAAAGGGGATCCTTGTTATTCTGAGTCCCAGTGGTTACAGGTTGTAACTTCCTGTAGGAGGAAACAACAATATCAAAACACTAAAGAACTGACCATTGATGAACTAGTACTTTTCTAATCACACTCCTCCTTTACCACTTTAGGTTGATGTCAGCTTCTCTCAACTCATAAGCCCATGTCCTTCTTGAAGGCCTTTAATTGCTCATAGACACAACAGTCAAGAGTACAATGCTAATACGGCAAATTGTTCTCCCCTCAGGGATGTAAAGCTTTTAAAACACCTAAGATTGTAGGAAGCCATTGTGCATGATGTAGGAGAAACATTCAAATATTAAAAGGATCTGGCAATTAAACTGGTTAGTGGTTCTGTTACTACCACAATTACCAGATGCTCACAAAGACCTCTAGAAGACAGTCCATCCAAGCACTTGGATATCTCCACTTACCAGGCCCTGCAAAAAAAGATTCTTTTCTTACTGAAAATGATGGCTACTGTGTAGTCAGGATTCCTCAGAGATACACGGGAAGCAACAGACCCTACAGAGGAGAGAGAGAGAGAGACAGGGGCAGAAGTGGATGGAGAGAGGGAATTTTGAGGAATCAGGACACACAATTGTGGAGGTTGGCAAGTTCCAACTGTAAAGGAGGAGGCCATAAGCTGATGACGGTAAAGAGAGCTGTTTGAGCACAAGGGCAGTCAGCTAAGAAGCTAGGACAAGTGGACCCTGCAGATGAAGTCTTCGCTTTGCAGGTGGTGCAGGAAGTCAGCCTCCACGCTTCTGAAGCCTTCAACAGATCCACTGGACGGCCACCAGTCAAAACGTAAGCCTCAACCCAAAGCATCCACATCAGAAACCAATATAACGAAGCCCCAAGAGGATTCTGGAAGTCCCAGGGAAAGGCTCCGAATAAGTTCTGAGGACCAAATCCACGCCTGGCTCCTCCTGAAGATGACAATTCCTGGAAAACGTACCTGTTACAGGTGAGAAACGAGATGGTTGTTAGCGATTTCAGAAGGCCGGCTGCTGGCTTTAAATAAACTCGTTAGGAAAATGAACAACAATGGACAGCACCCCACACCTCTCTGGGCACCACTCTGAAGTCCTCCGGAACCTCCCTGCCTCTTATTCTAGCTGGAGAGAGCCTCTCCCTGGGTCTAATAGCATCACTCTTCTTCCTGCTTGGTTTTCCCCAGCATCCCGGGAGAGAGTTACCCAAGAAACCCCACTGAGAACTCGTGTATGTGCATATGACCACTGACAGAAAATTATGCCCCTGGGTGTTCCTCGGTCAGTGAGCGACAGAGTCCCAGATACTCCCCAGAAGAGAGTCGCCTGTAGCAGCAACCAAAATTCCTCCCTCCTTCCCTCTCCTGCACACCTTCTTCTAGAATACTCTTAACACGCTCACCACCTGTCCTGCTGTTCTAATTCTAAACTCTGTTCTTCCATCTATATCAGAGGATTAAAATCTTTCCTTTAAGCCAGGCATTACAGTTTACTGACGATCAAAAAATAATACTGTAAATGTCACTTTCTCCCAGGTCACAAAAATCTGTAAATTGAAGCAGGAGTGCATGGGGAGGAACTCAAATATGACCAAGTCCAAAAAGTTCATGCAAAAGAACAAACATGTCTCGTTTTTATAAGTCTCTTGGTCCTCCTAGTCTGGATAGCTGTTTTAATAGTCTCCACTTAGTTGCCAATGTTTACACTACTGTACTCTTTCCATTTTTTTTGAAACTACATTGGCCTCTTCGGGTTCTTTATCTGGCCAAATGGCTCCCTTGACTCAGGAGATTTCCAGGAACTCAACGATGTTCCTAATTATTATATGGTTGCCTCAAGCCATCTTAGAAACAATTTATTCTGCATTTCCAGCAATCCCCCAAAATCTGTACTACAGCTATTTATTGAATATCCAGAAACTCAGATTTTAAAGCTCACTTAAAAGCCTAGGGAAAATAGACAAGAAATAACTTAAAACATCAAAACTTCTGAGTCAGAGATTGTCAAGTAGTAATAATTATTCCTTCACTCCTTCATTCAGCCCAGTCAGCCCAGTACTAGGTACTACGCAATCAGACAGGAGAGGACCTGGGAGGGGACTCTCCAGGAGCCCAGAAGAAACCTGTGCCTCCCGTTCTGCTCTACGAGTCACAAGGCCACAGGGGGCCTGGAGATTAGCTGAGCAGCACTGCTCCTGCCTTGCAAGCACAAGGTCCTGAGTTCAATGCCTGAGAGAAACAAAAACAAAGAAGCAAACAAAGCCACAGGGATGGCTGGTGATCCATCCTGACCCTTCCTTGCCCAGGGATTTTGTTCAGTGGCAGACAGGTGACAATTTGACCAGTAAAGCAACTATATATTTCCTCAAAGATTTTCAATTTGAAGGTACAGACAAGGGGCCTTGACTTTTGTGTCATGGGCAGACAGCATTATACTCAGCTACACGAATAAAATTTTCTGTAGTAGTAGAAAATGAGTGTGAGCAAAGACAAGCAAGGATGAGAGTCACGCAGTGGGAGATTTTTTTTCAAGTACCTACACTTTTATGCCTGAATTTTGCTGCTCCAATTCTTTCCAGCTGTGAGTGTAAAATTCCATTTTATATTATGGTAAAAGTGGTTTTCTGTCACTTTCATTCAGTATCCCATGGAAAACATTAGTTGCTGTGAGGAACATCTTTTTTCCATTCCTCTGGTTTCTGTGAGGAAGTGTTTTCCCTGAACACACCCAGCACCCTCTCTCCTCTGATTCTCCTCACCTCAGAGGACACAGGTTAACTCAACTTATCTGTAAATTTGAGAAGAATGAACAAGCCAGGCCCAGCTCAGCCACTTTCTTTCATCCTCTGGGGAGCAAGCTTCCTGCGGTGAGGGGAAGTCTCCCTGCTTCTCAGCTGCAAGTGTTACCTGAGGAGCTGCTCCATGTTTGGAGCCTGCGTAGCCCAGGCCTCCTGGGACGTGTTTGTGAGGAAAGCTAAATCTCCTGAGGAGAGTAAGTAATAGTAGGCTTCCTTCCTACCAAAAGGAACATGTCCTTCAATCTACTCTTTGAAATAATCATAATGGAAACAGCTCATACGTACTACGTACCACGGACGTACACATTCACCCACGTGGCCATCCTCTATAGTAGCTGTACTCTTGTCATCTGTATTTTTGGCAAGGAAAGAGATGCAGGGAGTGTAAGGGATTTCCCCTAGGTTACCTGGCTAGGAAGTGCAGACCTTGGATGCAAATGCAGCTCACGTTGTCTTGGGGCCAACGATATAACCCCCTTTCCACCAAAGGAGTTACATGTGCCACGTTCTTTAGTCTTCTATTTGCCTTCCTTGTTTGTCTTGAATCCCAATTTTTCCCAAGGATATTCCTTGTAGAATACCCTTAAAAATGTCCAACACTAACATAATTGAAGCCTTCGGATAATTCCTGCACTAACTGTGACCGGAAGAAAAGCTATGTCTACTGCTAACACTAATCAGCTTTACTTTAATGTCAGTTATATTCATAGTATAGGAAATCTGCACTGGCCAGAAAAGTTCAGCTCACAAACCACAAATTCTTTTCTCTGGATCAAAGAAAGTCAACTCTGCTAACTGTTTTAGTGAGATGCAAAAGTTTCACTGGTGATTTTATATGATGCCTGTCATAAAGTTGTGAATATGTCAATTCACACTGCGTGAAATGATGCCTGGGCCAGTTACCTGTGATTTAACCCAAATCAGTCAGTTGCCCTAATGGAAAATACACAGTCCAGGGATGGTCAGTTAAGAATGCACAAAAAGGCCACCCTACACAGTTCGTTTTCCATTAGGATAAAAAGGGAATTTTCTTTTGTTCTGAAATGAATCTGTGCTCATAGGAAAGTGATGAATGCCTGAAAGCACACACACAACATGAATTGGCCAGGATACATCTTCTCCTATCAGCCTGCAGGCCGACCTCCCCTGGAGACCTACCGAACCCCTCCTAGGAGGACTTATCTTCACACTGCATTCAGTAACCCCAGGAGAGGAGGTCAGAGACTCCTCTAAGTGTATTTAGTCGGACCCTTGAGCATTACTTTATATGCTGCACTGTGAGGCAAAATCAGCCATAGCATTCCTCAGCAATCTCTCTGAGCTAACAATGCATGGAAGGCAGATACTGCTGTCCCAGTGAATCCAAATCCTCATCTCCATGTGGTGGTTAGGATGGAGCTTCAACTGGATTGGCTTTGAGATCTGCCCAGGAAACTGGTGGTGCACGCTTCTAGGGTGTCTGGGTGAGTCATGGAATCATGACCTTGGGGTCTGTGTGTGGAACCTTGCCTGTTGCTCTTTGGCACAGTTTCTCTTTTCTCCTTTCCCATCGCCACAAATAAGCAGCTTTGCTTCAACATGCCCTCCTGCCGTGATATTTCTGCACTGGAGCCAGCTAACCATGGACTGAATCCTCTGAACTGTGAGCCAAATTAAACTTCTCTTCCTTCAATTGTGAGTGTCAGGTATTGTGCCTTAGAAACAGAAAAGCTAAGTGGTATACCTTAGAACCTGAGAATGTATTAGATTATATGGAATAAGGGAATTTAAGTTTGCAACTGAAATTCAAGTTGCTAATTCAATGACTCTGAGGTAGGAAGATTATTGTGAATTACTAAACAGATCCAATGAAGTCTTATGATCCATATAAGTAGGGAAGAGATTTGGAAGAAGCAGAGATATGGCAGTGTGAGGGCTCAGCCTGAAGTTGCTGGCTCTGAAGACTGAGAAATTTGGCCATGAGCCAAGGCATGCAGATATCTCTGGAAGCTAGAAAAGGAATGGAAAAGGTTCTTTCCTGGGGCTAGGATGGAAGATATACCTTTCCAGGTCATGCCTACAGTGAGACACTCTTCAACCAGAACTCACCTCCAAACAGCAAGTCAGTTTTCTCGCCTACATAATCCCAATCACTTTTCAAAAGCCTATTTTGGAGTTCATGAGGCTTTGGGGAGACATTCAGCTGTAAAACATAGCAACCCTAAATATAGTCACGGTCAACTCTCTGGCCCCACCTGCTTAGCCAAATCTTGCCATTCCTTTCAGAATTTCTCTTACTCTTGGTCCCGGGCAGCACTTCATGATTCCTTTGACAAGATGAACTGAAGTGTTTGTTTGATTTCCAGAGATAGATCACAGGTGGCAGCATGGCTTCTGCTGGACTTACTTGGAACACTGGTACTTAGAACCCAGCCATTCATACTATAAGGAACCAGAGCTACTTGAAGACATTGTTGAGGTCATCTTATCAACAACTTGAGCTCATGTTTCAGTTAACTGAAAGCACTGCCTACCAGACATGAGCGTGTGAGCTTCCAAAGGCTCCAGGTTCCAAACTCTGAGCCCCTTTAGCTGATACCGCGTGGGAAGAAGAGCCATCCCCACTGAGCAGATTCATGAGCAAAACAAACATCATTTTAAGTCACTGTTTTACCACCACACATAATAACTATAACATTACCAATACCTAGAAACAACACAAATATCCACCATCAGGAAAACTGAAATTACGGCACATCTTTATAATGGAATACCGCCCAGTGATAAAAAGACATAATTATAGACCCATGCAATAAAGCGAATGAAGAAACCAGAAACTTATGAATGTGTATTCTATAATTCCATTGACAAGAAATTCCAAATAGGAAAAATAATCTATTGTGGGAGAAATCCAAATCCTGGTTACCTTTTAAGGGGAAGATCTTAGGACCAACTGGAAAAAGAACACAAAGAATCTTTTTGGCGTGTTGGAAATGTTATGTATCTTGATAGAGGTATGAGACACTCCAGCTGATGCAATTCTCAACATGCATACAATGGTCTACAAAATTAGCTGTGTGTTCTTCCGCATGCAAACTATTCTAAGAAAATGTTTACATGGCACTGCCAATGACAACTGGTTAGTAGAAAACAATTTGTTTAAGCTAAAAATGATAAAAACACATTACAATTTATCATGTTAGAGTCTGAGATATCTTTCTATTCTGTCCCTACAAAATTGTTATCATATGAAAATATAATTATGTGTAGGCGGTCAAAAACGTAGTTTAAAAAACTCCACTTGGTCATAAGGGCCCATGTCTGTAATCCCAGCCACCCAGGAGGCTGAAGTAGGAGAATTGTAAGTTGAAAGACAGCCTGGGCATCACAGTGAGAATATGACTCAAAAGAAATTCTTCTAGAAGTAGGTCAGGCAATTAGTATTATTTTCTGGGTTTTGAGATGTGGTACTTGTCAACTTCTTAAAATTAGCATTTTGTTATTTCCCATTGTAAATTGATATGCAATTCCTTATCTAATTTCAAATTTTTAATTATTTTATCAAAAGGGATCCCAAGATCATTTATGCTTTCCATCCACATTCAAAATACATTTGTTTCACCGGGCGAGGTGGTGCACGCCTGTAATCCCAGCACTCAGGAGGCCGAGGCAAGAGGATCGCTGTGAGTTCGAGACCAGCCTGGGCTACATAGTGAGTTCCAGGTCAGTCTCAACTACGTAGTGAGACCCTGTCGCAAAAACAAAAAATTTTGTTTCAGTTTGATGTTTCTCCTCAGTAAC
>NW_022900915.1:42996184-43011126 GCF_012274545.1 Fukomys damarensis
CTACGTAGTGACCCTGTCGCAAAAACAAAAAATTTTGTTTCAGTTTGATGTTTCTCCTCAGTAACACCCCAGCCTTGTCCACCTCACCGATAAGAGTGCTCATTGCCTGCCTCAAAAAGACAGCAGCCGTCCAAACTCTAGACTCAGGAGTGAAGTGGCAGCCAGCTGCAGAAGGTGCAAACCCCAAACTAAGCCGGGCTGGCTTTCTCAGTCGCAGGTTCTCCAAGCCGAATCCTATCAATCACCACCCCTCCTCTGTCCATCTGTTCTGCACTTCCCTTCTTCTTTCCTCTCCTGTGTTCTCTTCATTCTCTGGACTTCTGTCTGTTCTCTGTCCTTCCTCTCTTCGTCATTATTGTGGTCTCTGCCTCCACTTTATTATCATGGCTTAGAAAATGATGTAGTGATGTTTTATAACCCGAGAGACCTGGCACAGCAGGGAGTGGTGCTGTGGGGCAGAAATGTGTTAGAATTTGCAGGAAATGAGCAAAATCAACTGACAAAGTGAGATAATACAACAAGAGAGAAGAAAGAAAGTGGAGGAAAAGGAAGAAGCAAGGAGAGAGCAGGGAACAGAGAGGGAAAGGAAAGAGCAAACAAGAAACTGCTGAATTTCGTGTCTTAACAACGAACACGGACTAACTGGCACTTGAAGGGTTAGTGATGACTCTGTACGTGATCTGACACTCTGGACCCCTGACTTATTTCTATTCATTGCATCTCAAAAGAGAAATTAAGCCTTTCCTGGAAACTGCTACAACCTCACGTCAACTTGGGCCAATCCCCAGCCGTCTGATTTGCCCTTGGGCACAGGAATTGTTAACATTAAATCCCTTCTCTTGTTTCTTTCTTAAAAAAAAAAAAATAGCTTAACACCCCCAGTAGTAAAATTTTACATGCTACAGAAATAATAAAGAAGGATTATTCTTTCTTCATTGCCTACAGAATGCCAGGGGGTATTTTATGTAAGAGCAACTAATATGAACATGAAAATCATTATCAAAGAAATCCTGTCTGCTTCAAGTTTTTTTCTTCTTGTAGGTATTTTCTAACCACTCTAAAACCTCCAAATTTTCTCTTTTGCACAGAATTTAGTGTTTTAGTTAGTGCAATTTCACAGCTTAAATGTCCACAATGGATCTAATAGAAAAGGGCACTCACAGCTTATTGTATATTTTATTAAACCAATTAAAGAATTTATGGAAAGGAGGAATCAAGTTAACAACCATAGGAAACACAAAGGAAAACAAAGTCTTTTGTACCTGGGCCAACTTCTGCACAGTTTCACAGGTGCCCACAACAGTGATGTCATTTTCATGGAAGCAACCTCTCTCCCACAAAGACAAATGAAAGAACTCCTTTTAAAATAACCCCTTGCACTTAACACAGGTGGTCACATCTAAAATAAACCTCCACACTACACCTCAGAAACAGTTTTCTAAAGAAATATTCTTTTAGGGCTTTCCAAAGGGCAAAAAAAAAAAAAAAAGTGTTTCAGAATGTGCTGACTGCTCTTTTGAAGAAAAAAAAATGAAGAATATGGTTTTTCTGCTCTGATTCGAGAGAAAGGCATGCTCCTCAACTAGCGGTTTCACAATATAATTACAGAACATGAATAAACCTTTTCTTGACTTTTTAAAAATTGATTTTCAATGGGTCTGAGTCCCAACATTGGCTCCTGTCCAGCAGCTACAGGAAGGGTCTGTCTTTTGTAGACAACGTCCACAGGCTTTCTGATCTCTGATTTCTTTTGATTGTATGGATTCAGAAATGACTGTGGTGGCTGCTGACCGTCCATTTAGCCACTCGGTATAATGGTTCTATTAACATCTCCAAATCTCTCTTCAAGTCTGGCATGGGGCTTCTATACCAGCCCCCAACCTTGCCACAAACTACAAAAGCATGTGTGACCCCCTGCTTCCATTGTTTTGAGGTTCCTCCATATCCTACCTGCTGTGGGTGGCTGTTTAATCCACATTGGAGCTCCAGTACTTAAGTGAATACCTGTTGGGCTTTCTCTGCTTTTACTGTAGGAGTTGAGCATTGCTCTATGGGTTACCAATGAAACCCTCTGGCTTTCACACTTAGCTTTAAACTGGTGATCAAATATTCTCAGGTTTCTTATCTATTTCCAGAGCATCATTTGGCTTAGAAATAGCCATGCAATTAGTACTGAACCTTATATGCACTATGTGTTTGCCTACACATATACATGATAATGTTTAATTTATAAATTGGGCACAGTATGGGATTAACAATCACTACTAATAAAATAGAACAATCCTGCCAATATATGGTAATAAAACTTATATGAATATCGAAAAATGAAAAAGAAATGGACATCCATTTCCACTGTCATTGGGGTTACTATTTTCCACAGTTTTCCAGTACTAGAACATCACAGGATCTGATGCATTGTGTACCATCCCAGTTCATTATCAGCAAAGACTCTAACCCTTGCACTGCTTGTTGTTTTATGCCAGGAGCTACCTATTCTCCACTTCCAGTCATTTATGTAGAATCCCAGCCCAGCTGAGAGTGAGTGGTACAACTCTATCTCCACGCTTACTTTCTTGGGCCTCTCTGGTACCATCTGCTTCAAGGTGGGTTTCCCAAGAAGACAACTCTGAAATGGAAATTAGCACACAGGAGATTTATTAGGGAATTGATGCTCTTGTATTTAACACCTGGGGAAGGGTAGGGAGGGAAGTAGGTTGGCCAGGGAGAGAAGCCAAGTTGTGATGTGATGCAATCTCAGTGCAATGCCTCCACTGGCCAAGAGGATTCTGAGGATGCACCAGACAGGGTCCCATGTTGGTCTGTGGGTGATTTCTTTCATACTGCCTGGAAAGCGGGTATGAAGGATTTGACCTCCACTACAATCAAGCAGCTGAGAGCTATCTGCCACCACCCCTCCTAGCAGCTGAAGGGACATGTCGTTTAATTCTGAAGAGGGAGGCAAGTAGCACATCACAATCCTCCCAGGAACTTAAACTTCTTTTATTATTTAATGACCCTGTAACTTCTGTAAAAATTTTCCCTTGAAAGTATATTTTCCAAGATCAGACGAGATCAGTTGCATTCAGGGTAGATATCACTCTTCACTGTTGTTGTACTTAAAATTTTTCTGATACTTATGTTTTATTTGAAAATTCCTTTAATCCAATCTTGATAACCTGTATCTTTTATTATAGAGTATGGTCCATTTACAGTTATTGATATATTCAGATTTATTTCTACAAATTACATCTTTTTTTGTCCCAATGTTTTGCATTCATTTTTCTTTCCTTCCTTGGATTCTTGCCTTTGTTTTCTCCCTTTTTCATGAACTATTTCTGCTGTTTAGGAGACGTAAGTCTTGTTTCTGTTCATTTCAATGATTCTCTTGCAAATCTTAATATTGTACTAGTAATTTAAATATAGAAAATAACTTTTTCCTCCTCCCAGTAACATAAGGGATTTATTCTGTTTCAAATCTAGTCCCTCCTACTGATTTACATGATTTATTTTCCTCAGTATTTTCATTCTCCTATTTTTCTTACCTCCAGCAATTTTATTTTTATTGATTTATACAATCAATGTAGGTCATTTGTCTTTCACACATTTTATACTTCTTTTAGACATAAAATTTCTCCAAATTGTGTCTAAATGAATATTATATTATACTTTTTGAATCTAAGGATTCATGTTTTTATTAATTTTTTAAATTACCAGTTGTATTTCTTTATATATTTTCTCTTAACTATTTTTTCCTTTTTTTCTGGAATACCAATTAAATGTATGGCAGACCATCTCTTTCCATCCTCCATAACATATTTAATATAGCATCTTTCACATTTCCACTGTTATCTCCTAATGAATTCTTTATTTCCCTAATTTTGTCTCATATGTCCACCTAGCTTCAAAGTTCTTTAATTTTATATATAAACCTTCTATAAAGCTTTTAAAATCTGCTTGGTAAGTCTTACGGTCTTTTACTTTTTTACTAATGTTTTAAATTTTATATTTCACTTATTTAAATGCATTAAACTTATTGACTTTGAATCCCAATGTGCTAGTATCTGTAGCATTTTTATGTCTGATTCTAAAGCTTATTGTTTCTGTTGATTCTAGCTAATAGTAGCCTATCTATTCAGATATTTTGTAACTTTTTAATTGTAAATTTACACTCTAGAACTTTTATTTGTGTCAATTCTTTGAAACTTTTTTTAGAGTTTAGCTGTATTTGCTTCTGTCAAGACTGGGAGGACAAAAGGAACATGTTCACCACTACCATGACCTCAGTTCAAATCAGAATCATCTCTAGTTTGGATCCCTGCAAATCCTTACCTTTCTTTCTGACAAGGTCTCTGCACTTTTTGTTCCCTCTGCCTGCAGAACTTGTCCCTGTGTTCTTGAGGTGACTAAAACACTTCATCTTTTGGGTTTAAGCTTAAATGTTGCTTTCTGAGAGTAGCCCTTCACCGTTACCCAGTTCTATTTTCTTCACACTCTATTCAGGTCTTAATTCTTTTATTGATTCATTCATTTGTTGTAATTTTTTGCTCTTAATCTCTCAAATGTAAGCTCCAGGAGGGCAGAATCTTGTCTGTTTTGTTCATATTATCTATATGATCAAACACAGAAAACATTCAGTGATATATGTTGTTTGTTTATAAAATACCTAAAAAGAATGAGTCTGTTGTGATAAAAATCTCAGTCAAGTTAGTCCCTTAGAGAAGGCCAGAGATGTTTCCAGATTTGTAAATTCACATTATGTTAGTAACTTCCATTTTCAGGATTCTTGCAGATTAAGAACATACAGGTAATTCTATCCTAGCTATCTCTCTGGAATTGAAACCAGACAGGCAGATAAGTACTATAATCTCTCTTTCAAAAAGATCAATGTTTTGTCAAAATCAATAGAAGCGACAAAATGGTTACATCACCAGGGCAATAATGATCAGGTTTCAAAGAGTACTCAGCACCTAATACTTTAAAATAATGAGTTAAAAAATAAATGAATCCATGAATAAACAAATGTCCTTTAGGATCTATGACACATTTAATTTACGTATAGCTTGCCTGATTTCAAATGGAAATTCTGCAAGTAATACCTCGCACTGTAATGTTTGAATAGCTAAAACCACTTCAGATCAAATAATCAGTATCACATTCCACTGTGGGTTACCTGCTGCTCTTGTGAATTATCTAAATAATAAACTTTTCAAATCTAATGCTGTAGATGGAACTGTGGGCCCATAACACGATTCCAGAAAATGCCCAACCAAATTTACAGTTCTGATGACATTCTGACCCTCACAACTGCAGCACCTACTTCCAGAGTTAACTCAGAAGTCTCTAAGGAGATCTGATAAAAGGCAGTCGTGAAGGAGCGCGCATTCTCTTCTCAAGGAGATGAGGCCAGTTTTCTTTCCCCTGCTGTCGTGGTTCATATGTAGACATCCCCAGGGGCCTCATGCACTCAGAGGCAGGGCTTTCGGAAGACGCGTGGAGGACGGAGCTGGAGGCGGGGTTGGTGTCAGGGCGGGTGTGGCCTTGAAGCCAGCATCTCCTTCCCAGCGCCCCCGTGGCTCTCTCTGCCTCCCCACCATTCCCGAGCATCTCTCCTCCACCTCACACCTCTGCCATGCCGTCCTGCCTTGGAGCCAGCGGACTGTGGGCTGAAACGTGAGCCCAAATAAATCTTTCCTTTGGTCAGCTGTGGGTGTCGGGTACTGTGTCTCAGTGATAAGGAAAGTGACTAGGACATCTACTTTCCTGAGAAAACCTGTGTACAGTTCTGTCATACTCTGTGGTCATTTTCATGCTAGTGTTCACGAATGGAAATCTGATGCTAGGACAAGGCCCAGGACAAGGCCAGGCTCTTCCTTCTGTACTGTATGGTACACAGGATTATTTGATTTCAAGGACTGCTTTACATCCACAGCTCAGTATATGAGAGCTCACTGATAATATTCTCTTTACTCTGAATTGTGGAAACTCTCCATAATAAAATTTGTATAAAAATGCTATTTGATCGGGTCAGATGCTTCAGCAAAGTAAGAAGCAGGAAACTGCTATCAAATCCGGCAGTGAGGAGGTCATTGGTGGTCTTGGGAAAGAGGAGAAAATGGGAGAATCAAACCTGTATTGAGTAGGAGCGATGGACAGAGGAGAAGTGGAGGGGCTGAGGGAGCAAGGGAAGGAAGGGGAGGGGAGGGGAGGGGAGGGAGAAATGTGGGCGGGAAGATTCTTTAGGACAGGGGAAAACTAGTCCTATGCAGTAGCCAGGACACATGAGCCCCATGAGTCCAGGAGGGAATAACCGAAGGGAAACTTCCCAGGTGAGCTGAGACTTCCCTGTGTCCCGCTCCCATAAGGCAGTCAAAGCACCCATCCAGTTTTGTTTTACCTCCTTTGGGATTATCACAAATATAATGCAATTCTGAGAAAAAAACAACTTAGAACATGTAGATAAGTAAAATTCTTAAAGCCCGAGTTATCTCCTTTTCCCACATCCGTGCTCAGGCCTTTGCTATTTGGCTGCATGGTGTATGTTCTCGTATATACCAGTAAACACACGGATGCCGTCAGGTTCCGCAAGCAATGTACAGTCTAATTTTTCTTATTCAAAGTCACGCTAAAGCACCAAGATCTTTTTTTAAATGGACTCTAAATTTTATCACCTCCCACTGGCCAAATATTGTATTTAGAGAAAACGTAGCTTCAAAATCTAACCTACATAGCCTGAGGTAATCTCGTTCAGCCCCTACCCGACTCCACTTTGCACCTTAATCCTGCATCTCACTCTCTCTTCCCCCACTGGACTGTGTGCCCCTGGGTTCTTCACATGGCTGCGTCTTCTGGATCTTTTTAGCTCCGCTTCCCTGTCCGGTCAAAAGAAAATGGAATCCCTGTGTGGTGAGCAATCACGCACCCAACTTGCCTGGCACAGCTCTGGTTTCACTTGTCATTCCGACAAGATAATTAAATCTCCTGTCATTCTCGAGTGCCCTAGTTTGGATGATGAATGACAGAGTCACACATCTCAGCACCCCTAGTTCTTCCCCTACCTAGCACATGTCACACTCTGTGGTCATGAGTGCATCTCTGTTACCTCTTGGCTGTGTAGCATAATCACAGGGAATGCGGGAGATGTGTTTGTTCTCTGTTGTATGCAGCTAGGCCTTCAGTTTTGACCCTCCGTGAACATCTTCTGGTCAGAATACCAAAGAGATTGGAAAAGGTAATGAGAGATTTCAAGTCAGAAGGAAAAGGGGAAATATGAGAAATACCGATGAGAAGAGGTGTAATTCTACACCCCTCTCTGTCTCTGAGGGACAGTCTCAAAGACACACCCAGGATGGTGGGTGGTGAAGGGTGGGCTGAGGGACCTGCAGAAAGAGACAATACTTAGGAACCCTAGCAACCAGAGGAGCAACTGACTTTACAGTCATGAATGATAATATCACTGACCTGCTTTTTAAGAAGCCATGAAAAACAGGAGATGCTTTTGACAAAGAGTTGATACCTAGGCTACAGAAGGAACTTCAAAAGCTTAACGGAAAAAATCTGATCTAAAAATGGGCAATGTATCTAGACGTTTCTCCACAAAAGACACACAAATGACTGCCTGGTAAATGAGAAAGTACTCAACACCACAGATCACCCGGAAAATGTAAATCAAAACCATGGTGGGACATCACCGCACCCCAGCAAGCATGGCAATTATAAGCACTGAAGACAACGAGGCTGACAAGGAAAGAGAGAAAGGGACCCTTGCGCACTGCTGGTGGGAATGTCAGTTGCTCAGTCACGACGGGAACCATCATGGAGCAACCTTAAAACATTACAAACAGAGCTATGCCACGATGCGCAGTCCCACTGCTGGGGACAGAGCCAGAGGAAATGCAATCAGGAGACAGAGATATCCATACCTCTGTGTTCATCGCAGCATTACCCCCAACGGCCATGATACAGAGCCAATGTCTGTGTCCACGCTGATGAGTAGAGAAAGAGCCTGTGGAACCTGTACATGATGGAGTACTAGTCAGCCAAAGAAAGAACGCGTTCCGGTCATTCCCAACATGCAGATGGACCTTGGCATTATGACATCAGGTGACATACACCAGGCACGGAAAAACAAGCACAACATGATATCACTCGTATGTACAAGTAGAAGAGCTGGTTCACAGAAACTGAGAGTGGAGTGGGGACAGCAGAAGGGGCGTGTGCAGAAAAGTTAATCCAGGTGGGACTAAGCTACAGGGACACAGCAGCAGGCAGTCCTGGTGCCCAATCGCACATGAGGGTCATACAGACAGTAATCATGTACTATTTCAAAACGCTAGATGAAAGGATTTTAAAATTTTTCGCCATGAAGAAAAGATAAATGTTAGACGGAGAATCTAAGTTCAATATTGCATATTGTATATAGGTATTAAAACATTACATTCACTCCAACCCCATTAATATGTACAGTTTGTGTGGCTTTTATGTAATGTGTGTGTGTGTGTGTGTGTGTGTGTGCGCGCGCGCGCGCATGTTTTTTTCTCAACAAGCCCTCTACCCATCTGACCCCAGGGCAGACCACATTAGCCGCCATTATTCTGACCCAGAAGCCCCACCCACTTGGCAGAGGGAGCTGGGAACCCTGAATCTGAGACACACTCCCCACTTTCGTGACTTCACCCCCATTCAGCTCAGAGCTCATCTAAGCTACCTGCGCAGGTAGTTCCACCCAATCAGCAACTTTCACAAGCCTGAGGTTCCCAGTACAGAAAAGAAATAGTGCAAATTTGTGTCCTTTTAAAAACTTCTCATCGTGCATGTTTTTTGTAGTCTTTCACCTCTTGAAAAGTGAAAGTGCAGAAGATAAGACCGTTTCTGAGTCCATCTTTCACTATTCCATATAGACTTTTGTATAAATTCTTTCTTGTCCCTGTTTTACAGTGAGTTTATAATTTTGTCAATTGACTCAAGGGTTATCTGAGTGTGCTTCTTATTTTCCAAGTAGATAATTTTATTGTCTAATTATTCATTATAATTTAAGAGGTTAGAAGAAAAATCACAGTTTGTGAAATAGCAACATGTGTGAAATTTGTACTGAGGTATAAATCATTATTTCTAAATGTTGGTGGAGTTAAAATTTTTGAAAATGTATCTATGTTTGAGAGTTGTAAGTTCTTTCCATGTATTCTTTCAATCTAACTCAGAACTGTACTTGAAATTTTAAACATGAAATTTCTTAAAGTCCTTAGCCATTCTTTCTTTTCATTTGAGTCATTATATTTGTTTAATTTGATTTCTACTATATGAATGCTTAATATTATTAGCAAATAGGATTCAACACTATATTAAAGATTAATGCACTCTGACCAAGAAATACTCATTTTAGGAAAGCAGAGTATCTAACACAATCTATCAACATATTCAGTCATTTGATCAACATGATCTACTATATCTACAAAATGGAAAACTTTTATATCAATAAATGCTAGAAATGATAAAACTCAACAACCACTGTTGATAAAAATTCTCAATAGAATAAAAATAGAATTAACTATTTACTAAACACCAAAAAAAAATTACACCTTAGTAGTGAATCAGTAAAATAACTTAATTAAAATCAGCTATCACCAATACAATGCAGCTCTGTTTCAGAAGTTCTAGTAAACACAGTGAACCTTCAAGTTACAACTGACCTGACATATGAGCAACCTAGGCTATGACCAGAATTTTAGTTTTAACTTATGAACAAAGTCTTGAGTTACGACCTGAATGCAGGCCACTTGTGCTTAAAGATGGTCTCAGATATAAATTTAACCCTTGATGAGTTCTGGAAGGAACCTGACAGCATCTTCTCCTGTGGTCGATTCACTGAGAAATCCTGGGCCAGGGTCTCGCTAAGGACATTGAGATCTGCCTGGAAGACAGCGTGGCCTAAATTTATATAGAGAAGAGACTTTGAAGGCAACTGACTTACTTGAGTTACAACCAGCCCTCAGGAATGAATTGTGTTCATAAGTCAAGAGTCCACTGTACAATAAAATAAATTGTATAAACATTAGAACAGAAGAGATAAAATATATCTACGGTGGTTAATAAAAAATAAATGACAAGAAAATGAAGATATTTGTGGAGAAAAATCTAGTGGTATTGAAATAACTGATGAGAAGAAATGGAATATAAGGTAAATAGAATAAAATGAAATAACTTTCCTGTTTTACCTACAATCACATGAAGGACAGGTATTTTAAATACCTGAAAATGGCAATCGATGCTAAAAGTGCTGAGGAATAAATACAATAAGAAAAGCTCAAGACCTACATGAGGAAAAGTAGAAAATATTATTAAAGGATATAAAACGTGTACACATGCAAAGATACCCAGTGTTCATGTCATGAATGGAAAGACAGCTAAAAATATTCATTGTTCCAAAATTAACAAACTGTCATTTGAATAGGATTTTTAATTATTCTTGGTCATCATTTCATGTGGCGGAAGGAATCAAGAGATAGATACTGGATAAAAATCTTAATGTTTTACAGCTAAGACTCGCTAAGAAAGTGCTTTTTAAAGCAAAAGTATCGATGAGTAATGACCCTAAAAATGTAAGTTCAGAAGTTTTACAAAAATATCAAGTGAAAATGGGGAGAACAAGGGCAGAAAATGAGGACGTTCTCCACAAAGGAAGACACTGATCCTGGTTCCCACCCCACCCTCGGACTTTGCCAGCTCAGTTACGGATGCCACATCCACCTGGGCACGACTGAAATCTGGGACTTTCTTCCAGTCCTCTGTCCACTGCCCCCTCAAAGCTCTTATGATCTCCAGCCAGCTCTGCTGCCACAATCTCCAAGTGTGCAGCGGTTTTCCCTGTGGTCTTTTACATCCCATTCCCCTCACAGCACACGAGGGGCACTGCACGGCTCTTCTATAGTGGTTTCCCACAGCGCTTCCATCGGCATCAAAACTCTCCATTTGTTCAAAGTCTTGCAAACACTGGCTCTGGCTATATCACTAACGCCTCGATTGATGCCACTTGTGCCCCTCACCCTCTGTGCCTAGCAACGTGCTGTCCTTTTCTTAACTCCTGAGGCCACACTGGAGAAACTCCCAGTTTTCCTGACTGCTCCTGACTGACACAGGCTCTTGCCTAGCACAGCCAGGACGTCCCTTGACCACCCCACCACCCTGTTTGAATTAGCTCCATGGCACTAATGCTGCGTCATTCCATTGTGTGCTTATTTGTTTGCTGAGTTTATTTCCACATGAGAACATAAGCTCCAAAAACAGGAGACTTGTCTGTTGGACCCTGTCAGCACCAGGCACCTGATGCAGAGCAGGAGCTCAATAATTGTTTCTTGAAGCAAATAATTAAGGCCCGACCAAAGTTTTATTTTTGAGTGTTTCCATAATAAAATGTTGAACCTCTAGAAATGCATGTGCTTCAAAAAGTCATTGAAAGAATGTGCTAGGAATATCCTAAAAGCAGGGCTGTACTATTTCAAAAACAGGCACATTGCAGCCTAAGATCAAGCATATGTTAAAAATTGTGATGAAAACACAAAAGCGCTGCCTTGTATTTCCGAAGTAATCATCATCAGGTATAGATTGACTGCTTTCGTCTCCCGAATGTCAAAAAGCTGATTAGCAGCATCTAACATCTTGACTGTAGGAGACCTTGACGTATAAGCTCAGCAGTCTGTAATGATTCATATAAATTAGCTGCCACAGAGTCGAAAGGAGACATTCATTTCCTGCGCCTATTTCTAAAATGAATGACTAGGTCCCAAGCTCACCATCGGTGAGGTGATCAGTCACCCACAATGCTTGGTGTCAGTAGAAAGCCCACACTGGAAATTAACATAGGCCCAGGCCCGGTGCACAGGAGGGACGTGCAGTGGTGCGCAGAGCAGCTGGGTGCTCGCTCCGCTCCAGGATGCTGCTGGCAGGGTCATCTGGCCAGGCTTCCCTCCTCTGTCTGACTTGTAGTCTCAGGACATAAGTGGAGGTTTCTATTCATGCACAATTTCTCCAATCTGGAAGGTTTTCCTGAGCCCTATTAATAGTTAGACCTGGATGTCCCCAAGAGCCTCTGGAGCTAGCACACGGGGCTTTGGGAAGGTGGTTGAATTAATGGGTTCTGGGCCGAAGAAGTGGGTCACTGGAGGCAGCTGGAAGGACTTACGTCCCTCCCTACTTCTTTTTCTCTCTCTGCTTCCTACCCATCATGCTGTGAGCAGCCCTCCTCTGCCCAGGCCCTTCTGCCATGCCCTGCTGCCTGGGAGCTGGCAGACTACGGAATGAAACATGAGTCTAAATGAACTTTCCTCCTTTAAGGTGTGGGTGTTGGGTACTGCATCTCAGCAGCTGGAAAGCGAGCTGTCCTTGGGGATTACTTTTTCAACATCACAAGCACATCTAGGTGTTTTTCCTGATCTGGGTCACAACTGACCCACTGTGTACAGGTGCAAGAGAACACTGAGGCCAGACAGCTGTGTTGGTCCTTGTTGTGGACCTTAATGTACCCCCCAAAATCCATATGTTGAATCTGTAACTATATCTGAAGACAGGTTCTATCATGAAATTACAATGGCTGAATGAGGTAAGAAGAAGAGGGCCCTGTCTCATGTCCTTATAAGAGGAAGGGACATTGGATACTCTCTCTCTCTCTCTCTCTCTCTCTCTCTCTCTCTCCCCCTCTCCCTCTCCCTCTCCTTCTCCCTCTCCCTCTCTCTTTCTCCCTCCTATTCACCACCCCACCCCTACTCTAGTGTACACTGACAGAGAGTGAGGACAGAGTGAGGAAGTAGCCAGAAAGAGCTCCCCACTGGAAACCCAACCTCTCAGTACCTAGATCTGCTCTTCCAGTCTCCAGGGCTATGGGAAAATAAGTACCTATTGTCCGGTCGCCCCATCTGTAGCATTTTGGTGACAGCCCTAGAAGCTCAAGACAGCACCTCCCAACCACTCTGACTCTAGGACTCCAAAGTCCCACCACCTCCCTGTATCCCTGCCCTGCAAGCCTATAGCCCTGCCTCACATCCAAGGCGCTTTGACTCTACTGAGACAGTCTCTGTGTGTGCCAGCTGCGGACAGGAAGGCATAGCCATTAAGTGGGGACGCTTTACAACACAGTCCCCCAAACAAAACCTAGACAGCAGAAGGGGCTCAAGAACTGCACAAAGTTGCTTTATTCCAATAACATCTACATTAGAGCAAAGCTGTTGGTTCTGTATTACATAATTTCAAATAAAAGTTGTGGGCTAATTCTCAAGTGCCTTTTCTAAAAAAGAAAAGAAAACCTGTAAAACCTGTTCTCATTAGATGCTAACACTATGCCAAGAAATATTCTTCTCTTTCTCACGCTATCAGTGAGAGCTGCTTCAGTTCTCTAACAAGATAAAATGCAGTGTGAAGGGCAGGACACCAAGACTGTCCCTGTCTGGAACCAAATCTGGCAAAAGGAAGAAGCAAAAGTAACGGGAGAGATACGCAATGGAAAAACAATGAAAGGAAAGTGCAAAACCACAATTTGAAAATAAAGGACATGTTCTTCCCTTAAATTTAGCCTTAAAAATTGCCTTTGAGAAAAATGTACAACACTAATCAGTAACTTGGGGATAGGAAAACAGGCTGAACCTGGAAATTTACCTCTCCATCTTGGAATGCAATGATTAGCCAAAGAACAAAATGGATTTATGCTTCTGGGATTTAAGGAAAAGAGATAATGACAGATCCTGGTGCTTTGGCATCTAAGGGACCAAGACACAGAAAAAGAAGAGAAACCCATTTTCAAAAGGACTGTCAGAATCAGAATACAACAGGCATCACCATCACAAAGAACGAAGACACAGTCCAAGAACTGCATCATTGGGTGATTCTTTCAGTACGGACACATCACAGCACCTCCCTGCACACAGCTAAATGGTAGAGTCTCTTACATGCTTCTAAATCTGTATACCATGTTGCTGCACTGAGTATTTTTAGCTTTTGCATTGTAGTGATACTTGTGTATCTAAACATAGAAGAAGTACAGTAAAAATACAAAGCAGTAAGCATTTACAGGTCCATTAGATCTTATGGAACCACTGTCCTATGTGAGGTCTGCTGTCAATCAAAACATGACTGACATGAGACTGGACCTTGCTCCCGTGAAGGCCAAGAGACCAGGAGCCCAGCTCCCCATGGGCGAAGACACCTGGGATTCAGAGTCAGAGTCAGCCAGCTGGCTCCTAGCACCCGCCTGCCTGCAGCAAGCGTGATCCTCCAATGGGTCCACGATTCTGGAAGGCTGTGCCTGAGAAGGCTGAACCCTCAGCAAAGGGGAGCTGGCCGAGGTGGCTTCCAGCCATGAGTGATGCCAAAAGCAGAACGAAGGACGTTTGCCAGGAGACCACACTCTGGTCCCAGTGCCTTGAGCTGTCACAGACACTGCCTGATGCTACCAACGAGAAGCTGGAAGACATCAGCACATCTACTAAAAACTAGGAGTTCTTTCATTCTTTGTAAATTGAGCTTTGATTTGAAAAAGAAAACTAACCAGCATCAATATGGAAACCGAGGCAAATGCTAACTCACAACGCTAGCTCTGACTAAAAAGTTCGTGAAAAGCCACTCTGTTTCTTTTGTTTCTTCTCTCTACTGGTGCACAATTTACCTAATTACTCTACAATCTAATTTGAAAGGTGGGCAAAGTTAATATCATGGAAAGATGAAAACGCCAGTCATCTAGTTTTGAAAAATACAGCCCACCGGTGGCTGAGGATGTGTAAGTGAGAAGCATTTGTTCAGCCTGTAAACCTGTGCGGTGAGTATTATACAAATGTTCGCCCATTTGTATCTGGATGTTCTCCTGTTAGGGACCTGATGCTGCCATCCCAGGCTGTATTCCCTTGGTTCTTAAAGACCTCATGCTCTTATCTTTAGTCCCCCCCCCCCCCCCCCCCCCCCCC
>NW_022900915.1:43011141-43166428 GCF_012274545.1 Fukomys damarensis
CCACAGCGGTGGAGAGGTTAAACCTGTTTCTCCAGGACCAAACCCATAAAGGGCAGCCCGGCCTGTGATAGGTTAAAGGTAGCCCACTCCTCATGAATAAGCAGTAGCCCACTCCAAAACTGATAAAAGACCTTCCTTTCTTTGTTCTTCTCTCTTCCCTCTCTCCTCTCTCCTCTCCCTAACCTGCCTTCCCTAATAAAATCTCCTGTCGGATCTCCGTGTCTGGCCTAGTTGCTGAGTGTCACTGTGCCTCTACATCTCTAACCTGTAAAAATCCAGCAGGTTATTATTTACAACTGAAGTTCATCGAAGACTCACTTTCCAATCAAGGTTATAAATCATTAAGCAGTACTCTGTGGCCACTTGTGCTCTCTTGAGTCATTATATGCCTTTCGGGGTGCAAAGACAAAGGTCAAGTGGCCCACTGAGCCCCCAAATGCATTAGTGACCTCCTCTGACAAACAAACCCCAGCGTTCATAAGGGGATGGCTTTCAGCAGGGTGTTTAGATGGAGTGTGAATTTCATAACAATGGCTTTTCATTGACTTTACACTATTGTGAAGTAAGAAATGGTGTGAAGGAAGGAAAATTCCTAGAATAGCCTCCTCCTTCCTCATCTGATCCCTGTCCAGCATCTCGTCCCTGAGATGACCAGGGCAGGTGACCAGGCTTCCCGGCACCACATACCCTGTGCTGCAGGACTGGCTGCAGTCGGTAGTTTCCGTCCTTTATAGTGTCTTTGTCCAAGATTTACAATGCCAGGATATAAATAATAGAGCGCATTGATAGGAAAAAAGACAAGGAACGTTTACATGCATAAAGCTGGTGTTAGTCACTTTCAGAAAATGCCTTAGTTTTTAAGATATGGGTTCCTCTTTACACATTGGCCTTGGGATTCGGAAATCAAAGGCTATTTTAACAGGTCCACTGTGATTGACCTGACCCGGCTCTTCCTCGCTTTTCACTCCCCTGGGCCCTGGCCGCCCTCTTTGCGTTGTTCTGAGCCACCTCTCGGATGACTGGGTGGATGTGGAGAGCCAGTGCAGCCTGAGGTCAGGGGCCTCAGAATAATTCCTCTGGAGCTCACGGCAGGGAGGAGAGAGCAGACGGCCAGGAGCACACCGTCCATGGAGCAGCCCTGTGGACGGTGGGAAGGAAGCTGTGAGAAACGTGGTCCTCCCTTGTTTTTGGTCAAAATGCCTGCAGCCTCCTGAGAGTGACAGAAAGCAGCACGGAAAGCCCCAGTGCACGGCGGTGTGTGACACGCTGCCTCACAAAGAAGAGGCGCAGCTCACGCCTGTGCCCGAACTGGGCCGCTGTCAGGAAGAGCAGCAAGAGCGGTCCAACCCTGTGTTCTGCTCCAACTGTGGGCGGAGGCATTCCCTGAGCTCCGAGACGTTCTTCAGAGATGCCATTAAATGAGAGGGAGAGAAGAACGCGAGGGGAGCAGGAAGGAGGAGCTGACTTTGGAAATCATGACCTCAAAATCAGTTGAGGAAACCAGAGCAGCGAAGGAGGCTTGGAGACCTGAAGGGTGATTAACGCGAAAGACAGGGATGGGAGATGTGTTTTTGCTATGCGTATGTAGGCAAAACCAACTGCACTGCTGCAACCTGCGGTGATGCACAGAAGAGCAGTGATGCAAAACAGGAGCAACTCACATGTGACTGCAGGCTCCAGAAGAAGCACAATGCACTGCTTTAGTCTGCCAAGGTAGAAAAGTTCTGTTTTACCTGTCGAAAATATGGTGACACCACATCACACAAATCACACAGCTGTGAGATACAGACCACAGGCGTATTTGTTCTGTGACAGAGGGTCAACAGTGCCATCATGGAGTAAGCAACTTACCACAAAAAATATGTAATTGCACACATTTTAGATCACATCTTACCTGGCACTCCTTCCACATGCTTTCCCCCAGTTTTATGTGTCCTAAATCACCTGGAGAGAAGCAGGCAAGCCACCACTAAAAGGGTGACATAAGGGGGAATGGGTATAGTAATCAATTAAGATTACAAATCTTATTAGAGCTGTTCTCTAAGCCCCAAATCTAACATTGTAAGTGCTATACGGCTACAGATGATTACAAGAGAAAAGATGTCTAAAGACTGAAGTCAAGGACATCTTTGTTCACGGGGATGGTGTAGATGCAAAGAAAAGGAGAACTGGAAAAGAAAGAAAAGGGAAAATCAATTCACAGAAATAAAATGAACATCAAGCTTCCCCTCACCTGGTGGACCTGAGTCAATGAAAGGGGTCTCGAGCCCCCTTTGGGGCCCCTTACCCAATTATGCCACTCATGCCCCGAGAGGTCCGGCAGGAGATTTTTATTATAAGGAGGTGAGCAGGGGGCGGAGGGCAGAGAGCGAGAGAGCGAGAAGAGGAAGTGCGGGGATACTTACAGGGTGGGCAGCGGAAGATCCTTCCTTGGGAGGAGCGGTCTTTGTTATCCTATCGCAAGCCAGGTTGTCTTTTGAATTTCACACCTTGGAGCGGCTCTAGTTTCGCGCTTTACAATTTCGGCGGGAGAAAGGACTCAGAGTCGGGAAAGAACCCGGAAGTAAGATATAAAATGGCTGGGGGGGTTATATTTTAACATGTGCGATCTCCTAACAGTCAACAGCTGTCAATGGTGTCAATGGTGCTGTCAATGGCGCTCAGTGTTGTTGGCTGGACCACATTAGGAAGAAGACAGAGGCAGACAAATACAGCAAAGATTTAGTTCACACAAGGTGAATACAAATATATAATAGGACCAAGGTCACTACTAATAATTGCAGAAAATATCTACACAGTGAATTCATGAGGGAAAACACACATCAGAAACAAACATGTGACAACGAAGTCAATCTTACCACTTGGAACGAAGAGACAGAACTGAAAATGAAAACCACTATACAACCACCACTGTTAACCAAAATTTTGCAAAAGGTGAAACTCAAGGCATGTTTCAAGAGAAATGACAGTATTCATATGTGCTCAGAGGTTGAAGATGTGTATCAGCATTCTGTAGAGGGTATGGCAGTACACAAGCATTCTATACACACTTACACATACATACAGTATGAAATGATCATAGCCTTTGGCCCATTAATTCTGTGGCTTGGAATTCCTCCAAAAGAAATCACTGAAACTAAAAAGACCATTTGTATAACAATATTCATAGCCATGTCAAGAATAACAGGAAATAATCCAACTATTCTTTTGTTATTGAATATATAATTATGACCCATAATTAATGGAACATTATGTGGCATAACAAAATAAACTATGCAGTAATATGACACTGTTAGTGAAATGTTAAGTAAAATGTGGAAAACAAAACTGTGCACATACTTATTATGCCCATGTGAAAACAAGCTATTATGAATAAATTGAAACATAAATATTATGAAAGGAAAGACAACCTTGTCAAAATGTTGATTAGTGTAATTTATTTTTCCCTGTTCTTTCTAAATTTTGTCTCAACATCTTTAATAATGTTTGAATTTTTTGCTAAGGAATGAAGAATTTTAGCGTTTTTTTGATAAACAAATATGATGAAAACAAGATCGGCTGAAGGGTTATGAGCCTAACATTATACAATCCAAGTGAAAGGCTGGTGACAAATCCCAGGTCAGAACAATCAAAGGCCTGGATCGGGGCTCATGAGAATAGAAAATAAAAATTAATAATGGGGGAAATGCAATAAGAGCATATTGAGTTCTGGGAGAAAAATGAGTGGACCATCTTTCTAGCTTTCATGAATAATGATTATCCTTGATACTTTAACTTCATTTACTCATTCAACAGATATTTTTTGAGTACCTAGTATGTGCCATGGCCATTATTTCAGGCTCTAATCATTAAAGGAAGATTTATGCTCTTGTGGGGCTTATAATCCATTCTTGTGGAGGAAGAAAGAATAAATAGTAGAAATGTTAACAGAACAGATCAATAGATAGAAGAGAAAGGATAGGCCAACAGTATCACGTGGTTTCAACTAACTGCTATGAAAAACTTGGAACGATTTGTCTGAGTGACACTTGGGGATGTATCATTTGACACAAGATCTACACTTGGGGGACTACATAGGCAATGTATACCTGGGGTGGGGTGGGGAGAAAGCAGAGAAACATTCCTTGGTAGAGAGAAGCTCAAATACACAAGTCCAGATTTAAGTTTAGGATTTCTGAGGAATCCAAAAGAGAGAAGAGAGGAGAGGTAATGGGGGTGTGTGAAAAACAAGAGTTAAAAGAAAAGAAAAAAGGAAAATAAGAGTGGTCCAGGAAGGAAAAGACACAGTTTCAAGTCTGGCATAAATCAGAGTAGGAAAGAGAGGAGACTTGACATGCATTTTCTTAAAAAGGACTGGTGCTGTGTGAAGAGCAGATTCCAGTAGCCAAGGGCAGAGGCGGAGATCTCAGCTAACAATGACAGTGACAGTAATGAGGGAGTCATGGGTCTGGACAAGGAGAGTGACTGTAGAAACAGAGCTAAGTGGACCAGTCACAATCGCCCTGGGAACACAGTGACAGGGCTCCCTCTGGGTTGGACAGCAAGGCCCCTGGGGCTCAGGAAAGTGGAGAATGAAGAGCCCAGGTCGGAAAGGTGCTGTGACCCAGTGCCCCCAGAGCTGACACAAGGCCAGCAGCCGTGCCACAGATCAGACACACGGCTTGCACCCAAGCTGCTCATTCCAGAGAAAAGCGAAGCATCAGCTCACACCAGAAAGAGCCTTAGGCCGAGTTCACAAAGACCTTCAGTTGCAAGTACACCACAGCTGCCAGGAAGGACAGGGCCTGGCTTACGTAATGCTTGAAACATCTAGGACTCCAGCCACCTTTCACGCACGACCTCACTGATCCCCACAAAAATCAATCAAGCTTCTGATACCCATATTGACAAGCCGTAGAAAATTAGTCTTCTGCAGTTTGTTTTTCCTTTATTCCCATGGTAAATCCTCAGGTCAAAGAAAGAAAAAAACACATAAAGATCACCATCATACTAGCTCTCCCTCATTCCAATTTTAGAAGGATACTGAGATTTCATGGTGGCCCCAAGTTCTCGGGAAATGGAGTTTCTCCAAGTTTTATTCCCGAAACTTCATTCCCTGAATAATAAACTGCTACTTGTTTGTGGAGAGCAGGACTTAAATAAAATATCAAGACTCAAAAAATCTATCCCACCTACCACTTTCTACATTATTTGGAAAGTTATTCTGAATTTCTACCTTGAAATTTCCTTTCTCAAAAAAAACTTGTTCAAAAACCTCTAGGGTATATGGAAACTCAACAAAGTTATCAACTAACTTTTTTGCATTTAGACATACAACTTGATGGGCAAGGCAGCCCATAGAAGGGTTTGTAAGACTCTTTTTTTATTTTCTTCAACTTTTGAGATTTTTTTTACCAGGCAGAGGGATAGATCGAAAGACTGAAATGGGAGATTTCACCACAAAGGTCACTGGTTAAAACCCAACACAACTCAGCTAGAAAGCAATTAGCATCTGTAGGTCTTAGTGAAATGTATGGGGCGGGTGGGTGGATTCAATTTCTAGTAAGGAAAATAAACATCTGCAATTGCGGGGGCATCAATGAGGGCCAAGGATCAATTGAGTTGTTTCACATCAGTGATGCTTGGTGGCAGGACCGGCTGAGAATTTTCCTCAATGATAGATGAGTGCTCAAAAATAAAAGCAAGGAAGGCCACATTAATGCATACATGAACATATACACATTCACACTGAATATGATCTTAATACCTGTGAGTACCCTTGAAGATTCATGACACCTAGCTCTGCGGGGACCCTGCATTTGCCAGTGCCCCTCCTGCACAGAATTTCTTCCTTTAAAGCATGATGATACAAGGGAAAGCATTGCAAGGACTCCCTTAGGCACTTCTCAGAAATGTTTGCATGTGCTCCTGGCTTTTTCCATGCTCCGTGTCTATTAGGAACCATGTGAGCCCTACCCATACCTTCACACCACAAGTTAACTGCTTTTCCACTTTCACTGACACTGAATCCCTTCCCCACCAAACGATTCTTGTACTGGCTGGAGCACTGGCTAGAGTCCTTTCATGAGATTCTGTCTTGTTAGCCTACCAAAGTTAATAAACTTCTGGACCTTTGGGGCCATCATCCTTGCCAAGGACAGAAAGTCAAATCGGCAAGGGTTCCTTGTAATGTGCCATTTTGCTAAGCTGGTGACTTAACTAGGTGCATGGTGTTGGCAGAAATCATTTAGCCACTGGGTGAAGTCAGCTGACTGCTCAATCTTTCCCCCCTCACTGTAGCTTTTATTTCCTCCAATTACGTTTCATGGCATCAAGTCAGATTTGCTGCATTTCATGGGATGGAAATGTATTATGGTAGTATGTAAGATCGGCAGCTTCCTGGGGACTTGAGAATGTCCAGCAAACACTGAGGAAGTGCAGAGTTGGGCACATTCGATACTCCCGACACTCGGCAGGACCCCGGAGTGAAAGAGACGGCCTGAACTTCGCCTAGATCTCCACGCTGGGGAAAATGGATGCTATTGCTGAGGGAGGAAAGTGGGGAGGGGGTGAGATTTTGACTGGAAGGTCTGGTATGAGAGAGAAATAAAAAGATATGCAAGTGGAAGGCGGATCTAGAGAAAGACTGAAAAAAAAGAACTATAAATGTGGATGCCTTCAGCCCCACAGTAAAGGCTGAGGGTGCAAGAAACAGCTCTCCTGAAGGCTCCAAGCCATGCAAAGCCAGCCCTTCATGGAGTCTCGAGAGCAGGAAGGTGAGGATTCACACACCCAGCCACAGTTGGACATGTCAGATTCCCGTATACTGTTTTTCTTGGTATTACATATTTTTCTCCTGAGAACCCCTGCATGGTATCTTCACATTCAATTCAGCCAGTGAAAGAAACTCAAAAGAGCCCCACATCGACCACTTGGCCATGTGAAAGCCACATCTGGACAGGTCACTCGGTGAAGGTGCCACCACAGTGTCTCCACTTTCAGCAGTGTCACATCCTTATTAGTGGCCATTATGGGGTCCTCTATTTTGCTCCAGACTTTGGCAGAATCTAACTGCCAAAGTACACAAACCAGATTCTGAAAGCAAAATGTTAGTTCATCAACTCATGTCCTATTTCCTCCACTTTATAGGAAAGTTTTCCATTACAAATTCAATCTCTCGTTAATAGCTATAGGGCTATTTAAATTTTGTTTTCTTTCATTAAGAGTAGGGGTATCATGATAGCAACCTGAGGAAAAGCTGGTATTTTTATAATATCTAACAATATGAGAAGGAGTTTTTCTCCGAAGAAGTCTTTTGTTAAACTCTTCCCTTTCTGGTGACAATTAAACCACCATGAATGTGGAGTCCCGAAATCTTGGGTTTTCCTTCTAACACAACACAGATGGAAGATGTGCCTCTCTCTTGGAGGCCACACTGGGGAGAGGCATTTCAGCACTCGAAAGGTCAAATCAGAATTAAGTTGGTTTCAGTAAAATGAAACCAAATGAAAACTTTATGTCCACCTCCCCCAAAACCAATTTTTAAGTTCTTCCCTACAGACAGAGCTGGGCATGGAATCGGGGCAGCATTACCAACCACAGACTCTGCTGTTTATAATCTGGAAAGATGTGTGCATTCGCTGCCCAGAAAATTTCAGCATGAAGCACCTAGAAAGAGCTTTGTGAATGTTGATGGAGTAACCTAGCACTTTTCCTGCTGGCTGATTCAAGCAAACAGTGGGAGAGGTTCAAAGAGATCATAATCAATAAAAGCTCTCAGTAGGTGTCTAATTCAACATAAAACATCAGGTGTGGACACTTCTTCATACTTATGTAACTGGTAGCACCAACTACTGCTGTAAAAAAAAAAATTATAGTATAGTGTGGATGTGACCCACAGTAAGCCAATCCTACAACATGGTCATCACACAAAGAACACTTTGCCCTTGAAGTGGTAAGCTGTGAAGCCATGTCATTTATGAAATTTCATCAGCAATTATCCTTTTGAAAATTTATCCTTTAGGAAATACTTACTTATAAATCCACTGTCTTTCACTTCTATAGGCAAACAGAAGATAATACATCCTATTATTCATTCTAAAATCGTCTCTTTTTTATTCTGTTATTCCAGGAGTTGTGTAAATCCATTTACTTTGTTTATCCAGACTCTGGTTCCGTTTGCCATCAATGGCTATGATCAAAGGTAGAAGACTTGCAGTTAGGACCTGGCTCTCCGATTCATGCCCAGATTCTTGTCTGGAAACTTTCTGACCCTAAGCCCTAGTGTCATAGCCCATGAGTCGGTGCTGAAACAGAATGTCTGAGACCAGATAATTCCTTTGAGCAGAAGTGTATTTGGCACCAGGTTCTGGAGGCTGGGAAGACCGAGGCAATGCCTCTGGCACCCGTGGAGGACTAACTGCTGCATCCCATGTGGAAGGTTAAGGGCAGGAGGAGAAGAGAGAGAGGGCAAGAGGACCTGGACTTCTGTGTCCCCTGCAGTGGTGACTACCCCACCCCTGCGGCAATGCCATCGATCCATGAATGACTATTTGCTTCTTCCTAGCCCCTCTCTGCACTGTTACATCAAAGATGATTGTTTCCAACCAGTAGGCCGTGGGGAGCACATTCCAATCTAACCACTCTGCCTTATCTGTAAAATGTGAGGTGTGATTAAAAACGAGGAGGAATGTTCAAGTATCTTAAAATTCATTGCCATTCACCTCCCTCAGAAAGCCCCTCCTTGCTTTGAACCCACTCATCCCAGGGTTCACACCTCTTTCTGCTGCGGCTCTGGAGTCCTCTTTCCAGAGTGTCTTTAGTTGGGCTGTCACAGCTGCCTCCATGTCCCAAACTGACTCAAAATGTTTCCCTTCCGTGGGCATTTTGACTTTGGGGAAGAGCCGGAAGTCCCACAGTGTCAGGTCCAGTGAGTAAGGCGAATGAGGACACACCATGATGTCTTTACCAGCCTGCCTTCCTGCTGGATGGTACTCGGCAGAAACATTCACCATATTTTTTCACACACCTTCAAAAGACACTCAAGAAAAAGGACTTCCAGAACTGCTGCAGACAGTGGCAGGAAGAGTAGGATCCGTGTACTCAAAGCAAGGGACGGTACTGTGAGGCGGAATTGTGAGAATGTTTCTCTGTGGTATTAAAACCTTCACTGAATGTCTGGGTCTCGTGGGTGTGATGAGGGGGGGGGCAGGGTGTTGGCTCTGCTTTGGATGTGGCCCTGCCCAAGGGTCCCATGAGGGAAGCGTGGTCCTCAGAGTGGTGGCAGGAGGTGGAGGCTGGGGGAGTCCCCACCTCACTCAGGGGGAGCCCTTGAAGGAATTGGTAGAACCCAGCCTTGCTGGCTCCCTGCTTCCAAGAAGAGATTTCTTCTCCTGCTGTCCGCCATGACGGAATAACCAAGAAGAAGAGCCAGAGCCTGAGCCCTCCACTTGGGCTTTCTGCTCCAAAGCCGTCTGGTAAATTAGCATCTTCCCCTTGTGGAATTAGCCTCCCTCTAGAACTTAACGCTGGTGACACAGGTGAAATACAACAGCAGAAGACTCTGGGAACAGAAAAGTTCCACAAGCTGACCTGAACTCTCCACACAGCTCAGAGCACCTGGGCTTTCGTCCTCCAGACTCAGCGCTCTGCAAGGCTCGGGAGAGGAGTTACGCTTTCTTGTTTCAAATTAATAATAACAGCAAGAGCCAAGATGTGAGCCATTCCAAAGCGCTCAGCTGACTTCAACCTCACAGTGACTTTCCAAGGATTTTACAGAAAAGGACACTGAGATAGCACAGCTAAGTGATTGGCTCCAGGTCCCTCCAGAGAGGTCCTCAGTGGCCTGCCTTCACCACTCCTGACCGAAGCTTCCTCTGGGACAAACGTGACAGCGCGAGCCACAGCTCCCCTACCCAGGCTCGGATCGCAGTGCTCTGTGTTACATCTGGTAATCCACATGTAAGAAGCACACTGAAGACACACTTCACAATCCGGAAACATCTTATAGCAAAAGATACCCATTAAAGTATTAATAAGGCTGGACACTGCATCAACGCTAAATGTTCATAAGAATGGAATAATTTTTTAAAGTGCCACTGAAAAAAATTTCAATGGTCAATTATATCTTCATTTCAAATTACATTTAAAATAATGTGTCAGAACCTTTAAGCAATTGTGGTGTAATGTTAAATAAAAAATATAACAAAATTTAATTCTCATAATTATACAAAATGCACACACACCACCATTAAAAGGGATGAGAAAAATAAAACATTTGTTTGATTTTTAAATTCCTTTTAATTTTTTCATCTCTGGCTTCTAAGAGTATATATGAATTTATATTGAAACTATAATCAATTTTGTTTTGCTAATTTTGAACAAATTTTCCTTGACATGGTTATGTCGTGTTTTGCAGACTGGCCTGACACTCTGTCCCTGCCCCGTCGGTATGGGAGAAAGGGTAGAATAAGGACACAGAACTACACAAAATGCCCAAAGGGAGCCGTTCCTAAGGAATGCATAGAAGGTGTACCAGTGAGTGGAATACGGACAGCCAATAAAGAGACAGGAAGCAAAGAAGGGATGCAGGTTAGAAGAGGGGCCGACAAGGGAAGGGAGAATGTGGTGCACTTGTGGCCAGAAGCTCAGCTCTCCAGCAGACCCGGGGGTGACCCTGCAGGGCCAGGTGGCACTGAGCAACCCTGACCTCGGCGGCGAGGGAGGGGACAGACTGGAGGATGGAGACCTCAGAGACGCCAGCCCAGGAGTGCAGCCCATCCGAGAAAGGTAACATCACCCAGAGATTAGAATGGAAAAAGCCTCCATGGCCCTCGGGGCCAGGGGAGGCGGTGTGTGGCAGCCAGAGGGCTGGCCACTGGGCCTGGCAGATGTCAGACTGGAAGTCAAGCCAGAGCTGCTGTTGCCAATTTTCAGGAAGCCAGAAGTCCCCACCTCAGCCCCATTACTGGAGCCATGGCCTAGACATGCTTGAACCTCTGAGGCTGCAGAAGTGGCTGCCATTGCTGCTGCCATTCCTAGGACCTGAGCAACAACCCAGGAGCACAGATTCTCCCACTGCCGCTAATGCCAGTGTCAGGTGCATGCCGCCAACAGCGAGAAAATGGCTCTTCCCTTCCTCTGTCTTCTGATGTCTGACTTCTTGCTGTTCCTTCCCTTAGTAAAATCCAACGGAACGCCTGCTGGCCAAGGGGCTGAGAAAAGCAGGGCCCAAGACCCCAGCCCCTTGTGATACAGAAATGTAGCCAAAAGGCAACAAAAATAGCCGAGGCCGACCGATGCTGGCCCAGGAGCAGCTGGCTGTGACCGCCTCAGTGTCCCTCGCTCAGCTTTCTGACCACTTGCTCAGCTTTGGCCCAGGGAGGCTCTGGCTCCAGCAGCAGCCAGGAGGACGCGAGAGTTTAGCTTGGTGGAAGCCCACCGTGCACGCCCTGCATGATGACAAGCAGCGGGGGAGCCTCATCCTAGCATTAGTGCACACAACAAAATTGCCATTAATTCCCACCTGGCATTTTACTCTACAAATCTTGCGCATCACTGCGGAACCTGAAGACCGGATTCACCCTGGACTCCCAACATTCTGGTCCAAATTAAGGCCCCAAACAAGAGACTCTCATCTCTCCTCTCCTCTGTTTAAGACTGTCTCTGAAGTTCCTTTCATTCTGACAGCAATGAGCATAACATGAAAGCTGCTTCTGTGCGAGGCTGTGAGTTGATCTCATGCCGTGGTCTGCTTCTCCTCTGCGTTCACCAAGTTATTGTTTGTGTTGTTGAACGATAAATAAGAGAAGGCGGTATAGGCTGTCTCATAGTTTTTAAAGGTTACTATGGTGATAGTTAAATGTTTAAGTCGGAAATTCTGTTGGGATGCACATATGGGCACATAAATGAATTTAATTTTAAAATTAATTTTCAGGATGAAGAGCATTTGAGGCAGCTAATCACTGACCCAACGAAAAGGTGAAAAAGCTGTAACTCATTCTCACACAAGCACACAAAAGTGACGGCAGAGAAGAACGTTAACTCCCTGGGAAGCAACTTGGCCACAATGTAGAGGGGATCCGCTTTGTCTGGGACACTTAGAGGTATTTCTCCCAGGCCCTTCAGCACGACCTTGATACGGAGGCAGGGAGAGACTTTACCATGTTTTCATAGCCTGGTAGGGCCGGACCTTGCCCCAGAGAACACTCAGCTTGGTGCTTCCGAGCCCAGACCAAAGCCAGCTGTTGTCCTTCCGGGTCTTCCCCACTCCCCAACCTTAGGAGAAAACCTGAAGACCCCGTGAATAGTCAAGAAATCCACTCAAATGCAGTTCTGTCTGTAATGCCCCATCATTCGCTCCTGTAAAGTGGGACAATCGTAAAAGCCCGACGCCGTGTGCTTCCCCAGTATTTAGGTGCCATCTGCTGTGCCCGGGTCCTGACACAGGGTGCACACACGCGGTCATGAGCCCTAGGATGGCCGGGACTGTACCCAAGTGTCTTCCAGCGTCTCTGGAACATGGGTAATTCTCAATGGATGTTTGCTGGAAAACACATAGAATAAGAAATGAAAGAAAGCAAAAACTGTGGAGAAACAGTTTGAAAAACCATATTCTTTACATTTAAATAGAAATTGTAGATTGTGAGGCACACAGACATACACGTATTAATTCTCAAAAGCTGGGCTCCCCAGATATTGTTACACTCGCTTTTTCAGGTGGAAAATAAAGTACAGGGGACTGAGCGGTTGGCCTAAGCCCCAGCGAGTAACTTCCTATTCACGATCACAAGGCGTTTCCATTTGCTCAGTAAGAGCAACATTCTCCTTTCTCGACTTTCTACCTCACTGTCCTCCAACACAAGCGAAGGCAGTGAGAGGACAGCTGTGCCACAGCTCCAGGGTGAGCGGAACCCAGCACCTTCTGCACCATCTCCCTTCTTTCTGAAGAACTGGAGCTTCCAGCGGCCGCCTGGGAGAGGGGAGGTGTGGGCCATCCCTGCCGTTGTAATAACGGTTCCTTACACTTCCGGGCAGCATCTACTCCAGGAAGAAAAGCTGGAAGAGCTGCCTTTCCACCCTCTTTATTAGGCAGAGGAAGTGTAAAGACACGAGGGGTGGGATGGTGAGGAACACGCTCAACAGTGCGTGGCTCCAGAAGCTAAAGGCCAAGCTGAGAAGCAGGAGCTGGAGAGAACAGTTAGTTCTGTGTGATCTGGAAAGGAAGGCAGAGGCCAGCCGGCTGCAGGAGCAGTGCAGTCCTTCACACACACAGAGATCTGGAGGAAAGGGCAAGGGAAATCCATGCCTGGCGCTGGGAGACTCCAGCAGGAGGAGGCCCCTGGGAGATGGTCATTGCTGCCCGAATGACCAGGAGAGGCTAAGCCTATTTGCTTAATGATTCTAACAGCTCTCTCCGATTGAACACTTCCTATGTGACGGCCATTCCAGTAGCACGTGGCAGGCGTCCAGTGCTCTCCACGTTATCCCATCCGTTCCTCACAATGCCCACCGAGGTGGGCACTGAAGTGACCATTTCACACACGAGGCAAAGAAGGACCAGGTGACCTGGCCTGGCCTGGCGGTGGCTGAGTCAGGGCTGGAACCTGGGCCCTTTGACTCTGGAGCCACATTCGTCACCCTTCTCTCTCCACTCTCTCTCATTCGGACTCAACTCTTTACAGTGACATGGCGAAGGAGGGTGGTCCTCAGTTCACAGATGAGGAGACCGAGGCCATGAGAGAGGCCAGGTCCTTTTCCACATCATAAATCAACAGCCCCACAAGCTACTCTTCTGACACATCACCTGCTGGGAAAAGACTATAGATACCATGAAGGAAAAGAACAAGGGAGAAGGAACATGGTGTTGCTTTTGCACTTCAGGCTCTCTGTGCCAGGTTTGATGTGATTCTTTGGCTGAAATATGTCTATGTTCCAAATTCCTCACTCAGAAATTACACATTTCCCTGCAGAACGTCCATCAGGATTTCCAAAACTAATCAGGAATCAAAGAGAACCTAACAAGCTTCCCCTACTGAAAAGCAAACAGGGAGGGGAAGCTAAGAGTCTTCCAAACAGCTGGTAGCACATTTCTGTTCAAGGAACAATTGCGTTTTCTGTAAAGCCTCATGGGGCTGGACTGATTTCAGCAGAGCAGCATTCCCAGAAGTCCCCTTTCTAACAAGTTGCAAAACTACCGTTCCCCAAGCTCATGCCTGGATGCTTCCTACCTCAACTTTCCCTGTATCTCAACTCAGAAGAATTTAGCTGGAAGATTACAAGGGGGAAATCTCAGAATGAATAAAGGTCCCTTTGGGGAAAATTTTTCTTCATGGCTCAAGCTTACTGCCCCAAAACTTTACTGTCTCATTCAAGGAGCACTGACTCCACCCCCATACAATAGCCAGGGCCAACCTAGGCCAAACTAGAAATCAACAAAACTGTTTCCTCACCCCATCTCCCAGCCTCAACACACACGGCCTCCTGCCAGGGCTCCCAAGAATGAGTATCCTCACCATACCTGGAGCTTCTGCACCCGCTATGTATGGGCACACACACGCACACACGCACACACAGGTGACAGGGGAATAGACTCAGCTGAAGTCATGTGGGACACCACCTCTGAGAGGCATCCCTCAGTACCTTGTCATCCACTTACTCCAAGCCCAGTCCTGTGGCACCCAGAGTTCACGGGACGTCAAACTGGCTCAGCTTCCAGACACGTAGAATGTTGGGTTCAACTTGTACATAGGCAAAGAGGCAAATCTACGAGTTGGGTCCAAAAATCTGGTGAATGCTTACATTTTTAAGAATGTGTTACAGTAAAACAGACGTTGCTATTCTTCCCCCTCAAAAATCCTCCCTTGCTTGCTTTGAACACACTCACCCCATCATTCTTGCCACTATCCAAAGCAAATCTGAAAGTCTTCTTTCGTGAGTGTCTTTAGTTGTTGTCCCAGCTGCCTCGATGTCCTGAATCTATTCAACACATTGACCTTCCATGGTTATTTTGGCTTTGGGGGAAGAGCCTAGAGTCACATGGGGTCAGATTCGGTGAACAAGGTGGATGTTTTTTTACAAGCTGCTTTTCCATTCCCATTTTCCACTGAACAGCACTCAGCAGCAGCCTTCACTGTATTTTTGATCACACCTTGTAAAGACACTCAGGAAAGAGGCCTTCCAGACCTGCCTCAGAAAGTGGCCAGAAAAATGGCAGGAGTGTGTTCTGAAAAGGGCAGGGGGTACTGTTAGGTGATTCATAGCAATGTGTCTTTCGCTGTGACATATTGTTAATTCAGACATCACCATATACTCCACCATGCCTCATATAGTCTGCATCTGCTTGGATCTGACCAGGACTGTGATCAGGTCCACCCTGTCCTGCACTTCAACACCCTTCTGCTTCCCCATGCACCCCACCCTCCCCCCTCCAGCCTCCAAACAGCCGTGCTGGAGGGCAGAGTCCTTTGGACACCAGACAAGAGTGAGCAACCCGCTCCCCACTCTGCCTGGGATGGTCCCCAGAACAGCAGGAAGCTTCCTCTCCTATCCCAGCAAAGAGCTCTGGCTTCTTCTCTCTGACTACCTGTCTTTCCTCGCAGAGCAGCCCATTAGGGCGTGTGTGTGTGTGTGTGTGTGTGTGTGTGTGTGTGTGTGTGTGTGAGACAGCGGACAGTGTGGGAAGTCCTGGAGTGACTAGTGTTTCCCGGACAACTCTGGAGAGGTCTGTTCACATCCAGGAAATCGCCCTGTCACTAGGGCTCAGATGTCACCCTGGAAAGCAGAGAACAGGCTCAGGGAGCCCAGGGTACATTCCTCAGCAGCCAGTGCTGTCTGAGACACGGAAACTCCGAGCCTTACTCCAGAGCACCACCTTCACTGAACTGCAAGCAGAAACCGTTCTGCTTAACTCCATCTCATACACACCACAGACACAAAGAAGGTATTTTTGACCTGTTTAAATCAAGCGGCTACGCCTTCACAAGGGAGGCTGGTTGTTTTAGTGCTTGGGGCTTTTCTAGATGTCAATTCAGGAAAACCATCTTTCTCCAACCCCCGTTCAATGTTTGCCCCTCCCTAAACCCTGCTCTGATGAAGCTCAGTAAATTTCAATTGTGGGTCCTTTTTTGGTGCGAGTCCCTGTGTTAGAGACCAGGAAGATGAGACCCTGCTTATTTCGTTTCAGCAGGGAAGGAAAGAATTCAGGCAAATGTTTACAATTCTGATCTGAAACTAAAACTTGCAGACAATTGAAGGAAGAACGGGAGACTGGTTCATGTTAAAAAATATTCAGATAAAAATGTCAACTCTGTATCTACAAAGCCAAAAGTAAAATGTTAGTTATTCTATTGTTTTGGTCCAGGCAGATAATGGCAGGCTCCAGTAAAAGGGACCAAAATAAGTGGAAGTGGATGGAAAAGTGGACGGTCAGTCCCCCGGCTCCCCGACACATACACATTCATTTCGACTCTCTCTTTCATGGGTCTTTCCTCTTCTTGCCAAAATTAAAACCTGAATGCCTCGTATACAATAATTGTACTTATAAGCTATTTGTCATTTGCTTGGTCTGCAAAATGAGGAAGCCGTCTGGGTAGGACCATGGCCTTCCGAGCCTGAGTCTCCTGCATTCGCTGAGGAAGACACACGAGTGCTGGGCAGCCCTGTGAGCAGAGAAACTCCTGCTAGACCGAGTGGCACTGCCCATGCCCCTGGACCGGAGCGCTGTCACAAGCAGGCGGCAGAGGGCACAGAGCATGGCCGTGCCAACCCCACAGCCCCTGGGGCTCCTGCTGTAAGTTCCTTTTTCTGTCCACATTCACTCCCACATGAGCTCATCGAGTTCTATGAGTTTTTATTAACAAACTATTTCCAAATTTGTGCCTCTAGCCAGGGCCACCTCTGGGGTATTTGGGGCCTGGACAAATGGTTCTGGCCAACTCCTGTCTACACAAACAGTTTGAGTCACCCAAAGTCAGCCTGTCAGCACCATTGTGGGGGCCCGATTTTACACAGTTCTAATAAGGAAAGCTGGGCCTTGGAGTGATCAGCTTGGGATGACCGACTCGTGGGCACACTGCTGGCTCCAGGTGGCTCCAGAGGGGCACCTACAAAAGCAGGAGAGGGAGACTCCAAAGTCCAGGGCCTCTGTAGCACAGGACTGGCCCTCAGATACTTGTCCTGGTTCACAGGACACTGTGTGTGCACACTGTACATCTGTCTCGATCCTCGCTCCGCTGGAGAACATATGAAGCCTCACAGTACCAGGACACCGTCATCACGATGGGGAAGCAGGGGCCAACCTACAAGCCACTCATCAGCAATCCCATCCACAAATATAAAATTAGCTGACCTCATTCTGCCCAGCAAAGAGCCTTGAGCTCAAAAGAAGAATCTAGGTTGCGGAGGGACATTTTTTTAACCTCTATGTCCAGGATGGGGACACAGTTCACGCTTTTCTAAATCAAATGGGGAAATCAAGCTCAATCACAGGGAAGTATTAAAAGGAGCATAAAGCTGGAGAAAAGCTAAGTCTGCATTTTCCCACTTCCTCTGTCCCCCAGCCAGAGCCTCTCTGCCAGGAAAGCTCCAGCTGGGAAGCCTCCATAGACAGGTGCTACACGGTGACCTTGGGGAGCACATCTGCTGGTGTCCAGAAGTTAAAGGTGGTCTTCAAGACTGCCATGGTCGGCCCTGTGGCTGGCAGTGAGCTTCTCCAGACATCCCTGAGAGCCTGTGAGCCTTTCAAAGGAAAGGAGTTGCCACAGTCCAAGAAACTCTGTATCTAGAAGCCCTGTAAAAGCTCTCGCACTCACAGGTGGGGCTTCTGAACAAAGGTGAGCAGATCATGTGATGTTAGGGGGCGGTCGGAGGGGCAGATCAGACCCCTGCTCTCTGTTTCTTGCGTGCAGAGCCACAATGCCTCTGCTGAACTGCACACCACCCTGGCAGGAATTGAGTCTGCTGAAATTCGAGCCAAGGAAGCCCCACCTCCTTTAAACTGTCAGATCTCGGTGAGAAGAAAGTGACTAGGACACACTTCCTATCACACATTCAGGTAAAAATCTCAGCTACATAAAGGCCCCGGTGTCTTGCTACTTTGGACAAGCATGAGATCCTTGGTGTTGTACTTCTGTGTGGTGGGCAACCAGGGGGTTCCTTTCGTTTCGCTAAATGAACATTGTGACTTTTTCTAAGTATAGCATACCACTTTGCCGTTTCCAATGGCTTTCAAGGATTTTTTTTTGTTTAACTTTAGACTGAGATCACATTTTCTGACAATCTTTATGACATGCACGTTTAGGAAATCTGTCACATGATACTGACAAAAATTAATTTTTATCAGCACTTCAAGACAAATATTTAAATTTGTATTTTTATATCAAATTATATGGAATGAATTCAAAGTGTGCTGCATGGAAGCATGAAAAAATGTGGGTTTTTTAAAAATAAAGAGGATTATTAATGCAATTATAAAGTATAATTGACTTCTATTAGCAACTCAGATATAGCTTAAATTACCTTTAACTATTTTTTAATCCTTTTTTGTTTTTATCTTTATCAGCGCGTTTGCACAACACAATGATTGTACCTATCACGGGGAGTGAGAGCAGGTGCATAGCACATTTCCATTCTTTTCACTTCCTTCTCCCCCTCCTTCCTCCACACCCACTCCATGTTTAAAGTTTGCCAACTTATGACTTCAAGTCTAGCTTACATGTCCCTGTTAAATGTCACAAGTTTGCCCTGCCTAACTATCATGAGGTCCCTTCTTCAAAAACTATTTTGGGGTAGGGAAGGATTCTTAGGTTGTACTCATGTAAAACAGAGCTTGGGGTTGAAAGTATAAAAAAACAACAAGGAGATTGTTCACCCTAACTTCCTCCTGTGTGCAGTCATTCAGAAAATGACCAAAGCCATGTTTCAAAATTCTCAATCCAGGGGCTTTGTTTCTGTAAAAATTCTAGTGTTGTTTCTTATTTAAGGTCAGTAAATCTATATCAAAAATATTGCGTATGCTTCAACCACAGATGTATCATAGGCATGGCATGCAGAAGTTATCGTAGGCAGAAGTTTCTCTGAAAACACTCACAGCAGATTGTGTGGCCGGTGACCAAAACTGAGCACATTTCCATTGCTTTCCTGAACACCCACCTTGTTCACTGATTTTTATCTTAAGTATAGAAAGGAGTCTGGCAATAAGCTCAGGTTATATCTGCCTCACAGAGTCCTGCGTCCTTTACAGAATTCTGACATTCAATAAATTAGAGCAATATCACTGCCCACATAACCCCAGTGATATTTCAGAAAGCGCCAGCCCTTTTTTACCCTCAAAGTATTTCTAGTTAAAGAAAACTTAGTTAACTAATTATCACTCTGTGCTCAGAATCACGACCTCCTCATATATTTTCAAAGCAGAATAAGACTCTGGATTGATCTGCTCTGAGGAATAGGAGACAATATTGGAATTAAATGTCTAACTAACACGTTGGGGTGTGAGCTTCTAAGCAATCATCAATAATGTTGAAAAGGAGAAACCCTTCCCAATTCCCCTCCAAATAGCCGTGGGAGCCATGCCTAAGGTCACATTGAAGCCCTGACTTCTTGAAGGGATGCAGACATAGAGAGATTTTGCTGCAGCTTATCAAGAAGTTTAAGACACAGAATCCAAAGGACTGGTGTTTTTTTTAAAATAATCTCAGAGAGGTGGAACAAAGCTGTAGATTGTGAAACCAAGCTCCTCACTTGTCTGAGAGAAACACTCCAGCCTGATGTCTAATTACAACCATCTTGCCTTCTGTTTTTTGAATCTGGTCAACCAAGCCTTTTCTTTTATGAAAATATCTTACAACTTTATCTTTAAAATTATTTGTAACAAACTATCTCATAAAGCTTCCTCTGGTCTTTGGTTCCCTTCAGTACCTGCTGCCAGAGGAAATACTGCCAGAGAAATAGTCTAAAATTCAAATCAGATCATATCACAGAAAATCATGTCCCTGAAAATCCTCCCAACTTTATAGATTTCACAGAAAGTTTGAGCACCGCAGCAAGTCATACAAAGTCCTTTCCCCTGTCCTACCCGATCTTCCCATTTCCAAGTCTTCTCCTCAAGATGAATTCTTTACAGCTCCCAGAAGTCTCTGTGCTGTCACGTGTCACAGTTTTGCCAATGTCGTCCTTGCACAGAGCACTCCTCCCTCTGATGACTGCTTACAGATGTCTCACACCTGAGCACCTTCTCCAGAGAGCTTTTACGGCTTCACCAGCCTGAGCTAGACTCCCTCCTTCTCTGTTCCCACAGCTTTGGTTCATACTTACTTTGTAGACCCTAGCAAACCATACTGTAAGTGTCTACTTTGGAAGATGAAGTTATATATAACTTTTTCAAACAACATTGTATAAAAAAAATACTACATGAATGTAAGAATATTTAAAAGTGTATAAATACAAGAAGAAAGGCTCTGCAAAGCCCTTCTCTCCTCTTTACATATGATTATTAACCCTCTTTTGCTCTTTCTCCTCATGAGCTCTTGGAAGATCCCGGGTGTGTTGGGGGTGTGTTGGAGGTGGTCTTTCCATCCAGGATCTCATCTAGGATGATGAACTAGAAGGTCTTACCATCACCTCTGTTCCCACTCCAGGCCATACCCAGCTACAAGAGGCAGAAAAGTACACAGGACCTACTGGGCAAACACTGAGCTGCACTCAGGGATCTCAGAGCAAGGGAAGAGCAGATATTGCAGGATATCTAAATATAAGTAGTAATTTAAACAGCAAGAAAGGGGTGATGGACACAGAGATACAGGTAGCAAATGCAGACGTTTACAAATGTAGAATTTCAGGAGCATTTTGAACAAAGTTTCCAGTCACTTAATACAGGAAGAAGGGACTCGAAAATTCATGTAGAAAAGGAGGAACAATAAAATCAGAGCTTGATCATGTAAAATATGCTCCTACTTTATAGGAACAGATAACATATCTCTCAAATTTAAAACAAGAGCTTTAGACATAACAGTCCCTGAGCTTTTTAACCTCTAGGCTATAAATTAGTAGATATGCATCTGCTGTGCTTGTGAAACTTCTCTTGGCAGTTAGCAGAAGAGCTCCGCATACTCAAAGCAGTTTCCTGAGATTTAACATAGTCAAAGTAAAGACTGCAACAGAACAGCATGCTCTGCCAAAGCTCCATGAACTCACTAATTTCCCCAGTGGCTTCTGTACTTGTTCAGGTTCTGAAGAGCATGATCCCCAAAGAAGCAACTTATTACTCAAAAGTAAAGACTGGATCACAAAGAAATACATTTTGTAGTAACTGATGCAATCTTTGGTTCCTAAAGTGTCTGGGCAGTTATGGTTTTCTCTTGCCAGTGGACATCATATTCATGTGAAAAGCTTTTTCCTTGTACCCATAAGTACTGCTTATGGATATGATGCTGAATTGGCCATATCCACTGTCTCCTAGGAACCTGAGGTAGAACTCAGCAGGGATTATACTTCACTTGCTTTTAGGAATGACACAAAAGAAAGCAAGTGTAGGAAAAGGGCTGCGATGGGAGAAACCGCCTCTAAGCCTGACGGGAGACTCTGATACCTGGTAAGGACCCCTGTGTTACCTAGCTCAGGTAGAAAACATAAAAGGCCATGACAAGATGAGAAAGAAGCCAACCAGGAATTGGAGGGAACGATGTTATTTAAAGGACCAAAAATCGAGATGGAGGCAGAGAGACAGACAGACATGTATCTATGTGGGAAGAGTAGACACAGGAAAAGACCCTAAGCCAGTAGGAGGGCTTGAAACACAGGGATGTGTAAAGTTCTGCAGCCAGTGGAAAGTCACAGTAGTAGGAGCTTTACAAAATAATTTACAATGCTGTTTCTGGAAATATCATATAATTACACAACCACAAACACTTTCACACGAAAGTAAAGAAAATCCCTAGCATATGAAAGTAGAAACTAATTAGTGATTCCTGGAATGATTTGACAGCCCCAGGAACCTGAAGAGTTTAAGACCTACATGGGGACAGGAAGGGGAGTAGAATTAAACCTTCGCCTAAAGGTAGAAGATTGGTAAATTTGCCGAAAAAAATTCTTCTATTAGCCTGAAGAAATAGCAAGGAAATATGTCTCTGCTGGCATTTGGGCCTAGGATGTGGGAAGATGAAATGATGCCTCCAAAAAATGTATAGCCAGAGTCATCCCACATTGGTTTGGGTTCAAATGTATACTTCTTACTGGGTCCCCAATCCTCCAGATGAGAATAATATATAAATAATCCATGAGCAGTGTGCTCTGGTGGTGCATGGCATAAACCAACACAGGACCCCTTCTGGGGAGCACACTTCCAACCTGGCCCAAGAAAGTCTCCAAGCAAAGTCCTGCTTATGATTTCTTACCATCCGAAATTACAAAATACCCAAGGAAACAGCGCAGAACAAACTGCAGAAGACAGAACAAAGGGCAGTGATTCTTTTAACTCCATGAACTCTGATCATAAAATTATTAGAAAATATGAAATTAGTGGGAGTAAAATAATAAAGCCATGAAAGAGAAATTATAAGCAAGATCGATGCATACAACAGTATCTACAGACAGTGAGCATATTCAAAGGGAAAAACAGAACTTCCATTAATTAAAAATAAAAGCACTGAAAAAGCACAATAAATTCAAACTGCAAATTCATCATATGCAAAGAATCAGTGAACTAAAAGTAGATATGAGGAAATAATCCCAAATGGATAGAGAGATAAAGAGATATAAATATGGAAAAGAGGTTAAGAATCATGAAGAAAAAATTTAAAAGTTCAATACAGTGATTCCCAGAAAGAGACTTAACACACAGTATTTTAAATAACATCTTAATATTGTGCGGAATTTTTCAGAATGGATCAAAAGTATAATCCTTGGATACAAACGGATAATTAGGGGCTGCGGATTTAGCTCAGGGGTTCAGTGGCCTGCCTTGCAAGCTCAAGGACCCAAGTTCAATCCCCAGTACCAAAAAAATAAAAAAAATAAAAATAAATGCATAATTGGCTCAAAGTATGATAAACAACATGTCCACATCCAGATACATAGTACTGAAGTTGTACAATATATTCACGTGGAGAAACCAGAGACAAAGAGATTTGAAAGGGGTTAGAGAGAAAAAGCTGAATTACCGACCAAAAAGAAAGAAAAAGGGAAGAAAGGAGAGAAAGAGAATAAAACTAATAGGAAACTTCTTTTCTAAAGACATGGAATCATTTTAGAATTATTTCATTTGAAATAAAGCTTAGCTTGCTCAATAGGGAATAAAATTATGAGATTGGTAGTTACTTTCTCTCAGAACTTTGAATCTAGAGGAAAAAAAGACTGAATTAGATACAAGAAAAAAATTACAAATATGTAGGTAAACTTAAATCCCCATGTAAAATAATACCTAATATGCGTAATTGTGGTGGTTACTTTATGTGTTCACTTGGCAGGGCCCTGGTACCCAGATTATCTGTGGTCAACCTTCACAGATGTGCAGGTGTCTTGAGGTAACATTAACATCTGAGTGGAGCAAATCACCCTTTGCCATGTGAGTGGGCCTCATCCAGTCCGTTTGTATTAATCAGCTCTACAGTACTCTAGCAAAATGTCTGCAATCATCATCTCAGAAGAAGGAAAGGTTTGTTTCGGCTGACCGTTTCCATGGTTTCATTCCCTGGCCCGTAGGCCCACAGAGAGGCACACACATCTCAGGAGTGCCGGTAGAGAAGCTGGTGTCAGTTACTTGTGGTGTCAACTCAACTAAGAAAAGCCTAACAGGGCCAGGGATTTAGCTCAGTGGTTCTGCTGCCTGCCTTGCAAGCACAAGGACCTGGGTTCGATCCCTGGTACCAAAGAAAAGAAAAGCCTGGCAGGTTAGTGCAGCACAGTTCTGGGTGTACTTGGATGACCGACCTACTGACGTCCCACTTTGGGTGTGGGCGGCACCAACCAACAGGTTTGTATCTTGGGTGCAATAAAAAGAGAAAGAAGAAGGAAGTCTCGCTTGTTTCTTCAGAAGGGTCCATCTTCACCATGTCCTTTGAATGTCCACCTCCACTGCCTTCAGCCTTCCTGCACAGCCCCTCCAGTTTTCCAACATCGACTCCCATGGATGCCCATGGTCTCTGCAGTGAGCCCCTGGCCTTTGTCTTTCAGCTGAATGCTCACTCTCCAGAGGGCCAACAGCCCTCTGCACTCTTCCAGCCCTGACTCTGCAGAAAGCCACTGCAAGCCTATCTTGTAAATCCTTTATATACCACATATATATTTTTTATATTACATCTGTTCCTCTAGTGAACCCGAACTGATACTCATGAAGGCCAGGAACCAAAAAGGAGAGAGCAAAGAGAGATCTGGCATCCAGTTCTCTGCTCCAAGGGAGCCCCTGTCACTCCACTTCCTTCTGCCAGGCTCCGGCTCCCAAAGACTCCGGCACCTTAGTACTGGGTCCTGGTGACCAAGCCTTCAACACAACACACGGGTCTTTGGGGACATCCAAGATCCAAACTGTGGTGCCCTAGAAGCCAGCAACAACACTGACCACCCCTTCAGCTCAGGTGCCTTTGAATTAAACTGCAGCTCTTCTCTGGGTCTCTGCCCTACAGTTTCTAAACTTGTAACCTCTCATAGCTCTGTGAGCTGATTCCAAAAGAAAGCACACGCGCACACACACACACACACACACACACACACACACACACATGCACACATGGTTGTGCTTCTCTGGAGAACTCTTCATTAGTACAGTAACAGGAGAAAGAGGAGAAGGAAAAGAAGGGGATGACGCAGAGGAAGAAAAGGAGGAGAAAAGCAGTAGGAGGAGGAAGTGAAGGTAGAGGACAAGAAGACACTGAAATACTAGACAACAATGAATTATAATAAGGGATCTTAACGATAAGACTGATGTAGCATTTGCAAGAAAGGTAAATATATTCATCGGCTTTAGCTCTGTTTTTAAGATATCGTTAAAAAGAATATGACTAGAATGTATAACTTGTAAATTGGCAGAGGTAATCAAGAAAAGTCAATCGATGCAACAGATGACAAGGGAAAAAACAAAAAGTAGAACAAAGAGAAAGCAAAAATGATTTCTACAAAATCAAAATCTGTCAGTAATAAGTGGACTAAGCTTGCTTATTAAAGAGAATTGCTAGGTTGGATCAAAGGAGCAAAACTGTCCTTTACTCTCTTTAGGATATCGTAGACACATTTGTTCTGTTGTTGCTGTCATAGTTTAACAGTGCTGGGGACTGAATCCAGGGCCTTAGCACTGAGTGATTTCCCCAACCCTTTTTTAAAATTTTTACTTTTTATTCTGAGACGGTGTCTCATTAAATTGCCTAGGCAGGACTCAAATTTGTAATCTCCTACTCACCCTCCCACAGTGCTGGGGTTATAGGCGTGTGTCACCATGTCTGGCTTGTAGACACATTTCAAATATCAGAACAAAAAATGACCTGAAAAGGATGAAGAAAGATATGTTACACAAATAAAAATCAAAATGAAACTGGTACCGCTATATTGATATCAAAACAAATGGAGTTCCAGACCAAAAAAAAAATTTTTTTTAAAGATAAAGATAGGTGCTATATTCTGATGCATGAAACAGTGAAACGGAGACAGAACATTTCTAAACGTGTACACTGACAGAATCTGAGGCCATAGCTTTCACTGCGGTGAAACTCAAACGTCACACAAATGGTTTGACACATTCTAACACTGGGGTCTCTCTGGGAGAATGCTTAGTCTTGCTATTAGAAGGATGAATGCAGACATCTGTCCAGATGAAAAGGTGGTGATGGGAACCATGTAATTTTACGTGTTTTGGCTCAAAAGCTGCAGTGAGGAAGCATCAACTGGGTCTGGGAAGACACAAGACTTACGTTTTTATTAGAGCTCTGAGGCGGGAGTTAGAAACTCGGAACACAAGGTCTCCCCTCACCTCTGCCTCTCCAGTCCTCCCTGGCTGTTAGACACACAGATGGTCCCATGAGCTTCAGCGAGGGCCCCAGGACACACGTAACTCATCTGTGTGATAGAGATTCCACAGAGCGGAACCCAGCACAGTGCTTCTCACCATAAAATACAACGCTGATGATTTGGGGAGATCCCACTTTCCTAGCAAAGGATGTTTCTCAGTTCCTTCATTCGATTAACTGACACAGAGGTAGCTAAAGCCCAGGTCTGGGCATCAGATAGGTGGCAGTTCAAACTCTAAATGAAACAAAAAAGATAGGAATTTTGGACTTCCACACTATCTTCCCCCATTTCTACATTTAACAAAAGCAACGTAAGGGGTTTAGTAAATACACCTTAGATCTACAGGCGGTATGATCAAAATATATGGTGAATGTTTAAATTTTTAAAAATTTATTACAGTAAAAAAATACATTGCCATGACTCTCCCTCAAAATACCCCACCTCACTCTGGAAACATTTATCGCACTACTCTCGCCACTGTCTGAAGCAGGTCTGAAAGTCCTCTTTCCTGGGTGTCTTTACGGGTTATAATAAAACGTATATATACACTGAATATTCTTGCTGAGCAACACCCAACTGAAAAGCAGGCTCCTGAAAACATGACGCTGTGTCCTCATCCACCTTATTTGACAGATCTGGCCATGTGCAACTTCTGGCTGTGCCCCAAAGTCAAATGGCCATAAAAGGTCAGTGTTTTGAATCAATTAAGTGCATCAACACAGCCATGACAACACCAGTAAAGATATTCAGGAAAGGTCCCAGGACGGCTTCGCAAAGTGGCAAGAAGGTTTGGATAAGTGAGCTCGAAGTAGGAGTTGAGGGCATTGGGGGAGGGATAAATGGCAATGTGCCTTTTATTGTAGCCCATTTTTTAATTTAAGTACTCACCATATTTTTCAGTCACATGTTGTACTCATCACAAAGAGAGCTCTTTATACCAAGAACGGCTAATGATGGGGCTGACAATAATAATAATCACACTCAAGGAGTCCCAGATGCCCTTCCTACCCATTCAGTCCCCCATCAGCTTCTACCAACTCGGTCCTCCCTTCACACCCCACCAGGGTGAGCATTCTCTACCCAGCTGCCCGCCTCTGCTGCTCTCCATTCCTCTACTGGGCAGTGCCCTCTGCCCCCGACTGCTGATAGGGTCGGATTCAGTCCCTGAATCTCACCACTGCGCTTCACTGCACGAGAGCTCCTATCTGTAGGAACCACGGGGCTCCGTGCCCTGTGCCCCTGTCTCATCTGCCAGCAGCCGTCCTGAAGCTCTACCACCTCTGTCACCATCCCGGAGGAGGAGACCACGCTCTGCTTCCCCTTCTTGCAGGAAGAACTGTGCACAACAAGCTCGCTTCAGGACACACTCCTGGTCCGCATCGATGTTCCCTGCCTCAGTCTCTCCTCAGCAGAGCAGAGGGTTCCTTGAGTCTCTGCTCCCCAGGGGCTAGCTCTTGCTCTAGGCTCATAGCCTGCCATGAGGGGGGGACTTGCTCACCCCGAGAAGTCGAGCAACTGCTCACAGAGGCCTTCCAAGGGCCAGGCCTGCCTCCCAACGGCCCTCTCCTAGGATGGGCGGAGTCACTTCCTCCTTCAGTCCCTCGGTGCCCTGACTCAGCCCTGAAGTCACCTCGGCTCACAGCCTGTGCCGCTTGGCCCACTGTCTTCTGTGCCAGAGTGGCCTCCGAAGAGCCTTGCAGATCAGCATAGCAAAGGGGAAGGACAAGGACAAACTCTAAACCAAGGAGAAAGCTGCAATACATTTCTGCCGTGGAATGACATTTACATGAATTAGAAAGGAACATATGCAACGTAGGGAGAAACAAAACTCTCTGGCGTATCTGTGCTCTTTTATGGGTTTAAAGTAAAACTGAAATTTCAGCTCCTGGTTCCTAACTTTCTTTTCATTATTTTTGTTTTGTTAGTTTCCAGCATTTCTTATTTGAGATATTTACATGACTGACTAGGGAGCAAAGCATACTACAAACAAAATGAGCCGGAGGCCATCGATCGGCCTCCTGCAAACACGACTCACTCCGCCTACAGTTCACGTTGTACACCCTGTGAGCACAAAAGCCAATGCAATTACGACCGCTCTGTTATTGTTCATTCCAGTCCTCAATAATACATGAGCATGGGGCAGTCTGCTTTTGTTTCTTTCCAGCTTGAAGTCACATAAATATATTCAATATCTATCTATCTTTGGAGAGCTATCTACTTTTGCTCGTGTGTTTTTAAATTTCTCTCACTTGCATGTGGCCCACGGATTTATTAGCATGGTCACTGTTCATTAACAGTTATTTTGAGGACTTGCAATGAGCATACCTTTACTGAAGCACCTGGAGCTTCTCAGGTTTCATCACGATACATCACCCAACCAGCAGGAGCTGGTCTCTGTGAGAATACTGCGGGATAAAGAGGTGGAAAGATGCAACAGGCAGATTTCTTGTACAATTTTGCCTCTCAGATTAGAGTAAAGTTACCCATTTTCAACTCTTGTGATCTGGAGGTGAACTTCAGCATAGCTCAAAATCCACAGCAGCAAAGCAGGGTGACAAGAAAAAGCAGGAGGAACTGCCATCTTCAGCTTTCCACCCAGTACACTGCTGATGTCAGCAGAGAGGCCTCTAATGAGCCTGGGCAAGGATCAAAGGAACAGGAAGTGCCTCACACCTCACCCTGCAGGGCCTCTCCAGGGAACCCACAGGGCACCAAGGATGGTGTCCAATGACACAGATTAAAAACCATGCCTCCTTCCCACCTGGAAGCCACCTGAGTTTACCTAAACATTTGGAGTTCAACTCCTTATGATGTGTCTAGCCAGAGAGCAGATATGTTTCAAGAAGCTGTGGCCAGTATCTCCGGCAAAAGCAATCAATTCAAGCCAGTGGTACCAAACATGGCCCCTCTTTGTGAGTGTCACCTAACCCTCTAGGAACTCATCTCCAAACCATCAGCCGCACAACTAACGGACAGGCTTGGAATGTGCTGTCACAGTCACAAAGCAGCACAGAGGATCTAGGATTGGAAAGCACTTCCAAGACCACCTGCCCTGTATGGTTTAGATCTAGAGTAATCCCTAAATCTCATGCATGCAAAGGCAGGACTTTCAGAAGGTGACTGGATCGGGGGGTGCTATACTCACCAGTGGATTCAACCATTCATCAATTCATAGCTGAACTGGTTGGAAGAGGTGAGTCACTGGGGTGTGGCTCTGGAGAGCAGATCTCCTACTGGCTCTTCCCTCCGTGTCTGTGCTTCCTAGAGGCCGTTAAGTGAGCAGCTTTCCTCCAGCACAGCCTTCCACCATGCTGTTTCTGACTCAGAGACAGATGACCATGGACTGAACCCTTTGAAATCATAAGCCAAAATAAACCTCTCCTCATTTAATTTGCAAGTGTTGGGTATTTTCTCTCAGCAACAGAAAAGTGACTAATAGATATCCTTTCACCTGTCCACAGAATGCATCGTGTGGATGGGAAAATTGTGAATCTAATTCCCAACAAACCTGGGATTTAGCAGGATAATAATAACAGAAATTTTAGAGTAAGCCAAATAATCACTTGAGAAAAACAAGGCAATTTTATCATTATTTTTATTAACTAACATCTGTATAGCACTGCATAGTTGAAAATGTCCTTTTCCACATACAGCACGTCATTTAACCTTGGCAACACTTCTGAGAAACAACAATCTTTATGCACACTGCCACATCCACCACAGCAAGATTAAAACCCAAAGACTGGTTAGTAAATGGCAGAGCTCAAACTACAACTCTCAACTTTGAGCTCCTATCTCATTATTTTTTCACTTGATCCCCACTCCTTCACAGAGAAAATTATTACACTGGCTTTCAGAGTTCGTGGTGCATTTTATAACCTCTTACTTTCCCAAACCCTTGTAGGGTATGCACTGGCTTATTATGCTCATTTTTGTAGATGAGACATTTGCACACAGAGAGATCAAGAGATTTGCTCAAAGTCTTTAAACTAATTAAAGGTCATAATCTAGGTCCCAGCCCAGTGTTCCTTGGGCATTATGACAACAGCCATCAGGCTACGACCCTAACAGAGATGAGCGATGAAACTGGGCCAGGGCTAGAGCAAAGCCACCCAGAGTGATCCCAACCCATCTTTGGCATGACCACCCTGGGCTGGAAATAAATGCGTGGACATAGTTCTAGGCACACGTTTTTATTTCCCGTGGTTCTTGTGCTTCAGATTAAACTTATTTGCCTTAAGACTCCAGTAATGGAGACAGCCAACCTGCCAGGCCCCGCTCATGGTGCATATTTCACACCTTGCATTCCCCAGCCTCCAGATTCAATTCTGTGAAGTGATAGGAAGAGAAGGCCTTGGGTCTACTTCCTCAGCCTGCAAGCTGGAGAGACGCATACCGGTTAGGGGATACACATTTTTGCACTTCAGCTGTTTTATACATTTACCACAAACTGAAAGAAATGATAAAAAAGGTTCCATATCTCTGCGAAGCTCCTTCTCCATTGAAACTTTTGGAATCAGCTCCTCTGTGATGAAGAAAAAAAAAAAGTGCCTCACTGGCTTCAGGCCAGGTCCAAGCCCGAAAGACCGAACGAAACAGTAACTAGTTGCTCCAAATCCGAGGCAACCGCAGCACTGAGTGGATGGGAGGTACAGGTGCAGGTTGAAAATGGAGCCTGCTCGCTGGGGACTGGAGAGAAGAAAGCTCTGCAGCGTCTCACTTTCGTGTCCAGCCTGAGTTCCTTCCCTTTCAACAGCTCACCTGCCCTTCCCCAGGCCAGATGGCAAGTGCTCCAAGTCAACATCCTGGAGTACAAGTGGTTGAAGCTCCGGGGACCTTAGCATTGGGAAGGAAATGCGTTTCTTTCTCCATTGGGCCTTTATTACCATTTTTTCCTGCTGGATGATATCCCAGCTATAAACTCTAGCTGGAGAAAGCTGCATGGTAGAGGGCGATGGGATAATATCAAAAAGGTTTGAAAGGAGAGAAGAGTTTAGAGTAGGTAGGTAAAGCTAGCTTTTTCTTTAAGACCCTCATGAAGCCCAAGAACTCTGTCTTGGAGGTTATATTCACCATATATAGCAACAAATGTTTTAGAATGCAGTCATGTCCCCCGCATTTAAACAATGATATATAACTATGAAAAAGTCTTATGGACTTCTAATTCAAAATTTACTCATTTTGTTTGGTGAGTTTTTGTGTTGCAAGCTTTGGAGACAATACGTTGTCATAACTTCACCGTCATGGTAAGTAAACCTATGAAAATGTCCAGTCTTCAATACAGAGTACACCTTGCCAAACGTGTGCAGAGCCAGAAAGGCAGACAGCAACAGCACTAAAGAGAACTAGGTAATGTGGCCAAAGAGACTAACATCAACCACCTAAACTCTGACATAGGTCAATGAGTCTTCAACATACGACAGCCAAAGAGAGTCAGAAGCTGAAGTCTTCAAGGGAGGCAATGAAGTCACTGAAATCACTCCCCTCTCCTACATTTCCCTCCTGTTTGAAATTTCTTCTCCTCCCTTCTTTCGGTGCAGATGGAACACACAGGAACACATGCCCTAGGCCTCCTCCTCATGACAGAACCCCTCCTCATGCCAGAAGAGACAGAAGGCATTCAGGAGACTCCAGATCAACAGGTAAAAGTATCCCTGTGACCCTTCACCAGACAGAACTAGGAGACAAGGGTCCACTTCATCCTTATTCCCAAGTCACTATGACATAAATTCCCATTATCCCAATTCCTGGAATCCAAGTCTCGGTCTACTTAACATTTTCCAGGAATGTGCATTAGTTTCCACTCTAGCACAAGCCCCCCTCTGCACAGGAGCCCCCATCAGCCTGACGTGTGGTTGCCCTGGCTCACCACACCTCACGTCGGGCTCCTCCACGGCCTCACTTCTCCAGGGCACACTGCCAGCAGCCTCGTCTCCTCCAAGAGGGAAAATGCCACCCCTTTTGCTAGTCCTTCTCAGACTGCCCAGTTCCAAGAGATTATCTGCTGACTTCCAGGAAGACCTTGTGGGTGCTTGGCGGATGGCAGAAGTATTATAGAGAGTAACTGCATTCTTGCTGTAATTAACCATCTGAGAGTCCACAGACCCAAGCAGGACCTAAGAAGTCCTGACTGGCCCAGCTCCTGTCTCCACAGTCACCAATCTCCACACCCCAGAGTTAGGGCCCCACATTCACTGGCCCTAGAAGGAAAATCTTTTTCCTCCATTCCAAGACTGTCCTGTTTCCCTAAAATTAACTTTTTCCTAGGGTATCTGGCTTGAGGAGTGGGGATTCCCTTGAAGTTGTGTATCTACTCAAGCAATTATCTGACATCAAGGACTACACCAGAAGTTCTCGGGAACCCCTGTAAGTCAGAGAACATATTTTTCCAAATGTGGCTCAGTCCAACTTAAGAAGCACTAGGCACACTGCTCAGCACGTCTTTCACATCCGCTTCGTCTAACTCTTGAACTTGCCTTTCCTGTCAGGTAGGAGCATCGAGCCTGTGTAGCGTCTTTGCCATAATCAGGTTCCTGCAACCGATTACTACAAGCAACTTTGAATCACACACAAACATAAAACACAAACTCATATACAACTCCTCCCCAAAGCAAATTATAATGTCAACAACAGGGTGGTCTTACTGAAAAATGAGGGAGAAAACGTATTGCATTATGCAGAAAGGAAATTCAGCCAGTTTCTAAACAAAACATTTACTACAAGCATTTACATTTGGATTACTAGAAAGCATCCAGGTTTTTTCCCCAAAATCAGGAAACTAAAAGATTTGCCTCGTGTGCTCAGGTAGAAGCCTTAACCTTACCAAGCGAACAAAAGAGCCAGACTTCTACAGAAGTAAATTATGCTCTGTACACTAAAAGAAGCTCTTGTCAAATTTGGAGTGATATACTTTTCTATTTTCCAAGGGGGACAAAAATGTCGATGTCAATTTCACTGGCAACTTCATGATGATGAAGAAAACCATTGCCTGTAGCTCCACTCTGGGCCGCAGGGGGATTCGCTATTATGACTCCCCTCTCTACACCTTCCCCACGAGTGTGATGGCCTTCGGGGACTAAGGCGGTGACACAGAGGAGGGCTCACGAGGGACCTTAGTCCCGAGGGACAGGGGGGTCCTCGTGGCCCATGTGAGGCAGCCTCGCGCTCCAGCAGAGCGCTGATTCTCTGTGCGCAGCATGCGGCAGGCACCCACCCCGGAGACCGGAAAAGCTGGCCTGAGAGCGGGAGGCGACGCTGGATTCTAGCCAGACATCTCCCTTCAGAGACGCAAGGGGCAGGTGCAGCTAAAATAGGTACAGAGGAAGCAAACAGACCTATGCGGCGGTGGGGACTGCACCCCACTTTAAATCAGCCTTGCAGCCACCAGCGAAATACACCGCTGTGGGATCACTCCGGATCTAGGTGTAACCAGAACACGTCCGCCGCCGACCCCTGGGCCACACAGGGAGCAGCCAGGGGAGGCCGCGTGTGCTTCTGCATGCGAGTTAACCCCGACAAAGCTGCTGACACCAGCACGGCGTTTCCAGTAATTACTGGAGTCCATTTCTAGTCTCCTGAACATCTGCTTACTCTTCATGGAGAAAACCAAAATAAATAAATCAACAGCAGAAGACTGCCCTCATCAGCTCTGGACGCAAAGGCCTGTTTCTTTGAGGGTCCACTCCAAACTCCTGTGAGGCACCTGCCTCCCTGATGACCCTCTTTCCACAGACAGTCCCATTCTGAGGACCTGGGGCCAGGACTTCAATATATGGATCTGGGGAGACACAGTTCCTGCTGTTGCAGGGAGCAGTGAAAGCTGAACTGTGACCCAGGGCCTTCTCCACCAGCCCTTCCTGCAGAAGCCTCGCAACACCCTTAGCGCTGGGTCTCTTCATGAAAAGGCATCGCTTTACTCAGAGGCCCGGGCCCTTTGGGCAGCCACGCTTGTCCCTGGAGTGTCCTTGGTTCCTTCAGTGATGTGGGAGCCGGCATGCATCGTGAGGAAGATGTTAAAACTGCACTCACCTACCTTTGGCGGGAGGGGCCGAGAGGCCCAGGATGCACCTGTCTATCACCTAGAGGCAAGCACCTTGGCCAGGTGATGCTGCCGCCAACACACCTTGCAGTGAGCCCACCTAGGACAGCTCTGGCATTTGTACTCTGATTTTCAGATCCTAACCTGAGACTTCTACTTCTTTTTTGTTTTGTTCTGTTTCTTTGGCTATTTTATTTTAATGTGTTACAAGTAGATAGTAATAAAATATAAAAGCTATTCTATGAAAAAAACAATTTTTCAAAACAGAGATAGAATAACCATGGTAAATACACTGTGTATCATGATCTTAAAATAATATATTTTCATTTACTAATCTCTCAGCTCATTTCCCAATATTATACCTTTTTGCATAAATATTACAAGTATTGACAAAATATCTCACATTCTGTATAACTATGAATAATTTCTTCCTGTTTTACAATATTTATGATTCTTTTTGGTCCTTATTTTCATGTTCAGTTACACCAGAAATAATGCAATATTTACATGTGATTTATTTTACTTAAGAGTATGATCTCAAGGTGCACCCATTTACCTAGAAATATCCAAGTTCATCCTTCTTTATGGCTAAATAGTATTCAATTATATAAAAAACATCTTTTTTATCCATTCTTAGAACTTACATTTTTCATTTATTTATTTGCTGTTTCCATTTCTTCATCTGAGAAGTGTGTATTCATCTCAGATGTCCATTTTTTCATTGGGTCTTTAAATTTGGATGGGCTGATTTTTTTTTAATTCTTTCTATGTTCCAGATATTAGCCCTCTAGACCCTGATAGTTTCACTGCTGAATTCTACAAGAAATTTAGAGATCTAATGAGAGTACTCTTCAAACTCTTCAATGAAACTGGAAGGGAAGCAATACTCCCTAAATCATTCTTGGAAGCAAGTATTACCCTGATACCAAAACCAGAGAAAGATCCCACTAAAAAAAGAGAACTATAGGCCAATCTTCCTAATGAACATAGATGCAAAAGTCCTCAGTACGATACTGACAAACAGAATGCAGCAAATCTTCAGAAAAGATAGGTGGGGATTTAGCTCAGTGGTTCTGCCCCCTGCCTCAAAAGTGCAAAGACCTGAGTTTGATGCCTGGTACAAAAAAAAAAAAAAAAAAAAAGAGAGAGTGTACACTATGACCAAGTAGGATTTATCCCAGGGATGCAGACGTGGTCAAACGATTGTTTTTACGTCAGCCAGACACAGGAAGGTGGAAGTTACTCAGCAGGACGCAGCTTGAGATATTAATGTATTTGTCCCTATGCACCTCTTTCCTTTTCTTTTCTTCCATGGGTATTAAGAAGACTGCATTCCTCCTCCAGAAAAGTCAAAGCAAATATTCAAAGAAACCACTGGCCCAAAATGCAAAGTGAAGCCAGCTTTCCTGTCCCCCAGAGTAGAGAAAGCTGGAGGTGGTTGGAGAGGCGCCAGACATCGCCTCAGAGAGAACGCAGCAGCCTGAAGGGAAGAGGTCCCTGCAGGTTATGAGTAAGGGAAGACTCCTCTGCCACCAAGAAGGAAGAGCAGCGTGGAGCAGGAGCTGCTGCAAATGGAGTAAAATAAATCCCAGGCCTGTTATTCATGGCATTTGGTATTGAAGACAAATATTTACAATGGTTTCTCAGGACAGAGCCGAATGGGACAGTGGTAGAGGTTTTAATTCTGCCCTTCCTGTGGAGAAATACCAGCTGGCTCCAAGGTTTTCGTCCTTGTCAGGGTGAAACTTGTTCCTTATTCCTTCATCCTTATGAATGGTATTTCAATCTTTCACTTGCTGTCTCTGGGCAGCAAGCAGGCATGTCCATCCGTGCACCAATGCGGAACTGCCAGTTCCACAGGCTGATGAAGAATGTGCATCCAAAATACAGCGAATGCTACCGCCAAGCGACGTGCCACAGAAAGGCGCGTTTGTAAAAACACGATGGTGTTCCTTCATCCACCTAAGTCACCGGAGCTGGCACCCTGCGACGCTGGCTCTTCCCCAAAGTCACAATGGCCAGGAAAGGTAAACATTTTGAATCGATTCAGGACATTGGGCAGCCAGGACAGTGCAGCTGAAGACACCCACAAGAGAGGACTGCAGAGCTGCTGCAGAAAGCGGCAGGGACGATGGACGAGTGCGTCAGGAGAAAGGGGGAACATTCTGAGGAAGATCAATGGCAATGTGCCTTTTATTGTAACTGAGGTTTGTTTTTTAATTCAAACGTTCACTGTGTTTTCTAATCACACCTCATATATCCATCTTCCCTTCCAGAATGCCTGCTTTCTAGATTTCATTCTGCAGCACCAGACACAAAGACTATTTCCTAACCAGCCCTTGCCATTGTGTGAAGTCTAACACTTGTGACAACGAACCTCACATACTGGTATTAGAGCTCCCATGGTTCTACCTCTCTAACCGAATCCTGGCTAATAAGCATGGTCAATTTTTTAAACATTAAAATACTCATAACTTGCTTGAGAAAATAGGACTGTATATAAAACATAAGAATATATGTAAAAAACAACAAAGAAATTTACATGCTATAGTAATGTAATGTGCACAATCTTTACAGTTTATTTATATTGCCTTACTTGGTCAATCCCTACAAATCATTAAGAGGTGGATCAGGACGGCACTTACAATTTCCACTCTTCCAATAAAGCGAGACGGAGGGGGTCAACGCCTTGGCAGATGCCACCTGATTAACAAGTGGCAGGGCTGGAACTGGCCTCCTGACAGCCTTCCCAGTTACTCCCCCTCATTGAGAGAGCCCGTCCCAAACAGGAAATGGTGGGACTGACTGTGAACTTCGTGTCTTCCATGAGAAGAGATGTGTTCCACCCAGGACGGAAGGTCTAGGGTTTTGAGCAATTTGATTGTCATTTGTTCTTCCTGAACATCAAATCTGCACCATGAATTATTCAGTTCACACTCAGCTCCACTGCTCTGGTCCTCACCTTGAAGAATCAAGCAGAGTAAACCCTTGGGCAGCACTGAATGGTCAGATTCCATCTGCAGAGGATGAAAAGGACACCGCAAATAACCGCAAGTGTTTCTAAAACTCCATTTTCCCGCTGGAACTTGATGCTCACTGACACCAGTTTTGCAGGTAAGAGCCATGTAAGCAGTTTTCATCATTGTCACTCCTGCATGTGGTACACTGAAGTGAGGTTTGGCAGTTGTTTGACAAGTGGGAAAAAAAACAGCTTCATTTAAAACAAATCATCAAAATCCACTCTAGATGATGAAAGTAAGCAAGACTTTGCTTTTCTACTTCTCCTAACCACAGGAATGAGAAATAAGACTCTGCTCAAGCCCTTGAGCTACGTCCATATAAAGCCATGAATACACCAGCACTGTGCAAAATCCAGAGAAAACCAAACTTGCGTCATTTGTCAACAATGTCGAAATTAGCCCTCATAGGTCCACAAGTCACAGGCTTTCCTTCTGGGAGAAGGCCACAGTTGAAATTAGACAGGAGGTGACATTTGCATCCAGGGGATTTCTGCTCCTCACACAGGTCCTAGAAATTCACGAATCATGTTCTCCAGGGCCACCCAAGCTTGAAACCCATTGATCCATGGTGAGTGCTTCAGTATTCTTGGGAATAGGGGTCACCAGCCAGAGCTGCAGGAGGCTGTGACCAGCCCGTTTACTCTCTGAGTCACCCCTGTGGGTGCTCTCATGCCAGCCCCCAGCCTTCAAGCTTTCTCCATCAAGCAAAGGACATACTAGCATGCCCCACGGGCCAGCCGTTTTTGGAGCATATGCTTCGTGACAGACCTCGTGCTTGTCCCAGGGACACAACGGCACAAAGACAAATGCATCCCCATCCCCATCGTGGGTTGCTAGTCGCAGGCAGAGAGCACATGGGAACCACCGATGGCGTCAATGAATGTCACTGCTGAGCGATGTAGACACCGGGATTTCGCTGCTAGGAGGCCTAACCGTGCAGAGAGGCTGGGACACAGGAAGGCAGCTTAACCAGAAACAATGCGAGGTCAGAGAGGGTGGCTTTTCTCGCCAGCAATGCCTCCTGTCGTCACTGCCCCATTACAAAGTGGGAGAGGTGACATGTCTAATCTCTGTCCCCAACAACCAAGCTTCCCAGGAGCCTAGGCAATACCTGGAGCAGCGTGTGTCTCCTACTCCCCCTCAGTCCTCCCTGCCCCAGGCCAGGGATGAGTGTATCTTCTCCAGGCTGCACACACTGCCCTCCTAGCCTCCACCTCTCGGTGACCCGGCAAATTCTCCTACTGCAGGTGTAGCCGGAACACTGTGATCTCTGATTGCAGCCAGAACTCTGGGTGCCCCGTCAAGAGGCCACGGGATCTAAGGCTTTCCCTGTGGAGGGCTCCTTCTCTGACTCCCCACCACGGATCCTCATGTGTCTCAGACTGGGCCCGGCAAGTCTGCACTGACCTTCGGATGGCAATCTTCCTCGACTGCACACCAGTACCCTGCAGACTGCAGGCAACAAAGGTCAGAGGGACCAGAGCCCATACCCAGGAGTGTCCTCCGCCCCTCCCAGGGATGGAGTCCAGAAGGGGAGCAGGTTGGCACCCACTGCTCTTGGGTATATGAGCTATGCATGGTGGCACATGCCTGTGATCCCAGCACTCTGCAGGCTGAGGCAGGAGGATCTCTATGAGTCCAAGGTCAGCCTGGGCTACACAGTTAGTTCAAGGCCAGCCTGAAGTATGTAGGGAGACCTTATCTCAAAAGACAAAAGTATAAATAAATATTTTTTTAAATTGTGTGTATGCATAGATTTTATTTTTAAGCTGCTTAATCTTTAGAAAAATCAATATGCTTCCAAAGCATTTAACCTAAAAAACATCATGTGGCAACATGACTTCAAGTAAAAATCTCATTGCTTTCCCAAAGCAATAGAGAGACACTATTATTATCCCTAATTCTGAGGAGAAATTGAGGCAGAGAAATGTTCAGTAAATTTTCCCGTGAATAAAAACATTTTAAGACAGAATAGCTAAAGGAAGGCTTTTGTTCCTTGCTCGAAAATTTCAAAAGTGTACCTCATACATTTTATGCGACCACCTATTTTTTTAATTAGGCAGAATCAAAGTGCCACATGTTAATTCAACCTTAGGTAGTATCGTGAAACCATCAAGCAACTACAATTATGTGACTGATTTTTTTAAGTACTAAATTGGATTTTTTTAAAAAAGTAATTTGATCTGTGTCCTGAGCCTCTGATGACATGTGGGCTACTATTTCACTGTCAGTCCTGATTAACAGAACTTCACGTCCCTGGTGACGAGTCGTCCTACTTCATAACAGGCTGTGTGCTTTGCCACTGCCGCCCAACCAAGTGCCCTGGGCTGGGTGGTTTAAAGAGATGCTTACTTTCTCCCAGCCCTGGAGGCTGGCCGCGCAGGATCAAGGTATTGTCAGAGTTGGTTTCTTCTGAAGGTCTCTCGGCCTTGCATGGTCTTCCTTCCGGTCATAGAATATCTGTGTTCAGATGCCCCACGTATGGACAGCAGCCAAACTGGACTAGAGTCCAACCAGTGACGTCACTTAACTCCATAATGTCTTTTCAAACGTTTTCTCCAAGTGCAGTCATATTCTGAGATACTGAGGGCCAGGACTTCAACATACGAATCTCGGGGAACACAACTCACCCCATAACAGAGGCAGTGGCTTCTGAATTAGGAAAAAGTCACGCAGTGTACTAGAGACGTGCCAAAGAAGCTAGGAAAGGAAACTGGGTTGGAAAACTTCCACTTGCCATGACCTGGCCTGGAGAAGACTGAGCCAGAGTGGTGGGGGATTCTCGAACCCTCTCCCAACTTCACCACTCTCCTCCAAGTGGGAGACTATTCCGCAGCTACAGCCAGGATCTGCTCGAGAGACACAGCTGGCTGAAGCCCATGCTCCCTTGTCCTAATTGTGGCTTTAGACCACATTTGATCCTCATGAGTTAGCCAAGTTCAAACAGGAACGTAAATACAGTGGATCTGACATTGGACTTAAGGAGCCTAATTCGGCCTCCGCCTTTTAAAGGATGTCACCAGATCACAGGGCAGGGACCTGCTCCAGGGACACCCCCGAGCTGTTAGCGCCCCTCCCTTCACAAAGAGATACAGCATCCTTCAGCAGGCCAAAGTAAAGTAAAGAAGGACAAAATGGAACAGAAGTAAATAAGGAGGGGAAGAAGGGTTGCAGGAGGAAAAGGGAAGGGAAAAAATAGGAACCGAGATGTATCATGCACAGGTACAATTCCCTGGAATGAAAGGGATCACTGTATATATCTAAACTGTACCAATGAAACTAATTTTAAAAAAGAAAAAAGGTAAAGTAGGAATTAATTCTGACACTTAGAAACTACAAGGTGTTTTATTTGCTTTTAAAATTAGCTAGTCAAACTAGTTATCTTAACTTTCAATGCTGTTTTCCCTTCCTTTAATGTGTGTGTGTGTGTGTGTGTGTGTGTGTGTGTGTGTGTGTCAAGTACAAGGAATCACCCAGGACCTTGAAGGCACCACACAAGCATTCTGCTACTGAGCTACAGTCTTGAAAAATATCTGCCAGTTTACATTACATTAAATATTTTACTTTTGCAATTAAGATAACTTTAAAAATAATTACCATATACTCCTAAAATTTCCTTTTATGGAAAAAAAAGTTTTTAGCTTTTGTTTTTTTTTAATTGGTCAGTAATTTTTACTTCATCTAATTGAATCAATATGATCCTAAACAGGGTAAAATGAAGTTTTGCAGAGTGAATCACATATTCTCATTATAACTTCAGAGGGATCTCTATAAAGGGAATCCTTTGGAAGCCACAAGCAATGTGAATGTCTTTGCACAAATGCGCCTCCTTTGCCAGCTGCAAAGTTATATCTTAGAAAGAGGAAGCCAACAAACACTGGCACCACGAGCCACAGCCACCTCACCGCAAAACCGAACCCATAAAGATGAACAAGCGCTTCGCACAGTCAGTTCACAACAAAAAAACACACAATGACCCCTGAGCCGTTTTCCACTGGGAAGTGTACCTTACCATCATTAATCACCAAATTAATACAAACAAAGCCCCTGATATACCATTTCACACCCACTGGAATAGCCAGAATTTAAAAAATCGACATCACCTACTTGTGAAAGACAGGCAACTGTAGAGTTCTCAGATACTGCTGGTGTGATACACCATGCTCAAAACACACAATCACGTTCAAGCACACAACCACACTCAAAAACTGGCAATTTCTCATTGAACTCAGTATGTTCCTACCTTACAACTCAGCAATTCCAAGCCTGGATATGTATCCATGAAGTATTAAAAATTAAATTTCATCCATAAAAGGTTTGTACACTAGTGTTTATAGCAGATACATTTCAAAAGCTCCAAACTGGGAGCAACCTAAATATCCAACAACAGAAGAATAGAAAAATAAATCATGATATATTTAGACAGAGCAGTACTACACAGAAAAATAAAGGATGAGCTACAGACAGGCAAAACAGATGCACCTTACAGACAATGAGTGACCAAAAGCCTGACACAGAAGAGTGCATCCTGTTGGACCTCAGGAACTGGCAAAGCTGAACTACAGAGCAAAGATCAGAATGGTAGTGACCAGAGGGCAGAGACACGTCCTGGGGTAGTGGACATACTGTGTGTAATTCTCACCAAAATGTGTTCAGTCCACACTGAATATGGATGACTTCCATGATACATGTTTTTCTTTCACAAGAACGTCATAAATGGTTGTCATACAAAGCTGATTTTGCATTTTCTGACACCTGGCATACATCCCCTTCCATAATCTCATTTGCCACTTACTCGCCTGACTTGTCCACCAGCTGTTCCCATGAAGGGGTTCACGGCAAGCACGTGTGCACCAGTGAGCCTTTATCCTCCTGTGTGGCCTTCAGACAGGGCCGTCAACAGACCCTCTCACAGGCACTAGTTCTGTGGGCTCCTGGCAAGATGTAACATGAGAAAAAGGGGAAGAAAATAGGCCCTGGAGCCACACAGACTTGACTTGAAGTCTGGTCGGTCATTTTCCACCTCTGAGGAGATCTTTTACTTTCTCTGAGCCCTGTCCCTCCATGGTAGAGATAACCGATATGAAGACTAGAGAATCTGGTAGTAGTGGGTCCAAGTCCAGATCCTCAGTGATGCACAGAGCCGTACCCCTGCCACTCCCGAAAGAAGAGGACTGTGACTGCTGGTCGCTCAGGTCCTTAAGTGCACAGTCTGGGGAATTTCTACTCTCCCTCCGTTCTGATGAGAAAACACCAAGGGGAATAAGCAGCGAGTCCTTCTGGCACTAAGTTACTCTACCTCAGACACCTCTGGGCTTTTGACTTGCAACACTTGAGGCCAGATGTGTTTGAATTCAGGGTTTTTCTGATTTTGGAAACGTCAGATAGTACAGATAGCACTCGTATATCACCTTCCTGGGAGATGGGACAGCACCCCGCATCAAACTCCTCCCATTTCCATAGAAAACCCCGTACGTGTCTATGTTAAATGGAGTAAAGAAGGGCAAAAATATTCTTCTCGTCATCCAGGTCAGTTCTGTCACTGAATAATCTTTATAAATAACAAAATAACCACGGTCCGATTTTGGAGCTGTCAAGATTTCAGGACTGTTGGCAAACCTGTACCAGCCAACATTCGTGTAAGATTATTATTACTATCACTTATATTCCACAGTTAAGGAAACAGGACAAGTAACTTGCTAAAGGTCCCTCACTTAACTCAATCTGTCCCCACAGTCATGCTTCTCCCTGCCTGTCTCTCCTTCAAGCTGTATCTGCATCTGGGGGCTTTGAGAAAATGCCTTCTACCTGCTTAAAAATTTTTAAATTACGGGGAAAAAATGGTACTGGTTTTTTCATCCTCGCTGATGTTTCTTCTAGCTTGAAAACCCTAAAGCTTGTTGAAAACAGGGACTTCAGAGGTCTGCTGCTTTAACAGACTCCCAGAGGATGCTCTCATTTGCCTGACAACAGATTAAACTGTAAACAAGAAACCCAGCCGCCAAAATAAAGAAATAAACCAAAAAGGCCTTTTCAAACTGATCGCTAATAGAAAGGCATGTTCAGAAAGAGTCAGACGGTAATGTGAGTCTCCAAAACACAAGATAACACTCTTCTCAGCAACCACCGGGTCATTAAAAAGTACATTCAAATTTATGGGTAAGACGGCCACCTTATCAAAGGAAAACAATGTAAAAAACCTCACAGCTCTGAGGATGGGAAGAGTAGAAGCTACTCCTCAGAAGACAGGAAAGCAGAGAATCAATCACACCACAGCCCTGTGTTAACAACTCCTGGAGAGCGAAGGAGAAAGAGGATTTGCTCCCCGAAGGTCACTTTTCCCTCTCCAGGGAGGCGCTCGGGGACACACGCTGGTCATCCAGGTGCGGGCCCAGTCTGCCTGTAAAGCACGGCTGGTGGTGAGGGGCCGTGAGTCTGGCAGCCAGTCAGGGTCGCGGCACTGCAGTCTCTCAGGAGATCCTCCCCAAGGGAAGGAAGGAAGCCTGTCCTGAGCACCGGGGACCACTGTGGGGACACAGGCTTCCCTCCCGCAGTCCGTGTCACTCACAGTCTAGCCGTCGGTTAGAGCCCTCGGTGCAAGAGACCCAGTTTCCTCTCTACACATGCTTTGAAATCTAACTGGGAAAATAAAAAATGTAATTACGTCAGGGGTGGAAAATATATCTGAATGCAAAGGTTGGCAAAATGTTTGGACTGCATCACCCTGTTTCTCTTTCTTCATTTCATATGCAACTCAAGTTACAATCTTCATCCCAGACCCTCCGAACTCTCAGAAATTACCTGAACCAACTCAGGTCAAATTTCCAAATGGTAATATTTCCGAAAAACAATTTCTCTGCTCCTCGCCCTGTTGCCACAGAGTCAAAAACGATTCCTCCAGAAGGGGCAGAGTAAGCCAGAAACCCAGCACCCTTTCAACAAGTGTCTGCAGAATGAAACTGAAATCCTGCCCTATCCTACCCACCTGACAGAATCTGTTCATGAATCTGACCAGAACGACTCAGGGGCCACCACCGATGCTCTGTGTATTTTAGAGGAGCACAGTGTATACCAGTCCTGTGCAAAAGCCTTTGGCTGCAGATATAACCTTCAAGAAAATCTCTTACATTCATGAAATGTTCGTCTGCTACTGTTTAAGTTAACATGATTTGAGGATGGCCTGCCCTTTGATATAATGCCACCTCAAAGTTCTCCTGTCTACCTGACCTGAGTTGCTTTGGGTATATAAAAGAGAAGGGGAAACAGAGACAGGTTTTGAGATGGAGGGTGGACAGGCAGCAAGAAATTCAAGGTACCCTGGATAAGGAACTAAACTTGAGTCACCTCGGGACACAGCTGCGTGGCAGAGCACTACCACAGCACATGCAAGGTCCCGCACCGTGAAGACGAAACAAGGAACTTGGGCTGAGCTGAGGAGGAGGAGGGCTCCAGGCCCTATTCCAGACCCAGAAGGCACAGGCTTACCAGTTCAGGCTCGCCCAAGCAGGGTCTCCTGGTCTCACTCTGAGGTGACTCTGCCTTCCTTAATTATTTTACATGCAGAGCCAACCAAATACGAATAAACTGATGTGGAATACAGGCTATAAGCATCACTGCTCACAAGACAGTACTTAGTACAAATAAACATTCTAACAACGGGGAATGTGCTTTTTAATCATCATAAACTGTAACCAAATTCTTATCACATCTAATCTCTATGTGATTCAGATGACAGAAAGTCAGCCAAACCTTAAGGCGTGTTATGGTTTATATCTGATGTTGCCCTAAAGCCGTGTGTGATTATAGGTGGGACCTCTGGAAAGTGACTTTATCGTGAATCCTAATAGTTGACTTGCTGTTAGGTGGGGTCTGGCTAGAAGAGACCGGAAGGATGTATCCCTTGCCTTATTCCCCCTACACCTATCTGCTTCCAGGCCTCCATGCTGTGAGCAGCTCTCCTCTGCCTCGCCCGCAACCCCTGCCATGCTGCCCCGCCTTGGAGCCTACTGACTATGGACTGAACCCTCTACAAACTGAACCAAAATCAACCTCTCCTCCTCGAAGTTGTGGGTGTGGGTAGTGTGAGTCAGTGAAGAGAAAAGTGGCTAAACAAGGGGTCAGTGAGAATAACCCAAGACTCCATCCTCTGTCTAATTTCCTCTCACACCCCTTCTATCCTTTCTAACAGTCCTCTTGGGGTTCCTCCACTTCCTCCAAAGACGGTTACCATTACAATCCAACAAACTGTGCCTGCTGAATGGTGAGTTGGGGGGGTCCCACATGAACAAAATGGATGCCACCTCCCGCTTCACACACAAGTTTACAAGGTGGTGAGGACACTCACACCCTTGGGAGCCCACCAAAGCGACAAGAAAGAACTATCAAAGGCTCGAAATTCAGCCAAGAAAGGACTAAAGTGGGGGGAGTTGTGGTGAGTTACTTTTCCACTGGAAGAGACCGCTCACTCACGCCCAACATATGTTACTTTGCAAGGTGTGCTAGCCAGTGTGGCTACTCAGCATTGTTTCTCTCCCTTTCCACAATGTGCATCATAGAGACAATGATTGTATCTGTACCACACCCTGGGGTCAGCTGACAGGCTACGAAAACAACCACTGGCAGGCTCTGGCCATGCGGCCCCATCCTGCTGGCCTGCAGGTCATGTACACGCTGACCGCCATGCCCTACTGTTCCTTTCTGCTTCCTTCTCTGTAGACACAAAGTCTCAGGAGAGGTGCCTCTTTTCCCATCCAAGGACATCCACAAGGTGTCTCACTATGACAAAGTCACTAAATACCCTACTGCAACTGGCCGCTGGTCACTGAGGGTCAGTGCTGCTGCCCTGCGTCCTATAATGACACAGCAGCCCTCTGCTTCCTGGGGCAACCCCTCTCCTCCACCCAGAAAGAGCTTTTCCAGTTTACCACTCCCTTTTCATTTCAGTTAACTCAAAGCAGCCTGGCTCACGGTGACACAGTCACAGCCAGCTGAAGAGGAGGCTGCTACAAAAATATCTGCCTAGAAAGGCTGAGAAATGATCCACAAGGACCTGGCTAACTCCTTGCCAGGCTGCCTAGTGGCCTCTTCAATCCTGAGAGGAAGAAAGAATATAGGAAGGAAAAAGACATGGACTGAGAGGGAGAATAAGGGTGAAGGCTAAGAATGAAGTGTGAGAGGAAGCAGAAACTGTTATCCTAAGACAGAGTAACATCTCCACCACAGGAGACCACAAGCCATGGCACCATCACAACTGTGGCAGCAATTCACTAGCTTCTTCCAGTTCTTCAAGCATGCCTCCCTCCCATCTTGGGTCCATTGCCTGAGTATTACAGGCCAAGAGACCACAAGCCATGGCACCATCACAACTGTGGCAGCAATTCACTAGCATTCTTCCAGTTCTTCAAGCATGCCTCCCTCCCATCTTGGGTCCATTGCCTGAGTATTACAGGCCACCATTTTTAGACTAGGCTCAGCCTCAGCGGAACAGACTAAAAATCAAAATGGAGTCACTCACGCCAGGTTCCAAGTCATCGAGCGAAACTGAGTGGTTATGACATTCCAAGAAATTGGGAGAGGGAGAACCCAACCAAGGTTCCTAACAGGCCGTGTCAGTTTTCGCAGCCTTGCCAGCAGACCCCAGGGTGCAGTACAGGTAGGAAAGCTCCCCCCACTCTAATCCTGGATCCTTCAGTCCTGACAAAAACAAGCTGAAGTGTCAGTTGTCTATTGTTCTCAGCTCACAGAGAAAGTAACTGCGAGGTGACCAATCCACCCTTTGTGCTGTGCTCTGCTTTCTTTATCTCTTTTCATCTATGTAGTCCACTTCCTCCGCTCAGCTCCTGGGAGCACTTACTCTATTTTACGGACTGAATGTTGCCTGATTCTGATCACAAGGTCAAGCCAGTTAAGATCTGAAAGCTAACTTGTTAGTATCTCATCCCTGGCCAGGACCTTGCACATGCTGTTCACTCTGTCTGGAACATTCTCATTCCTCTTTCCCCTCCACCAAAGGTTCCCTTCCGCAGAGACTTCACACAGCCTCAGGGGACACTTAGCATGTCTGTCTGTTACTGGGCCGTCACCGCTGGAGAGGCTGCTGCTGGCATGTAGCTGACAGAGACCAGATATGTTGCTTACCATCTGCAATGCCCAGGACACTCTCCAGTTAGGAAAGGACTATTGGGCTCATGTGTCAGGAGTGTGGTGACTGAGCAGCCCTGCCTTGATTTCCTGTTGTGTCACCTTGCACACGGCATGCACAGCCAACACTCAGAGAAGCCGTCCCTGATTGCTCTGAGAGGCACACTCATAACAGCCAGGGCTTTTCTTTAGTGCACACATCCCAGATGGAATGAAAACCCTGGGTTTGTTGCTGTATGGGAATTCACTGCCACACAAGGGTTTAGAAATCCCTTCTGGAGACCTGTCTTCAAAACAACTCCAGCCACATACTGGACCAGTCTCAATCTCATTTTTCATTAAAAATAGTCCTCCCAGAATGACTTCACAGGATTGCATTCCAAATGCCCTTGGATGTTTTAAAAATCAAATCCCTCTTCAAAGAACAAAGTGTTGCCACATTAAGGGTACCCAAAGCGCGAGAGGCAGGCCCGTCCACAACATGCTAAGCAACTGGGAGTGCAACTTCCCAAGACGAACTCCCAGAGGACAACCCTCACTGGGAAATACCGGCTTTCAGATGCTAACAGCTACACTGCCATTCTCTGTATTTATGCTGAGGGAGCACACAAAAGAAGGATGCCAGACAACTTTGTAAATAAGAATAAAAAGCAAAAGGATACGAAGCAAAGGATACATTTTTGAGGCTTCCATAGCACACTAAAAAACACACAACTCTGGAAATCATGTCCAAACCTGACCCTACCCCTCACAAAGTGTGTAACCCTAGGCAGTTTTCTTAAATGTCCTAAGCATCAGTTTACTAATCTACAGTAGAAATGAGATGCACCCACCTCTCGCAATCACTGTGAAGATCAGTGGGTCAATACATTTAAAGTACAGCCCTATACCTAACTCCACGCTCAGAAGCTGTTTATCAAAAGATCTGTTTGGCATAAAAGAATCAGATTGTCACTCCCATCCCAAGGATGATGTAATCCAAGGAAGCAAGCTAGGCATATTCCTCCATTCGTCCAGGGAATATGTACTGTATTCCATGTTCTTCAGTGAATGAATAGGACTCTTAGCACAGTAGAAAGTTCTCAAAGTATCTGTTATTCATCAATGCCTATTGTAAATATAATAGGGCAATGGTAGGGCCAAGAAATAAAATATATTTCAGACTCACCACAGTTTTTCTTGCCTTGAAGAAAAAGTAGCATTAATCACACCCATGTAATATTTATATCATTTTGTAGTCTTTGCTTGCAAGAATCTGCGTATGTATTTGAGTAATGTTAATTCATTGTGAAGATGGTAGAGTCCCAAAGGTCTGAAGAAGCAACCTTGGCAAGGACAGGGCCTGGGGATACTCTGCATCCTCCTACTTCACGGGGGCTGTCCTCTAGTGAGCTGCTCCAGCCATTCTCTGTTCAGCCTGCTTCCTGTGTCTCTGCTCTAAGGGCCTCAAAGTCCCAAAACAGAGTCTAAGAGCTGGTCGTAGGGACCACACCCACCCTGGACAACGAAGGTCAAAGCCCACAGTACTCCCAAAAGGAAATCAAGGCAGTACAATGAAAAGAGAAAGAATTAGTGATGGTGGGTTAAATAAACACCAAGAAGAACAGCAACAATAATAACATTGGTGGGAACCAACTTGGACCGGAGCTTAGTACCTGTTACATAAACCTTCCCTTTATTATCTTATTGAACTGTAATCACACTCTGTGCAGCCAAAAATGTGGCCATTCCCATCCTGCAGATTAATAAACAAGCTCAGAGCTGTTAAAAAGCATACCTTGTGTCACACAGCTAGAAAATGGAAACAGGGCAGGCACTACTGTATGTTGAACCATTATGCTGCTCTATTTCTTAGATTAACTATGGGCAGTAAATAATCAACAGTCCAGATTCAATATTAAAAAGAAACCCAATAAAGTCCTATACTCTGATAAGTATATTTGGTGCTGACCATGGGAAAGGACAGCCTAGTTATAGAACAGCAGGCAGCAGTGATCCCAGAGCTAATAAATGAAACACAGAAAACCAGAATAATGTTTTTCAAAAGAGGAAGGATGGTTACTCACTGACTACAAAGGCTTTCCTCATCTCTTTGTAGCTTAGAAACTGTTCACCTTGGCAGAGAACAAATGACTAACTGCAAATCGGAATCCAACTCCCGTCATAGCCAGATTTTTCAATCAAATGTCTGTGGCTTAGTCAAATCCACGAAAAACTGAGAACAGGCACTCATCGTCCATCATCATGTTAGTTTTATCTTTAAAATAAATTCCATGTGGCTGACTGATAAGAGAGAAAATGAAATTTCCTCTGCCTACGCACAGCATTTAGAACGAACTAATAAATATTTCTAAGTATGTTGTATGTTTCAAAGTTTTACATAAGCTCATACATAAGTTCAGTGGTACTAACAAGGGAGTAAGAGTAGAACTAGGGAACAAGCCACTCCCACTGCTGTGCCCACTTATCAGGAGTGCTTCCCTCGTCTGCCTGGGCAGGCACAGACCCGACCCTAGATGTGTGCTAAGTCCCACAGGACCACACACACCACCCACGGGCTCCGTGGGAATCTCGGCTCCCTACTGGATCACGTGACTGCTCTGTGCCTCCCTTTCCTCCTCTGTAAATGGCGGCCTCCAGGAGTGGACCTGGGACTAATCAGACGAGACTGCAAGTTGCTTGGAACCCTCTTGTCCTAAGACGAAAGAGCAGGGCCTTGGGAACAAAGCCTTGGGTGAAGATTCTGGGAAATGTGGTTATTTGAGGAAGAGAAGCTGAATGGGGCAGAGGAAGACAGTGGAGCGAGGAGAGAATGCGGTCCCGGCTGGAGATCAACTCCAACCTGGTCCTACTGAGGAGCCCTGGGGCAGGGGTTGCTACAGGGTGGTCTTGTGTCAAGGCCAGGAGGCTGGAGGAATTTGATCAGGGCACTGATGGCAATGGAAGAAATGTGACTTGGTGGCCCAGCATAAGAGCTTGATAAACATGAGTTCTTTATTTTACCTTCAATTTAGTGAATACTTACTAGGCCCAGGGAGAACCTTGTTTGGACATGAGGATATATGAATGAATAAAGCACAGTTCCTGCCCCAAAAGTACTCCTTATCCAGCTGGAAAGATGGGTACATGCGGGATTAATGGTATTCTGGGCAAGAGGAGAGGTCACCCTTGGTTCCTGTCCTCACATCTGTCTGCCTAGGGACTCCCCTCCTGCATCCATCCAGAGGCCCAGGGTCCATTCTTCACTGACCACTGCTCCTCTGACAACACCCAGTGTCCAGATCTGCATTTCTGAATTCTGTCTTTTCTTCTCAATACAGACATGTGACAGATATATCACAATGTCAGCGGTCACTCAATACCCAGCCAGGGTTTTCCCAACTGCATTAGCAACTCATGAGATTGATAAAGTGGATCCAAATGACTTATATTTCTGCAATGAGAAATGGAAGTGAACAAAATACGGAAGAAAACATCAGAGTGCATCACAGCGGTGAGTAAGGCTAACAGTAGGGAGGTATAAGTATGGGCTCTGGGCATGCGTGCAGCTGAGTAAACGTGTTTTATATTATTTTTCCTGGTTTCACAGGAAATATTTTGCTAAAATGAACTGCCATTGAAAAAGTGTGAGAACTGCTGACCAAATTAAACCTGGTTGTATACACTTGTAAGAATAATATTCCACTCAGAGAATGCAACTTAAATGGGTCATGGCGTAATTATGAAACTGTGGTGTCTGAAGTAGCAAGTCCACGTACACGTGCAGAGGAAAGGGGCAAGTATTTCAGCTATTTAGTTCTTTCGATGTCCCTTGTAGTAATAAATCTGCTGTGTCAATAGCCCTCTGGAATATCTTACAAAGTTCAGTGTGGTGTGCTGAGAATATAATGAATATAAAAGTCATTCATGAGTTTACAATTCCATGAGATCACAACGCAAGGTCACTTTGGTGAAGACTGATGAATGCTCTAATAGAGGGAGCAGGTGCAAGGGTAGGAGGTGAAAAAACCCAGCACAAGCATTGTTCTGCTTGGCCTGAGAGACACCTGGTACCTGCCCTCGGGATTTTAAACCTCATTTGGGAGAAAAAAATGTATGTAAAAAGATAAAAATAAGGTCATGCACACACACACACACACACACACACACACACACACTTTTTTCTGAAGGAAGGAAAGGGTCAAACTGATTTTTTTTTTTAGCTTTTTTAAACTCTAGGAAGACGTGTGCTTAATAAAGTATGGCTTCTCTTATAGAGGAAACCCAAAATATAAATAATTTAAAGAGCAAAATAAAAGACAGACAATAAGAAACAAGGTGAGAGATCTTTTTCAAATGGTATAGGGATGAGGAGATGGAATGGGGATGTAAAAAGAACCAAGGAGCATCATATATGCATGCCGATTCCACAGGATGAAGGCAATGTAAATGTGGTCTAACACATTTGTTAAATAGTAAAATAAAATCTCATTTGGGAAGATAAAATGTATGCCAAAGGTTAAAATACGATTACACACACTTTTTTGAAGAGGAGGAAATGATTAAATTTAATTTTAGGTGTTTTTCTTTTAACTTCAGGAAGACAAATGAGAAGTATAAAACCAGATACTTGATTCAAGAGGATAAGCACAGACCACGGATTCAAAACTAAGGCCAGGAAGATGCCACTAAGTGTGGCTTTGGGTTTTTCCAGGCACACAGTGGGCAATTTAAAATAGGAGAAACCCAAAATATAAATAATTTAAAGAGCAAAATAAAAGACAGACAATAAGAAACAAGGTGAGAGATCTTTTTCAAATGGTATAGGGATGAGGAGATGGAATGGGGATGTAAAAAGAACCAAGGAGCATCATATATGCATGCCGATTCCACAGGATGAAGGCAATGTAAATGTGGTCTAACACATTTGTTAAATAGTAAAATAAAATCTCATTTGGGAAGATAAAATGTATGCCAAAGGTTAAAATACGATTACACACACTTTTTTGAAGAGGAGGAAATGATTAAATTTAATTTTAGGTGTTTTTCTTTTAACTTCAGGAAGACAAATGAGAAGTATAAAACCAGATACTTGATTCAAGAGGATAAGCACAGACCACGGATTCAAAACTAAGGCCAGGAAGATGCCACTAAGTGTGGCTTTGGGTTTTTCCAGGCACACAGTGGGCAATTTAATAGCTGTTGAATGAATAAATGAATGAATGCATTCTAACACAGCATCTGACACAGACGAACGGCTGCTCCCTGACAATTCCTGGGAACCACAAGTGCTACAGTCCCCAAGGCCTGCCTCATGCGAGCTCACACAAATCCAGGCAACCTGCCCCAACCTGAAGGCCAATCACCAGTGGAGAGCACTGCACGGCTCTTGCATGCACAACTCCTCAGGAGCACAGGGAAGAAAATAATTCGGGGCGGTTTGGAAGAAGATATCCACGGTAAAACATAGGAAAATCTCGGATTGGGATGATTTCTATTTACCACTACGTTTATTTTGAATCTGCTGTATTGAGGCATTACTTACACACATCAAAACTCATACACACAATGTGGTGAGTTCTGACAGACGTATGTAACATGGTAACCATAACAGTCAACATATAAGACACATTTTTCACATCAGAAACTTCCCAAGCGCCTTTTACTTAACATTATGCTTTGAAGTGAGCTCTGAGGTAGATAAATTTGGCCACTAATAGAACCACAGAAGGAAAAGACATACTCTTACTATAATGGCCACCACTGTAATGAACCCCACAGCAGATGTACCAAGATAAATCATGAAAATCAAAAAATGATGTTTAGTAACAAAAACATGGATTATACAAACTGCCTCCAAAAAAGTAATCTCGTGTTAGAGCCCTGTGGGTCTTACTGTAACTTCCACCGGTCTGATCAAAGTGCCCGTGTATATGTCACCTTCAGAGACAACAGATATTTGGGGAGAGGGGACAAAGTCTTTGTTTCCCAAGGTAACTTCTTGATCAAGTACTAATGAGAGAGAGCAGAGAAGCAAACGGCTCCCAGGCGGTCCAGACATGTGAAGGCTGCCAAACCCTGCGGCTAATTTCCTCTAGAAGACATCAGCATGAACTCAAGGTCCGCACAGAAGACAAACACAGAATAGCTAAGGATGACCATATAAGTTTCAGGCAGACGTTTGAAATAAAAAAGAGAGAGAGAGAAGCCAGATGGGAATATTAAAGGGAGGAACCAAATCAACCCAAGATTACCCAGGAAGATAAAGCAGTGACTAAGAGCGGATCAGCCAGCGCTGCGCAGTCAGAACACAGCCCGCCAGCCCCAGATGCGGCTCAGACTTGGCCTAAACCCAAAGCAAGTGGTGCATCCCGACCCACGAGGCCAAGAATGGAGCTGTGGGCCCCGCAGTGGAGCGCCCTGTGTCACAATCACGTCCGAGTGCCTCGAGAACAGGAAACCTCACGCAGCCGGGAGAGAGGAGCCCTCGTACTTTTGCCTGGGGACAGGAGTCAAGCCAATGACGAAGAAAATGCAACGCAGACGTGTCCTCCAGACTGCGTTCCATCAGATTCCCAAGGAAGCAAAAGAAGCAAAGAAAACACAAACACCAACGTTCACCCTGAAAACAAGATCAGAGCATTCGAAAGGGTTTGTTTTACAGTTTTAAAGATATTAATCACATTAAAACATTTCCCAGCCTGCACGGAACTTTCTCATCACAATCACTGCCCCCAGGAGCCCTGAGCTGGATGCCCAAGAACGAGTCAGCTACTGAAGAGCCCTTGGTATGAGCTCTGTCTGGGGACGCTCACAGCTTGTGTCCCCTGGAGGCTGGGACCTGAGAATTAGAGCTAATTTAAACAGACTCACCTGCTGAATGCAGTGCACAGGAAAACATCACAAAACGTCTCTGACTTTGATCAAGGTCTAATACAGTCCCCAGCAGGGAAGAGGGAGCACACGGCAAGGCTACCCCCGTCCCAGCCAGCTGCTCCCTGTGAATGAGTCTGTCCCCATTCATTCCAGCTCACCTGTCTGTCATCTCACAAAGGACACCACCTCCAGGGCCTCCTTCCTTAGATCCTAATTCATATCCAACCTGGAAAGGTTACGGTTAATGTCATCCTCAAGGTTCGTTAAATCATGATTGCCCCAAAGAGGAAGAGGAGAGAGGAGAGATGGTGTGGAGAAGCACAGCCTACTGACTCCTGGGGAATGGCTTTCAGTACAGCCAGCTATGCTGGGCATGGCAGTGCAGGTCTGTATCCCAGAGACTCCAGAGACTGACACAGGGAGACTGGAGGTTCAAACCAGCCTGGGCAACTTAGCAAGACTCCGTCTCAAAGGGAAAAAAAAAGTGGAGGTGAGGGCAGAGGGAGGCTGGAAGAGTGCAAATGTAGCTTAGCACGCCTGGATTCAGTCCTCAGTACTGTTTTTTTAATTTTTTTAGGTGGTGTTTTTAAAGGGGGAGGGGACTATCTCCAGAACAACACTAAGGTGCTTAGTGCTTCTCAAACCACCCAAAAATTTCACTAAAACATAAGTTCAGATACAGTAATTCTAAACTAGGCCCAGATTCTGTATTTCTAGCTAGCTTCTCGATCAGGTCAATACTGCTGGCCCAGAAGCCACAGTGATATCTTAAAATTTAGATTCTAGGCCACCTCTCCATCAGAAGCGAGGGAAATCAGGATTCCCTTTTGAGAAGCCCCTCAGATGATTCTTATACTTAAGTTTGAAAACCATTTAATCCACTTCCTGCCTGCTCTCCACATTCCTGCTAGGATGACAGGCAGGCCTAGAGCAGCCCCTTACTTCCAATTCCCACAGTGACCTCTGACCCAGCAGGAAGTAGATGCTTCAATCAGGAAGTGTGAGTGGCACCTGGGACACCAGGAATGCGTGAAGGCTTCAGAAACGATGCTTGCTATGCTCCTGGAAAGTGACTTTTACCTGGGCTGGGGTATTAAGGGTGGTGATGTGACACTTACTAATTAGGATGGATCTGCTTTATATGTTTCTGTAATTTTTTAGTTTTCTATAAATACATCCATTACTTTTACAATCAAATGAAGCTTCTAAACTCTAAACTGGGTGTTACCACATCCTCAACAAACTACCTCAGCACCAGGCACAGTGGTGCACACCTGTCATCCCAGTGCTCTAGGAGGCTGAGCCAGGAGGACTGCAAGTTTTAGCTTACCCTGGCCAACTCAGGGACTTAGCAAGACCGTGTCTCAAAATTAAAAATAAACACAAGGGCTGCAGTGTACCTCAGTGTGAAGGCCCTGAGTTCCAGAAAGGAGAGAGAGAGCATGAGAGGACAGAGGAGGTGGGGAGGGAGGAAGGGTGAGAGAGAGAGAGAGAGAGAGAAGGAGGAGGAGGAGGAGAGAGAGAGAGAGAAAGAGAGAGAGAGAGAGAGAGAGAAGAAGAAGAAGAAGAGGAGGAGGAGGAGGAGGAGGAGGCGCAGGAAGGGGAGAGAGACAAGGGGAGGAAGGGGAGGGGAATGCACAGCCCACAGCATGTAATACTTCCTAAAGCAGCCAACTACCTTAATGTGGTTTCTCCTTGAAATTCAGCCTTATCTATGCTCTAACTCAATTTCTAATTCTCAAACTTTACCTCTGTATGTCACCTACTGGGATATCTTGCCTGCTGTCTGTTTCAGCAGACCCCACCTAATAAACAGGTATGCTTCTGTCTTACACCTATTTTTCTTATGAGAAAGTCTTCAGCCTGGTCTCCATTCAATATTCCTGGTGTTCTCTCTCCTTTGCCTTTTTTGTTATTTGGCTTTACTAACTGGCCCTATTTATGCTCTAACATACATGGCCCACACCATCAAGTCCCTAGAGGTAAGCACTTCTAACCATTCAGATTTTATTTCTTCTGTTGTTTACCTCTTTTTTAAAAACCAGCAATACTTTTACTGGAGGAAAGACAGTCTCTTTAATAAATGCTGCCGGAAAAACTGGCTTTCCATATGCCTAAGATTAAAACTAGACCTATATCTCTCGCCATGCACTGAACTAAAATCAACATGGATCAAAGATCTAAATATTAAAACAGAAACACTAAACCTCCTGGAAGAATGGGTAGAACGCTTGAGGACATAGGTGTAGGCAAAGACTTCATAAACAAAACCCGGATCACACAGGAAATATCACAAAGAATCAATAAGTGGAATCTCATTCTATTAAAAGGCTATTGCACAGCAAAAAGAAACCATCACCCATATAGAAAACCCACAAAGTGGGAAAAAAATTTTTGCCAACTGTTCTTCAAAGGACTAATATCTAGAATATATAAAGAACTCAAAAAAACCAGACTCCCAAATTTAAAGACCCAATCCAAAAATGGGCATCTGAAATGAATAGACACTTCTCACATGAAGAAGTAGAAGCGGTAAATAAATACATGAAAAAATGTTCAACGTCACTGGTCATGCAAGAGATGCAAATTAAAACAATGCTGAGATTCCATCTCACTCCAGGAAGAATGGCTGCTATCAAGAAATGAACCAACAACGAACGCTGGCGGGCTTGTGAGGAAAAAGAACCTTTCTCCACTGTCGGTGGGAGTGCAGACTGGTGCAACTGCTGTGGAAATCCAGTCGAGATTCCTCAAAAAACTAAAACCAGAGATTCTGTATGACCCATTTATTTCCCTTTTTGGTATCTTACCCCCAAAATTGAAACATTCATACCACAAAGATATATGCATACCCACAGTGTGCAACAGATAAATGTTGGAAATAGCCCAAATGCCCATCAACCCATTCATGTGTAAAGTTGTCGTGTTTCATACAGTGGAGCACTATTCTGCATAAAGAAGGATAAGCTTCAGACAGTCATAGCTAAATGGATGCACCTTGAGGTCATACTCTTACGTAAAATGAATCAGACACACATGTTGTAATATGCATTGTTTCTCTACTGTGAGAAATCAAAAGGGTAAATAATGACCAAAATGTATAGTGGATATTGCGAAATATGAAGAAAATGCTCAAAAGGGAAGGGGAACTAGGAGGGAGGGAAAAGGAAGGAAGGGAAAAGAAAAGAGAACTGAAGGAAAATGGAAACAAAGCTTTTACAAATAAGGAGAGGAAAAGGGATTGAAGGGAAGGGAGGGGAATGGAAAAAAAGAAGAATCGAAGCGTATCACGTAAAGGTACAAATTTCCTATGATGAATGTTAGCAATGTGACTGTCTAAAATGTACCATCAAAATTAACTTTTAAAAACCTTGTCAAAGATGAGCTTATGAAAAGCGAGTACTTAGATCACCTTATCATTCCCATCCATTCTGCACTGTAGTTACGATTATTCCTAATAATAACCCCATGGGTCGCATGTAGCTTTTTAAACACTTCAAGAGCACCACCCCTCATTGTGTGGATGTTTGCTGTGATCTAGTCACCTCCCCCATGGGACAATGCAGGTACTGCCCCCTCCTTCCTCCCCTCCAATTTTCATACTCTTTGTCTCTTCTAAATCCAGTCACTTAAATCTTCAGTCTAACATTATGTAACTACACGTAGAACCATAATCATCCTTGTTTTGCATATAAATTGACTATAAAAATTAAATAAACAGTATCTATGTCATGATGACTAATATTATATACCACAAGCCCAAGAAACATGCCAGTTTACAAATGCTGCTCTGTGCCCTGCCACCGAGCCCAAGGACGGAACTCATTACCCTAGTCAGACAGATGCTCTTCCATGGTGTGGCGGCAACTGCTCTGTTTGCTGTCTCTGCGGACCGCGACTTTATTGAATTTCTTGTGTTTGGTTTGGGGGCCCAGGGTAGGAGGCATTTAATCATCCTATTTCCCCTTTGCAAAGAGAAGTACCATATGCTTCCAGTATATCCTGAAATTCACCCTCAACTGTATAACAAAATCTACTTTTTCCCAGAAAGGCTTTGACAGGCAGTGTAGGAAGAGGTTTTACTATGTGTTGTGTCTGGTTTCATCACTGTGACTTCCTTCTTGGTCCCCTGCCTTCCCAAAGGTCATCATGGTAGGTAATTTTGAACACTTCTTTGTCTAAAAACCTCTCATCTCTATGCTATTCTAATATTTGATTGAAAGGGTACGTCTGGAAGTTTTGTTATCAAAGTAACTCTTCCTCGGCACTTTGAAGAACTGTTCCACTGCAGCCTAGCACCAGTGTGGCCGTGGAAAAGCGTCGTGTCACTCTGACTTTCAGGAAAAGGTTTTGTTGGTGAAACCTTCCCGGGGTCACTGCTCTATCGCACCTGCTCTGAAATTTCCTTATGAATGTGTCTGTGCGGTACCACTTTTCATATCCCTTGATGAACACTCACCTCCTACTCAGCTGTGGGAAATGTCCTTCTGTTACCTGACCCTCTCTCTCCTCTGCTTTCTATTTCTAGTATTCCTATTAACCTGGTATTGGGTCTTCGACGTCTATCTTATCCCATTTGTTGCACTGTGGTGATTTAGATTTTACTTGACATTTTAGGAGTCTTACATTTCAGCAATCATTTTAATTTTTGAGAATAATTTCTGACTTTCTCGTTCTTTTCTCATGGGAACTAGTTCTATAGATGTGGTGTTTTCTCAAATGCAAATGTCAGTGTTAAAACAACAGAAATTTGTGTTCCCTAAATTACTTCTATTTCTTCAAGGACGTGTGTGTGTGTGTGTGTGTGTGTGTGTGTGTGTGTGTGTTCTGTTGCTATGACAAAATACCTGAAAAAAATCACCTTAAAGGAGGACAGGTCTACGCTGGCTCCCAGTTTCCGGGCTCTGCTCCTCCTGTGCCCGTGGGAGGCAGCTCACGATGCCGCAGCTCACCGTGTGGTAGACAGGAGGCAGTGAGAGCAGAACGACGGACAGACAGGAGGAGGCCGGGCTCAGACACCGTCCCCACGCAGTCATACTCATGACCCTCTCACTGTTGGCAGCCCCAGCCAACAAGGCTGTGGGGTTCTTAGGAGTCAGGATCCAACTCTCCACACGGCTGGGCTGGGGGCCGAGTCTCCACGCAAGAGCTTTCTGGGGATTTTAGATCTGAACCCATGTATTTTACATCAGTACTTTGTATATACATACGTGAAAATGGATTGTTCATGTACGTATTTGCTTATCTGGCCTTTTTCCTTCCTGCTAATTTGTGGGAGCCCGGCCAAGGCCCTCTAGGTGTTTGACATTTAAGAGGAAACTTCTTCACCTCTACACTCAAGGCATTGATACAGTCTATGTAACATTTGTTACTTTCCTAGGACTCTGCTTGTTAAAATTGTTTTTTGACCCTGCAATGGGAGAAACTCAAAGGAGACAGCCACAGATCTGACGTTCTTTGCAAAGAGTCAGAAAATCCGGTCTTTGCATAAAGATACAAATAGTTGCTTGGTGCTTCCCGTTGACGTGAGCCTATGAAAGGAGCTGTTTCTGTGAAATAAATCAGACTTCTCTTCGTCTCCGGTCAGGCTTGAGTGTTCTTTCCTTTCTCAATCCTCACTCCCCAACTCAGGCATGTTCGTGTTGTGACGGCTGGGCCACCACACTAATCTCCCCACAGTGGTTTGTGTCTTGCATGTCCATCTGTGTGTAAGAATGAAGGGCTGAGTGTACCTGTGTGCCTGGCAGGGGTTTCCGCGGCACGATGTTTAAGTCCATCCTCCCGAGTGGCATGAGTGATGTGGTCAGCAACAGGAACACAGGCTCGGAGCTTCCATGTGGAGAGGGCATTCTCACTCAGAGAGGAGACGGAGCTTCTCTACAACTCTCAGCTTTCTCCAGACAGACCAAGCTCCTCAGAGAACAGCCTGCCGAGGAGCTCTTTCAAACCATGAAATGAATCTAAAACTGATACTTCCACTGGGCGCACTGTCTGCTCCCAGGGTCAGAGGAGTCGCCCACGGCTCTCCACACTGCAGCCCTTCAGGGCTCCTTTCACTCCTCACCTACCCCAGCACCCAGACCAACCTTCAGCCTGTGATGTCGGCTTCCTGTCCTCCACAACTGACTGCACCCTCTTTCCTTCCTTTTCCCATGTGTCAGGAGGCAGCTTCCTCCTCCATCGTCTCCCTTTTCACATTTTTGTGTTGTCTTCCAGAAACGTGTTGAGTTGTCATCTGCTCATGGCCTCTGCCTTCCTTTCTCCTGGTTGTCACAAATTTCTGTCCTAGCTACTTTACTGTTATTTCATTGGGACTAGGGATGGAAGACAGGTAAATAAACATGCTTGGCTGGGTGTGATGGCACATGCTTATAATCCCAGCACTCAGGAGACTGAGGCAGGAGGATTGCCATGAGTTTGAGGTCAGCCTGGACTACAGACTGAGTTCAAGGCCAGATTGAGCTACACAGCAAGATCCTGCCTCAAAAAAACAAAACAAAAATAAAAAGGCTTGGCCCACCATCTTGAAATCTCAGACACAAATACACTATGTATTCTCCAGACAATTGTGATAACTCTATTATACTTTCTCCATGTTTTATTTCACTTCAAGATAGACATCATTCTTTGGTTAAAGATTGGAATCATAAAATTATTATTCATTTCTCCTTAACCTTAATCTCTACATGTAGTCTGACAGTCATGAACCCTGTCTCTTGTACCCTAAAAAACTTTTGAAGCCTGTTTCCTATTTAACATTCCCACTGTCCACACAGAAGGTACAGACCAACGTGAGGCTACTTAAGAACTGAGTTCTGATCCCACAAACCCACCTGCACTGCTGCGACAGCTCTCAGCAATTCCCCTGCCTGTGGCTCCCCGCCCCCTCTGACTCCTCCTCTCACTAACTGTTCTCCCTTCCTGCTGATCCCTCAAAGCCTAATTCTTATCTGCAATGTGTGTACTGATGGCCAGGACATGAATCCCAAGTTCTCAAGTTTGGCCTTAAAGCCCTTCCGTGTTAGGGCCTCACTCATCTGGCCTAAGCTTCTTCTCTTCCTCAAACACCTTGGGTTCCAGCCAAGCTAAATTCTTTTCCAGGACTTTAATTGGTTCTGAAATTTCCTACCCTTATATCCTAAGTTTTCTTGTTTAAAAAGCATGTTCCTCTCACAGAGATGGTGCTGTCAAATTTCCCCCCATATTTCAAGAACCAAATTTAATGACTACTCATTTCTGAAACGTTCCTTCATCATTCCAGCTGGAATCAATTTCTTTTTTTCCCTGTTTTACCAAGTTTGTTTTACACTTTTCTTATAATCTTGCCATATTCTGACCTATCCAATAGTCATTTATATACCCATATTGTCTCCAATATAAACTAGATATGTATACAATACAGACTGCAAATTCCTCAAAAACAGAAATCATCATTTCTAAATTTTTATTCCCTTGTAACACTGAACATGGTGTCTGTTACAAATAGCCGACAATCAACAAATATATTGTGGGTGGAGGTAGTAAACCATCTGATAAAAAATTACCATTATAACTTTCAATAACTTTTCATCTTTCAAATTCATTACCCTAACATTGAAAGCTCTTCACCTTACAGCCCCAAATTATTTTCCCACTCTTCTCTCCCAGGTGTCTTAATTCAAGTTTAATTGTTCTGCTAAGAGACTGCATCCATTCCTACTGCCTGACTGTGTTTATGATTCACATGAACGGTTCAAAGTGCTTTTCAGAAAGCCATTAAGTCAGGTGGAGACATGCAACCTACAAACCATGTTTCCTTCTGCTAACTTCGTTTGGCAATTTTCACATCAACTTCAGTCTTTCTCCTTAAACTTAATTACTATTAAATATCTTCCCTAGATAATTCATGTGTTTTAATTGCCACCGTAGTTTATACATGGCAAACCTTAGGAAATACTTGACTTAATGAAGATTTCATCATTTGTTCAGATTAATCAGTAGTGATATAACAGCAATACATCCAAAGATTAATGTTAATTCCATAATTTTTCAAATATGCTTTAATATTTTCAACTGCAATTTATTAACATGAACTACATTAATGATGAAAAATACATTATATATACTAACTAGTCATTTAATGTATTTAATAATAAGTCATTGAAATGGGCCAAGTATATTCTATCATGTTCATAATATAAATATGCTTTATATATGTGCTACAATTAATTCATTGATATCAGATGACTAGACTGATACAACTAAAGCTTATAGTTAAATAAATAATGGAGAACAATCTCTTCTCTTTTTCAACACATTTCTATAGATCATTCTGAGGATAATTTTAAAGATGCTCTGAACTCACTCTGACAGAAAGATTTCATACAAAGAAACAAAATTTTACTCTAAGATCAAGATATATTGCCATGTACTTTCATTGTACTCAGGTATCTTGCCATCTCATCCAAAGCAAGCTATTTATTCTTGTTTGTTTCTTTTTCTGAATTTTATATCCACCTTCCAAATGTATTCTTAGCTTCTTTTAGTTATCTTTTTCTAACAACCGCATCTCACATCTCACTTTCTGTTCACTACAGTTGACAGCTATCTCTGGACCTCTTCTGTTTCAGAGTGAACTCTGATCCTGCTTGCCTCTGTGAAATCTCAAGCCTATTGTCTTCCCCTCCACCCACTCCATTCAATGGGACACTGTCAGTATCCTGAGAAAACTAATCCCAGGCTTCATTCCAGTGGGAAAATATACTCATAAGATTATAATTCTAGCTGGGAGTTATGATTGGACAAAAAACATTAATTGAATGTCTAGATATGAATTATTGGAAAGAAGGGAAACAGACATAACAGAACTTGACTTTGGTTACATAAGCAGTTAACAAGGTAGAGGCAACACGCAGACAAAAGGCTATGACTGATGTGAGACAGAACTAGATTCTGTCACTCAGGTCTGCCACTAACCAGCTATGTGATCTCAAGCACATGTCACCCTTCGAAGCTTAGTTTTCTACAAACAGCAATGTATTGACCAGAGCAATGACTACCTCACAGGACTCTTGGAAAGCCACTAACGCATACAGCACAGTATGTGACAGAGAGTGAACACATGATAAATCACTTCTCCAAAGACAGGACAAGCTAGGTAGAGAATACCAGGTCCACACAAATCCAAATCAATAAACCCCAGCAAAACCTGGGGGAACCCATGGCCTTCCAGACCGAACAGGCACCGCATCCTGATGGAATCCTCCATCTCTCCACTCCCAACCAAGAGCGTCCTTCTGCCAGTTACAAGCCCAATCTGGAATCCACCAGTCAGATAATGTAGTTAAACTTTTCCTTTGAAGGAAAAAAAGGAAAGGAGGCAGAAGGAAAAAGTACAGCTCTGTTGCTGTCTCAACGTTCTCAGGCAAAGAACCTGACTCACAGCTGGACAACATCCAGAGAGAAAAATTTCCACTAGAGAGCAATGATAACACACAGTATTTTAAAAAGTGGGACAAAGTTCTGACCTGGGTTTCCATATTGACGTCTTTGCTGCCTTACATGTCTGTGAACCTAATGAGTCATTTTTCTGTCAGATCTAGGGTCTTAATCACTTGGTAAAGGAGACCGTGAAGGGCAGGACTATGCCTGAGAAGATGGTGTCACCCAGCATAGCCCACATTCTCAAGCCCTTCCAGTGTCCACTCTGCCATGGAAGCACCTGGCTCATCCATGCTGCCCTCGGGTGAGCAGTACAGTCTGCAAAGGGAAAGTTACCAAGTTGCATCCTCACGCCCACCACATGCAGAATTTCATGCACAGTACTGCTGAGGTCATATGAGCGCAGACTGAGAAGCAGCAAGAAAACACACCCCAGGATGATCCCAAACAGCACATCTGATACTTGGAGGGGATAAAAACACCCAACGGGCACAGAAGCACGATTAGAGGCACCCGTCAGGTTGAAAGGCTCCAGCTGGGGAAGGTCAGAGGTTAAGAGCCCTGGTTTTATTAAGCCCTGCTGTCTTCGAGCAGGGGGAACATCTCCAAGAACAGACAACAGGACTTGAAAGGCCATGAGGAAGAGGAGAGGGAGTGGGGAAGAGCAAACCTGGCTCTGCGATGGACAACCACACCCAGCAGCGGGCAGGATACCCAGAGAGTAGGGCAGGTGAGATCTGGCCCAGAAACCCCAAGTGAGGCCAAAGGGTGGCAGAGTCTGGAGCGCAGGCTCCTACAAACAGAACAAGGTAATGAGAGGAGCTGCGACTGCCCAAGAAAGGCAGACAGACAGATACGGGCAGAGGCAGAGACTTTTCTAACAGCACTTCCAACTGAGCCGGAGAGAAAGGCTGTTCGAATGGTGCAGGGCGGGGGGGAGGGGGGATAATATGTTTATTTTCGTGGACAATTATAGGCTCAAAAGGCATCTTGGAGTTTGTTTTAGCCTTAAATAGAAAAATGGTATACTATTTTCTAGTCAACCACCAAATATAACCCGGTATCTGGAATACAGCCTCATATGCAATTCCCAGAATAAATTATATCACCCTAGCTATGCATTTCTGCTGTAAAGGGCCATGCACTTTCCTCTCCTGAAATGCAGTCGAAGCTTCACTAACTTGCAGTCCCCTGCTTCTCCCCGCGCTGCCAGGTGTCAGACGAATCTTCCGCACCTGGAGCCCCCTCCGCTTCCAGGGCAGCACTGCCTTTCCGTGGGTTCTTTCAAGCCTGGCTCTGCTCCTGAGAAGTGCATGGCTAGTATCCTTAGCACCTGATGGAAAGCAAACCATCCCCAAAAACAAGCAGGAGGGTGGGAATCCGAGGAGCAGGTCTACGCACAACGACACAGAGCAAACACAAAAGAAGTCCCCATTTTACAGCCTCATTCAGTTCTGTGCTGTTGTAGACCTGAGTCTATTTGAAGAAAACACGTTAAGAGAAAGTTTCCTACTTCAAAACCAACAAATTACTTTGATGCTACTTCAAGCTGTCTCCTTGGGTTTTCTGTTTCCTTCGGTTCTCCTACATTTTTGCTTGATCCCCGATAAGAAACTAATGTATCAGGGTGAATACCTTGTTTGTGTTTATCATCAATATCTCTATGAAATGGCTTTAACCCTGCCCTTGAAGATAACAGAACGTTGTCCTCAGATCAAAGAAACTGAACCCAGAACATCTGAGAATAGGGAAGAAATCTGTCCCTGCTCACTAGTCTCTCCAGCTCTGCAAAACTAACCTTCTGGCCCTGCCCCAAAGGCATTCAGAAGTAATTTTAGTTGCTCTTATTCATCTGCAGAGGAAAAGTAGCAAATCCCAGAGCCATGACTATTCAGCCCACCCCGCGATAACCCTGACCCTTGGAAAGCTAACATCTGTGTTGTGTTTGAGGTGGCCCGCAGCCAACCCGGGATCAGAAAACAACAATTTCCCTGGTCAGATGTAACCCTTGCCCAGCATGTTGACTTTATAAACCACCCTGTAAGCACAGTAAATTTAACGGGTAGATAGGGTTGTCTTTCCTTGGCTCATTTCCCACCAATTAATATTACCAGCATGAGTACCGGTGCAATCAGACACACACTAACAGAGCTCTGTCTAGACAGAGAAGGCAGAAAAGAGTGGGGGTTATTTTCCTTTTTATATTTTTTCAGAATTAGGCATTAATGTACTGCTCGTGAATGGAGCAAATGTTTACATAAATCCATACTGGGAAAAGAAATACTGCTCTCAAATACTTCCAGGGGAGAGACTTCAGACAGGATTAGCTCGGCACACCGTCTCAGTTATTCCCTGTGAGCTTTGCAGTCTTGAGACCCAGCCAGAAGGAGGGCACTGCGGTGTGTAAGAAAGGGGCGTAGCAAGGTTATAAACCAGCACTTTCCGAAGACTGGCTCCCGCTCGCTTCGCTCTGCCTGACATGCAGCCTGAATCTGCGATGGGGGAGAGAAATGGAGCCTGCTTGCTAGGGCTGAAAATGAAACTGAATCCCTAAGCGTGACATGAAAAGTTCCAACAAGTAATTTTAAAAATCACTTCGAATAAGTACGTTACCCAAAATCTAAGAGTCTCATTGTTCTCTAAGAAGACTTTCTTAAAAACACCCTCTTCAGAAAAGAAAAAGAAAAACAACACGTCTTTTTTTAATTAATTTTACTGGTCCATTGAAGGTGTACGATATAATGACACTCGTTGTTGGAAATGTGCACCTTTACACAATCAGCCTTGGTTCTTATTTTTTCCCCATTCCGCTGCCCTGCCTTCAACCCCTGCCTCCCTCCCTATGTACAAAGACTCTGTTTCCATTATTTGTCATTCTCTCATATTAATTCAATTCCCTTCTTTCTTAAAATGCAAATAAGACCAGCAAGCTAACTTCCCCCTCAACTACCCATCTTGGTGCAAATACCTCCCATTCCTCTGGCACATCTGCTTATACTCACTGAACAAATTAGGAAAGTCAGTTTGCTAGGGAAGACTAAAGTCAAAAGGTTTTGGTTAAGTAACCCAACACCATCATTGATCCTTAACCTTCTAAATCCATCCATAAGACCTAACCAAGACTTAGTGGGTCACAAAGACTTACCCAAGTCAATCCTTAGCATATTTAAAAAAAAAAAAACTCTCCTAAGCAATAGCAGAAGATTCAGAAATATTACACAATGTTTCCTGCTCTTTGGGCGTTTATAATCAGATCATCCATATGAGGGATTACAGTTCTAGGAAAATGGAAACGGCGCAGGTATCTTTATGGTGTTTTCCAGATTGCACAGATTTGAACAGAGGAATGGACAGTATACATTTCCTTTTTTTTCTTTTTTGAAGCAGGGTCTCACTATGTAGCCCAGGGTAGGCCATTCATAGTACCCAGGACACAAAAAGTGACTCGTGACCCAAGCTGGGCCAATCTAACTCCTTCCCTTGGGTGTTTTTTATTTGAACGTTCTCAGGTGGAAAGACTGGGGAACTATCAACTTTTCCAGTGGCTCATGGAAGGAACAGGCTAGGGAAAATAGAGGCAACATGAGGGAGAGAGAGAGAGGGAGAGGAAGAGGGAGAGAGAGAGATTCATACCAAACTGGGTCTGTTGAAATGGCCCAGGGACCGCCTACCACATTCACAGGGCAGCTTCCTGTCACTGCTTTCTAACTCCACACCCTCCTGGGTTGTCCCTTGTTCCTTCTCCGGGCACACACTCACATGCCATTCACACATGTAGATGTGATCGCTCACATTCTAGTGTCACCCACTCATGTCTCCCTCCAAAGCCTCAGGTGGACCCATTCTCCTGCTGCCAGACACATCCGCTGCACCTCCCTGCCTCTTTGTCCAGTCCCTTACAGCTCAGACTCCCTGGTACCCAGGAGGAAACTTCAAGGAGCACAGACAGGAGGACTCTCTAAGAGTCCTATCAACTCTCCCACTGTGTGGTAGCTCTGGCTCTTACTCTTTTGCACATTCTGCTTCTCTTTTGGTGGTGGAAGGGGCAGATTCTGGACAATATCTCCTCTCCCCATCCTGCAGTTACATAAAAGAGGTTTTAAAACGGGCAGTACACGAACTTCAACCAAGAATAGTGTTTTTTCAGCTGCTTTTCTTTAACCTTGGGATTCCTGAATGCAAATGGAGGGGAGGGAGAATAATTAGGTGTGATGCTTGAGAAATTGGTTCCTAATAGTTTGTGAGGTTTAGGGTATTTGTCATTTCACTTATTATTCAAAGGTTGCTTCATGATTTCCCCCACAAATAAAAGGGCTCTTGGGAAGGAAATCTGTTTGAAATTATTTAACTCAAAGATTGACACTGTGAAATTAGAAAGAGGTCAGATAACCTCACGGCAAAGGGATCGATGGATTTTCAGAGCAAAGTATGCGCCAGCATCACATGGAGGTTTTGAGATGATCACGGACACTGAAGGACAAAAAGAATCTTTTTAAAAAGAATAACTTTCCTCACAGGGAAAAGAGATCCAAGTTTCCCCCAGGTGACTTTTTTTTTCCTTTTGCTGTCTGCACCCTTGGCTACTAACATGGCATTTACATTAGTGCAGATGCCATGGCGTTTGGAATCTCTGTTAATGTTACAGCGCTCGTTACTCAGGCCGGGGTCCAGTGATAAATGCATCTGTCTCCACAGAGCCCTCCAAGGTCTTCCTTCATTGGGATTAGCATAATTCCTGCCATCCGTGTGATGTGACTGACCTGTCTGCTTTACCACTCTCTCTCCCCACCCGGTAAAAATGGATTAGTAAAACTTTGGAATGGCGAGGATAGTATCACTTCTCCAAAGATCTTATTCTTTGGTGGCTGCAAGTGTCCCTACAGTGCAAGTAGGCCTGTGGCCAAAAGAGAACAGCAGGTGGCCATTCTGCAGATGTACCATGAAATGTGGAAGCCTCTAGGTGAGGCAGCTGTGGGCAGAAATGCCTGTCCTCCCTGTCCTCCCAGTACCAGGTTTATTTTATCCTTCACTTGAAAAATGCATGAGATGACGACACCACTGGTTTTTTTTGAGCATTATGGTGGTTCAGATCTAAAACAGTCTCCCCACAGACTCTTGTGCTTGGAAGTTGATTCGATTAGAAGTGGAATATCCGGTTTGCCACTCGAAGTCAGGGTTTGGTGAGAGAAGAGGGGTCACAAGGGTGTGACCCGGAAGGGTGTATCCCGTCCCCGGATCATCCCTTCACTCTACCTGCTCGCTGGCCACCATGACCTAGGCAGCCCTCCTCTGCCATGCCCCACTCTCACGCCATCCCACTTTGGAACCCATGGACCATGGACTGAACCCTCTCTAAACTGTCGGCCAAGTAAACCTCTCCTCCTTCAATTTGTAGGTGTTAGGTACTGTGTCTCAGGAATGAGAAAGTGAGCAAGACAATCGTTTTATTAAAAAATATACAATACATCCACCTTGGTTTTAAGAACCAAAGTCTTCAAGGAAGGTAGACCACATGACTTCCAAAGTGTCCTTCAAATGTAAATTTCAGCACAGTGTACAATGAAGTGGTAAATTTCTATGTGGTATGGAACAGTCCAATAAGAATTTAGAAAAGGGGAGCAAAAAGCAAGCAAATGTAGGTTATAAGATATACTCATACAAAAAGTTCATTAGTAAATCTAAAATTTAAGCCCAACTCAGTGTTCTGATTTTTACTTGCTAATGCTGGTAAATCTATCTAAATGGCGAAAAAAAATGAAACCCCAAGAGTATATTAAAAAAAGAAGAGGGAGCCATGCAATGAGCTTCGTAGAGTGTGGTCATGTATAGTGGTCCCAGGGTTTTGGGGTCTTTTTCTGAGAACACTGTAGCCTAACATGTCCATTCTCCACAGAGGTAGATGTGGCCAGGTGGCCAGTGCTTACCAAAAGCTCTTCAACAAATGTAACATGTGCACTTTGGGACTCGATCAATCAGTAGCCAGTTTCTGATTCTCTGCTCTCTCCCCTTGACATGACAACCAGCAACATCCCAGAGAAAGGAACACTACCAGCCCAGGCCCTAGAGTGAAGATGCCGGGATTTGGAGTCCTGCATGAAGGCGAGATGGACACAGAGGGCCAGAAGAAACAAACCTTTGTTGCTTTCAGTCCATACCACACCAGCTGCTGGTGTGGCCTAACCTCAGTCCTCCTGATTGATCAAACATGGCTCTGTGGAGAAGGTGAAATCTGTTTATATAGAGGAGAGAGGACAGGAAGAAGAGATTGGGAGATTCCAGAAACTGGCTCTGGTCCAGAGATCTGCAACATTGTAAGAGCAAATAAACAGACTATTTGGGGCTGAGCATCAGGCACCAATGATTTTCACAAGTTTCTCAGGTGAGTCTAAAACACTATACTCAGGGCTGAGAAATGCAGGTCTAAATGATAGAAATGAAAGCAGAATAAGAGTGAACACATAGCATTTGAAGAAAGGAGAAGAAATCCTGTGTTTTCCACATGATTTGAAGGTCCAGATAGCATCTCCAGGTAATCTCAACAAGGAAAATAATCTTGTTAAAATTTTGTACCACCAAAAAATAAATAAAATTATCCTGGAATGGCCAATCAATAAATTACAACTGCCATTTCCATGTTGGATTTTTCAAAAAACATTTTTCAGAGAATAAATAAGATTTCAAAAGTCACACGAAGTTCACCACTTCATGTAAGTGATAATCCACCATGTTAACGTGTCCATTCATGACTCTTGTTATCAAATTACTAACTGTATGAATAACTAGTGCTTACTAGGTATTTACTATGAGCAAGGCTTTGTGCTAAGTAATTTGCAACCTAATATCTCTCTCCCTCTCTCTGCTGCTGTGTACGACGCTAAGGCCACCAAAGAACTGACACAGGAAGAAAAAATAATTAAACCACGCACTTAATTTTTCAAACACCATGTCTCCTTGCTGCTGACTAAAAAAGTGCCATATAAATGCTTTTTCTTTGTTTTCTCTCTTAGTTCTTTCTTTTTCAAAGCCACGTCTTTCTAACAAATTAATGTCACCAGTCCGCTGTCACCCTCCTCACAAGCACCGGCATGGACAAAGCCACTGTAACGCACTGACGAGGTGACTGGGAGGGACGCACGCTGACTCTAGTGCCCGGCCCATGACGAAGATTTACAGCCATAAACCTGCAGACCTCGGGCTCAGTATGCAGATGTGAGTCCATTAGCAACTCACCTGCGGCTGCTAATTAAAAGGCCTGCGTGATGGACTGCATGGAAGGGGCAGACGGGGACTGGCCGGGCAGCGCACGTATTCCCACACAGAGGACAGCCCGAGGAGAGAGTGTGGGAAGACCAGCTCCCCAAAGAGAGCCATCAGAATTTTATATCTACTAATTTGGAAGAAAAAAATAAGTGGTGTGGGAAAATGTAATTATAATGCAGCTAGAAAATAAAAACAGGCAAAGCAAACCACGTATTGTTGCATCATTAAAGGAGAAAATAACCCTTTTGGGGTAATTTTCCCATGGAATTCAGAACAGAAGAAGAAGAAGAAGAATTGGAAAAAGGTTTGGAAGAAACCACATGTGATTCTTTCCCCTCCAATTACAACAAATTTCCACAGTTTTCAACTCAGCAAAATGCCTGAACCAAACAGCTTGGCAAATCGCAGAGAATACAGTTGTTAATAAAATAAAAAAATGTGAGTCCAAGACAGAACTAGGTTGAATAGGTTCTCAAATTACTTGGACTAAGTTTAGAGATACTTACTCAATTTCTGACTTTCAAGTGCAGCTAAAACAATCTAATTAAAATTCAGATTAAGAACAAAAGAAAAGAGAAGCCCTTCGTCTCCCAACCAGTGAAGGACAGACCGCTGGGCCTCCCACTGAGCCCATATGGGGGCTGCGACCTTCCTTCTGTCAGCGCTCTGGCTCGGAGAGGTATCAGTGACCTCACCACGGCTGTGCTGTAGCGTGTGGAGATCTACTGTCCCTCAAACCCACACCTCCTCATGATCCTCATCCCTCAACCCAGAGGACAACCACGGCCCATTGGCCCCAACCACACGCCAGGGCTGTGGCCACACAGTCCCGGCCTTCACAGGGCTGCAGAGTGCTGCTTGTTTGGTTAGGAGCGATCTTTCCCAGGCACAAGGCCTCCCTGAGGACCTGGGAGGTGTCACAGACAAAAACTACTCCGTTAGGTGAGCTCAGAGGAGCAGCAGGTGAGCCGTGTCCACGCGGCACAGCACTGGCAGGACGAGCTCATAGATGCTGGGTTTCCCTCATCAGCAAATACTGCTGCCTTGGAAAAAATGGAAATAAGTACATAAATAAATAAGCCTCGGCCAAGAAGTGCAGCAACTTCGCTCAGTGGCCTGACCCTGAATCTCTTTCCTCTATTTTGTCATCCCTATGTTAAAAGTGTACTGTGCTAGCTTCACCGTATTAACTGCATGTATGATAAAAACATGCCAGATCTTCCTAGACAGAAAGTGCTAAACACACATGTGCCCAGGGTATCCCACAAGCCTTTTCCCCACCCAGGAGAGGCTGTGTCGTGCCTAAGCCTCAGATGCCAGGAGGTGGAGGAGACATTCCAGCTACAAGCCTGGCTCTTCCCAAGCCACTGCACCCAGACAGCACCACCTGGGGGGCCTGCTTCCCCGCCAGGTTTTGTCTTCTACTACTTTTATTTGAATGTGGTCTCTATTTTACTTGTTTGTCATTATTTGCTTATTCATGCATTCACTGGAATTATCCTTTTGTGGCTTCTACCTATTCATCTCTGCTTTCCTCAAGCTTCCATCTTCGGTGTAGTCCCCAATCCCTGACAATTCTTTCTTTCTGCGCTTGATTCCTTCACCTTCCTTCCCTCCTTTTTCCTTCTGCCACTGGGCACCCCAGATCCAACAGCAGCAATAACACCAGGTGAGACACACAGGTTCCCATTGCTGTCTACCATCCTTACCTCCCCCTAAAGAAAGTGTGGGGCGAGTTAGGCAACAACTCCATGGACCCTCTGCTAGGAGGAGCTGGGCTCTGATGAGACAGCTCACTGGGAGATCACCAGACCGAGGTGGCTTAGCACTGTGGGTTCCCAGGTGAGCAAACAGAACCCCAGTCTGGTGATCTCCCAGGGAACTGTCCCATCGGGAGGGGAAGTGAGCACACATCTTCATCCCTGCCTCCGGTACCTTGTATTTCTCACTGCCTCAACTGCTTTACCCTACCCCAGCCACTCCGCTGGTTTATTCCAAGCACATTTCAAAGACAAGTTCAAGTCCATTTTCTGCCGTAGTGCATTCACTACATGCTCCACCCACTCTGTCCGGTATATTTTTTCAGTCTAGTCTCCTGTGGAAAGTGCCATGTATATAACCTAATTTAAGATGCAAGGATGTGCCATTTGGCTTACTCGGTGTTAGTCTTACAACCAGATCCAGGAGAACAAGGGCAAATTCCACTGTGCAGCTTACAAAGAACGTCATTTCTCACAGTTAGCTCCTTGAATCCTCTCAATACCACAGTGTACTTATTGGACTCACCTGCTGTAATTCTACTTCTGTTTCCTCCTCATTTCTCAAGGCTCAGATCTGTGCTTTCCCTGCACCGTGCAGCTTGTGACTATTAATCTCAATATGTCAATTTCATCAAATTAAGAAAGCTAGCAGATTAATAAAGCATGCCCCTGGTTGTGTCTCGGTGGGTCATGAAGGTGTGACTTTGGGTACTATGTCTGGTCCCTGGCCCCTTCCTCTCTGGCAGTGTTCCTCTACTCTGCTTCCCAGCCACCATGAACTAAGCACTGCTGCTCCTCCACGCCCTTTTGCCATGATGTTCCTGCCTTGGAGCCAGTTGACCATGGACTGAATCCCCTGAAACCATGAGCTGAAGTAAGCCTCTCCTCCTTTAAACCGTGGGAGTCTCATGTTTTGTCTAAGGAATGAGAAAGCTGACTAATACACACCCCACAACTTGGGGACCAGACTTACAGACACATCATGACTAAAGAACTGAGATACCTATTCAGCAGCAAGCCACCTTTTCTCTTTAACCATATACAGTATCTTTTGAAGTGTGTATCTTACCACTTGCCTAATTTTTCTTTCATTTAATCTTAATGCTCTATTACCTTTTTATCCCTGTCATGAAAAATTAAGTAGATAATTAGAGGGCTACATTCCTTTACTTTGGCATTTAGATCATAAACTTGCTACACAATTACAGTTGTAGGGTAACTAAGGCCATTTAATCACTTAGGTTAACTGAGATTATCCTAGCACCATTTGAGTAAATTAAAGACTCTGATTCTTGCTCCACTAGAAATATAAACTAATACATGAAGGATACTTGAAATCCACAGTGAATATTTACATTTTTAAAACAAAACTATTCCAGTAAAAGACACACTGCCAAGAACAATGAGATAGTGTTGTAAAACTGAAGGGGAGTATTTTGAGAATATTGAGGGTTGATGGCAGTGTGTTTTCTATTGTGATAAAGTTTTTTCTGTAATTTTAACATTTACCACAGTTTTTGACTACACCTCACTGATCAACATTTAAGGCAATTTCTGTCAAATGAAAATATAATGCTGTGTCCTTATCTACCTTATTCACCATCTCTGACAACAAGCGACTTCCAGCTCTTCCCCAAAGTCAAAATGACCAGGAAAGGAAAATGTTTTGGGTTGATTTAGGACATCAAGTCAGCCAGGAGGTGTGCAACAAAAGACACTCTGGACAGAGGGCTCCAGAGCTGCTGCAGAAAGAGGCAAGGATGACGGAATGAGGCTCCTAAGAGGACTTCATGGCTGTGTCTTATACTGTAGACATTTTTTTATTTAAAGATTTAATTTAATTTAAAGATTTTTGATTACACCTTATGAGCCAGGCTGAATGGGATTCATTCCCAGATGAATATGTTTTTGAATTTTTTAGAATAAGAGTCACAGACATTCAAAAGGAATTAAATGGAGTTTCTTACAGAAGAGTTTTTGAAGACTGCTGTCTGTCGGCCTCTAGTCAGAACCAAAACCCAACAGTGACACCGAATTGCAGGAGTCCTCCACTCAGGCTGATTAAATACTCACTCCCATCCTCACTCTGCCAGTGGGTTGCACTGTCTTGGGTGATTGCTTTACATTTCAAAATTCTTTTCTCCCTTATCAAGCACATCTCTTACAAAAATGTCTGGACTAATGGCACTCTCAATAACATTCACTTTCCAATATTCATCAAAGGCAATGTATGTGTACCGTTACATGTAATCACATGAAAACTGCTTGTTTGGGGACAGGGTAGGAACATCCTAAGAGAATAAAAGTGATGTGAAAATTAACTTTTCAAACATGAAATTCTGAAACCATTCTGTATCCCAGAAAAGGGACACATATTGTTATACCTTTTTTTTTTTTCAAAGCAATGGGCTGTGCAGTACCAAAAGTGGATCATAATCTGAATTATGGATGTTGGGTGGGAATTATGGGGTCAGTGTAGGTTCTGCAGTTGCGATAAATGAGACACATCGATCATGAGGAAGGCTATGTCTGTATGGAAATATGGGAAATCTCTGTACCTTCCTCACAATTTTTCTGTCAAACTAAACCATGCTTTTGAATCCATAAAAACATAGTCTGTTTTGAAAAATGAAGCCCAGCTCCAGCTAATAGGCACATGCAAATGCACATGTTCTATTTCTGATCCGATACCAGAAATATTCACATACCTTGCTTACAAAGTGTATTTCCTTTGACCTTGTGACATTTCAGCAAAAGAGAAACAATAAAGAGTGGGTTCCAGTAAAGAAGCCAAAAAAGACTTATGCCCAATTCCTAAAAACTGTGGAAAAACCTCAACAGAAATTTAGCCATCTTATGGGCAATTCTAAATTTAATAAATACATCCTCAAGATTTACTACCTAGAAGAGATGAATTTCAAGAATGGAGACCTGTGCAGCCTTTTCCAGTCTTCTGCCATAACCAACCCTTAGGAACGAATGCTTTGTTTTATTTTCTACCTTTGATCCCTATGGGTCCAGACTTACACTCTGTCAACAACCTATTCCAAGCAACTGGCAAGTGAAAACCTCTGTCGATAAATAGCTCACGTGCTTGTCTACAACATCAGAGGCACTTCCTTCCCAGGTCCTCCACACACACCACAGACAGGGCTTTATCCTGGATGGTTCCAATAAAATAGCTGCAGTTGATTTATTAGAAAATAGTAAGACAGCATGTTAGACAGAGCCCTTTCTCTGCTGATGTTTGGCTTTCTGAAGCTCCCAGCGGTCTCATTTTTCAAGTAATTTGTCCACTTGAAACCGACCTCACTAGGAGGTTCAAGTGATGAATATATGCCCCAGTTTACTCATCCATCCTAAAGTAATTACCACTCCTTCAAGCATGCTCTTCCTGGGACCGCATTCCATGCTCTTCCAATTCCAGAGTGTCAAGAGCACACGGGTGCATAATCTTTGGACTTGCAAGAAATAAGAGGGAGAAGAGAAGACCAGAAAGCAGAGAGAAGGAAACACGTACTAAGAAAAATGTCAGGGGCCATCTCTTAGCTCAAACCCCCTAAGACTATAAAAGAAACAAAAAAGAAAAGCAGTATATAAGCTATAACCTGTCACTGAAAGTACAGTAAGTCTATCACAGGAAGGTCAAAGCTTGTCTCCCTTTTCTAGTTGAATTGTTTGCCCATCAAATGAGTCAAGATTTTTATATTACTAAGATTGTGACAGGCCTGCCCTTAGGACGGGTGGACTATCATTTAGAATTTGTGCTCTGTTCTATCTGAACAGACTGAGAAAGCCAAGGAGAAAAGCTGAGCTATGGTTTGGATCTTCAGGGTCCCTGAAACGCCTTCATGTTAAAGGCTTGGTCCCAACCTGGTGCTGTGGGAAGGCAGTGGAAAGTTTAAGAGGAGGGGCCTGAGAGAGGCCTTCAGGTCACTGGCGACATGGCCTGGAAAGGGGCAGTGGAACCCTCAATACCTTGCTCCTTCTCGATTTCTGACCATGAGTTTTGCCCTACCATGTACTCCAACATTGCTGCCCAGAACCTTCACCAGAGGCCTAAAAACAATGGATCTCCCTGATAAGGGACTATAATCTCTAAAACAATGAGTCAAGATAGGCCCTTTCTCTTTATAAGTTAATTATCACAAGTATTTGTTAGAGTAATGGAAAACTGACTTAAATCATCAGCATCCAGAGAGCAAAGAAATACTAAGTTCCTTTTATACCCTATAACTCTCCCTTTCTTTCCATCCCTGGTTTCTCATTTTAGAAGGAGCTGGTAACAAAACTCACGGAGTTAATCAAAATACAGGGCTCCGGTAATAATGTGTTTCATGTGTCTTCTGAGGGTTCCTACTAGATCCTAACCAGTTAGGAAAAGTGGTCCATTAGCTGCTGTGACTACAGTCAGTCAAAAGCCTGTCCCCCTCCTTGGGGAAGTTCTCCACACCTGACTTCTTTCCAGGCCACAATCAAACTCTTTTCAATTAACTAACCCTTCACCACTTCCTCTACCCTGCCCCACGATGTGAGCAAGGGTAGAAGTGAAATGAGACTGGCCAGAATTTAATAACTATTGAATCTGAGTGATGAGGACATGATGGCTTCTAGCATTCATCAGTTCTAGCTATAGATACAATTTTGTATATACTTGAAAATGTATAGAATTTTCCATAATAAAGTTTAAGCCCCAACACCCAGAAGTAAAGCATTTGCCCTGGTGTATGTTTGGCAGGGCATGGGAGGGAACTGATCCTTCATTATCTCAGTTAAGTGCAATATTTTAAATTATAAATTCCAAAAAATACCTCCCAAAAAGTACTATGGTGCCATAACTGTTTGGTATCCTGTCCCCAAGTGAAACAACAGAGCCCTTCCTCCTCTCTTTCGGTAGATAATTTGGTTGACAGGCCCTTTCCTCAGTATCTCACCCTTTCTCTAATGTTCTCCTGAACTTAAAAAAGATAATAATAATAATAATCAGTTTTGCCTGGAGAAATGTGAGTGATTCATTCTATGCATGTCAATGCTGTGCATATTTGGAATGAGGCCAGAAAGGCCAACCCTAAAGGAATGGTTCGCCAACTGACAAAAGTCAATGAGATGTCATTTGTGGATAAATCTTCAAGTCTCCAACACAGACGCACTTGGTGCTCTGTCCACATCCTCCTCACCAGCCAGGACTCCACACCACACTGTACAGGGTGCTGGATGAGGGAGTCCCAGGAAGTGCTCAGCCACCAGCTCACTGAGGGCTTCTGAAGGCCCAGGTGTCTCCCATAAGATTAGTAATTTTCATAGTAGACTTTCATGATGCAAATGCTCCCACTGACCAAATCCTAGCTACTAGAATAAGGACACTGAGTGGGGAGCTGAGGAGTAACACGCACAGCATGCCTGTGATGTGGCGACCCAACTCCAGGAAACAGGCTGGCTGCACAGAACAGTCGATCAAACGGGACAGCAGGTGTTTAAATTTAAAAATGCAACTATTGCAGTAAAAGACGGTGCCATGAATCTCCCTCAGAATCCTCCCCCTACACACATACTTTGAACACACTTATCCCTTGCTCTTGCCACTTTCTGAAGCAGTTCTGGAAGTCCTCTTTCAATAGGTTTTTCTTAAACAAGCTGTGATCAAAACTATGGCGATGCTGCTACCCAGTGCCATGTAATGCAAAGACTGGCTCACAAAAACATGACGCCGTGGCTTCATCCACTTTACTCACAAGATCAGGCACCAGGTGACTTCTGGTTCTTCCCCAAAGTCAAAATGGCCATGAATGACAAATGCTTTGAATTGATTTGGGACATCAAAGCAGCCAGGACAGCACAACCAAAGGTACTCAAGAGAGAGGACTTCCGGAGCTGCTGTGGAAGTGGCAAGAATGACAGGATGAGTGTGTTTCAAGCAAGGTGGATTTGCGGTAAAGTCATTCACTGTAATTGTTTTTTCATGAAACACTGACTATATTGCCCCATTACACATCATGCATCTCATCTGCTCCCTTCCCTGGGGAGTTCCCTCCTGACCCAAGTGTCACCTTTCAGGTTCATCCAGGGTTAGCCTGAGATCGATGCCTCACTGACAATGAGGGTACAGACTCCTGAGCCCCGGTTCAGCCCCGGATCTGTTTTACGGCACAGTTCTCCACTCACACCCCCAGGGCTCGGCCTCGGAGTACACAGGTTGCAAGGTGCTTTGCCACCCTTCAGCCTGCAAGCTCATGGCAGACCTGCTCCGAACAGCCTCGAGGTGTCCCAGGTTCTCCTTTGGTTTAATCAGGAAGGAAGGGAGGGGCTGAGGAAAGAGAGAGGAGAAAGAACTTCAGAGACTTCAAAGTGGCCTTCGAGTACTCCCTCTAATCTCCATCTTACAGATAAGAAATCTGAGATTTGGGGCTTCTCGGTGAAGGTCAAGAGAGCATGAGCGCTGAAACCCAAATCCCCATGTCACTGGATTCCCAGACTCACCATGCTGCCTGCCTGGCTTAGAGGACTACCCTGGTATCGGACAGGAACAGAAAGATCTGAAGCCTGTGATCACTCAGGAAAATGTCCCTACCGATACCCCAGGGCTGGGTGGTGGTGATTTAGCAAAAGCTGTCAGACTCCAAGTGTTCCCAGGTTATGGTAGAAAACAGTTTCACGCTGTGGAGTTGTGTTCTTCCCGCAGCACAGGAGATGGTCCGAGACTGCCCTCTAGTGCCGCGCTGCTGTGTGTTCAAGCACAGAGGTAGCTGTGGAAAAAGGAGCAAGAGAACCTGGACTCCTGGAAAGGGTTTTATATCCCAACAAATATGACGTGGGTGTTCTGTGGGTAAACTGTGACAGGATCCAGCCAGCAAGCTGGATGAAAACAGGATGCACAGTCACATCCCACTGCATTTGCCCTTTCTTCTCCAACAATGACTATAATTATTTTAAATTGCATAACTATTGCAATACTTACTGTGCTCATACATTAATACAATACGTAGAAACAATAACAAATTGGTAGGCATAAAAATCGCTAACACAATTTTAATTTAGCCATATCCATCACTAGCTTTGTGTATAACATGACCAACATTTTATAAGAAAATGAACAAAGTACACCGGTGGGTCCTCAGAACAGACACTCCCAAGGCCTCTGCCAGTTTGATTTTAGTACCACGCATTTGAGAGAAAGAAGACTGATGTTTGTGCCCCAGATGTGCCTTAAAGACACTGGAAAGGAAAACTGAGGAGAACATAAGGGTGCAACTGAAGGCCTTTCAGGGATGGAATCTCAGTGCATTTGTCCCTCTTAATACTTCTATAATACGTATTCCAATCAGAAACGCACTATGTAGGACTCAGAAAGGCCAGCACGCCTGTACCAGCCCTTGCTCGCATCAAGAGAAGTAACAGCAACCAGCATGCCGGTGCTCAAGAAAAAGGCTGTTCATGCCCCGTCTCTTGCTTCTGGCCATCCTGATATAGGGCACTCACTGCCTCCCTAAACAGAGGCCCTGTCCCTTCTCCTTGAATCCATCCAACAATGAGCAAATTGTATTACTATCTGACAGCTCCCTGTTAACCCCAAGCTGTGTGTTTGTATCTAATTCCGTCTACTTGGGGATGCAGAAATTGGGCCCCATTCTATCTGAGCCCTTTAAATATCTGAAGTCAGGAATCAGGTCAGGTTACAGCCCCCTTTCCAGCGCCACCTTCTTTCCCTCTTCCTTTTCCTCCTCTCTCCTCTCCTCTCCTCTCCTCGCTTCCTCCTCTCTTCCCTCCTCTCCTTCCCTCCCTCTTCTCTCTTTTCTCTGCTTTCTCCTAGCTCTTTCATCCTCTTTCCTTTCCTGTCTTTTCTCTTTCTTGCTCTTCTCCTTTTTCTTCTCCCGCTCCCTCTACTGATTTAGACGGGGTCTCCCTAAGCTGCCCAGGCTAACCTCAAACTGATCCTCCTGCCTCAGCCTCCAGCAGATCTAGAGCACAGGCTGTGCCACCGCGCCCGTGCAGCCGACCCGCAGCTGTTTCTGGGTCCAGGCTATCAGAAGGATGTGTTGGGACTGAACAGTGCTACGGTGCCGTCTGACCATGGGAGAACAGGGTGGGACTGAAATCCACATCTAGTCAAAAGGCAGCTGAACACGTCCTGAGTTTCCCTGCAGCCGGGCCACACCGAGCGCTCTTGCAGATGCCACAGCCAACAAAGCTCCTCTCTCACTCGAGACGAGGCCTCACGGCCCCGCAGCACGCACTAAGGGGCGCCTGAGACGAAGACTCCCCATCTCCCCAACTGCACACTCTCATTCCTTCTGATTTCTCCTCTGTTGTCTCCACCGAGATCGTCCCAACACCAGGCGGCAATGTCAAGATGTCAAAACGCGGCCCACACGGAGAGGACCCCGGGCACCGTGGGACGGCGCTGCACAGCTGGCTCCCCGTCTTCATCTTCCCATCAGGACTTCCTGAGGACTATCGAGCGTCTTCCTGAGACCCAGACACGCTGCGTCTGTGGCATTTCCCCTCCTCTCCAGTCTCCCTGCTCTATCAGGAAAGGAAATGAAGTGAGCTGGGCCTATCTTGCTTTTAAGCAAACCCACATTGAGTGAGCCTGTATTTCTCTGTACCAACAGGCTCCACGGATTACTTCAGAGAATCAAAGTTCCCAGAAAGCCTAATTCTGAACAGACTAAAGAAATACAACTCTAACTCTACTTGTTTGTTTGTTTGTTTGTTTGTTTTTACTATTAGAATGCACTTGAAAAAAATACATGTATTTTCTGGGCCATCCACACCACCCTGGAGTTCATCATTCATGCAAGAGCAAATGTCATTTAAACGGTAAGTTTTCAAACCCGCATTAACTAGGGCAGGACTTTTGTGAGCTTTGCGTCTCTCCTCAGAGCAGCCTGATGTCTACACTGAGTTCTGTGCTCAGTACACATGAGGTCCCCCTTTCTAAAGGGGCTTCCATCCTGGACAGCAGAGAGTGAAAGACTCCCACATCAGGGACAAAGGCACCACTGTGTAAGTGAACTACACATACTAAAACCAGAACATTACATGAGAACATTTTTCAAAGATCTGATTTATCAAAAGCATGTAGAACATATGTCAACATGTTCTGCGTGCTTCACAAATCTTAGCTCCTTTAATCATTTGTGACAATTACTTTTACTTCATCTTAACAAGCAAGAAAATGAAGGCGCAGAGAGGTTCGATGACTTGCTCAAAGACACTCAGCGGAGAAGTGACAGGGGGCTGCAACATCAAGAATTAAACAGTTTGTGTTTAAAACGCCAGACAAAAAAAATACACACACACACACACACACACACACACACACACACACGGACACGGACACGGACACAAAGATATTATGTTTACTCCCTTGGCATTCCACAAAAGGTCCTAAATATTTTGATACTTCTGCTCATATCGGGTGGTAATATTATGTTCATCTTCATAAAAGAGTGAGATGGAAAGACAGCGAGTAAGATAAACAACGTGGTACTGAGTCACACAGGACCAGGTTTAGTTTAACATCCTTGTATGCCTGAGATGCAGTTCACCTATTTCAATCTTGCTCAGAATCTAGTATTCCGCCCTGCCCATGAGAGACAAATCTTCACTAAATTTGTGAAAATCACTTGTTTATGAGGCATAGCCAAGCTACTATCCACAAAGACAGCAATCACAATCCCAACGTTTCTCTCAGAACATTTTGTGAGGCGTTAGCTCACCTTCTCGCTCACAAGAGATTCACAGCCATAGTTCTCCAAGGAAGAAGTGGATAATTCCCCTGAAGAATTATATTATACTTTTAAAGATTATAGGAGTTACTAGACATAAACCCAAGAAGATGCTACTGTTAGACTCTGAGCAAATGTAAAATAGCATGGTAGATGAATTTAACAAAGTCTCTTCGTGCTCCAAATTTGCACTAATGTAAATCTCTCAAATCTAAGTTCTTTTCAAGGATCACATAACTGCCAAGCTCTGAAACCAAGTCCGGGTATTGCTTGAATGATGTAAAGTTCTGAATCATGCAGTCCTCTAACTACGTTCTTTCCACAAATGTCACCAGCCCCTCCACACCACCAAGGGACAAGAGATGGAGCCCTACCTTACAAGATGTTAGTGGGTGTGTGAATCAGACAGGTTCAGAAACTGTAAGCCAGAAAAGCTCCTCTTTGCCGCTTAAAAATCTATGGAGCTACACAGAAAAACATGGAGACGCACACAATGGGAAGACTGAAGCCAAATAGAGAGACCCAGTGCCCCACATAGGCCTGCGCTGTGGCGCCGGCCCCTAACCAGCGGTCGGTCGGACAGGAGCTCCAGGCACTGCTCAGCCACCTCCCGCCCACCCCTCCACCTGCCACCTTTCAGAAGGGGTCTCTGAGATTTCACCAAGGCCCCTCACAAGCCACAAGGGTGCGAGAGGCTGAGAGAGGAACAAATCCTCAGGCGGTAGAGTGCGCTGAGCCTGCTGTGCTCTGGATAGCGTCCGTGCAAGTTGTGCACAGACGCACTGCAGGCCCGCGTTTACCCTCCCTGAAGCTGTCCCTAAGATTGAAGGAAGCAAGAGCAAAACAAGACATGAGAAAACAGAAGACCTGGAGACTGAAGGAGACAATGAAGGAACGGGGCTGGAAGTCTTTCACGGCCACCCATGAGCGTGAAGCCAGGTCTCTTCTGTTCTTGGGTGTGAGGCCTGTGGCAGCTTCCTAATAGAGAGAAAGGAAAGCCGGACACTTTTAGGGCTGGTATCAGGCTGGTGAGGCGCATTAATTCTTCGGCGATACGGAACCACCAGCCACTCCCACGCCTCAGAGTGATGGCTCCGATTAAGAGGACAGGCATTTTACTCAAACCCGATTCCAGCCTGGAGTCTGGGCCCTGAAGAATGAGACTTGCGGTGGCTGCTGACACTCCTTCTGTCATACGAGCTTCTCCAGACAAACAATACTGACTACCAATTTGTCAGGACTTCCTACAGCCATCTGTCATCCTGGCCCTTTGGTCTTTGAGCACACACCTGTTTCCTCCCTCCCTCCTCCCATCCTTGACGCGAAACAAAATAAATCAAAATGTGAAAACCCTCAAAGTCAGAGTCAATGTAAACGCCGGAGTACCTGAAATTTCAATAGCCATTTCCATGAAGAATGCGCCCCTTACTAGGGAAACCAAAATGCAGCAAGGCCTCAGGAAAATGGACTGGAGTTTCAGAGAAGAATGCTTTGGAGTGCAGGCTTTCGTTTCTGTTTCTTTACTCATACCAAGATCTAAGAGAGTGCATGCAGGCAGATGCAGCTTAACTTCACAGGTTCCAACCCTCAAGGATGTCAGTGACCAAACATGAGTCATCAAAATCCTAGGTGTAAGAAAACAGGGACCCGTGGGAAACTGTTTTCCAGTACTAGGTTGACCATACAAAGCACATACGAGGGCCAAACTTGCAGCATGGGCTGCCATTTGCAACTGCTGGTTTAACACGCATACACATGAGCGTGTATATGCACACACAGGCACACAAACATGCTCACACACTGTACGATCAGGCACCTGGAGGCCGTGGGAACTCTTGATCTTGCCCAAGGCCTGAGAGGTGTCCCGAGTAGAGACAGCAGGTCCATCCTGACCTCCTGCCCCCGACCAGCTCTCTTCCTTCTGCCTGGATCTGGGCATGGAGTTTGGAGGACAACATCACAGTCAAACCCAGCAGGAGACCATGGGAGTAAACACAGCAGGGAAGGAAAGAGAGGCGGATCAAGGTCGACCAATGTCACAAAGCCTTAAAACCGGAGGAACTCCCGACGCTGAGTGTGACCACAATGTGTGCCCAAATTGTACCAATAAACTTAATGAGTGAAGAAAGAAAACTGGGGCAGCAGAACCCTTGCGGGGCAGCTCTCTTCCTGGGCTCCTCCGCTTGGCCCGCGTGGCCACTCCTCAGTCCCGACTGGGAAAGGGCCCTACCTTCCTCTGCTGCCCCGTCCCCGTGCCCATCGCTCCCGTTGCCCAGATCTTCCTCGGGGAGCAGAGGGAGACCGCCCAACTCAGGCACAGCCGAAGCAACTGACCAACCAAGATGAGACCTCGCTGCGCAGGGAGGCGCAGATAGAAAACTACACACCGCTTCCAAAGTCTCAGACTCAGAATCTTCCAAGCCACAGAAGAGGGGCTCTGCCTCCTCGCCCGCTCGTCCCCTGGAGGAAGGCCGGCACCCTCGGATGTGAGCTCACACCTGCCGGCCACACACAGGCACCCCAGCGAGCCCCTGCGTCTCCCTGGCTGTGCCCAGGGAGACCGCACAGGCCCGCAGCGCTGTAGGGCAGCAAGCGCAGCCACACTCCGGGAGGGGGATGCAGAGCCCTGGGACCAGGCCTCACATTCGTGCGCGACTGGCCCCTCCCTGGACCTCACCTTCGGGGTCCACCTGTGAACTGGGCTCCAGCACCCGATTTCCTTGACCCTTTAAAGCTTACCATGCCTCGCTGTCTTCCTTATCCTCCCGCGGAAGCAAGACAGTCAACAGAAACAAATTAAGGGAGGAGAGGTTCATTGGCTCACGGTTTATAGCAGTTTCATAGCTGCCAGCTCCAGCAGGCGGAGAGGAAGCGGGGTCTGGTGCAGGAGAGCTGCTCTCCGCACGCGGAACAGGAAGCAAAAAGCCGGAAGGAGCTGGGAGGGGATGGACCCATGCCACGCCCCCAACGACGGCCTCCTCCAACCAGACCCCGCTTCCCAGCAGCCCGTGATGACTATACGCCCATTGTCCAGTCACCTTCCAAAGCCCCGCCTATGCGTGCAAGAGGCTTTCCGGAACTTCTAGATGGAAGCCCTAGCACTAGTACTTTCTCTGGTACTTGCAGCAAGGTAGTTACAACTATTAAAATTGGTGGTATATATTTAAGGCATTTGGCATATCTAAAGAATATAATACAATGGCTGATGAAAAGGAAGAGAGAAATATTAACTATCACTGGTTTTTTTCCTGCTGTTCATCTTTAGACAGAGAACAGAAGATTCAAGACATATACCACATAACTTTTGGATTTTATTTTCTTTTGGATCTGTTATTTCAACAGGTCCCATAGTCTTTTAGAGTTACTGTAAATAAGTTTAGATGGTGAAGCATAAAACTATGTCTATGTTATTGTGTTCCATGAAACAATTTTCATGCATGGGAATTAATAAAGACAAAAATTAATAAAAATGTTAAGATTGAAGTCAGTTTAAAGTAATAGTGCTTATTTCGATGACACATGTTTTAGCTTCTATAATTAGGCTTTTCTATAATTTCCAAATATTCTATAAAAAGCATGTATTATTTTATGGTGAGGTAAAGTAAAACAAAAATACAGGCATGATAAGATTAAGCACGAAAGATCTTGTGGTGTATAAACACAGATATCTGAAGGAACAGCAATCAAAGCATAAATAAGCACACAAAGCTTGTACTGTGACTTCCCCGGTAGCATAACTGGACGTCTCTTCTGGGAAGCTGAAGAGACCTAAGTCACCAAATCTAAATGGAAACAGGCCCCAGATACTGCTTAGATACATTGGCAGGACTTTCAGTCCAGGGAAAGGCAAAACAAAGAATATTTTGCAATTGGAGGCCACCAGCTGGGCTGGTTCCATTTGTGTGGGCATCGGCCTCAGAAACAGAGGCCTGTTGAGGGTTGGTGGGCCAAGCACACAAAGACAGACAGACAGACACACACACACACACACACACACACACAGCCCAAATACTGACTCTCACATCTACTCCTTTGTTCCCAGGAGTAATAACAGATACTAGAAGATCTGTTTTCAATTTTCCTGGGTGCACCTGGGAGTTTCAGCCTCACTCCTCTCCCCCACCAATTTAAATAGTTAGAAATGTCCCCAACCAGGGTGATTTTTTTCAACTGGTAAAATATTAAGTCAAGTGTCCTATGCGTATGCAAAGCATAAGACCTGGTACTGAAAACACCACTTTGAAGTGCTCATACAAGAAAGATCAGGAACTGTAATGGACCTAATCTGGTCTTAGGATCTAGGAGCAGAGGGACCAGCTGGGTCACTGGCACCAGACAAAAGCCCAGGAAACCTCAAAAGCTGGCTGCTTTTTGGTGGTAAATTCAGGGCCTCTCAGAGGCTATGAGAGGTTTGAGCCAATTATATAACATCTTAACATTGAATCGGTGCCAAAATACCCTGACAAAATGTAAGGTTTTTTTACATGTTTACATTTAGAAAATGAATGCTTTTATCCAAAGAATAATGTTTAAACCCATATGCATACCTTCTTTTGGCGATAAGAGCTTCAGAAGTCAAATTTAAAGATTCTTCCCAGGTGAGGCCCGAGACAAGTGGCCCTCAGTTCCCAGTTCTGTCGCCAGCCCCAGGAACTGGCCAGAGAACAGCAGGAGAGCGGCATCACTTCCAATGCCTCTCAGAACCCAGCTCCATCCCCCTAGGTCCAGGTAACATAGGTGGAACAGGTGCCGAAGACCAGGACGAGAGCAAGCTGCAAAGGCCGGCCAGGCCCTATTTAGTCCTGTGCCACCGTTTCCAGAATGTGGACAGCCACAAATGGGGTTATCAAAATGTATGGCGAATGCTTACATTTTACACATTAGTACGGTAAGAGACATATTGCTATCAATCTCTCTCCGGGCCCTCCCCCTAGCTTCAAACACACTCATCGCACTGTCCCGGCCACTTTGCAAAGCAGTCCCGGAGTCCTCATTCCTGAGCGTCTTTACAAGGTGTGATCAAAAATACAGCAAAGGCTGCAGCCAAGTGCCATCCAAGGGAAAGGGGAGCTCATAAAAGCACAACGCTGGGTCCGCCTCACCTTATTCACCGGATCTGGCACCGTGTGATTTCTGGTTCTTTCCCGAAGTTAAAATGACCATACAACATGGATGTTTCAAATGAACTGAGGACACTGAGGCAGCCACAACAGCACAACTGAAGACACTCAGGAAAGAGGACCTCCTGGAAGTGCTGCAGGAAGTGGCAGGTGCCGTGCGATAAATGTTCCAAGTGAGGGGGTGTGTACTGAGGTGGATTAATAGGAATGTGTCTTTTACTGTCATCATTTTTTAAATTTAAATGTTCACTGTACGTCGAGCATACCTCATACATTGTTGCTTTGAAGCTAAGTTAGACTTTGGATTTGGAAATCCACCCAATTCCTTTTCGATTCTCCATGGGTGGATTTCCTACTCGTCGCCTTCAAATAAGTTCGATAGTTCATTATCCATTACATCAAGCTACGTAACAGACATCAGAACACGACTGCGTGTTTACTTCCTAGTCTTGGGAGCACCGTTGCCTATTGACTTGCTTAGGGACTTGGAGGTTTGAAAAATATATTTTTTCCCAGGAGGAATATCAGAGCAAAAAAAAACACAGAACGATGATGGTTTAATTTAAGGAAGAATAAACACGATTGTCCAGGGGACGAGGCCGACAAACCCATGCCCGCCTAAAAGTGAACACCCAGTGGATTAGTCCTTACGGACACCGTCCAAGTGATGAGCTCTGCGCTCTCCACTCTGCAGGGCTGCTTGCGTTGGGAAGGAAACATGAGGTATTGCAGAAACTGTCCTTAGCAGCAGAAACGTCTGCTAGGAGTCCCCGGCCGGAAGGCAGTGAGATTCCACCCCCACTCCCACGCTCTCAGCCACTTCCTATCTTTATCAAGTCTCCAGACACGGCCAGGTTGCCGAGAGATGGCCTCATTCCTTGGAAAACTGCAGCAGTAAACACTGCGCATGCGTAAAGTCACTTTCAGAGGGGGGTGGCCACGCTGCTTCTCATGCTGAACTCCAGGGCCCTGTGTCAGTGCCTTTTTAAACAGCAAGGAGCAACTTTAAAAATATACCAGACGTCCAGGTGAGTTCTCAGGAAGTCTACTCTGCCCTGGTTATAAAAAACAATGATAAAGAGGAACAGACGGCTGCTTTCAAACAAACTGAGAGAAAGGACTTCACTTTTGTAGATTCGCTTTTTGTTCTCGGCCCCCAAAGCACCTTGCATGCTCCTTCTCCTGGCGCATCTTCGCATCTGTCGCTTGCTCCCACTGGTTAATGAATTTCTTTGTGAGCCCTGCCCTTTTCTAATTCATCCTTTGTATTCCTAAGAGCCTTCAAGGTAAACGGAAATTAATACACTCTCAATAAGTGTTTGACGGATGGATAAATGTAGGAACAATTAAGACCCAGCAGAGTTCATCCAGAGATGACATCCAAACCTCTTGAGATAAAAATGAAAGATCATCAAAGCAAAAATTTCCCGCAGCTGACAATCCAAACATTAAGAGACGGTTTTATTGTTCCCTGGGTTTATTTCATCAAGAGTTCCTTACAAATAACTGTAGGCGTGTTCCAAATGATGGAATGTTGCAAGGTACAGTTGGCAGCACTGGCACTAACAGAACGTTGGCCACGCCCTAAGGAGCTGCAGTTCGTGTGATCAGGAAGAGAGCCGCATAAGGACTCCAGGGGCACCGACAGTGTCACAGCCCAGAACGCTGCAGAAGCCAAGCCGCCCTCTCCAAACGGAGGGCCAGTTTGTTCTCTGGACCTCAGGGTCGAGTCACAGCCCACAGCTCTTCCCGGGGTCTGGAAGGTGGAGGAGGACCCAGGTCAGCCTCTGCAGTGCAGTGCAGTGCAGTGGACCGCACTCGTCTTGAGCCCTATTTCTAGGACCCCCCCCCGGTTCTTCCCACTGACCCTATCTGCTCCTAGAAATCGAGGTACACCTGCTGTCCCAGCACTATGGGAGGCTGAGGTAGGTAGGAAAGTAAGAAGTCCCAGCCCAGCCTAGGCAGCTTAGGGACTGAGCAGGACCCTGCCTCAAAGTTAAACATGTAAAGGGGTGGGGATGTCGCTTAGTGCAAAGGCCCTGAGCTCACTTGAGTTCAACCCACAGGATATGAGAGCAGTGAGCGAAGTGAGGCGCGGGGAGAAAATTAGGAAAGGAAAGAAAGGAAACCACGATGGAGAAGACCCAGCAGAGCCAGTCACACTGGGGCATAAATAACCTAGATGAGCGTGTGCGTTTCCCTCAGGAGTATGTGGCTTGCTGGCAGAACAGCTGTGCTACAAGGGGAGATGGTAGGTTTTACCACCCACTGTGGCCAGGGTACACTTGCAGGTGGTGATCGGAGCGAGCTTGGCACAAGCAGACGGCCACCTGCTGAAGCAATCACACAGGCTTTTTAACCTTTGGACATCTAAGCCTCAGGCCTTGACTCTCCTGTGCTCCTGTGCCCGTGTGAGGGTTTCCATCGGAAGAGTCAGCATCTCCACCTCCCGCGAGGTCGCTAAGAAGAGGGTGTAAGGCTTCAGACATTGGTCGGTGGTTCTCTAGAGCCCTCTAGTGGTCTCTCTAGGAACTCGCTCTGTTTTGAAAAACTATATTCCCTGCGACTAAAGGAAGAGCTGCCATCCAGTTCCCTCGGTGAAGGAAACATTCAGAATTTCCAGCAAGAGAAGACTGGAGCTATCTGCTTCTCCACCTGCTCTTCTTTCTCTTCTTCTCGGTTACAGTTCTACTTGCAGTGAGTACCTTGGGCAGCCCTTTGTCCACACTGGGCTGTTCCAGCCCTTTTTCATTGCTTTACCTGGATTTTCAGACAAAATCCCCTGTCCTTCAAAGCATCCTTAGTTCTTCGCGTGTTTCATGGGCTCCAGATGCTGCTTGCACTGGACAACCCCTTGCGCCTTCATGTCCCCAGACAAAAGGGAGTCTGGTCACACTCTTCCTCCCAGAAAGTGTCCCTTTGGGTCACTGAGAGTGACTCTCCCCAGAGACTCATCTTTTTTTTTAGATTTTAATGTATGATGGTCATTATTTACAACTTTATTGGTTTAAAAAAAAGAGTAGGGAAGACACAGGGCAGTGTTTCTGATCCCACTGGGGTATGTTCCGTTTCAAATGTCCGTGGGATTGTCCAAAGATACACAATACTGAGCCTGAATGTGCAGTTTCCTTTACAGAGTACAATGCTCACCTTCGGGGTAACCTCTAAACCATATTAATAAAGAGGAGAGGAAAGGAAATCACTTATTAAAAACTGCGTCAAAGGAAGGGTATTTTAGATGTCAATTTATGTTGCTGACATTAACACATGTCCAGTGAAAACCAAAAGCTGGAAAAGCAGCTACACGTCCTGTCTGGACAGTGACAACAATCGCTTTCTGCAGTGACCTTCATATTTTCAGTTTATCATGAGCTGTTGTGAACTGGCCATGAGATGCAGCTGAAGTCAGAAGAGAAGACGTGGAGAGAATATTCCCCTCTTAGAGGAGTGTGAGCCCTCCAGAACCAGCACAGGACACAAACATCCTGCTATTTCTGGGTGAACAAAACGAACGTCATCAATTTCAACTCATGCTGAGCTGACTTGATATTCTCTTTGACTTGGTGGTGTCATTTTCCTAAATCAAGTGTGTTTAATTCTTCTAATTCGTCCAGACAAGAAAGATTTCGGTCAACAGCAAAAGCTCCGTGGCTCCGTTTTCCTGTCCCTCCACCTGCTCATTCTCCTCCAAGTCACCTCGTGCGCCGTTCTCAGCCTGCCCTCTAGAAGCTCTGCTGAGTTTTGTTTTCATTTGTTGCTGAAGTGTGTGTGCTGAGTGCAAAGGCCCTGAGGCTAGCTACAGTCATGCCTGTCTCATCTACACCTCCTAGGATGTCTCCGTCATTTGTGCTCGAGGAGCCATTATCCCCATGACCACCGGCTCCCTGAGTATAGTTCGTATCCTCTGCTTCCCTGCAGTCATCACTGGCCAGCTCACAACGGGACGCAAACACCTCACACCACCCATCCCTAGAACCTTGGCTCCTTTGACGTCAGCTTTTCCTCTTCCCTGTCTGGTTCAAGTTTATCAATCTTTTCTGGTCTTTTCCTTTTCCTCCATGCAAGAAGAGATCCTAGAGTGATCTGGGTAACATTTAGACCTAGGCAGAATGCCCTTTCAATGAGATCTTCTAATGAGATTTCATCTTCCTTCTTTTTATCTTTTTGCAGCACAAATCCAGGAGGAAGTTCATCACAGTACAGTTATCACACTCCAGCGCACCCAGATCGCCCATACTTCTTATTGTCAATAGCTTCAAGGAAATGCTTGCGGTCTGCTTGAGTCTTTGGTGTTTTTCTTTTTCTCCTCGCCATGCTGCTTGCTCACCGCTTCTTTGAGCTTTTTCTCATCCCAACTATCCACTGTGTCTTTTTCAAGGTTCTCGTCTTTTGCGTCTTGTTTTTCACGTTTCCTCTCCAGAGTCAGGTCACAAGAGAACCTGTACTTTTCTCCTTCAGAACACCATCCTCGCCTGAAGAAGACACATAACCACAGATCCAGGATCTAAACTTTTACTTATTTTTTGAGCAGCAACTATAGGTTTGAACAGCTCATTTAGCTCCTGCAAGTCTTCCTTCTTGGCATCTTTCTTCAACTTCTTTTCAGCTAAACTTTGTGCTCCCTGACATGGCTTTTGGTGAGCAAATTTAACTTGATGAGTGATGGCCTTGATAAACTTGTGCTTTGCCCTTTTCTAATGCTTTAGACAGAATGATTTCTCTTCAATAATCTTCTCCTACCTTTTCTGCTCTGCCTGTTTGCTGCCCCTGGCCTGAACTTGTTTCTTCGGGGCCCTTGGGGAGAAAGGCAGTGGCACCCACACTTGAGGATGGATGGACACCACGGGGGACTCGGGGACTCCATTTTAACAGCTGACCTCTCTGCTGCTTTTTCGGTGCACAGGGAAGCTGGAGAAACATCAAGAGCCAAGTGTGTAGTATATATTTAAGTGGAAAGGACTTAGAAACAATAAGGAATGTCTGTCAAACTTTACAGGACAGGCAAAGATGATCCTTCCCAACAAACAAACACCATTCCCACACGTTTGGGGTAGAAATGAGTCTATTTTAACTGAAGCCTTATCATGTATACTTTTCAGTTTGTAGTTTTTATTTTCCACTCCCAGATTTCCTTACACAACTACTAAAATAACTTACATCTTAAAATACATGCACAGGAATATGTGCTAGGTGGGCGTTCCTCTACAAGTAGGTTGTGATTTTTCCTGGCTTAGAGCAAATCTGAATCTGAAGAACAGGAGATGGACTGAGCCTGGCCTAGCGTTACACACTGTAGGCATATACTGGAATGTTACAACATAGACCCGAGTATGTGCAATTGCTATGTCAATTAAAAATGAAATATGATTTTCAGAAAGGAAAAGAAAGAAACAGAACATAACAGCTGAAATGGGGTGTAGTCTACCAGTTCATCTTCTCCTATCTCCTCCGAGCTCCTAATGTGCCTTCAAGGTCTGCTCCATGAGCAGGCTCTGTGGTGCATTTCTTTACAATCCCCACTGCAGGTAAAACTCTTCCTCCCTTCTTCCAAGTGGTCTACATTTGACACTAAGGATGAATCAGGCCAACCGGAGAGCAGCAGGCCAGAAGGACCCACCCAGTCTGGACCCAAGTTGGGCAGCTTCCAGTCCTTCATAGGAGCACAGGATTGCCCAGAACCCTGTCACAAATGTGGCTACTACACAGAACAGATATATAATGAAGTCATAAGTGCCTGAGCCTTGGGGACTTGCATCCCAATGGTCATGGCTTCAGAGAGCCTTTCAATCAAAGGATTAAGGGGAGAGGACAAAGAACAGGGAGCCTTTCTTTTGGTTTGCTTCCTTAGTTCAACTCAACTTAAAGAACTGAGACAGCTGACAACAGTTGAAAATATTTCTATTGTAATGTCAGATCCAGGACTGTGATCTTGGTGTAAAAGCAAGCTGGTTTTTCTGACACGAGTATTCAGTCCATAAGAGGATGAGTGTGTTAGTCACCTGTCATGTCACTGGGACACAACGCCTGACACCCACACCTTAAAGGAAGAGAGATTTATTTGTCTTGTGGTTTCAGAGGATTCAGTCCATGGTAAGCTGGCTCCAAGGCAGAAACATCATAGCAGAAGGGTGTGGCATAATAAAGCTGCTTAGTTCATGGCAGCCAGCAATCTCAGCAAGGGAACAGCACTGGAGAGGAAGAGGCCAGAGACCAGATATATTCCCCAAGGTCACATCTCCATGAAACACCCAGACATACCCTGTCGCGAGCCGGCGAAGCAGAGCACTGTCCAGCAGTGTCTCAAACCTGAAAGAGCAGCGGGGTGGAGATGGGGCAGAGAGAAAGGAAGGACGCCAAAACAAGAGTCTAATCAAGGCGGCGTTTATTGCCGGCAAGCACCAGCCTTTTAAAGCAAAAAACCACAAACTATTATGGGATGGGTTTACCATAGTAACTGAAAGGTCACACAGGAAAAGAGCAAACAGGTTCACCAAAACAACCCACCGTGAGTAGTAGTAACCCGGACAACCACACATCTAAAGGTCAGAGAGAAGAAACTGTAACTTTCAGGAATTCCACAAAGGAAACACTCTACCTGCTAAACTGGAGAAACAACACATATGGAGTTACTAGAGTTAACAGTACTTACAACCAATACTCATGATCCCCACAATACCCAGAAGTGTGTTGTACCAATCTCCTAGGCAGCTCTCAAGCCAAACAAGTTGACAACTAAGCTTAACTGTCATAAGACTTAAATATCTTTAAAATATTTAAATCTTTAAAATATTTATAAAGTGCTTAATACACAAAGGATATCACATTGAGTTTGCAAAAATGTTGGTTTTATGCTGCTTCTGTTTTCTAAACACATGACTGTGCTCATTTATAGAAAATAAGAATTCTTCTGAGACAGGGTCTCACTGTGTCGTCCAGGCTATATTCAAACCTGTGATCCTCCGGCCTCAGCCTCCTGAGTAGCTGGGATGACAGGCATGCACCACCACAACTGGATTAGAAAATAGCTTTAAACAATAGCACCCAAAGAGCTGGTACCATGATCCCTGGAAAGAAATTACCTTTGAATAGTCTGTTGTGGTAGAAGGTGAGAGTCCCAAGCTACACATAATCAGGAAGAAAGGAAGGGGAGAGCTAACGCGCTCTGCTCGCTTCCCAGAACAGTACGGTGTTGCCCCACGTCTCCTTAGCAAAAGGTAGGAGAAAATGACCAATTAGGATTACAGCTAGGAGGAAATACGCATAAGCAAGAGAGGCTACTGTGAACCCAGAGTTTATGTCAGACGCAGTCCATAGACCCGGGAGTTCAGAAAACTTTAGATGTGGCCACTCTCAGGCCTCTTTTCGGTGAACGTGTCTTTGTCACTCTCCTCACCGTTGGGCCAAAATATCTGTAATCAGCAAATTAAGGGAGGAGAGGTTTATTTTGGCTCACATTTTAGTCCATGGTCAGCTGGCCAAAAGCAGAGAGACCCGGCAGAGGAAAAGCTGCTCGCATCATGGCAGCCACGAAGCAGAAAGGTCAAGGGAGGCACCAGGAAGGGAGACAGATAAACACTTCCAGGTCAGCCCACAGTGACCCGGCTCTGACCAGAACCCACCTCCTAACAACAAGTCAGAGACCAAACTGCTCCTCCCGGTAGCACTTCCGGCATGGCACGAGGCTATCAGGTGACAAGAGGGACTGCCCAGAGCAGAGCGGGGTCCCGCCTGGAAACGACTGCAGAAGGGGAAAAGGGAGCTGCTTCTGCTCTTTCTCCCTTCCTCAGGGCCCTCATAACCACCTCGCTTCTCTACCAGGAAGACAGAAGCAAGCTGAACGTGCAGTGAAGAGGTTTTATGGTCCTGATGAAGGCGGTAACTCAGGCTGGGAGTGTTCAAATGACACAAACACTCGCAGAAAATGCGTGATGCCCCTTTGAGCAGACCTCAGGCCCAGGCCGGTCAACACTCTGCAGTTGTAGAACCAGACACACATCAGCAGGCAGGAATGAACCCCAGGAGCAAGCTGGGAAAGACGAGGAGAGCTGGGCATCTCCCCGTCATTGCAACCACAGGCCCCATCACGTGGCCAAGGACGGCGCTTTCCCCACGTGTCCATCGAGATGGGCGCTGCAGGGTGGCCACCATACCAACGTCAGACCTGGGATCCCCCAGCTCCAGACACAGTCCCATGAAGCCTGGGCCCTCGGGCAGAAGGAAGTGGTGAGAACGGTCACAGCTCTGTTCTCCGATCCATCTAGAAGACGATGTGCTGAGGACTCAGAGGCATCTTCCACTCTCTGAGCAGAGGTGGGAGGTGTCAATCTATACAACTGAACAAACCAGGAGTCAGAGCCTCCTGTGTGGCCTGCTCTCCCCTAAGGTCCTGGGACAGGCACCCTCCATTTCTAATCCTCCTCTTCAATAATCTGCTTGGGAGTGGGGTCCAGAACTCCCACAGACATCCCACCTGCAGCCGAAGGCAGGATTTCCTGACACCACATTCAATAGGCCAAGGCCGAGGTTGGTCCTGTGGGAGAGGCCCGAGTAGCCGGCAGTGACTTGTGTCCCATTCACTGCTCTGCATCAGAGAAGACGTCTGACATTCCTGACACCGAGCATGTTGGGGTCTGCAGAAAAACCCCGATGATCCTGCAGGGACCAGGTGGCTTCCAGAAACAGCCTGCTCTCCTGTCTGCCAGCCTCAGCGATTTCCACTTCCTGGGCTGAGCTGAGAGTAAGGCAAGAGCACAGAAATGGCTCCCATTCCACCTTCAGCCCCTGCCCTGCAAAAGACCTCAGGCCTGCTACTTCCTCTTGGAAGGGGCGGACACAGCCCGCAGCCCAGGTGGGCATGGAAGGCCGTGGTGTCAGTGTCAGCCCCAGGGAGGCCCAGTGGGGCAGACAGCGAGAGTTCACACTGTTACCCTGGTTGCAAAGAAAGACAGCCTGCGACAGAGCGCTTCTGTCCCAGGGGCACATTTATTTCAAGTCAGAAGAGCCTTTACATGTCTTCAGGCCATCATGGCGAGGGAGCCCCACGCACACCCGGGCTCCACTCCCCAAGCACACTCAGGAGTCCAGCTGCAGACCGTTGTGAGGAGCGGCGTGGCTGTGACATTCAGAGTTCTGCAGTCACTCTCTGCTCCCCTGGAGAACCCCACACAGGGCCTGAAACACTCACCCTTTGGGGGCCACGATGACAGTGTGCGTAAAACCCACTGCTCCCCGCCCTAGGGTCAGAGGCGACAGCAAGGGCAGGACAGTGAGCACTAACTTATTTAACACCAACTATAAAGGCAAAACCCCAATGTGACCAACACGAATGTTAGTCCAGAAAGCTAAGCAGCAAGAGGATCACGTCTCCATTTTCCTCAAAAGCACAGGAAGTGCAGTCATGGTCCCAACTGGGGCTCCCTCCAAGGGCTGCGCAGCTCACCTAAGCCTGTGTCGTTGGGAAAGTGGCTTAGTCCTGTCCTCATCGCTCGGACGCAGCACCTGACTCCTGCTACTGAAAGGAGAGGGTTACACTGGCTGGGGTCACAGTCAGCTGGCTGCGAGGCTGAAACAGACCGGTGGAGGGGCAGAGCAGAGAAGAGCTGCTCCCCTCAAAGCGGCCAGGAAGCAGCGAATGAAGGGAGGAGCCAGAGAGGGAGATAAACCCTCAAGCCACGCCCACAGGGGCTGCCTCCAGCCAGGCCCCGCCCGCTCACAGCACCTTCTGCTGTGGATTCATCCACTGATGCCATAGCACACTGTTGACCCAATCACCTTGCAAAGCTTCACTGCCGAACACGTGAGGCTCTGGAGACATCCTAGATCTAAACTGTGACAGCACAACTGAAGACACCCATGAAAGAGGGCTTCTAAACCAATGAGTAAACTAATTTAGCTATCACTCACTCTTGGTCCATCTTCACACCTTAGATCCAGCCTCCTCCAAAAAGCCTCACCTATGAATGCATGAAGCCTCGGGGGACATCTGGATAGAAACTGTAACCGGGACCCAACTAGCTTTTCTATAAAATCCTGGCCCTCAGCTGGCACCCAATTTGATGATAAAGTCTATTCCAGATTTCACTGAAATTGTATCTTCAGAATAGCTGGTGAAAAGTGACTCCAAACCTGCAATTTTGAACATAGCCAGACTAAAATTCAAGTCTGAAGGGGAGAAAAATGTCTTCATCAAATTGTCAAGGACTCAGAAGTCCCTGGCCTCAGCCCTGACACTGACAAAATGGACCAAAAAAAAAAAGACGTTCAAGAACTGTTTCAGAAAGTGGCAAGGATGGTGGGGCAAGTTGTGCTTAAACAGAAGAGGATGATTCTGAGCTGGATTAATACCCACTGTCTTTTACTATGAATTTTAAAAATTTATACATCCACCACGTGTTTCGATCACACTGTACATTGCACACTGACTGCGAAGAGAGTGAGACATGTGGTCCTAGACAGGCTACCGGCGGGTCCCCCCACCCCGGCCACCTGAGCCTGAGGTCTCTGAGGAATCTTTGTCTACCTGAGGTATTTCACCGGTATTTGTGTATACAAGTCTCAAGTTCAAAAATGGGGGCATATTAACATTTTGTAGTCATCAGTATGTGAGCAGCAATTAAAACTCTGAGAGCATGTATGATCTCCCAGGGGGGCGTCTACAGTGACCCACTCACAGGGGACTGTTTGCTTCTGTATTGTGTATGTGATTATGAGGATAGACTATTTTACATGTAGAATTATTAATTACTATATTTTACCCACTACACACATACACACACGTGCAGGCATGTGCAATAAAAAATAAAATTAGCAAGCTCACCTCTGTCTTCACAGTGGAACTCAGAGTGGCAAGACACAAGGTTGTCACTTGGCCCCCTTGCCACAGGGCTAGAGCTCCACGAAGCTAAAGACACATGTGCCAGGCACCACTGCACCCAGACTTTGGACTGGTGCACTCTGGGAGAACTGGGCGCGGGGAGTGAGGACCCCATCATGCATCAGTCCCCAAGTTCATGCCTCACATTCACACACTGAAGTACTCTGCAGTCAGGGTTTATGTATGGCCAGCACAGGGCAGGGCTTTTTACAGTAGAAAAATGTTCACATTGTGCATAAATAACACAGATGGCTTGGAAATGGAGCCCATGTTTTCGGCAAGATATGACAGAGTTAGTTATGTATCTAAAATTGCGATGTATAATGACAGAATAAAACAATCTTGTCCTGGAAGAATGCAATCACTGTATTTCTAACAAATGTGAGAGTCATGCTTGGACAAGTGAGATGAATGATTCCTTGCTGGACTAAAACACATTTCCTTACACAAGCACATGACTTCACAGATGTGTCACATTATGTAATTTTTAGAATGATCAAAATGACTTCTTCAAAAATATTTCAAGATTTTAAAAAATATCTATGTTCACTAGGTAATGAATAATAAACTAGTTACATCAATAAACTATTTCATTTTTTTAAAGCAACACTTTCATTTTTCATTTAAAATAAACACATTAGCCAGGCATGCTGGCACATGTCTGTGATTCCAGCAGTCTTGAGGCTGAGGCAGGAGGATCACTGCAAGTTCCAGGCCAGCTTGGGTTATACAGTGAATTCAAGGCTAGCATGAACTACATAGCAAGACCCTATCTCAGTGCCCCCAAAAGTTTAAAGATTAAATAAACACATTAAAACAGAAGATGTTTGAGCCAGGGATTTAGCTCGATGGTGCCACCACCCACCTTGCAAGTGGGAAGTCCAGAGTTCAATCCCTGGTACAAAAAACAAACAAACAAACAAACAAAAAACAGAAGATGCTTGAGATTTTGTATATTGCTTGATATTAAAAGAATAATTCAAAGCCCTTACATTCAAAATTGTTTTAGATTTGCTATGATACTTTAGTCCTCTACAGATAGAAGGAGCCCATCTTAGTCATTTTTGTCAGTGCTGAGACAAAATACCCAACAACCACAGGTTAAGGGAGGAAGGGGTTATTTAGCTCAGTTTGTAGAAGTTTCGGTCCATGATTGGCTAGCTCCGGGGCAGGGTGGCATTGCAGAGGGACGTCACAGAGAAGAAGCGGTGCATGCTGGGCAGAAGGTAGCAAAGCAAGCAAGCATGGGACAAGATGAGCCTCCTCCTCTCCCTCATATTCCATCCAGGCTACCAGGATTGGGGCGCTGCCGAACCAATCAATGGACTGACTTAGGAATCACCCAGCCTTAATTCCAGCACCCTTAATCCTAGCACTTCACAGTGAATCAAGCACACCTCTGGAAAAGCCCTACCTATGACTGCATGCAGCTTTCGAGAGGTACCTAGATGCAAGCTGTTAGCAGGGCCTAAGCACATCTTTATCAATAGAAACAGAAATTATCAGTGCTCAATACTGCGACATAATCTCTTTAATATAATCATCCGCACTGCGAAATATAAAATAAAATCCACAACTTTGGATATCACACTCTGCACACAGAAGAAGATCTACTAGAAATACATGAGTCCAAAGCACTCCAAGCACAATTATTATGGGGAAAAATAATGGAGTTGCATGTGCACAATAACCCACAGTAGACACACAAGTTGTAAGATTAGAAAGCAAGAAAGTGAAGCTTCTTTTAGAAAATAGTAAGGCTGACACATTGCAAACCTTAGCGTGTCACTAAATCTATTCCTCTACATCAAGATCTGGGCTTGGATGTGAAATGCTGTTTATAGACTACAGAGGAGGAAGAGCAGCTGTGGAGGGTCCTGCCTATTATCCTCTGGGTTGCATCCATTACTCTTTTCTGACCACATAGAAAAGCTCTGAAAATAGAATCAGAAAAAAGTGAGTCATTGGGAGGTACAAATGGGGTTCCTGTCTCATCTTTAGATTTTATTTTTGCATCTCGCAGTAAAATTAACTGTAATTGTCACTAATCCCTGCCTGCCCAAAGAATGTCTGTAATATTGTGTGTGCACAAAAGGAGGGAAGGAGAAAGAGCAGGAAGGAGGGAAGAGAAGGGAACAAGAGAGGACAGACTGATAACACACTAAGGATTATAAGTGACTAGATGAGTTTTATCGTCAGACTACTAAAAAATCAGAGGATGAAAACTATAAGGGATATCTGAGTGCAGATTAATAAAAGGCAGGGAGAGTGATGATATATTTTAGGCTATAATCATTCTTGTGGCATGATCTGGAAGGAAGTGTTTGATGGCAGAAAGGGTTTGGAGATCCCAGCTAATTTTGATTTGTTTACTTTATTTTACAGTTTCCATACTAAATTTCAAACTATTTTTAAACTGCCCACACTGTTCCCGAACTATTTGAGTTCCTGGTTCATCATCTGACAAGTTCAATCTGTTCTGTAAAGGAAGCAACAAACAATGGTCAAAAGGACACATGATCTTCTAGAGGTTAGGATCAGCAGTGAGGAGCCGGGCCCCTTCCCAGGAAGCCAGCAAGAGTGAGAAGTGGTAAGAACAGAGACAGACAGGGATGAGCATTCACTGATCACTCAGCCACGGCTTCTATGGGACGGAGCACCAAGGGAGTCGAGCATTTCACACTTTTCCCTAGAATGGGTCTTACCAAATTGTAGTTGGGACACATGGAGTGATTTCTTTCAGGGTATTAACTTAAAACTTTTGATTCTTATTTTTAGACACCAAGCCCCATGGCTGACATTGCAGAAGTGTTTCTGGAGAGTGGCTGTGTTGCTGATGATTTTTAACGGATGCCAAAAAGAAAAAAAAAATCTAACTTGGAAGGTATAATTTAGGCCAGAGCAGAACCCACCAGGCAGCCTCAGTGCAATCCGTGTATGTTAAGCACATGTAGCCATGCTGGAACAATAGTTAATGCCTCAGGGAAAGAATTATTGTGATAGTCTCATGGTTATGTCTGGTGGTTACAGACAATCAAACAAGGCATACTGAAATGATCTGCTTTGGTGCTAGAGAAAATTAGGGTATTTGCTGTAGGTTTGGACTCATTTCTAGCCCCGAAGACATTTTCCTGGGCAAATTAAAGCAAATTAAATCCTGGAGAAGGAGCAGGTGAGGCAGGCGGGTGCCCAAGCCTTGTCGTGTAGGCATTTGGCAGAGGTAGCATGGAGTGGTGATATCATAAAGGGAGCCCTAACTATATATCTGTCATCTGCCAAGTCTGAACCCCAAGAGTAGGTACTCCTCAGAGCCTCTGTTTCTCATTAATAAAAATGCAAAGAAAATTTGTGCTCTTTCAAAGTTCTTAGGAGAGGAGAATCAAGAGCAATATTTGTCTCAATTACTTTCCTCAGTGCCAAGACACAATCCCCACCACTCGTGAGTCAAGGAAGAGAGGTTATTATGGCTCAGACTTCAGTGCATAGTTGGCTGGCTCCAAAGCAGGACAGCATGGCAGAGAGGAGGAAAAGCTGTTCACAGCAAGGCACACAGGAAGCAGAAAGTGATGGGAGGAGCTGAGATAAGCCCTTCCAGGCCACGCCCCCTGTGACTTCCCTCTTCCAACCAGGCCCTACCTCCTAACAGCAAATCATCCGGAAGTCCCCATAACCTAATCATCTCCCAAAAGCCCAGAGTATGAGAGCACGAGGCTCTCTGGGAACATCCAGATATAAACCATAACAATATCGCTGGGAAAGTTGAGAATACACTTAGGGACTAATAATAGTAATGGTACCTAGTAAAAAGGAAACGTCTTTCTGGCTTAAAGATGCAAGGCAGAGGTTTTGCTTCCTAACAAATCTTAGAACAGGTGGGAGAGGTCAGAGCACTAACTGGCATTTAAGACATGCAATGTATCAGGAGGGAATTTTTCATTTGATTGTTGGTCGCAGTCATTGTAAATCTTTTTGGTGTCCAAGGTGCTGAATGGTACTCACTTCCACAGCTAGGCACCCCCAAGAGACTCTTAGTCTAATCCGCATCACACAAGGCCATTTTGCAGATGATGGAACTCCGACTGACTCAGGCTGGGTCTTTATCAGGCTGCATTCTTCTCAGCTTCACTTGGATAAAGCTCTTGAGAAAAAGTCGTGCTTATCTGACTCCAGCAGAGTGTTGAGTTCCTTGTGTCAGCCCTCTAGAAATAAGACACTACTCTAGCTGGGTTTATTTGCGAATACTTAGCAGGGGCAGTGAGCTATTCTAGGAACAACACTGACTTGGGATGGAATAGAATTGGCACTTCCCCTAGAAGTGTATCTGTTCTCCTGAGGATGCCGAATGGGCTGGGTGTGGTTTGAAGGTTTTAAATCAACTTGTGGGCAAATGAAAGTTCCTGCCACCCAACTCCTCAGCACAATCTACCCATGTCCGAGTTGAATAATGAAAGATGAGGAGAGTTCCATACAGTATGATTCTAATCACGATGTTACCTGGTTGAACTCACTACATCTTTCACTGACGCCTCAGAGGCAAGGAGAGTCATTGAACACCTTCCCCAATGTATCCCGAACTTCTCCATTAACAACCTACCCATTTTTAGCACCCAACAGTGGCTCCAGTGTCTTAGAAGTTTCATGTAGAGAAAACTATCAGAAAACCAGAATGACATGTTTTAAAAAGCAAAACACAAGAGGTCAGGACAGCATAATATGTACTCAAACTTTGCCTACTTAACATCCACAGTCACTCTCGTCCGTCAGTCCCGGAGGGGCGTGCCCCAGTAACTCTGGAGACTGCCAGAAGTGAGTGTGAATTCCCTTCAGAAAGGAGGTCCTTTCAATGTCCTGTCACCAAGGCCTCTTTCACCCCTCCCTTCCATGCAGCGACAGTCTCAATGACGGTGTACTTTTTTTAAACAAGATAAGAAATGGAAAGATGTAAAAACAAAAGAAGACGGCCCAGAGGTACAGCATTCTTCTGAAGTCAGTTTGTATTTATTTCTTCCCCGAGCTAGAGCTGACTTTGCTCCAATAACTGGAAGCCAAAGGGATTCAGACTCCATCTTTCCACAATCTGAACACAGCTATTCCCTTCCCGGTGCCATCACACACAGCTCGGCTCACCCCCAGCCGAGATAAGCCCCTTCCGGGGTAGCTACATTTCTTTTCCACCATAGCCTCATGTGACCGTTTTCCCATCCTGGGCTCCCCAGGTTCAAGAGCACAAGCAAGAAGCGGAAATGGGAATCATTTCCATCGCCTCAGCTTCCGCTGGGAGCGGATTCCGAACACCTCTAAATGACCCATAGGTCTGTGGAAAGTCAGTGTTCCAAAGGTACCTGAGGGCCAGGGATTTAGCTCAGTGGTTCCACCACCTTCCTTGTAAGCACAAGGTCCCAAGTTCGAGCCCAAGTACTGGGGGGATATACAAGAAGCGGAAATGGGAATCATTTCCATCGCCTCAGCTTCCGCTGGGAGCGGATTCCGAACACCTCTAAATGACCCATAGGTCTGTGGAAAGTCAGTGTTCCAAAGGTACCTGAGGGCCAGGGATTTAGCTCAGTGGTTCCACCACCTTCCTTGTAAGCACAAGGTCCCAAGTTCGAGCCCAAGTACTGGGGGGAATATAAAAATTATAAAGAAGAAATATAGTGTTTACATATCTGCAATTAAAATAAATCTCTACTTCAAATTTTCAGGTTTGTGTTCTATGTACACTAAAAAGTAAAGACTTCTAGCAATTATTCTGGTATTTCAAGAGAGAGAAAGGTATTTGCTTATTCCACAAGCTATTCCATATAAAACTAACACCTAGTGTGTTTCCTTGATCTAGAAGTATCCTGTTCTCTACTAAAAATCTGGTCATTATATATCATGGTTAATCTCCACTCCACAAGAGAAAAGTCAGTTTTAGTGTAATCACTGGTCAGTCATGTATCACATTTATTATAAGATAGGTTATACTTTATAATGTCACTCATTTAAAATAGATGAGCATAGAAAATAAAAGTGTTTGGACAGAGGGAGGAAACAGCAGTGTTTGTTCACCCAAGTATTAAGTAATAAGGACACCACTGATTCAAAATGTAAGAGAATCTGAGTGGATACACAACGTCCACTCCTTGATCTCTGCCACACAGACTTGGAGAAATCCAGCATCTTCTTCTCTGGAAGGAGTACCTGCCTCATCGTCTCCTGAATCAAGTACCAGTGGATGGAAAAGCAATGAATCCTTAGTTTTCTCTGTGGGACAGAGAAACAGATTGTGTGTGTTAATCTATCTACTTAAAATGGGAATATTTTGAAGATTTGTTTTAAAAAAAAAACCCTTGGATCCTGACAACAAAGAAATGCAGATTTAGGGGGCCGGTTTATAGGAAAATATTGAGTGTATCTACATTCTCTTTACAGATTACTGTAACCAATTAAGTAGTTTAATGGATAAAACTTGTTAGCTGAATAGAACTGGAAACAAATTTAGTTTTTCGACAAGTCAGTGATATCAAGAAAAAAACCGATGTCTCTTATGAAAAACTAAAGACAACACCTTCTTTGGCAAAAAGCTGTGTGTTTCCCTTGGCTTCGTTTCCTGGTTTTCCATGACCTTGCTTCAATATACCTGATTTGATCTACCTGGTTACGCTCCATGGAAAGCAGAGCTCCCTGTTTGGTGATGAGACCGGTTTCCCAGGACCAATGAGGACAACACCTGGAGACCTTTGAGACCAATTCCACAAGGGCTGTGATGAGTGAGTCATTGCATTGGGAGGGGAAATGTCTTCCTTTACCAAAAGTACACCTAAAGCCTGGGCGAAAGGGAAGCACTTGGCCCTGAGGTTGCGGCCGTGGGGTCCGAGAACCTCTGTGCCTGTGAAGAGTGGGCTATGGAGGACACATGTTTTCTGTCCCAGGGGGCATCTCACACGGCCTGCACAGTGAGGCCACGAAGAAGCTGTGAGCATCCAGACGTAGTGCAAGAGCCCAGTTCATTTTCTATTTTTCAACATTCAAACAAAGAAAGGAGTCTGTGTGGGAAAACTCGCCTAACTACAAAGGAACCATCTGGGACTCATTACAATACCCAGTCTCATTTAAAACCACCATTTTATTTTGTGTTTTGAGTTTCTCTAGCTAGTGAATAAGGTGTCCCCCATCCCTGTCATAATCCCACATACAGCACTGGAGGGCTGTGTGTGTGTGTGTGTGTGTGTGTGTGTGTGTGTGTGTGTGTATCCACATTCAAAGTTCTTTCAGAATTGTGATGGGATTGCCATGCTGAATGGTAGAGTGTTACAAAGTTCTCCAGGATTATTTTAGACCGGAAGTCACTTATGAAGTCTTCTTCAACAGAGAGCAATCATAGTTCCAGAACAGACTGGCAGCGTACATCACTGGCACATCCCACTGCCCCCCACGAGCAGAGGGCGCACGTGAGCTGTTCGCACCCAGGAAACATCGCAGACCCAGAAGAAACGAGGCCCAAAACCTCTGCTCTCTTGAAAACCCAGTGGGAGCCATGAGGCCCTAAGGAGCTTATCTGTTATTGCCATCTCCCAAGGCTGAGAGAGGAGCTACATGAAATGTGTGGTTACTGCTGCAGGCTGCTGGCTGGAGGAGGTGGTCTTTTCCACAGCTGTATTTCTCGGCGGGTTTATTTCAATCATCTCTTTTGAAAGACTAGCTTTGGAGAGCTTCAGAATTCTCTGAAATGTCTACTTCTTTTCTCAGTTGCAAACTATACACTGAATTTGGAAAGGGATAACATGAGTTTGGGTGGATGGTTCTCTTACATCATGAGGGAAGATAGCCTGCCCTTATGAAAGAGTAGCAAGATGTACCACCATACTGCAGAACAGCTTCCTTTTCCTACAAACGGCTGAAGTCAGCTTGTTGAAGAAAAATGTCTAACGAAGGAGGGATTTGTGAAGAAGCCTTTTGATTCCAGTCTTCTCTCCTCCTGGCCATTTCCCTACCCAGTGTCTGGCTGAGCCACATGCGAGAGAGAATGATTTATCCACTGGTGGCCAAAGGCTTAGTGAAGGACAAGGTTCAACTTAATTTCTAAAATAATTTTTAAAAATATTATTGGTACCAACTCAATCTGTTCCCCATTACCATAGATACCAGAAATTAACTGTAATTTTGCTTCCATTTGATTCCCTGTAGGGACAAAACCACACTTTTAATGCCAACACATGCACATTCTAGCATTACAGTAAACATTTTTCTGACGCATTTACAGATTCACAAAAAGAGAAAGAGAGATAAACTGAAACATTTGGCTAAGATTGAGTTCCTTCACTGAGAATCAGCAATATTTCAGAAAGTGGTACAATGCAGAAATTCTAAATCTATTCTTTAAAGACCCTCAGGTTAGAGTACAAGTTACTAGGAAAAGAAAGAAATGCAAATTGTTTATTATTTTCACATGTATAGTGAATTAAAAAAAAATGTACTTCTTTCAAAAACCATATGGGACAGACTTTCTTTTCATTAGGAGTGGTTTTGCTTGTTGTGCCAAGAGCTAAAAAGATGTTTTTAATAACCAAAGGCCATTTGTTATACAATATGTCTGGATCTAGCTTGTAAGAGAGGTGAAGATCCCTTGGGTAGGAAATAGAGGGTGATGAAAGAGTTGTCTGAGATGATAGAAAAGCTGTGTGAAGAAAACATAAAGATGATGATCATCCCACTCAAAGACAAGACGGTTCCCGTTGGAATAATCTTTAGCTTGTGGTTGACAGGGCTCATTTGCAGTGCTCACTAAGGAACCATGGGAGGGTTCCTGGGGCCCTTTTTGTAAATGTGGCCATGTTCTTTAAGAGGAGGAATGTGAAAATGAATAGGGTGCTACAGACACCCTAAATACCTCAGTTTTATACAAGTTAGCAGTCACCCAAGAGCAGTCTGAGAGGACCTCAGAGAACATGGCTAGAACATGATTTCAAGGGAAGGCATTAGGGTTTAGAGCTAAAATATCCCTGCAGCATCTGTGGTGTTTGGAAGGTGACTGGGTCATGGGAGCACTACACTCATCAGCAGATCGCTCGTTGATCAGTTCTGTTTGTGATTGTGTGTTAGGAGGTGGGCCTGTTGGAGGTGGGCCACTGGGCACACGACCTAGAAAAGTGCCCTATTGTCCCTATGCTCCCCTGCTCTCTCTGCTTCCTGACCACCATGATGTGAGCAGCCTTCCCCTGCCAAGCTTTTCCATCCTGCCGTTTCTGTCTTAGAGCCAAGTGACCATGGACTGAACCCATTGGAAACTGTGAGCCAGGTAAACCTCTCCACTTTTAAATTGTAGGCCTTGTACAGTGATAGTTCATTCCAAATTCATGTCCAAACACGAAACATTCAAGAACTGAATGTATTTTTTTCCTAAGAAATAATGGAAAACCAAATAATTCGTTCTGGGACCCAAATATTATGCTTGCAAGTTCATTTTTCCAGGACTCTGACTAACTTCACAATGATTTCTTTCTTCACAGTGCTTCTGTTTTCCTCTTGGGTTTACTGCTGAAATCACTAACTTCCTTCAGAGCCATGGTCATGATATTTTATGGAAATAATGCACAAAAAATTCACAGTGACAAATGTTTTAAAGCACTACACAGGCACTATATGCAGTCTGGGCCAGAGCAGTGCTTAGACTGATACGTCAACCCCTTATTTCTGTGGTGAGAGGCAGCACATGACTCCCTCGCAGCCTGTACAGTCTTTCCAGCTGGGTTATCAGTTCAACTAATGAGCGAAACTATGAACACCAAACAGATTTGTTTTTAACCTTGCTATTCAAGTTGTAGAAAGTTCAAGCTTGGAGGCATTTGAAAACAGAGACATAATTGGATCGGCCCTAGTGACAGGAAAGGGACTTAGAAGAGGAACTCAGAAATGGGTTCTCTTCGAACAGGACTTCAACGGGAAGCCAGTGCCCTGCATCTGAGAGTAGGAGAAAAAACACAATTTCCTCCAGAAAGGATCAGCCATACATCTTTCACTAGACCCATGTTAAAAAATAATTTTTTAAAAAAGAACAGATAAAAAACTAGAACCATGATGAAGTTTTAAAGCTTTCATAGTAAAAAGAGAAAATTTAGAAAAATATATTTTCTTCATAAAGTGAAACAAGCTATTTTAAGGGCCAGTCCTTTATTGCAATATTAGATCTTTCCTATTTCTGAAGTTAAAGTATGCTTTAATGTATTACATTAAACCGCAAGAATTTGCCAATATTCAACTTTTTTGACTTACAAAAACAGCAATTTCCTAGGGTTCAACCCAACATTAAATGGTGATGATGCTTGTATATGGGAGTTTCTAGTGGCCTTAGGCGTCAAACTAAAGAGCTGGCAACTATTTGTTAGTACCTAAATTGGTTTTCTGAAATGTTTTTAGTTCATAAACTCCAGAGAAATAGACATACAACTATAGATTGCCACTTGAGAGCGTCTTAACTGACATTCTTCCAGGTTTCAACTGTGGTAAAATAAAACAAAACCCCTCAAAAAAGGAAGACAAGTACAAATGTACAGATGTACATACAACTTTACAGACCCTGGGAACTAACTGTATAAGAGAAGGTGGGGGTTCCGGAGTCTTTGGGTTTGAGGAACATAAAGGTGTAGGCAATGGTGCCCTGGGCTAAGAACATCTCTCTGACCCTCTTCCCAAGCCTGTCAGAGGAAGAGAAAAGGAACTTGCTGATCACCTCCCAGGAGAAAGGTATAGCGGCTGGTCCTCCACTAGGCACCTACCTTAAAACTCTCTCAGAGACTTGAAAGAAAATAGGTTCCAGAGACTAGGAGTCATGGCTCCTGCCAGCAGTAGACATTAAAAAGAGCAATTCAGCCCCCTGGTTCTTACCCCCCCAAAGCCTATCTCATGCCAAGAGAAAGGGTGTGTGTGTGTGTGTGTCTGTGTGTGTGTGTGTGTGTGTGTGCTGGCAATCAGACCCAGGCTTTGCACATGACAGACACACGCACTACTACTGAGCTATACCCCTTACCACTAAAAAGATATTTTACTGGTCTTGCTGATCACTACTCAAGCACACCTCATAGGTCCACAGTGGACCAGCTGGATTCTCTGTATTGGGAATTCAGACCTGTATAAGCTGAGCTTGGTCACTCAAGACCCATGTTCCACTCTCCAATAGTCATGCCAAACTATTTGTAAGTGGAGAACTGAAGAGAGAAAAAAATAAAGTAAATGTGCAAAAGTGATGAGAAATCTTGTTCCAAAGAGAGAGATGGAAAGACAACAGGGCAGAAAAAGCAGCTGCCTTCATTCCTGACTGTATCCCATCCCAAGCCCAATCATTGAAGAGTGAACATCCACCCAGGTATTGGATTCAGACTCTTAGAATCCATCAGAGAACTGAGGCCAATTTTCCCTTCCTTCAGTGAGCCTGGAGCATCTCTAAGTCTTCTGAACGGAAGATCCTTGCTGAGTGGTAAGTGATCCATTTAGCGGAAGAATGGGATCCTAACAAACTGGCTAAGCTGGCTCTCTATTCCTCCTTTTCTGCCATACGGCTCATCCTCTGCTTTTCTGTCCTCTTAGTTGGTAAATGTGGTTGCTTAGAAATGAATGCAACTTGAACACACCTCCACCCTTGATGGAGAATCAGCAAGCTTCGGTTGCACAACCACCATCTGCCTAGCTTGCAATGTGCAGGTGGAAATTAGACCAATATATCCAGGCAGTTCTTCGGGTCACAGTGGGGCTCGCTGAGACATGGTGAGCTTCTGGGTCCACTGGGCACTAGCTCAGGTAGCATGGTTTCAGCTCAGAAGGTCTATCTCCTCCGGGTGGACGCCTATCCTTCAGCAGGCTGTCCTTTTGTAATCATTCGTGTGGTTGCTGAGCTGTTTTCCATCAAAAGAGTAGATGCTTAGGCTCAGGATGGGTCAGCAGCACTTTTGCTATGTCTGTGGGCCAAAACGCATCCTAAGGCTGTGGAGGATCAAATTTTGGAGCAAATATACCTCACCTCTTGAAGGAGGAACCACACAGTTAATTCACAACAGATACAGGCACAAGGAGAGGAGTAATTAGGGACATTCTTCAAACAATGTGCTCCAGGTGGCCTCCCAGCACCAGGGGAGGATCTACCAAAAAAAAAAAAAGACACAGAAAAGTGGCTTAATCTATCCTGCTCCAAGACTCAGTGAGAAGGACTCCTCCCTTCCTCTACTGTCTGAAATGATTCTTACTACAGGATCCAGAACTACATTTTAAGAGGTAACAGATGGATGGATAGATAGATAGATATGTATCCTTCCCTTAGAACTAAACATAATAATAGAACATGGAATGAAAAGTGAAGTCCTGTGAGGCTGTGCATGAGGAGCGCATCTCGAAGTACCAGGGCAGGTAGGGACATGGTACAGCACCACTGGCAGGCCCCGACCGATGAACCACAGTGAGGACCCTTGGGAGTCTGGACCAGACCCATGCCTCCCTATGCAGATAACAGCTTTGGGCTTTCTACTTGGCTTCAGTAGAAACGGAACACTTGACTCAGGGCCACCGAGTCACCATGTGACTCTAGACACGCACAATGAAGCAGGCTTTGTCTTAGTCACCACATCCATAATGTGAGCGAGCACAGCAGCTGCACCCCAGCATCTGACAGAAGGGGCACACAGAAAGCTGGCCAAGTGGGTCCTGGAGACAGCAATAAGGCGCCTGGGAAAACAGCCTATGTGCGCAGGCTCCTCACCCCATGGCCTCATGTGGAGCCGTCTTTGAGTAGCTGACTAAACAAGAAAAACAGATATATGCCTGGCTTATGGATGGTCCTGCTAAATATATGCAGGGAAAACTGGAAATTGGGTGACTATAGCTACAGCAACCTTCCAGTATGGCCTTTTGGACAACAGTAAAGGGAAATCCTCCTTAGAACTGTGAATGATATACCTGGTTGTTCATTTTTCCTGAAAGGAAAATTAACCAGAAGCAGGGTCTACTACACTCTGCAGTATCTCTTGAAGAGTGACTTGCCTGAATGGAAAGGGACCAAAGAAGTGGAAGATCAGTAGCTTAAATGACTAAAGAGAGATATTTACACAAACCCCCTCGATTGAGTGCAGAATGTGAAAAATATCGGCGTCCCAGCCGAATGCTCACCAAAGCATGACTTCAACAGAGGAACATTTTAATAATAGGCAAGATGACCTGTCCTGTAACTGTCAATTAATTTCCTTCTCCTTCAATTTCTTCAGTGGCAAATGGGCTCAAATAAAATGGCCATGGTGGCAGGAATGGTGGCAATGCATGGACTTTCACCCATCAAGGCTTATCTGACTCCAGAGCTGCTGAATGCCAAGTCAACCAGCAATGGAGACCCCAAACCAGCATCCTATTCTAGGGATGACCAGCCAGCTACCTGGTAGTGCATTAATTACATTGGACCACTTCCATCATGGAAAGAAGCCACTTGGTTCCCACTGGACAAATATTTTTACCATAGGCACATTGGTCTTCCTTAACCAGTGTTTCTTCTCCAATCACTCTCTGTGGATCTAGAGAATGACTAATCCACCATTGTGTTATTTCACAGCATTGCTCTGGCCAACATTTGTTTCACAGCAAATTCAGTAGAGCCAACAGGCACATGTGCACGAAATCCACTGGTCTTACTGTGTGGAGTAGCTGGCCTGACACAGCAGTGGAATGTCTTTTAGAAGGCTCAGTCCTGATGTGAGCAACTTTTGGAGCTGGAGCAATATTCAGGATGTGACACACATTTAAAATTAACATGCATTATGATCTTGTTTCTCTCTTAATGGACCAGGGATTTAGCTTAGTGGTTCCGCCACCTGCCTCACAAGCGCAAGGTCCTGAGTTCGATCCCCAGTATGGAAAAAAAAAATCAATCATTTCTCTCTTAAGTGGGATCCATGAATCTGGGAATTAAGCAGCAAAAATAAGAGTAAGCTTTCTCACTACCTGCTAATGACTAACAAAGGCTTTGCTTCCTTGCTGCAACTCAGGACTCAGCTGAGTCAGATTTCTTAGTTCCAAAGGGACAGACGCTTCCACCAAGAGACAAAAAACAGCCCTTTCATCCACTGGAAGTTGGGACTGCTGCAATCCTCACTGTAATTATGAGTTTGCCTTCTTTTTTTGATGTGAACATGCTCGTGTTTATGTTAACCATTTCTGTCCTTCCTTCTCTCATTGCTTTGCTATCTAACATAAAATGTATTGTTAATCTGCATCTCGGCATTGAAGTTACAGGATATTAGGAAGGAGACCAAATAACCAAAGAGAAGAATGAGTATGACTAAAAACATAAAAGGAAAGGATTAGTACAGAATCAGTTTACACAGAACTGGCATGTATCCTGTTAGGCAGAGGTGTGACCTTGTTAATGTCATCATTTTAAATATAGAGTCTGCCAAAAAAGCGTACACACAACTCAGGAAAAGAGAAACAGCATGAACTTTTCCACAGATGCTGTTATCCTCATATGAGGGACACTAGAGGACGTTGTACATCACAGAAAACCCACTACACCGCCAATCATTAGAGAAAAGATTGAAAATGCACAGGCACAGCGATCTCAGTGACCATGGTTACCAAAACAACCGTTTGCCAAAGTAACAAATGTCTGGAAATTCATGGGCACCATTCTGAGCACCTCTTGCAATTACAGAGGGTAAAGGTGACTTGTATTAATCTCACGGAGTATCAATAAATTTACTATTAAAATATTGATACATTTTGCTTTTCCATAAGTGTGTACAGTTTTTGGTGGACTCTGCATAGATACAATGATGTGCATTTGAGAACTGAGCTGAAGGACACTGATAGTTTCATAAAGTACCAGCTAGGCTGAACCGTGTGTATTGCCAACTTTTCATTACTATAACAAAATACTCCAGGTACTACTTTATAGAGAAATTATTTTTATCTTTGGCTTATGGTTCTGAAGGTGCAAAGTCAAAGGGCCATGCTTGGGAGATGGCCTTCTTGCTGGCAGAGCGCTAAGCTGTCGAGGAATTACACGGCATTACAGGGTGTGTATATGTGTATGTGTGTGAGTGTCTCCATCTGTTTCTAAAACCACAGGGATACACTCATGAGGGTTATACCGTAATGATCTCATCTTGTCTTAGTCATTTCCAAAGGCCATACCTCTAGACACCATGGTCTGATCAACTGTCCACCCGCTCAGCACCTCACAATGGAAACTGCATGTCAACACATAACCCTGAGGGGGGCACTCAAACTGTATCTGAATCACAGCATTAGCCAGTTTCCCTGTCTCTGGCACCTGGCTCCTAAAATTTACAGGAAGAGAGGTTTATTTAGGCTTGTAGTTTCAGGGGATTCAGTTCATGGTTGGCTGGCTCCAAGGCAGAAACATCATAGTGAAAGGGGGTAGCAAGGCAAAGCTGCTTAGTTCATGGCTTCTGGGAAGCAGAGACAGAGAACAGTGTCAGTGGAAAGGAGACAAGGGACCATATATAGTATCCAGGGCCACACCTTCGTGAGCTACCCAGACTCGCAGAAGTGTGATTTGCTAATCCCTTAGGTGGTTTCCAAGCAGATCAAGTTGACACAATTAAGCTTAACTATCACCACCACCACTGTGTTTTCCAGAATTCTCTTCCCTATTTCCCACTAATGTGGACCATACCTATGAGTTACAGTTACACGATATTTAGAAGTTGGAAGTGAAGCAACCACCATATTGGTTTTTTTACCTTCAAAAGGTCAAAACAACACCCAGGCCTACAGCTTCTCTGCTTTTCCTTGCAGCCTCCTTCAATGTCTCCAGTTCCCTTCCAGCTCACCTTCAGGGGTTCCAGCTTGTCCTGATCATTTTACATCCATCTTCCCTCCCTAAATGCCTATCCGGCAAACTTCAAATTCTAGTGTCAGACATGGAGACAACAGGCTCACAAGGACTGCCTAACTAGCGTCTACATTTGTACATCATGTCAAATCTCCATAAAAAATTAATACATTTACATGCATAGATATATGTTTATACACACACACACACACACACACACACACACACACACACATTTACACAGGCTTCTCCTGTGCCCCTAGAGCAGTCCCTAGCATTGTGTCCTCATGATTGCATATTTTTGTAAAAGTTGAAAAATAAGCTTCTTTATTAAGCTACTCAACTTTTTACATTTAATTGTGATTTGGTTTTGTTCTTCTTAATAAAGAATCACCTTCATGCCTAGATTATATGTGGAATTTTATATTTTTGTAAAGAAGGTCTTCTGTGTCAAAATCTGCCTCTGGTCGGGTCAGAGCTGATTTTCCTGTTAATAATCAGATGACTCTTTTGTATCAGGAGGAAGAAATAGATGTAAACTACTGATGAGGGGAGAAGGTCAATCAGTTCCAAGGTCTGACCACAAGACATTTAAACATGAACTGAATCCAGCCAACTTAGATCTCACTCTAGTTTACATGAACTGAATCCAGCCAACTTAGATCTCACTCTAGTTTACATGACGGAAATAGCACTGTAAGAAGGAAAGGGTACTGGAAAGTCTGGCTCAGTCTTGGAATATGTCTGCCCTCAACAAGAAGAGGGAGAGAACCAAGGGCCTAGGAGCTGAACAAAGGAGCTAAAGGCTAACTACACTTTGAACATCTGTCAAAATCTCTCTAAGCATATTTTCCTGGACACTGGACAAAGAGTAAGAAATATTAATAACACACAACTGGATCCTTAGATCTCATTAGAATGATTCACAAAGGCAGCAATGGGAATGTGCCTTGCTTGAGGAGAATTGTTTCCAATTCAAAACCTATATTGAATAGGTTTTAACGTCCAATGCCTCCCATATATGTGACAATAAATTTTTAAGTCCAGTGATCAGTTATAATCAAGATGATGCCATTGGTGGAAAAAACACTTTAGAAAACATTTATTATTGTAAATAGCACTGTAACATTTTAGGAAATACTTTATCATTGTTGGAAATAAATCTTAGCTCCTTAACCAGAAACTATAATAAATGTGCCCTCTATGGCCAACTATTTTATGAAGAACAACAAAAACTTCATCTTTCTAAGGTTTTTCTATAACTTCTATATCTAAGAACTAATGCAGAATTTTTGTAATCTAAAGTTATAGACTTTTAAACATCTTTTAAGTTTTTAACACTGTAAAATCATATTCATTTTACATAATAGGATGGATGGGTGGATGGATGGCTGGATGGGTGACTGGACATGTGGATGAGTGGACAGGTACGTGGGTGGATGGATGGGAGAGAGGTCAATCAATAGATGAAGAGCTGTTATTTTTGACTTGGCTACAGTTTGAGCGGGGTGACTTTTAAAAATTCTTATGAAGAAAGGCTTTTCTCTATGAGAATAATACCATATTTTAAGCATTTGGCTGTGAAAGATGAGATTCTTAGATCCAACCTCCATAAGACAGTTCTAATAAAGAATCAAACTGCTCTACAGAATAGAGTTCCAGATCTCTCATTGTGGGCTTAGAAGAGAGGGTTTGTAGGTCTGTGATACGAGAGAGATATGCAAAGAATTTAGAGGAACACAAAGAGAGGGCCCCAAGATGGTAAAAATTCAAGACCAGAAGAGAAACATGAAGATTCAAACTACATTAAAAATTCTGTGAGGAACCAGAGCTTTTGCTCTATCCTGGTCCTTGGAATGTTGATCTCAGAAGTAAAAGCTTGCCTACAAGCATTGCAAGTTTCACCACACAGACCAAGATCTGAAATAAAAGAGGGCTGTTTCAAAAGGTCACGTGGAAAAGACATCACTTGATTGGTTTCATTGTCTTTCTAATCTCTGAGACTTGAGGCTTGATAGAAGGACAGCTGTTCAAAACTCTGCCCTGAGATTGTGACCTTCTGTGTGTTTCTGCTGAGGAAAGCGGCTTCTTCCCTCTCCACGGACACCGTCACCATTGCTGCAAGAGTGGAATCCTGTAACACCAAGGTTTTGCTGAGGAACCAGCTCCAGCAACTTTCTCCCCTCCCTGGGGAGGGGTTCTACTTCTTTAACCTTTCCTTGTACTCTGGCTTCCTCCCTGAAGCCCAGGAGATCCCAACTGCAAAAGCAGTCAACTTGGTGGGGTGTCCATGCAGCGTATTAGCAGTGATTTTTATGCTTTGTATTCTGAAAAACCATACACTTCCAGACTTAAAGCCAACAAAGCGACAAGTAAAGTTTAATTTGTCTGAACCTCTGCATAAACCTTCATCCCAATAGGAATCAGATAGCATCTTCAGGCTAGGGCATTTAAGGAGGGTTTCATGTAGAGGGACATCTGTAGAGGTCCTGGTGGGGTAAGGAGAGCCCGAAGAGATGGTGTAGTGAGCTGGAGCTGGGAGGCAGTGGAATTGTCGCCATTCCTGCACCCAGAGGCACAGAATGAAAGAAATCTCTCCAAAAAGGTTAGGCTCACATGGAGGAGGTTCTTCTGGGAGGACCATGAACCTTGGAGCAGGAAGGCACTCTGGGAGAAAACCTAGGGAATCCACTGCCTAAGCTATGTCTACTCTCTCTCTCTTCCAAAGAGTACAATGGTATCACTGCTGTCTATTGGCCAGATCTGACAAACAAACAATTCATAGTTCTTTTCTAACTCCATCTCTCCTCTAGCATTTGACATAGCTGAGTATTCCCTTCATCCTGAGAGTCTGCTCCCCCTTGGATTGCTGGGGCCCTATTCCTTCTTGGTTGCCTCCTACCTCTATATGATTGCCCTTCAGCCTCCAATGTTCCTGTGCTGCTCTCTGACCTCCACCGGGATCTTGGCATCCTTACTGAGACTAAGGTTTCCATTTCAAGGGCGGCATCTCTTACCTCTACCCAGAGCCTACAGAGGATATCGACCAGTACAGGTGCTGTGTTCCCAAAGTACTTCTCAGTGCCAGGGTGAAGAGGAGGTCTTCAGAGCCATCCCCAAGGAAAACCATTAGTGAGAGGGGAAGAAGTTCACACTTCCTAAGTCCATTCCTACATCCCAGTCCCTGAAGTCATTAAATTTCTTTCTCCACACAATCCCAAGGTATTTCTGATCTATGGTACTGATGGTGTCCCACTGTGGAATCAGGTTTTAACAAATTGAGCAAAGATGCACTCCCTGCTGCTCTAACTTAATTGTATTTCTCTGGCTAGAGAAGCCACATCAAACACTTCAGTCCATGTAAATTGATAAGCCTCCCCTACTCCACTAGCAGCTCCAGAATCCATTCCTACCTGTAGTCTCCCCACCTTTTGCTGTCTAAGTTAGCAAAACCATTCCTGCCACTTTATTCTCCCAGATCTGACTTTGCAATGGGCTCCCTCAAATCTCCTAGAATGTGACTCTGACTGCCCAAAGACCATGAGGAAAGAAACACACCCTGGCCAGGTGACTGTCCCTGAGGTTGTTGCAGATGTTCAAGCAAGGCAAGAGCAGCTTCATCACCCAGGCGCTGGCTGTGCTAACAAGAAAAAGTGTGGAATTTGAGACCTCAGTATTCATAAAGTTGTCTAAGTCTCCCCAAAAGCTACTGTTTCTCTTCTCAAACTGTCTTGTCATCAACATTCTCTGCCCACACAAGAGGCCCGACAAGGTGTGAATGCCCCTACACTGCAGGTCAGAATACTGCAGGTCAGACCTGGGTTTGATATTTAACTCAGTCAGCCCTCTGAAAGGAGGTAAGGAATCCCATTCAGATCAGAGAAACTCCCGAGACACTTGAACATAGCTTCAGAAATTTAAGATCTTGTTACTATTGCCTTTTTGTAAACAACCCAGCTGAGTCAGAAAGACCTGCTTAGCTTATGGTGGATCACCCACACCTAAGATGGCCCTATCTATCTATCATCTATCTCTCCATCCATCCATCCCAATTTGTCTGTCCACATCTGTGACCTTGGAACCAGTAATGGCATTCCCTTTCACTTTCAAAAGTACACCAGTTTAAAAATTAGATCACACTGACCTTTCGTGTGCCTGGTCTACCAAACATACATCGACACCGCCTACTTACTTCCAACTCGCATTTGGACACCCAAAGCAAAAGCAGTGAAAATCGCATTCTCACGGCTGAATGGTGTGGCAGGTTGGCAGACCCCTCTCTAAAGCCAACCGATCTCCCACTGGTCTGAAGGCAAAAAGGATCAGACCATCAATCCTAGATTGTCATCCCTTGTTTCTGTTGCCTGCAACTGTCTTGGCACTAACATCTACATAAATCAGGATTCTTTGTCTACAGAATACCAAGGTATGAAAACATACAGAAAACTACTATAAAATATTATGATCTTACAGAATTCTGAGAGCTGGAACCAAAGCTACATTCATGGCCAATAGTGATGCAGCAAAAGTGTCCAAAAGAAGTCTGCTCTACCATAAATATGGTGGGTCCCTCTCACCCACCTCCCACTGAAGAGGGAACAAGACAGTCACCCATCCCCACAGCACACAGAGGAGTCCATTTCTCTGTGGGCCACCCCCTGACCTGTTCCCACCCGCACCCTAGGCTCTCTGTACAGTAGAGCCAGAGTCATGGACAGAGCCGAAATAGGAAAATGCAACGTTTGCTTACATTTATGAGTTCTTTAACACAGAGGCTGATTAGACAGGCTTCAGTGAGAAGGAGAGAGAATTCATCTCCAGTATCTCCCATGAATTGCAAAGGATTCTGGGTGAATCCGTATGGGGACTCTGCCTCCTGAGGAAAGGGATTAGATCCCTCATCTCAGAGCTATGTTGGTGGAGGAGGTCACTGTTCCTGCCTAGCTCACAGCTATGTCAAGTGCAGTCAGGAGCGCTTCCTGGACACCAGACGAGAGGGAAGCACCCTGCACTGTGGGGTGGGAGACAGCACATGTGGCCAAGGCCCTTACTCCTGCTACACAGAGGGACGGTGCTGCTCTGAGGCTCGTGGGAACAAGAAGACCTTCCCCAAGCTGAAAGGAACCGTCTGGCCCTCATGGCTCCACAACAGGGAGAAAAGACTACTTTCTAAGAAAAATTGGGACACAATTTCTGATAAAATTCCAAGTATGTTACAAAGCAGATTCTGAACTGCAGATAACCTTAGGTTTATTATTTCTGTACTTATCACAGCCACACTCAGTCAGGCAAGGTGGACCCCTTATGTTTTCCCTTGTCCATATTTCACCTCTCTCTCGCTCTCTCTTGCTCTCTCTCCTCCCCTACATCTCTCTAACCAGAAATATCATCCCTTCACTTTCAAGGCAGGGCCCCGGAAGTGCCTGCCTTCTCGTTGGCCCTGTCCATCTAAGCCAGGGGGTGCTTCAAAGCTAGGTCCTTCCACATTTCCTTTTCTAATTTGTGCTTGTTTCAATCAGGCCATTCACAAATCCAACAGCAAAGCGACGCAGCCCTCAGGCGTAGATCTTGCAGATCTGCTGGCTCTGCAGCTCGTAGCTCTCCTGGCCCTGGCTCCGGAGCAGCTCCTTCTCTTCCGTGGCTCTGTGAGCCCGCAGCTGAGGGAAATGAGTAGGGGAGGTGGCGATGAACTCGTAGTGCCGGTCCAGCAAACGCAGGTACAGGAGCATGTGCAGGGCGTAGGCCAGCACCAGCAGCAGGATGAGAGACACGGCCAGGCCGAGGAGCACGGCCGGCGACAAGGAGGGGGCGCAGTCCCTGGCCTCAGCGAACTGCCCGCCCTGGACAGCAAAGCCCTGGATCTGTCAGGAGAAAGAAGATCGGCTGTGATCCCCTTCTCTGCCGAGGGCCACTTCCCACAAGCTGGTTCTCACACGTCTGCTGCACAACCAAAGCACGAGACCTGATGATCACCCCTGCACTGACAGGGACCCAGACACTTGCTTTTAAATCGGGACTGACCCCCAAACACCAGGATCTGGGATTGTCACAATGAAATCCAAGGCTCTGAAATTAAAGCTCTTTAACTCTAGTTTGTGTCAAACCCTACCTGCTGTAGGTCCCCCCAGCTCATAGCCTGCTCTGAACATGGTAAGTTCCATCACAGTAGGGATTTTACATCTCAGCCCCTGGGCCTTTGCCGCTCCCAGCAGGAAATCTTGTAGGGGGGATGTCATGATTCCCAGCGAGGCAAAACAGGGAAAATAAAAGCACACACTGACCGATGCTGCCTAACTTGTTCAGCACTCTCAGGAGCCCATGAGCAAGTCCCCAGTGAACTCCTGCTTTATGAGGGGAAACTGAGGCATGGGATGCCTAAGTGATGGGCCTGGTGTCACACGAGTGGACGATAGCACAGCTGTGAGGATGCAATGTGGCTCCGACCTTCTGGCTGTGGACTCAGACCTAGGGTGTCCCTGTGGCTTCTGCCGTCTTCCGTCCCTTCTTCCCGTCACCTCCCCAACCCCGTTATGTGCATGATGTCCCCTCTTATCTTCAAGGGACATGTTCCGAGACCCCCACCAATGCCTGGAACCACAGAGTGTCCAGACTCCCCACAGCTGAGGGCTCCAAGTGTAGATCAGAGATGTTGTAAAAAGCTGTCTTCGCTTTTATGCGCCCCGAATAACACAGGCAGTGACTATCTCTGTAGCATTCACACTGTATCACATATTATAAGTGGCCTAGAGACAGAGCACTACTCTGCTATAAAAAGGAAAAACTTGAGTCATTTGCAGGAACCGGGTGCATGTTGCGTGAAACCAATCAGACATGGCTTCTTTTATATGAGCAACTTAAAGTACAAATAAAGATACTATAAATAAAAGATGGATAATAGGAAACAGAGAGAGAGAACTTTTACAAGTGGGAAGGGGGCCAAGAGAGGGAAGAGGAAGGCAAGGGGGTGAAAAAGGAATTAAGATGTGTAGTATGCGCACCAGCCCCCACCCCGTGAGGAATGGAATCATTACACAACCAAACGTGTACTAATTAAGATTTACAAAAAGTGTACCCGGGAAGAGGTTCTATGCGAACACTATGCCATCTCATCTAAGGGACCGGAGCACCTACGGACCTGGGGACAGAATGAGCACCGGGTCCTAGAGTCAGTCGCCACCGAGATGGCCGGATTGACTATTTTCCTGTGCACGCCCATGATAACACTAGACTTACAAACTGGGAACAGGAAGCGATTAGCAGTCATAACCAGAAAAATCATAATATCCTGTAACAAAAGTGGTACAAAATATACAAAGCATTTCTGGAATCCCACTTAATATTTCCATGCTGGTTGACAAGAGGTAACTGAAGCCACAGAAAGTGAACCTTCGCATAGGAGGGGACCCCGGAGACACGTGTGTGGTGCTCCTTGCGGGAGCCGAGCCTGGCCCCCCTTTGCATCCTATGCACGTGGTGGGATGTGTATCACATGTGCAAATAAAGCCGCTTCAGTCCCTGGAACTGGAAAAGGCTCAGCCCGATGCCAGGGCCCGACATCTAAGCATGACTGCTCCAGTGGAACAGCCGGGCCGTAGAGTACCTTCTTTAAAGCAAAGTGGTCACGGCAGCAGGCAGCCCCCAATTCAGCTGGCTTCCAGGGGTAAAAAGCCAAAGCCACACAGCGTCACCTCATTCAGCCACCTGCTTGCATTTTAAAGGCCACATACAAAGTCGAATTGTTGGCCTGGTGTAGTGGCACAGGCCTGTAATCTCAGCACTCTCGGAGGCTGAGACAGGAGGATCACAAATTCGAGCCCAGCCAGAGCAATTTAACAACTTAGCAAGATCCTGTTTCAAAATAAGAAATTAAAGGTGGGGGGGCCTGGGGTGTAGCTCAGGTGAAGGCCCTGGGTTCAATCCTCAACACCACACACACACACACACACACACACACACACAAAGTCTGAGAGTAAAATCCTTTCCATGGCTTAAAGTGGGCATCTTAGCATTTTCCATGGTAAAATTCCGTGGCGCTCATTAGGCCATAGGCCTGGCTTGCCAGTCATCTGCTGACTGCGCCCCCAGCCCAGAGAGCCTGGGACTGCGCCACTGGCTCCTCACGGGACTCTGGAGAACCTGGGGTGAGCTCCCTGCTCCCCAGGGCTGGGTGTCGCAGACATTCCTCAGGCCCCTCGGTGAGCCCCTCCCAGGCCAGTCTTCAGACAGCCCGAGATTGTCCAGTGAGAATCCATCCTGAGAACCTGCTGCTGAGAAGCCAGAAGATCAGACACCTCAGCCCTGCATTACTTCAAAGCACAAGCCAGCTGCAATGCAATGATTAAAAGAAAGAAAAAAGATGCTCCTGGACTGCCGGCCCCACCGACCCCGTGTGGCTGCCTCTACTTCCTGGCCTCCGACCGGACGTGGCACCCCTCTGTACCCTGGTCCCCCGCAGACCATCGCTGTCTCTTGTGGGGACTCAGCCACAGAGAAACGTGTGCTGAGCGCGTTCCAATTTCCCTTGCCTTCGCCATCTGAGCATCACAGTAAGACAACCGCTCACCAGGCATCCCGAGCCGCCTGAGGTGTCTGCAGCACAGAGGCCTACGCACAAACCCTATGCTGCGGTACACGGGGACCCCCGTGGGTCTGGGCTGGGCATCCAGGGTGGAGGGGTGGCCTCCGGAGCCAGGCCCAAACCTGCGCATGTCCACAGCAGCCCAACTGCGCACAGCCCGGGCCTCAGCCCAGGTTACAGTGCGTTCTCCATGCCCAGTCACGCTGTGATGCTGATGCTGAGAGAAACCTGTTGAGGACTCAAATGGTGCCCGGCACTAGGGAGGAATGCCCTCCTCACATGCAGATTGGCAGGGGTCTCAGGGACCCAGCGGATCTGTAATCCTGGCTTCCTTCTCATGCCGGCTGCTCCAAAGCTCTAAGCGAAATCCCCACGCCACATTAAGCTACTGCGGAAGGACAGCCATGTGGCTTTGTGACCCAGCCTTACTGGAAATTTGGAACTGATTTTTTCTTTTTTGCTTTCCCCACAGTAACTCCCCATTCCCTCCCAACAGTCCCTGGCCAAACTCATTCTACTTCCGGCCAGGAAAGTGTGATCGTATAGATGTCCCTTTGTATCTGGCTGATGTCACTTAGCACGTCTTCAGGGTTCATTCACAACACCCCATGCATCCCAATGCCCTTCCTTTTTACAGCTGCACGCAGATAGATACAGGTTTGGTTTCTACATTCTTCCACAGCTGGGTGCTTCTGTGACTCAGGCTGCTATGAACAGGAGTGTACTGTATGGCAATCTGTTCAAGTCCCTGATTTCACTTCTTTGGGATATATACCCAGAAGTAGAATTCCTGGATCGCTAGGAAACTCCATGTGCTCAGAGACCACCACAAATTGCTACACAGCATTTGCATCATTTCACAATCACACCAGCAAAGCAACAGGATTCTAATTTCTCCATATCCTTGCCAACATATTACTTTCTTTGTTTGCTATTGTTTTTAATAATAGCCATCTTTATGGGTAGTAAGTAGTTTATCCATTTTTACAAATTATTTTTCTTCTAGTATTTCTACAGACACTATTTCTAGAATAAGACCAGTACTTAGGAGGTGAAATCATGGGTGAATGGTTGTTTTCCTCACTGTCTTTTCTGTCTCACCCTTTCTAAAGAGCCGTCTGTAAATATTTATAACATTTGAGTTCTGCCACTACCACACACCAGTTATATCACTACGAAAAACTGTGTAACGATCAGAGTTTCAGAGCATCAGAGCTGCACCTCCTTTGTAAAACAGGGAAAATAAGAGTCACGTTGCAGCACTAAGAGTACTGAAGATCGAGTGTGGAGAGTAACTATAACTGGGTGGCACAGGCGACTCACAAGCGGTGCTGGGAATAGCGTCCTTCTCTTCCGCCTGGCAAGGCCAGGATCACCAGGCTTTGTAGGACAGCACTGCACGTAAGGCAGCGCCTGTCCCTGCTGGCACTGACCACCACCAGTGCCTGGACAGGTGTGAAAGTGAGAGGCCCTGGGGGAGAGGAAAGGCCCCAGAAGATCCTTACACTTCTAGCTGCGAGCTCTCCCTTTCCTTACACATCTCTCGTCTGGGGTGTTTTCCAGCAAACACTGGCTCCCCTGGCACCGGACTCTGGCGCTCGGCGTTACCTGGAGGTCCAGCAGGGTGACCGCCCACGGGCAGGCACCATCCCCCGCGTGGCCGGGCCGCAGCAGCGGGAGAGGAAAGGCCCCAGAAGATCCTTACACTTCTAGCTGCGAGCTCTCCCTTTCCTTACACATCTCTCGTCTGGGGTGTTTTCCAGCAAACACTGGCTCCCCTGGCACCGGACTCTGGCGCTCGGCGTTACCTGGAGGTCCAGCAGGGTGACCGCCCACGGGCAGGCACCATCCCCCGCGTGGCCGGGCCGCAGCAGCGCACCGGGGCGAGGAAGGACGCTCGGGTGGACCCGTTGAGGACGATCTCCACTTGGCGCAGACTGAACCAGCTTCGGCCAGGCAGCTCGCCGTTGCTCAGGACAAACCTGAAAAGGAGCGGGAGGGGGCGTCATCCCGAGCGCCCACGCGGGACACGGGGCACGGGCAGACCAGGAGGGCGAGGAGGAAGTGGAGGCCGAGAGGCAGAGCACCGTGCCGAATCGGCGGGGTCCTGCGATCACTAGACCCAGGACTTGAGAAAAACTGAAATAGACATCGACATACAAGGAAAGCGTGGTTTAAAGCAATAAGTAAAGCTGTCCTACTGTGTGTCATTACCTTTCCACGTATGAAAAATACAAGTGGCTCCAAAAATAAATGCAGTAATGTTTACATAAAAACTGCATTACAGTAAAAGACGCACTGCCAAGAACAACGGGCTGAGCGTATTCACAGCAAGGGGGGGGAATTTTGAGCATTTTTGGGTGGGGGAGGACTGATAACAGTGTATCTTTTACTCTTAATAGTTTTTTAAAATGAAAGCACTTATACTACACGCTGCATGTGCATTTTATTTCGTGTTGGTGGTACTGTTACCATCATTTTCCACATGAAGACCCAGAACTCCTGAAAGCGCTCCCAAGAGTGCATCAGAACGGGGCTTCAGCTGGTCTTCACCACTTTGGGATGGAAATTCTTGAGCCATGGAAGTTACAGCATGTGAAGCCATGATTTTTTTTTTTTAATTAAAAAAATAGGTGGGTCAGGGAATTAGCTCAGTGGTGCTGCCGCCTGCCTTGCAAGCAAGCACAATGTCCTGAGTTCAATCACTGGATACCAACAAAAATTTTTTTAAATGGGTAACCACAGAGAAAACAGAGGAAGGATGGGGTTATCAAGCCTCAGTGTGGATTAGGAATGATGAGTGGGTTATTGGCTACTTTGTCTTTTCTCACAGGGAGTATTTTCTGATTTTTCTGTTTTCAATGCTTTCTCTTGTCTTAGTTTGGGACCCTTCAGAAACACGCTATGAGACAAGGATTTGAATACAAGGACTGGGGGAATGCAGCCACTGAAAATATGCCCAGTGGAGGAACAGGAAATGCCACAGGAAAGGGAAGCAGCCAGAAAAGGAGCAAACATGCACTGTGCATGAGAGGAGCTGATGCCTATGGGGACACCAACAACCGGACTCCCCCAGGGGAAGAGAGCCGAGGGTCCACACGCTTCCAGATTGGGAGGGCGGGCCCTGGGCCCCTTTGGGTGAGAGAGATGGCACCTGAAAGTTATGTAGAGGCTTCATGCTTTCCACGGAAAGGCCCAGTTAGATCTATGTGAGGTGTAGACAGCATCAGCTATAACATTAATAGTGATAATAATAATAATAATGCTATTTTCCATTTGGAAAATTGTGCTGTTATGGGTCAGAAATATTTCCCACTTCTGGATCTTTTAAAGGGAAAAAACTGGGATAACTGTTTTCTCTGGTTTTCAAAGTTAAAACTTATAAAATACTAACCCAACTGGTGATTGTTGTGCCTTATGTTAGATTAATGAAAACTTTTACGGGTGATTCTATTTCAGTACTTTCAAAAACTTGCCCATTTCTCTATCAGATGTATGTATGTGTTTGGCCACCTAGTGGGATACCATTTCCTTACAGTGTTGCTCTGAAATGAACGCATGTATGTTCTAAATGATGACCAGGGAAACACGTGTCCCATGATATGTAGGCCAGGGCCCCAAAGAAGAAGAAAGCTTCCCAAGCTCCAGCACTGGCATCAGGAGGTAAATCAGGTTATGACTGCAGCAGGCTTCCTGAAGAGCATGTCTTTTTGGAAGCCTGAGTGTATAAATTTACACCGTGCATGTCCAAGAGGAAGGTGTGTTCTGCTGTCACTCGCAAACATTTGACCACAGAGCCTTTTTGCCATGTAATCATCTCTGAGCTTATTCTACTTTCCTCGTTGTTTAAAGGAAAAGACAACTGCGTTCTCAGGTTCCTGTGTGCTGCTGTCCCTCCCTGCAGAGGTGGAGGAGGGAAAGTTCCCCTGGGAGCTAAACAAAGCAGGGCTAAGGACCCTGTCACGCAGCCTTGGGGAGCTCACTTCACCCGTCACAGTGCTGGGCACAAACCAAGCCCTCCATATTCATATGTGGGATAAACAGGTTAAACAGAGCTCGCCGGAAGTGCTGAGACCAGAGTCCTCCAGCCCAGTATCCTACCTACCTTATAGCCAGTGCTGTGGGATTTTCAGTATCACCAAACTTCAGAGACAACCTAAGAAGAGAGGAACAGCACCATCCATCAGAATTAGGAAGCCCCCTACGGACACAAACACGACCTCTGGACAGACCACAGACCAAATCATTAGCACCTACAGTACAAAGTTTACAGAACATTTATACAATCTAGGGATAAACAATTTAAAAAATTAATAGCAAGAGCCACAAAAGAAAAACTGGTAAGGTAAATTTTATCAATATAAAAAATTTTTGACCTTCAAAGGACAATGTTAAGAAAACACAGGTAGGAAACAGAAGATATGTGCAGTACATACACACAGAAGACTTTATCCAGAATATAATAAACTCAACAATTCACTAAGAAGACAATCCAACTTGGAAACAGAAGACTTGGATAGGCACTTTATAAACAAAGTCATACAAATAGCCAATAAACGGTCAGGCATGGTGACACACCCTTAAATCCCAGCACTCAGGAAGCTGAGGCAGAAGGACTGTCACAAGTTCGTGGCTAGCTGGGCTACACAGTGAGACCTTGTCAAACAAACAAACAAGCAAACAAAAACAGCCAAGCTGGGCATGGTGGCACATGCCTGTAATCCCATCACTCAAGGCTGAGGCAGGAGGATTGCTGTGAGTTTGAGACCAGCCTGGGCTACATAGTGAGTTTCAGGTCAGTCTCAACTACACAGTGAGACCCCGTCTAAAAAAAAAAAAAGGCAATAAGTATGTGAAAGGATGATCAGCATGATTCAATATTAGGAAAATATGATAAAACCATGATATGATTTATCAGTACAGAGAAAAGAATGATAAAAATAATTTAAAATAGGAATCATAAGCTTTTAATTCCTATTCACATTTTCCTGGAATAGAGATTCCTGGAGCAGAGAGAGATGAGTATTACTTTTTCATGGGAATAACATTGGTTCACTGTTAATCCAGTTCTTCCTCCTGGGCAAAACAGTGAGATTTTAACAGGGACTTAACATGGGGAAAGAACACCAAAGTTATGAATCTGGGAGCTCGTACTGGAAAGAGACAGTGGTTCCCTCCTCACACCTGAGAGACAGAGACACTTGCTCCCCTAGGCCAATCCATTCTTGGTGGAAAGAGCGGAGAGGAGGTTCCACACACCTGCCCAGATGTGGTAGGTACGATTACCCTTCGGAGGGGAGCAATCGCTCAAGATAAAGGAGTCAAGTGCTGCAGGTTGAATAACCATGGCGCCTAAGTAAATGTGACCATACACAGATAAAATTTGTCTCCGGGGGTTTCCCACTCCTGGACACCTTCGTGGTCTTCTGCTTTCCTGCCCTTGACATGGAAACACATTACTCTCCAAAGGCGAATCTCCTAGTAACATCAAGGCAGATTTTTTAACCCAGCTCTCAGTGAAATTTGTGTGGAAATGGTCAACCACATAAAAACTTAAAAATTTCTTGTCTGCAGCCTCTTATCAACCACACAGAATATTTTTAAATTTATTTTTACTAGTCCATATTTGCAGTACATAATAATTATATCCATCGTGAAGAGTTGGTATTGCACATAACACATCTTAACTCTTCTCATGCGCCCTTCTCTCCCCACCCCTCCATCTCCTGGTTCCCTTCTCTTTTTAAAAAAGATCTCTCACTTCCTATCATCCACTTTTTAGTTTGCTCTGTACTTTATTTATACTGTGGGTTTCTCATATAAGAAAAACCATGCACTATTTAAGCTTGTGTGTCCGATTTATTTAAGATTTTGACCTGAAAGTGTATCCATTTTCCCATGAATGATTCAAAGTACTGACTATACAAACCATCAATGAGGATGTAAAGCAACGTGATTCTCATACAATGCTGGTTGGAAAGCAAAATGGCACAATGACTTTAAAAAACAGTTTGGCATGGGCCAGGGATGTAGTTCAGTGGTTACACCACCTGCCTCGCAAGCGCAAGGACCCGAGTTCAATCTCCGGTACCAAAAAAACAAAAACAGTTTGGCAGTTAAATATACTCACACCATGTATTTAGCCTTTCTATTCCTAGATGGAATGACACCTCAGAGAAATAGAAATATACGATGCCACAAAGACCTGTGCATGAATGTTAATAGCAACTTTACTTGGTAAGTTAGGCAAAAACTGTGAGGAAAACAAAATTTCCACCAACAGGTGAATGGATGAATAAATTGCAATATATGCTCCTAAGTAATGGAAAGAAATACACCGTTTCTACATTGAGCAATATAGATTATTCAAATTAGTTTGCTAAGTGATAAAAGTCAGACTAAAATAAGTGTAAACTGTATGATTATATTCATATAAAATTCTAGATAATGTAGCTACTCTCAAATGATAGAAAGAAGATCAATGGTTTTCTGGAGATGGGAGTAGCCAGAGGGACAGATTATAAAGGAAAATAAGAGAATGTGGAGAATGATGAAAATATTTATTGTCTTCATTGTGTGACAGTTCTATGTGTACAGATATGTAAGAAAACTGATCAAATGTACGCTTTAAATGTGTCAGTTTATTGTACTTCAGTTCTTCTTTTAGGAAGGTTGTTACTAGAAATAAGTAGACTATAAAAGACCCCGGGTTTATCCTTGAGGGGATTTCTAAAAGTGGAATTTCCCTTTTGTACTTCATTTCTATATCAATGCAATAAAAAAATGAAAATGCTAGTAAGCTAAATAATTAGGAAAATATGAGAAATTTAAATATATAAAGGATATATCATTAAGTCTAAAAGTTAAAACACCTCACTATATAACCCAAAAAAGTAAATAATTGCAAAAGTTTTAAACCTTGAAAATAACCACACTTATATAATCTCATTAATTATATCTCATTTATTGAAAAATAGAAATATCAGTGGTCAAGATGAAGTTGGTCTGCTACTTATGGGGGAATATGGTGCTATTTACAAAAAAGTCATATAAGTAGGACTGAAACATTTTAATTTTTAGCATCATCAACTTGGACATCTCATGTGTACTCCCTGACAAACATTCTATCAGCTTATTTACTCAGTAAAGCAAGCCCCCGACAGGCCCTTTCCCTGACAACATTTCCATAGTCCACTCCAAATTACTGAAAATACTTGAAGAAATCAAGTGCATTTTTTAGTAGTATCATCTAAACTTGATTAGTTACTTATAACAGAAACTCATTTAGTTCTCCCACAGACCCAGGAGAGCCTGGTTATCATAAATTAGCTCAAACACTAATGAATTGAACCTCGGATCACAATTATCTCAAGCCTCCTAACCTCTGTCCACAAACTCTCATCCCCAGTCTCTGTCCCGTCCCCTGGGGGAGCAGCCTGGTAGCCTCTAGGCTCCTGAACTTTTCTCCAACACTGCTGGTTTCAGCAGAAGCTGACCAACATGCTGTGCTCTGGAGGAAAGAATACAAGGCCTGATGTCAACAAAGAAAATTCAGGGTTCACTCAGCGAAGATCTTCGAAGTGCCAGGCACTACACCACTGACTGGGACTGTAAAAATATGGTGGCTCTAATTGTTTGTTTGAAATGAATTACAGTAAAAGATGCATTGCCATTAGTCCCACTTAGAATGAACACAGTTACCCCACAGTTTACCACTTTCTGCAGCAGCTCTGGACGACCCTTTTCCCAGGTGTCTTTAGTTGTGTTATCCTGGCTGCCTTGAGGTCCTGAATCAATTCAAAGTATTTACCTTTTGTGGTCACTTGACATTGGAGAAGAGCCAGAAGTTGCACAGTGCCAGATCCCGTGACTAAGGTGGATGAGGGCCAGTCGTTTCTACAAGCTACCTTCCCATTGGGCAGCGCTTGGCAGCTGCACCTGTCATATTTTTGATCACACCTTAGAAAGACACTCAGGAAAGAGGACTCCAGAGCTGCTGCAGGAAGGGGCCAGAATGATGGGTTCAGTGTTTAAAGCAAGGGGAAGCTGTTGAGGAGGATTAATACAATTTGTCTTTTACTGTATTACATTTTAAATTTAAACATTCACTGTTTTGATGACACCCTCTACAGTGTTGCAGAGCAGGAATTAGAGAAAAGTGAGCTTTTTTTTTTACTCTTTCTAGTGCCCTACTTTTACACATTTAAAACAGATTCTGAATTCTTCAGACTATAATTGTCTAAATTCAAAATATACACAGATGCTGCGATTGTGTTCTATTTTCAGGGCTGTCACTATTAAAAAGGCTTCCACAGCAAATCTGTCTGCCAATCTTGACTTTTCCCTGCTCTTATTTCCAAGAGCTAAAACGTGGTCATCTTGCTTTTCATCCGTGCCTTTGGCCTTACACAGTTATGCACTCACTCAAGTTTGTTCTCCCAGGAACTCCCACTCTGGTCTGTTCACACGCAAGATCTCCTCACCAGCAGGGCAGAGGCATCTCACGAATCTATGCAGCTCAAGGCATTTGGCCATAGGAAGTCAGCAGCTGCGCCTCGAAGCCTCAATTCATGGGGAGCCTCTGGCTCAACTCACCAGGGACTCTGATATCCCCAGCACCCCCAACCCCCTGAGCAGGACCCCAAGAGGTGGGTCAGGGCTCATACCTAAGAATTCTAGGACGGTGGCCAAGACAAAATATCAGTTTCCGCCTAACTGTTCATCCACGGACAATGAAAACCAAAGCCTCCACTCTGCTGCAGTCACTGTAGTGACAGCGTCACTAGTGGTTAGGAGGAAGGGGACACTGGATAAGGTCTCAGAGCGCTTATGCAAACACATCTGATGTGGTTAGTACCTAGATGGCCCCCAAGAACTTCCTATGCTCAGAAGGGGAGCTTTTGGCAGGTGATTGGATTATGGAGGGGGAGATAGCCCAATGTGATGTTGGGGGCGCTGGAAGAGGTCGGTGACTGTGGGGGTGACCCTGAGGTTGTATCTCCTCCCCCAGTTCCTCCTTCTCTCTCTGCTTCTGGGCCTCCATCATACCATCTGCCTCGGAGTCAGCCAACCAGGGACTAAAAATGTGACCAAATCAACCTCTCCTCCTTAGGGTGTGGGGGCCGGGTATTGTGTCCCCATGACGAGGAAGTGACTGAGACAATGTTCTCACCTGATCTGCATAACTGTGAGATGGGGCCAAGAGAAAGGACTTCAGACCTCAGCTCTACTAACAAACAAAGGGAAAGGCTGCTCCAAGTTTCCTAACCTCTCTGAACCTGGATTTCATTGCCTTTTGTGTACGGGAGGAAGAGGCAGGTCAGCAGGGGCGGGATCTGGAAGAAACTGTCTCCCTTCCTGGCTCCTCTCTTGCTCTCTGCTTCCTGGCCGGCAAGCCCTGAGCATCTCTGCTCAGCTCAGCTCCTCTGCCAGGCTATCCTGCCTTGGACCCAGCCAACTATGGACTGAAATGTGAGCTAAAATAAACCTCTCCTTCGAGTTGCTGGTGTCGGGCAGCAATGCAGAAAGGGACTCAGGCGGATGTGGTCATCTCCGTTTGACTGGTGATGCTCCTGCAGGTCCTGTTTGCAGTCAGAAAGCTCACTGGTAGAGCTAGGCCGGGAAGCCAAGCTTTGGTTCTTTCCATCTGTAGGTTCTCAGTGATCCTGATAGTCTCCAAAGCCCAGCTGAAAGCTGTGGCGCTCTAATTTTCCCTATAAATATCCTGGGGTCAGGATAAATGGAACCAAGGAGGGCCAGATGGCCATGATCAGGGAAGATTATCCCCGGGCACTCAGCCTCTTTCCATGCAACTGACTACAAATAAAGAGCTCTGTAGGGAATTAATTAGACTCTGAGAAAAGGTCCTGATCTCGCCATAGCACTGGCATCTCTTTGGTAGTCTTTCATAGTTGTGCAGTAATAGCATAAACAAAATCTGGGAAGATTCTGGATGCTCACACTCATGATCCCCTAAATCCCTATTAAGAGATAATCATTCTAATGAGCAAGATACTAAAACTCATAATATGAATATAATCCATTTCCACCCATCATAAAAAAAATATTTAAATGAGGAAAAGTTCAGGAATAAAAAAATGTTTTCCAGTCAAGGTACATAAAGTACAACACAAATACACACATACACACATATATACACACCCACACACGCATGCACATGTGATTGCACAAATCCTCCTGCCCCGCTAAGGCAGGCCAGAACAAATGCAGAGAGTCTTACAAAATCCCGCACTAAAGCAGCAAATACTGAAAAGGAAGCGTTCAGAACACAAGTGGGACATGTCAGATTTCCTCCCCCTGGACCAAAACAAGGAATTGCAAAAAAGTTGTATTTGGATGACTGGAAAGCAGAGAAAAGCATTGGAAATTGACTTGTTCTTTGAAAGGGTTATCTGTTTAATCTGCTTATCTCAAACCAAAAGTGATTATTCCAGGCGCGCTGAAATGTCCTAAAGGATTCTCTGAAATGTGGCCAAAGACACCCTTGCATGTCTGCCAAGAGGAACTGTTCTGTGGTTTCAGAAAGCTCCCTGGAGAGAAACATTCACCCCCCTGAAGAGAGGCTCCTCTTTCTCTCACTGAGATCCCCGATGACTCTGTAACGTAATTTTTTCCATGGTGAAACCAGATTAGTGTGATAACTAACATTCGGAGTTGAGAACAAGCCTGAAATCTTTCTCCTTTTCTTTTAAAAATGAGTTTGAGAAGCCTAGTTTTTAAAACATTCATTTCTCCCATTATGATAATCAGCTAAGGGGTTCAAAAACTTTTTAGAAAACAAAAATAACCAAATAACTCCTGATTTCTCCTTTCATTTAGATATTAGACACTCTCTCAGAGGTGAATGAATGTCAGAGTCATATACAAAGGAGTCCCCTTTTCTTTTGTGAAGTGATGAAAGAGTGGATGCTCACAGCTGGGAGACTGCAGTGACCCTAGAGAATTGTCCTCAGTCTGCGATTAACTCACGTGGCACTTTCTTCACTGCAGTTGGAGCTGTGCGTGTCCACCACTGCCTTCCGACCAAACGCTGCATCTGTAAGGTCCAGCCAGGTCTGGTTCTGAAATGTCACCGTGATTCTTCTGGCCCAGAAGAGAATGCAGGGAGTGCCACCGAAGGCGACGCGCATGGGGTTGTGAGGGCTGAATGTACTGTCATGTTCTCCTTTGCTCTGATTGTAGTTCAGAGCCTACTCAACCAAAGAAAAGAATTTGAGAGATGAATTCATGTCCATGGTACAAAGGGTTCCCTAGAAGTAAAAGGGCTGACTCACTTTCTAACGGTGGGTACAGGCCATTACGACCACAAAATGTACAACACAAAGTGGGAGCCAATGACTTCAGTGCAAATGCAGACTTTTTAACTAGCGAAGAGGAAGCACAGAGAAGGAAGGGGAGAAGGCAGACATGATCAAAGCATGATTCATGTGTGTATAGAACTGGACAGTGATACTCATCAACTTATACTATTAACATGCATTGCTAACATTTTCTAAACAGAAGCAGAAAGCTAAGTTCATCAGTAATCACACATAAACCATCACTACAGTGATCTTGTCTGGAGATGAATAAAAGTAAAACTAAATATTGTAATGAAAATACAAAAGAGCAAGTAAAAGTAAGTACTTTAGATTTTTCTCAACTATAAGACCATGGTAATACATTTCCCCATCCAAAGTTCAAGTAAGAATTTGCTAATTAATAATAATTATATTTTCACAGTAGTTCTGACATAATTGTATTTACATTTTTTAAAGATAGATTACAATCTAATTTCCTATCTCATCTAGTTTTTTTTTTGTTGTTGTTGTTGTTGTTGTTCTGGGTACCAGGGATCGAACTCAGGACCTTGTGCTTGTGAGGCAGGCAGTGGAACCACTGAGCTAAATCCCCAGTCACAATCTAATTTCCTGAGATGCCCATACCTGTGTGATTGGTTCTGGAGTGAAATTCTGGACTGGCTTCATCTCTCCATTAGCCTGTTGATCTGCCAAGTGAATAATGGTGTGAGTACTCAGGTTGCATGACAGCAGTTTATGAATATAACTGGATAATAACAGGCTAAGCACAGTAAAATGTATTACAAGTCTTACCATTCTTTACAACCGCTTCTCTGTTTGAGGATGTTCTAGAGCTGAATTGAAAAGAAGAAATTTAAATGCTGAGCAAATATTTACAATTAAGGCTTTACACAAAGCATTAAGCAGTATATGTCAAAAAAGGATGTTTCAGTTTATCACATCTAGAATAAAGGAGCAGAATCGTAGTTTGTCAATACTACTCATTTTTAATGGCACATTTCTGCTCTAAAAAGCAATAAATGTTCTTTAAAAATTACAGAAACATTTAAAGAAGAAAAAAATTTTAAATCAACTTTGATCCTTATTCATTGAGGACTGGGAATAAAACATAAAAATCTTTACTGTGAAATCTTATAGTACATTGTATTATTTATATTAAAACCAAAACAGCTAACCCTTAAAATAAAAAAAAAGATGGATTCAATTGCTGAAAGGGTATTTCTGAAAATTATGAGGATAGAATCATGATAAATCCCCTCCTGTCTCTGAACACATAAACATGTATAATATACCACATGCATGTCGCTTACTTTTTATAAAACTTAAAGGCATACTTTGTGAACATACTATTCTAGATCCTGCAATTTTTCATTTAAAAGCATGTCACTAATATTTACTTGCGCTACTGTATATTTTCTGATACAACTGTGGATGCCATGTGGTGTTACATCACAGTGTATTAGGCAGTACTGTTAGAATACTACAAGGTGGGAAACGCTTGGCTCAGTCAGCTTTTTGTTACCATAGTCTAATACCCAATAAAGGCTACTTATGGAAAAACACGAAGAGGTTTATTTAGCTCACAGTTTTGGAGGCTCAAAGGCCTGGCGCCTGCATGGGCTCTGTTCTGGTGCAGTCCCTACTGTTGGGGCAGTGGGTAATGGTGGAGAAAATGTCAGGAACAAGCCCAGCACCCAGAAGCAGACAGGGCGGGAGAGCCCAGGCCTTTCCCTGTGTGTGTGTGTGTGTGTGTGTCCAGGGATTGAATCAAGGGCTTTTTCAATTTTTTTTGAGATAGAGTCTTGCTTAGTTACTAAATTGCTCAGGCAGGACTTGAATGTTTGCTCCTCCAGCCACAGCCTCCCAGAGTGCTACAATTACAGGTGTGCACAGCTACCCCAGCTCCCTTGCTCCTTTCTGACTACCTTCTCCTAAGAACCACTGTGGCATCACACCAGAGACCACATCCCCATATCACACCCCCATGTCCTGAGTGCCGCCCATCATGCTCCATCCCTAAAGCTTCCCCAAGTCTCCTGCGCTGCCACTGGGTCACAGTGCACCTGGGGGACACTTGGATCTCAGCCAAACCACAGCAAAGGGGAAGCACCAAAGAATAGAGGCTTGGCTAAAGACCTGTGGCATATTCTCAGGATGCAAAATGCATGGTATCCAAACATGTATCAGAAAAATATAGAATAGCATGGGTGAATAATTGTGATAGTTTAATTTTTTAAAATTTACAGAATCCAAAACAATATGTTCACAACAATCTGTTTTTTAGTTTTATAAAAGCGAGTTACATATGCGTGTGGTATATTCTGTATGTGTTTATGTGTGTGGAGAGACTGGAGGGTATATATTGTAGTGTCTATTTTCATAATTTTCAGAAATACTTGTTCAGCAATTGCATTCATCTTATTTATTAATAGAAAGAGTTGGCTATTTGGGGTTTAATATAAGCATACACTGTAGAATAAAATTTCACTGTAAAATATTTTATGTTTTATTTGTTATTATTTATAATTGGTTAAGCCTTAGTGTCTAGCATAGGGCTTGGAACACTAGGCTCTACTAGTCAGTGAATAAGGATCAGGGCTGATGTATTTAAATTGTTTCTTCTTCAAATTTTTCTCCATGTTCTATATTTTCTTGGACGTGCAGAGATTTCCTAAAGTTAAGTTAAAAGATATGTATCGGTTTTATCAGAGAATACTCAAATAAATATAAAAACATAAGTTAAAATAGTTCTAAAATCCCATGTACCAATATTCATCTTCCACTTTCAGTGATTATCAAGCACAATCAACTGGTCTCACCTACAGGCTTACCACTTCCATCCTGTGACATCATTTTGAAGAAAATATCAAGTTATATTATTTCAATGTTTCTCTATGAGGATTCAAAAAATAACAGCATGATTATATCCATAAAATGTTGATAATTTTTAACATTAAATATTACATCATTATGTGCAAAACATAATTATAGCTGAGGATTAAACTGTCATAATAAGTACTTCAGAATTAATTCTATGGAAAAAGTCACAAATTAAATGTGCTATTCTTTTTGTAATATGACCTCTATTATCTAATGAAAACTTGTAAGGATGACATCCTGGGGACAGGGATGTCTATCAGCTGCTCTTAACAAACTTACATGATTGCAGTTGTGCATTTTTACCAATTTTAGTGTATAACTTATGTATAGTAAACTGCACCCATGCCAAGTTTATAAACCTGTGAGTTTGGGCACCACTATTACAACAGAGATACAGAATATATGTCTCAACCACAAGTTTCTCCAAGCATTCCTGCAGTGGACAGACGGTCCCTCTGCCTTCAGCCCCTGGCAAGGAGTGACATGCCTTCTGTCACTTTAGATTACTGGAGTTTGCCTGCTCTAGATTTGCATACTAATAGAATTATATAACATGTATTCGTTTGTGCTTGGCTTCATTTGGTCTTAATGAAATCACTTTGCAATTAACATTCATAGGTACATGTATCACTGATTCATTCCATTTTATTACTAAAATATTTTGTTGTATGGATATATCATATTTTGTCTATGTTCATGATGACAGACATTTAAGGTGATTCTAGCTTAGGACTACTACAAATCAAGATTTAAGAATTTTTGAGTGTAGATGTTTGTGAAAGATGTGCTTATATTTTATTTAATTTTTTTGCTACTAGGGATCGAACTCGGGACCTTACACTTGCAAGGCAGGCAATGGAACCACTGAGCTGAATCCCAGCCCTAGTTAGATGTGCTTGTTTATATCAAGTCTCTTGTCCATTGAGTTAGTGTGAATCAATTCTCTGAGGCTAATCGCATCTACAAGCACTAAGGAACCTAATTTTCTGAAAGCACTCATAAAATTACAATGAAAAGGTATCTTAGCCAAAAAATCTCTACAAACTTAAATCTCAAATTTTATTATGCAAATTAAAATATCACTGAACATATGGAAGAAAAACGAAAGTCCAGGCAATACATCTTGGAGAGCTTCAAGCTTTCTAATAATATAACCACAAAAATACATTTTTTAAGTTTTTAACTTGAATTTTATTCACTATATTTCATGATACCAGGTTACATATTCAATTTTTAAATGTTTTAAATGAACAAAAATATAGAAAATAGTGAGATATATTTTACCCAAAAAGAAAGTTTACCAGGCCAATTGGAAATGTCTAGTTAGTGGGGGTGTGGGGAATGATTAGTGAACACAAGTGAGTGAATGAATGAGCTATGATATCAACATGCTTTGCTCCACTAATTAAAATTTTCATGTTTTCACTACTAAAAGACTTCTAGTAGACAAGACAATTTTACTGTCATTTCAGGAAGTCTCTGGTCTGATTATACAATGATGTTATATTTCTTTCTTGAATAAGCTGTAACTCAGATGGGTTTTGCACATACCCTTAGCCTGAACTAATGAGATTCTTGTACAGGACGCCATCATCTCAGCCAAAACAATATACATGTGCATTTTCCTGTCACCACAGAATCTCTGAACTACAGTAGAAACTAAAAAATTTTTTACTTAAAAATTGTGTGAATACACTGAGAAACACTGGTTTAGGAAAATTAAGTCTACATCATCAACAAAATATTCAAACTCTTTTCCAGTAAAAATTATTTCTGCAATACTCGAAAAAGTCATCAAGAGCCTTGGGTTGTGGTAGCGAGTGCCAGGGGACTTTATGAAGGCTGACGTGACCACGAAGTAGCTCCTTCATGGCGATACTCAGGAAAAGACACATTCCATTCCCACCCTGGCCTACCTGGCCCCTGAACTGCCAGGTGCCAACTGTGCTTGCCTCATTTCTATTCATCCCTCCCTCTGCGCCAGCCACACCAGCATTACTCACGGCCAGAATGTTTCACAGACTCTCCTTCCAGACATTCCTCAGATCACGGCTCACACATCACTTCCCCCAGAACAAGGTCCCTAACTTCTCAGTCTAGTTCAGACCCCGTTTTATGTGCTCCTTGTCTCCTCTGGTTTCCTTTTCCAACACACTGCGACATTTACTTATAATGTATGTATCACTTGGTCAGTGAGCACCGCTCCACTACACCGTTCCCTGTTTGCTCACCACTGAAGACCCAACACCTGGTGGCATCATTCCTACTGTACTTAGAGAAATACCAAGCATTTCTCAAAGGTGCTACATCCAGAAGCAAACTAATAAATTTACAAATTCTGAAATCACCGTGGAATGTGGGAGACTGCCTGCGATTTCCTTTTGGTTCAAGAATGAGCCAGACTTGAGAAAGGGATGTGAAAAGGAAGAATGGTGTCCACACTGTCTCTCTAAGCTTTGGAAATATATGTCAAGCTTAAAATGCAGTCATCCTTCTTAGAGGAAGAGCTGTATGGAAGTTGAAATACATTTTTAATTTCAGATCCATGATTTGAACACACATTCACAAGATAGCTATGGATGTCCCTCCTAGTGAATTAATGCACCATATTACTAGATTTGAACAATCATTTATCTGTGTGATTTCTAAGATCTGAAGTTTCTTAACCTAAGATTATTTAAACCTATTAACCTTCCCTTTAAAAAGAATTGTGGTTTTTATCATTCTTGGTGTACCCTTTGTCAGTAGAATACACAAATCGGTTACTTCTGTAAAAAAATTGTGGGGAAATATTATTAAGCTTTCACCACCTATGGAATTTAAGTCATTTACTATTTAAAAGCCAACCTGAAGGAAAGAAACTGATTTGGAAGCAAAGAGAGAAGAAAATTGAAAATGTGTCTACTTCTAGCTTTTATCAGCTGCTGGCTCATGGCTTCTTTAAGACAACTGCAGCCAGATCATGCTGCTGAGTTGTGTTCATGCCAAACTCCAGGCGCACCTGCCGAGATGGTACATGATGAGTAAATGGGAGACAGGACATAAATTAACTGCTATGCAGATGTGGATATTCTTTTTAATAGATATATCTCTACATGCTACCTTATAAGGCATGGAAACAAACCAAAGGGACAACAGAAATAGAAACTTCGCTGGTTAATTGTAAAGACCTTGTCTCCTAACACACAGTTACCATCTGCTACCAATTAGAGGGATTTAACACCTTTTCATCAAGGAACAGGTAATATATTTTCTGAGATTTCAAATTTATTTTTCACATAATAAAGCCAGGAGAAACTGAAATTAACACCTACTTGTAAGAATAAAAGAAACCTGAACAATGATTTGGAGTCATTTCCTATTAGACATATACTTTGATACATAAAGTAGTGTATTTGGGTATTTGAACAAATAACTCTTGCCTCTTAAAAATTATATTTTTTATCTCTTAATTATAAAATCTGGTTTAATCATTTTAGTAGTTGACTTATGGACTAACCTAGCTTATTCTATTCTGAGCCATAAGCAAATGTAGATGTGCAATATAGAGAAATTACAGAACCAACATTTCACACGTGCACTGAAGTTCACAGATGCGTTATATTAAAAGATACGCAATTACAGTACTCACCTTACATTCTTCCTGACAAATATCAGCTCCAGAGTTAGTGAAAACCCAATGCATAAAAAAAGAAATGAACCAATAAACAAGATTTTTCTTCCCATCAAGAAACAAATCAGTTTCTTCCAACCAAGCACATCTGTTAATTCATAAAGCAAACAGCAAAGACAGGACTTTTTGTGCTGTGTGACTGACAGCATGTTCAACCAATGAAAGGACAGCTTTCCTAGGACCCACAATGTGGGGAAAGAGGGAGGGAGGAAGCTGATAAGGCTTAATTTAGAGTATGGAGTGAAATCAATGTCTAGATGTTCAATTATTAAACTCACTGAAAGAGTAGTAGGTAGAAGACTGTTGGAGAAAATGTATTTCCCAGGTAGTCTTTTTAAACAAGTTGTATTATTTTGATACTGTCATGTAAATCTTAAAATCCTTAACATTACTTTTCAGGAAGCTATTAAATTCTCCCCCAATCTATGAAGTGTAATTTTCACACACATTTTCAAGTGAATAAGTTAGTAAAAATCTGGAACTTATCTAAATAGACAAGCACGTCCTAGTTTATGGCTTCCTGTTGAATTGGTGGCTCTGCCTACTGAGAGCCGTGGAGGGGAGCATTAGGACAGCTTAGAGCGCTGGGCTTGTAGTCAGGTATGGCTCAACAGAAGTCCAGGTGCAGGACTCAGATGTCTGATACCAGGCACAATATCTTCCCTGGTTGGCAGGATGGGAACAAAAGCACTTACAGAATTGTGTGAGCATTAAGGGAGATTATGGTGTAAAGCCTCAGAAAATCCTCACTTCAGTGTTCAGCTAAATAAGGAATAACCTATGTTACTCCTTCCCTGCTGGCCTGTACTGCCACCTCCTATCCCCTAAAATCCAACAAAAGCAGAACACACAAAAAATCTCTGCATTGTTTTATAAACATTTTAAAATTTTAAAATTTTTATTGGTACCAGTTTACTGTACACAATGATTACACTCAATGTGTGGGGTTGGTACACGTACATAACACGTCTTCGTTCTTTTTACATTGCTTTGCTTCTCACTCCCCTCCATATCTTGGTCCTTTCTCATATGCAAAAGCTCTATCTCCCTCTTTCCTATCATCTATCTCTTATTTTGCTCTTTATTTATACTTTGGGTTCCTCGTATAAGAGAAACTATGCAATAATTTAGCTTATATGTCTGATTTATTTCACTTAACATTATGACTCCAAATTGTATCCATTTCTCTACAAGTGACAGTTTTCTTTATTACCAAGTAGTATTTCATCGTGTGGAAAATAACATTTTCTTTATTCACTCATCTGTTGGACATACAGGCCATTTCCAAGATTTAGCTATCATGAGTTGTGCGGCTATAAACATGGGTGTGCATGGATCACTGTACTATGATGGCTTTAACTGTTTCGGAAAGGTATCTAGAAGGCGACTAGCTGGGTGGAATGGAACTGCTAGTTTCAGTTTCACACAGTGAGATTCCATCTTACTCCAGAAAGAATGGATATCATCAAGAAATCAAATAACAAAGGTTACCAGAGTTGTGGGGAAAGGAACCTTTCTGCATTGTTCATGAGAATGTAAACTAGTCAACCACTATGGAAACCAGTATGCCTACACAATTCCTAAAAACAATGAAAATGCTACTAAAAGAAAGAAAGAAAATCTTCCCAAAGGAAGGGCTGGCATGTTTAGGCACTTAGAGGCCTTGATCCCTTTAATAACAAAGTACCGGGCGGCGAGAAGTGCTATTTTTATGTGACCTTTTGGGCCAGGGCAAGGTCCTGAGTTCGACTTGATCCCTGTACCAAAAAAAAAAAAAAAAAAAAAAAACAGATGAATTTAAGTGACCTTCCAGAGGTATGAATTCTAGGGAGGCTGAGGACCTAATCTGAGGAAATATCCCTGTCCCTCTCCGTCCTCCTCCCATGCATGACTCTAGAGACTCCTGCAGGAAATCAGAAGAGAATAAAGCAGGACTCGGGGGAGTAGAGAAATGAGGAGGAAACATAGTTATAAAATTTCCGAATCAACCAGATTTAAAAGTACACAACACACATATGGACCAGAACAATGCATGGTATCTCACTAGTAGGTACAACTTTGTTTTATGTATCAGGTGAAAATAAAATTTTTAACAAGGTCATAGGCCTTCTATGCGGCCTTTCCACTTTCTCCCTGCCTCCCCTCATTCTTTCTTCTCTTCCCTTCATCCTGTTACTCCCCTACTTCCATTCCTCACCTCTTTTTGTTATCAGCCTCATCTCTTCCTGATTCTCTAGAATTTCAAGTAACAAGATTGGTTTGGACAGAGGAATTTAGCTCTTGGTAGGGCTGACAGATTAAACTATAAGAAAAACAACAAATCATTTTAACAGAAGTGTGTCTTGTGCAATATTTGACACATACTATTTTTCAAATCATTGTTTCTCTGAACACTAAATTTAACTGAAGGTCCTATATTTTTATTAGCTAAATCATGCAATCCTCGTTTCATGGGGCTCTCTGCCACTCAAACTGCCATGTGCATGCAGAGCCATGTCTCTCTTCGGTGAGGAACTGCTACAATCCAGCTTGCTCTCACTCCATGCTCTGCCTCCATCCTGACCTTTCTTGGTAACACAGGAGATATATGGGTCTCTGCTTGTTTTACCCTTTATTTCTCAATTGCTTTAGCACTCAGGTGGAGTGAAGGAGAATTTTGATATTACTGCTCTCAGAATCATCCCTTTCCCCCAACAAAGAGACTGATCTTCCTAAATTAGATCCATTGGTGAGATTTAGGTCAAGGGCAATGCTGATTCTTTATACCACACTAGAGAGAAGTTAACTTTTGAGGAAGAAGGGCCAGCGGTTTTTAAAATGCTGACAATTAATACCAGAGCATTTACTATAAATAGAAATGATCTTTGGTTCTTTAGCTATAAAAATGGAGGCAGCAGTTGCTATGGAAACATGACAAGTTAAAATAACAGCTTTAAGTAGCACAGAGAAGCAGGGAGAGTCAGACCTATGATTATTTGCCCTGCATAACTACTAGTGATGAATGCTGAGTGCTTCATTTTACCTGATTAAATTATTAAACACAATTTTTCCTTTATTCCGAATGAATGCGATTTCTTGTCCTTTCATTCAAGCCCCATGTGGTACAATGATTATTTCTTCTCAAAGCTAGTCCAAGGTGAAACTAAATAAATGTGTTGCCATATAATCTTACTAATATTCAGGCCTCATCTTTAAAAGTCTTGCTATTATAATTAAACCTCTGCATGAGATCTAGGGGGAATTGACAAAAGCTGTTCTTTGATGCCCTTTGTAAAATTCCTGGAAGGAAGCTATAATTTTAATACTTATATTAAAAGTTATTCTCCAGGTGTTCTCTGGCTTGGCCAAGACCCAAAAGAAAATAGGCTTTTTTGATGGCAAGGGCCTCTGAGCTATAAGGAAAGAAAGATAATTTTCCTTACGGCAATGGAATATTAAACTTTAGGTCTCCTTCCCTGGAGAGATTTAAGAACTGGGGGGCTGGACCAGGTCTACAGTATCTCAACAGTTCAGTTAGGACCAGCTGGTCTTGTGGCTGGGGGAATATCAAAGGGTGACACTTTTGACCCTTGCATTCCACAATGAAATGAAGATTCACTAGAATTATTTCTAGACTATTTTTAAAAATATGTACACTGTGGTAATACATATAGCAACTATAAAAGTAAATATGCAAAAAGTGGTCACTCTATATTGTTAAGACTATTGCTTAAAGAACTAAATATAAAGAATTTTATTTCTTGAAAGAAAAAATAATAATGGAGAAAAGAAAGAAAATAAGGAAAATAAGAAATGGAAGGGACTCTGGGCTTACTTGGCTACAAAAAATGACGAGTAGAAAAAATGCTTCATGATCTCATTGGTCTAGCACTTATTACTCATTTTAAGTATGGTCACAGGAATGTATCTGTAACCAGTTCCTACATGTGGTCCTTTCACATAAATGGAATAATGTGCTCATATGCATCTGAGTTTTAATATTTACCTCAATGGTTTTAAGTTAAAAGTTCCCAAATTTATATTAAATATTTAGAAAAGTATGTATTGGGTTTGCTACCAAGCAGTTGGATGCAGTGCTGCCTCTGAAAGTAAATGTGCTGGTGAATTTCAGCCTCTAGTACAAGGCAGCATTATGAGGGTACGTTGTCAGTTTTATTTCAGTGATCAAAACTCTGATGTCTGCTTCTGTGGAGGAGGGGACCCGGCAGACTCTTGGGGTGGGGGAACATTTCTAGAAGGTAATGGAGCTCTTCTCTCTGGGACCCAGGTCCTCCAGGACACCTCTGCCACTAAACCTTTCCTACTTCATGGTTCTTTTACCACACTAAATGTGTCATTTGGCAGGCCTGGGATTTAATTCAGTGCTGCTGCACCTGCCTTGCAAGTGCAAGGTCCTGAGTTTAACTCCCAGTACTGAATTAAAACAAAAAATATATATCATTTAGCTAAACCTTCCAATAAAGGTTCTTTTACACTGCAAGAAGCAAAAGCCCAGATCAAAGTGTTATGCTTTCTATCTAGATGTTCCCCCTAAGCATCACATGCCCAAAGAAAGGCTTTTAGAAGGTGATTCGATCATCAGGGCTTGTACTTTACTTGCTGTTAGGAGATGGGATGTGGTTGGAAGAGACAGGTCATTGGGGGCATGGTCTGGAGGGTTTACTCCCCATCCTCAGCCCCTCACATCACTCTGCTTCCTGTCCTCCACGCCTCCAACACGCCTGGTTGCTATGCCACCTGCTTTGGATCCAGCCAACTACGGACCAACACCTCCACAAACAGCCAAAAAAAAAAAAATTTTTACCTAATTTGTTAGTACCCGGTATTGTGTCCCAGCAATGAAGTAAATGACTGAAACACAAGTTCTCACAGTCTCTTGTCTCTATTTTATACCTGCCTCTCCACCCCTTTTATTTCATCCACCATTTCCTGGAGTGCAGAAAGAATTGACTTCAAGGGAGGTCACTGCGTGCTGAGTGCACACATCCTGAAGGTTTTTCTCACAGTAATTAGGGGTTTACATTTCTGCACATTAGTAGGCTATGAGATTTGGGGCGGGGTGGGGCAAAGGTTTTTTTAAAATTTTGTGTTCTGATAAAGAACGCAGCACAGTGCTGGTGTTTGTTAAATGGACAAATTTATCAAGAGTAGACTTCCTGTCTCAGTTTTAGCTTGAGTGATGCAGGACATAAATATGTGTCACTACTCTGGCACATTATCTATGTTCCATGAAGTCAAAGGGAAATCTCAAGTGAGAAACATTAACATTTAAATTAAAAGCACTTACAACTATTTGATTGAGTACCCTACTCTAACAACTCAGGAGTTGATTTAATGGAAATTGGCAGGAATCATGGAGTAATTAAGTTCTGAACATGATAAGAGTTGTAGGCCTTCTCACACCCTCAAGGAGCAAGGAGCACACACTATGATTATTGTTCTGTGAACAGGTATAAGCTGGGTTTTGTTTTCAAGCAATTGAGATCTATGGAATGCTGGAAGCAACTGACTTTCCAATTACGGCTCCCCAAAAGTTTAGGCGCAGGATACTACAAGCCATATGGATTGAAGTGGGGATTAATTATATGGCATTTCTGGATAGTTTCATTCATTCATTGTGTACATTTGTGAGCACCAAATGGGGCCAATTAGACATAGTCCTGCCCTCATGGGGTGAGATTTCTGATGAGGACGCACAACATAAACAAGGAAACAAACATACAAGTCCAAGTGTGACATAGGATTATGACAAAAATTATGACGACAGTGACGTGTGAGGTGATTCCACAGAGCAGTCACAGTCACTGAGGTGCAAAAGAACTTGACCTGGTAAGGTCCAGAGAAGCCAGGCAGAGGTCAGGACGCATGGACATCGGAGAGGAGGGAAAGTGGCATCACATGAGGAGAGAGACCAGCAGGGGTCATATCATGCAGGCCCATGGAAGGGCAGATGGACTTACTGAGGTACTACATCATCACTGAGGTAAACACTGGCTAATGGATCTGTGGTTTCAGAGCCTTGGACAAAGACTGTGCGCTTGCTGGATGGTTCTTGAAGAAAATAAGATTCTGAAGCTAAATTGATCTTTGTGGGAACACTGTTTTCTATTTGGCCATGTAATATTATGGAAGAATAGATATTTTATATTCACATTTTCAGCTAAGGTTCAGCAAACCTGACTTGTTTTAACCTCCTGTTTTCCGTGGAGACTGTTGTGTGGGGTATTTTCCACATGCCTCTACTTTTCCTGCCCATGTTGTGAGTCCATCCCTGTTCCTTGCTCTGGAATAAATATCCTTTCTATCTGTACATCTAACATACCTGAAGGTTACAAACAGTGTCGTCTTCTATGGAAATGACAGCTGTGTTCATCATTCTGGAAATAAAGTATTTCCCTCCAGGGCAGAAAAATGGGGCTCAAGCACAGGGCTTATCTCTTGGAATGAAACTCACTGTGCACACAGCATACATCAACACTCACCTGTACTGCCCCCTCGGCAAGGGGGACGGACACAGGTGGATGGATGCTCATGAAACTTCCTGCATTGTGAGCAATGAAGCCTGTCTCTGATCCAGGAGTCTCATGTCTTCTGCCTCCATCGTAAAATTGGTAGACCTTTGGGGAAGCTGAGGCAGGAGGATCACCAAGCCCAGCCAGGGCAACTTAATGCCTTAGCAAGCCCCTGTCTCAAGAAAAAGGGCAGGACACATAGCTCTGTGTGAAGGCCCTGGATTCAATCACCAGTGCTGGAAAAAAAATAGCAGGCTAGTTTGTTAAGTTTACAAGTGGGGAAAATCTTACAGTCTTCATAGCTCTTGATACAGTCTCCTTGGTGATCTGAGCAGGGAGCTGCAATGCTAGGTGGGTGACAACCTACTGCTTTTCAGGGGCAAGATATCCGCTAAGCATTTTTTTGTCACTGTTTTTCTCCTCCAGTCACAAGATGGTCTATTCTCAGTCACATCTTGAGTGTGATGCCTATTCTTAAATACATGTGCTAACTTACTAAGTATTAATTATTCTTCTTTGAATATTCGTATTCAGGGTGGGAGGATATTCTGACACCAGAATGCAGGATCAGGGCTCTCACTTCTTCCTCACTGGGGGTGGAGGAGCAGGCACTGTCTCTATTGAGGCCACCATGGAAGGCTGGAGGTGATGTTGTCTATACGACAGAAAGGAGCCACAGTTGAAAACTTTCTGTGTTGGACATTTCAGCTCTTACTCTGTCTGGAGTTTTTAATGTAAGATAGTAATCTGATTTAATTTGAAAACAACTTTTTGATGCAGCCACATCATTAAAAAAAAACCTATTTTTAAAAATACTTAATTATAACTACATGTTTAGTGTACAAGATGTTCTCAAATACTTATACACTATAGTATGGCTAAATCAAACTAAATAACATATGTGTTACCTCATATACTTTCTTGTGGTAGAACATTTAAAATCCATGCTATAATTTTCATGTATAGAACACATTATTAAGTATAGTTTCCTGCCCAAGCCACAGGCCTGCCTAGAAAAGAGCTACACAGGCACACAAGCTTCATCCAGAGGCTCGCCATACTATAGTAAGTATGCGCAGATCCTAGGGAGCAGCTGTGTGGACCAGAGTGGTGCAGCTGCAGGAGGATCCCAGAGAGGGCCCCACCCCAACCCCAGAAGCTTGGGAACACCCTCCCAAGCCAGAGGCCCACCTAGAAAAGAGCTCCACAGGCATACAAGCCTCATCCAGAGACCCACCATACCATCAGCCACAGCCAAGGGCCCACCTTGAAAAGAACTATACAGATGTACAAGCAACAGTCACAGGCTCGCCCTGATACCAATGATAAATGCATGGAGAAGCTAGCCAGAAGCCTACACAGACAACAAGAACTAGGGCACACAGTCCACAGCCAAAGGCCCTCCCAGACAATAGCTACATAGGGGCCCCAGCAAGAGGCTCACCTAGGTCCTATCCCAAGTGTGCACAGGCCCCAGCTAGAAGCAGGCACAGACAACAGGTCATTTCAGGGATCTAGAAGCCACCATTCTAAACCCAGGAATTGGTGTACTAGTAAGCAGCAGAGTAAAGACTTGCTGAGAATTAAAGACTACTGGGTGAGCAAAAAGTTGCCTCAACAAAGGCACAGCAGGCTGTATCTGTTGAAAGTCTCAAAACCAGACTTCCAGATCACCTAAGGCAACCCCAAAGGACAAGATGGAACAATCCAATACTCAACCACCTGGACTCCCTGAACTGGCAACAAAAGAGGCCCTGGAAAAAAATGAAATAAAAAATAATTTCTCAGATAACAGCAGAGATTGTACCCATAGTACAAGACATGATTAATAAATCTAGAACAGACACAGATAAAAAAGAGAGGAGCTGAGAAACATGATGGAATCCCAACACAGGAAACAAATGGAATCCATAAAACAGATGCAAATAGATTTCCAGGAGATTAAACATTCCACTGAAAGTTTACACAGCAGAACAAGTCAATGCAAGGACAGAATTTCAGATACATTACATAGGATTGCAATTAGTGACCAGGAAAATAAAAATTTCTTAAAAATAGTAGGGGACCATGAGAAATCAATCCAGCACCTGCTCGACGACTCAAAGAATAACATAAGACTTATTGGAGACAATGAAGAAACAGGAGAGAGTTCAGATGACAGGAAAAAAACTGTTCACAGAAGTAATGGCAGAAAACTTCCCAAATAGGGGAAAAGAACTTGACACACAGATGAGTGAAGCTTATAGGACTCCAATTAGCCACGATTAAAAAAAAAAAAATCTACACTTAGGTATACAATAGCTGATTCCAGAAGCCGAAAAGAAACACAATTCTACAAGCAGTTAAAGAAACAAATCACATATAAAAGAAAGCCTGTCAGCATCACAGCAGACTTCTCAACAAACCCACAAGGCAAGAAGAGCCTGCACTGTTGTATTTTTAGCCCTAAAGGGAAAAAACCTCCAACCCAGGCTGATGTACCCTGCAAAACTATCTTTCAAAATTGGTGGAGAAATAAGATTCTTTCAAGACAAAGAGCACCTTAGGAACTTCATGAATACTAAACCAGCGCTCCAAAAGAATTTAAACAATATTCTAGGAAAAGACAACAAAGGTCACAACCCCAGGAAGCCCAGCAGAATGAATCCATCAGGCACAACAAGAAATGAAACGCAAAGGGTGAGAATCCAACAAAAAGAAAAAGTCATGACAAGTTTAAGTCAATATAAATCAGTTAAAACCATGAATGTTAATGGTCTCAACTCACAATCAAAAGAAACAGACTGGCAGAATGGGTCAAGAAGCAAGATCCAACAATATTCTGCATACAAGAAACATACTTAATTCAAAAATAAACTCATAGACTGAAAAGTTAAAGGGTGGAAAACAATACTCAAACAATACCCCATGTAACAGAAACCCCCCGCAAAAAAGCAGGAGCAGCTATCCTCTTTACAGATCAAGTGGATTTCAAACCAACAATTATTAAGAGAGACAAAGAAAGACACTACATCCTTCTAAAGGGAACAGTCCAAGAGTAAGAGATGACAATCATTAATATATATGCACCAAACACTAGCGCACCAACTATATAACAAATACTAATGTACATGAAAAATCATATAAGCACTAATATTAGTGGGGGACCTCAATACCCCACTGTCACAAAAAGATAGATCAACCAAACAAAAAATAAACAATGAAATAGAACTCAATCAAACTCTTAACAAAATGAACTTAACAAGATTTTTATAGTGTTCCACCCCACAAAATCAGAATACACATTCTTTTCAGATGTACATGGATCATTCACCAAAAGAGACTACGTACTCGCTCACAGAACATGTTTAAATAAATGCAAAGGAACTGAAGTTATCCCCTATATATTATCAGTCCATAGTAAAATGAAATTGGAGATCAATAGCAAAAGAAACCACAAGAATTTCATAAGCACATGGAAATTGAACAACACACTTCTGAATAACCAATGGGTCACAGAGGAAATTAAAGAAGAAATCAAACAGTTTCTATAATTAAATGACAAACATATCTGAATCTATGGGACACAATGAAAGTAGTCTTCCGAGGGAAATTAATAGCACTGAATATACATATTTGGAAAACAGCAAGCTCAGTGAAACAACCTGATGCTGAACCTCAAGCTTCTAGAAAAAGAAGAGCTGGGCAAGCCCAAAGCTCATACATGGGAGGAAATTATAAAGATCAGGGCAGAAATTAATTCAATGGAGACTAAGAGAACAATACAAAAAAAAAAAATCAATGAAACCAAGAGTTGGTTCTTCAAAAGAATAAACAAAATTGACAAATCCTAAGCCAACCTTATCAAAAAACAAGGAAAGAAAAGGCCCAAATCCATGCAATTGGGAATGAAAACAGTGAAATTACAAAAGACCCAGCAGAAATCCAGAGGATTTTCAATACCTATTTCAAGAACCTATACATCAATAAGATGGAAAATACAGAAGAAATGGACAGATTCCTAGATATGTATGAATTACCAAAGTTGAATGAAGATGACCTAAAAATTCTAAATAACCCAATATAGATCAATGAAATTGAAAATGCAATTAAAAACTTACCAACTAAGAAAAGCCCGGATCCTGATGGCTTCACTGCTGAATTCTACAAGACATTTAGAGAGGAACTATTGCCATTATTGTTTAAATTTTTCAATGAAATTGAAAGAGAAGCAATACTCCCGAATTCATTCCTGGAAGCAAGCATCACCTTAATACCCAAAGCAGAGAAAGACCCAACCAAAAAATAGAACTATAGACCAGTCTCACTAATGAAGATAGATGCAAAAATCCTTAATAACATAATGGCAAATAGAATCAAGAAGATCATACATCCTGACCAAGTGGGATTCATCCCAGGGATGCATGGATGGTTCAACAGACTCAACTCAATAAATGTAATACACTATATAACAGAGCCAAGGACAAAAACCACATGATCATCTCAATAGATGCATAAAAAGTATTAGATAAAATCACTCATAATAAAAACCCTACAGAAAATTGGAATAGATGGTCTCTACCTCAATCTGATAAAAGCCATCTATGAAAAACCAACAGCCAATATCATACTAAATCATCAGAAACTGAAATCCTTCAAACTAAAAGCAGGAATAAGACAAGGATGTCCACTAACACAACTCCTGTTCAATATAGTTTAGGAAACATTAGCCACAACAATTAGACAAGAGAAAGAAATAAAAGGAAAAAAGATAGGAAATTAAGAAATCAAACTGTCACTATTTGAAGATGAGATACTCTACATAGAAGACCCAAGAACTCCACCAAGTCTTCTAGACTTAATAATCAAATTCAGCAAAGTAGCTGGATACACATGTCAACACACAAAAATTAATAGCTTTCCTGTATACGAAAACAGACAGAGAGAAACTGGGCAAACAATTCCTTTTACAATAGCATCCAAAAAATTGAAATACCTAGGAATCAACCTAACACACACAAAAAAATCAAAGACCTCTACTATGAACACTATAGCATTCTGAAAAAGAGATTGAAGAGGATATCAGAAAATGGAAAGACATCCCTTGCTCCTGGGTAGGAGTAAAAATGGCCATACTTCCAAAACTGCTATATAGATTCAATGCAATCCCATTTGAAATCCCAGTGCATACTTCACAGACCTTGAGAAAAAAATAAAAAAATTCACTTGGAACAAGTATCATAATCCCCAACTTGAAACTATACTACTGTAATAAAGACAGCATGGTACTGGCAAAGAAACAGACCCGAGGACCAGTGGAACAGATTAGAAGATGCAGAAACAACTCCAGACACACTCACCTACCTCATCTTTGAGAAAGGAGCCAAACACCCTTACTGGAGAAAAGAAAACCTCTTTAATAAATGGTGCTGGAAAAACTGGGTTTCAACTTGCCAATAATTAAAACTAGACCTAAATCTCTCACCATGCACTAAACTAAAATCGAAATGGATTAAATATCTTAATATTAAAGCAGAAACACTAAACCAGCTGGAAGAGAGGTTACGTAGAACTCTTGAAGACAATGGTGTAGGAAAAGTTTTTATGAACAAAACTTCAGTTGCTCATGAACCAGTATAAACAATCAACAAGTGGGATTTCTTATTAAATAGCTTCTGCACAGCAAGAGAAATGACCAACAGCATGAAGAGACAACCCACAATACAAGAAAAAATTTTCACCAGCTCTTCCTTAGACAAAAGTCTACTATCTAGAATATATGAAGAACTTTAAGAAATCAGACCTCCCAAATTTAAAGACTCAATGCAAACATGGGCATCCGAAATGAACAGACATTTCTCAGTCAAAGTAGAAATAGCACATAAACATATGAAAAAATGTTCAACATCACTGGTCATTTGAGAGATGCAAACAAAAACAATACTGAGATTCCACCTCACCCCAGAAAGAATGGCTATCACGAAATCAACCAATAACAAATGCTGGTGGGGATGTGAGGAGAGAGGAACCCTGCTCCACTGCTGGTGGGAGTGCAGACTGGTGCAACCACTATGGAAACCAGTACGAAGATACCTCAAAGAACTAGGATTGGAGGTCCCATTTGACCCAGCTATCCCCCTGCTACATATCTTCCCAAAAGAATTAAAAGAATCATATCACAGGGATACATGTGCACCCATGTTCATAGCAGCACAATTTGTGATAGGTAAGACTTGGAAACAGTGCAATCGTCCATCAATGGGAGACTGAATAAAGAAAATGTGGGTTTTTAAAATAAAACAGAGTACTACTCAGCTATAAAGAATGAGAAACTAGAGACATTTATAAATAAATAGATGCACATTGACGCGGTACTCTTAAGTGAAATAAATAGGACACATGTAAATACCGAATAGTTTCTCTAGTGTGAGAAACTGAAAGTGTAAAGAACTAAAAGATATAACAGATAATGTGAAATAGGAAGAAAAGGTGTAAAGGGAAGGGGAAATTGGAGGGGTAGGGGAAGAGAAAGAAGGGAATGGAATTCATGTGAGAAAAAGAAAAAATGGAAACAAAGACTTTGTAGATAGGGAGGGGTGGAGTGAGTGAAGGGAGGGCAGGATTGGAATGGGGGAAAAATAAGAACCAAGATGGATTATGTAAAAGTGCAAACTTCCAATGATTAATGTCATCATACTGTATACCTAAAATGTACCAATAAAAAATTTAAAAATTAGTTTCCATGCTACACAGAACACTTGAATTTATTCCTTCTAAAATTTGTACCCTTTAGCCAATAAATTTTGAATTTGAATCCCCTATGGCCCTCAATTACTGGACACCACCACGTATTCTCTGCTTCTATGAATACCAATTCTTTTCTTTGACTCCACAAGTGGGATAGTGCAGCATGTCTCCCCATGATCTCACTCAGCGCTTTGGTTTCCAATACTACCTATCCAGTGATGACTTTGATGAACTTCCTGTCACACATCCAACTACCCACTCTATATCCCTGGATGGCTAGGAACATCTCAAACTTAATGCATCCAAACACAACTCTTCTCTTTCCCTTCAAAATCAGCTCTCCCAATACTTCCCACTCCGTTAATAATACCAGCAACCAAGTGCACAGGTCAAACATCATGGGGTCATAACTAACTCCCATCTTGGTCCTCAGAAACTCATGATGGCTCCATCACAAAACAATTAATTATGAACGAATTCACCATTTTTTTTACCACCTCCTTTGTAGGTCGAAGTCATTATTATCTCCCACTTTACAATTATACCTTCCTCAATGGTCGCATGCATGATTCATGTGTTTTTCTCCTCAGAAGGGCCAAAGTGACAGAAACATCAATCCTACTTTGTTAACTCCTTTGCTCACAACTGTATAAAGGTACTCAGTCACTGGACACCAACACTTCAAAATGCAAGTGGGAGGGGAGCTCCACTGTCCTCTGTGCAACTCAGCCCTCCAGGGACCCTGCTGCTCCTTGCTGAGCTTCCACGGGCTGTATTCTATAATTAGACTGGCTTGTTTAGGTCTCAGTGCAAACGTAGTCCTCACAGAGATATTTTTTAAGTTTTTAAAAAAATTATTATGCATGTTTGCGGCGCATAATTACACTCACCCTGAGAAATAACATACATGTCGCATGTTAGTCTTTTATGTCCTTCCCCCAGAGCTACCTTCTTAATCCACTGCATCCACAAGCGCTAAATCAGATCACCGACTCGTCTATTTTTTCTCTACAGCACTTATCAGTGTGAAAAATTATCTTTCTGATTATCTGTAAATGTCCATATATACCGTCTGTTCCCTCACATCTACATAAAGATAAACCTGGCCTGAGGATTTAGCTCAGTGGTTCCGCTGAATGCCTCGTAAGCGCAAGGGCCCAAGTTCGATTCCAGGTACCAGAAAACAAACAAACAAAGACAAACCTCTCACGAGCAGAAACTTCCACTCTCGTTAACTACCACACCCCCAGTACACAGAGGAGACATTTTTAAAAGTATCTGTGGAATAAGCATCCACAAAACTCTCCTGTTTACTCCTCTTTACGGAGAAGCAATTAGAGTTGATTAAAGGAGTTGCTCAAGGTCGCACAACCAGGCAGAATACCCCAAAGCCTGGATAGGTAACTACCACGCTACGTTGTCTCATTAAACTTTACAATGCACTGTGCTGCCTCGCCTGTTCTTGTGACTTTAGGCTCAGAAGTCTAAGGTGCCGGCCTCCACTCGGGCCCACTGGGACGCAGACACCGACGCGGGCACTGCAGCGACCCCTGCGAATCTCCGTCTCCCCGCGCCCCTCTCGCCCCGAGGCCCGGGTGCGC